>NW_024412434.1:24750478-24822570 GCF_014898765.1 Herpailurus yagouaroundi
TGTCCCAAAAATAAATAAACGTTGAAAAAAAAATTAAAAAAAAAAGGGGGGGGGGGGAAATGGAGAATGGGGAATCTGATTACCTTAACTTTGGAGTTAAATTGTTGCCAAGACAATTTTTCCTTTGTCATACTTTTCTCACCCCAAAGAATTCTCTTTGTGGTAGTTCAAAGCAAGGGCTCACTTAACTAGTTCATTCATTCATTCTTCATTCAATAATATTCATTATGAGCCAAAATGGCCAGGCCCTTGATGTAAGTCCAAGTTCCTGTGCTCATGGAGCAAATTCAATAAGTGGAAAGAACAAACAAATAAATAAGTTCATAAATAAATAAACATGAAAATATATGGAAAAGATGATATAGAGAAAATTAAAAGTTTGATGTCAAGGAGAATGACTTGTTCACTACTATGAATTCAGTGTTCAAGGGAGGACTCTCTAAGGAGGCAGTTGTTTAAACTAAACAATAAGGACCTAGAGAAAAGTAGCACATTCAAATCTTCCTTCTTTAAAAATACACTGAGGACTCCTTACTATACGAATAATATTAAAGTGTACACAACAACAACAAAAAACATGAATTATGTTTGAGATGAGAAATAAGTAATGGACTGTTTAGAAAACAGTTCTCAAAAGGTTGATTTACTGAAATGTAGATGACTCTTTTTTCATTTTGAGTTTTCTTTAAAACTCGGTTTTAGTTGAACTCGGTTAGTTGAACATCTGACTCTTGATTTTGGCTCAGGTCATGGATCTCTGAATTGTGAGATTGAGCCCTGCATCATGCTCTGTGCTGACAGTACAGAGTCTGCTTGGGATTCTCTTTCTCTCTCTCTGCCCTTCCCTGACTCGTACTGTCTCTGTCTCACTTTCTCTCTCTGAAAATAAATAAACAAAAATTTTATATAAAAAATAAATAAAATATCCAGATTTTTAGTTATTCTTTCTGATCCTCATTTTCAAAAGCAGGTGTTAAACAGCCATCCTCAAATGCTTAAATAAGAGAGTGAGTTCGTTCCCTTCAATTTGGGAGTTAGGAAATCTACGACCATGTTGCCTTTTTAGCAGTGATTCTCAAATGAGGCAGCATCTCTATCCACTTGGGAAGCTTGTTAAAATATGAATATCTCATCAAAACCTTCAGTGATTCCAAAAAAACTACATCCCCAAATTGTTCTAACTTAACCTCAAACTGAGGGAGCAAAAGGCTGGGCTAATAGAGCTTGCGTTGCAGGTGTCCATGTGCAGGGATAGGAGTGGAGTTACACAATGGGAGAGCCGGTCCTCCAGGAACCTGAACACTGAACTTGGTCTGGGAGATCCACTACAGTAGTGGTTTTCCTAAGGGGTTAATGAAGTCTGGGGTCCTTCAGGCATTATTCAGAGGCCTGTAAGGTGAAGCTCTGGTCTCCACTTCTGTGGAAACTAGAGTGACTTTTCCTTTGACTGTGTTATATACTGGGGTTACATGTATGATTCCATTTGGGAGTTTTATTTCTAAATAGATTAACCACTATTGAACTATTGAGTAGACAAAGAGCTGGGAACTCGATTTCCATAGAGCAGGCAAGGTCCAGAGTCCACAAAGATTCTAGGCAATGGAAATAGTTCTTTGGAACCGGGGTAAATTTACAGGTCAAGCTTAATAATGCTTGGTTAAGATATTTAATGCACAGTTATACTTTCTTTGAACAGAAAAAAGGTGTACAGGGTTAAATTGTGAATAGTCATACTAATAAATAATTTATTAAGAAACCATTAAATTAGAGGATTGCATACCTCATGACATTTATTTCACACAATGAGTCACTGAGGAAGGTGTGAATATTCCCATTTTCCAAGCGAATAAATTGAAGCTTGGAGATAATAAATACCTTCCCCAAGGTCCTGTGGAAGATCCAGAACTTTAAGCTAGGATCTGTCTGGTTTCAAATATCATGTTCTTAATCACAACTTCCAAGTAGGTCATACCTTAGAACAAGAGGGCTTTGCCTTTTTTTGGTGGTGAGATTTACAGACAAGTTGATAAAGTCATCATGTTTCTCTCACTCCCACCAGTTTAGAAATAATCTAGATAAAGACTGAGGTAAAAGTAGGAGAGGGCGTCTCTTTCCTTCTCCACCCATTTCAGAATGTGAGTGGCAGTCCTTGCTTGAAGAGAAAGAAAGTTATATAAAAACTCAGGGCTTCACAAGTGCTTTGCCAATGTGGTAATAGAGGGGCAGGGGTCACAGGGCAGGGAGCATGAACAAAAGAAAGATTAAGAACTCCTTCCAGTTTTACCAAACCCCACCAAACAAAAACAATTACTTTAACCTATTCTTTGTGCTTTTACCCTCTTACTGCTCCCAAACCAGATAAAATATTCAGTTGCTGCCAGTAATTTATTGTGAATGCTTTTAAAGCTGAAATTGTTCCAGCCAGAAATAATAGAGGTCTGTTTCCAGAAATGTCTGGGGCTAAAGAAAGACATGGTCAATTGTGTTCATGAGTTACTGACTTCTTATGGCCACAGTCCCTGAATGGCAGTCACTTCTGTCATTTTGATTTAATAATTTATTTAGAATTCTTTCTCATGGACTGTATTCATGGTGAGTCCAAACAAAATGGAAAAATCATTTTCCTCTAATTGCTATATAACTCTGTTTTTGGATTTGGGCAAATTTAGAGAGGTCTTTGTCTTCTAGAATGGATTGCTTTCCCTGATCTAAAATTAAATGTAGTAAAGATGCCTCAGTTGCTATAAAGAGAAATGTATATATGTTAGGCCCTTCCTTCTAAATTGGGCATTTTCTGGAAAGTATTTGAATACTAGTAGGCACAAATTGTACAAAATGTGTAATGTTAATGCAGTTTATAATGAAGAAGTATAACTGGGGTGGTAGGCTTCAATAAATCAAAACAGCCTCACATCGGCCAGATTTCATCTTTTAGTGGGTGAAAACCCATAATGTAATTGAGAAGCAAACAGCATTGGGGTCTATAGTTTTTCCCATCGAAGGCTTGGCTCGCCTGCTGACAAAAGCAATTTACGTGCTGCAGAACATAATCTTCTATCAGACAAAAGATAGAAAAGCTGATGGCCATCTTTTCCCTTGAAGGGTATGTAAGAAAACTGCTCATATGGAAACTCATACCTGAGTGATATTTTTAATTGATGTTTGGCAGTGACTCAACCATAAGAAGATCAAAACAACTTCTGAAAGAATCTCGTCTGTAGGATTAAATTGTATTACTGATATTGTCAGGGCAGAAATAAATAGCCTGCCACATTATGTGAAGGATCTATTTTCCCTGGGGAGCAGTTATTGATATGCTTACTAAAATAATATGAAGAATATAAAGATTCTATGTTATGCTGTTTAAAATATTATAAATCCTATAGTTCAGGGGTTGGAAAAATTTTTGTTTTCTATTAAGAGCCAGTTTACAACTATTTTAAGTGTTGCAAGGTTACACAGTTTCTATCTCCAATTTCTCTTTCTCTCTCTCTCCTCTTCCTTCCCTCCCTCCCTCCTTCCTTTCTTCCTTTCCTTCCTTTTCTTTCTTGCTTTTTTTTGGTTTTGTTTTACAACTCTTAAAAATGTAAAAACATTCTTAGCTCATGGGCCATACAAAGACAGGCTATGGGTCTGTTAATCATATTTAATTTTTAGGGATATTACACAATGATAATCTTCTGCCTAGAAAATGTCTGAGGCAAAAAGATAAGAAGGACCAGGTAGGGGTATGCAAATGTGATTGACAATGTTTTTAATTAAGAAAAGATTATCTCCAAAATTTTGGATGTCTGAATGCCCACCAGATATTTCCATTTGCTCTACCTACTTAGCTATGAATATGACTTGGGCAGACCAGAGAGATGAAACATTTTGGGGCTCACCCATTATATTACAGCAGTCACACAAAAACTCTCTGAATCAAAAACAGCACCAATATATGCTAGACAGAGTTGTAATTATAGTTGTCCATGATCTACAACGACCTATTTCTTTTTTTAAAAAAGGCTTAAGTTTTTTTCCAGTGGTTTTAGGTTTGCGAGGAAGTTGAGAGGAAGAAACGACAATTTCCCATACAATCCCTGCAAACCTCCCCCTCCCCCCACCGCCCCCGCAACACACAGCCTTCCCCATAGTCAACATCCCCCACCAGGATTGATGCATCATCATCACCCAAAGTCCATAGTTTACATTAGGGTTCACTCTTGGTGTTGGACATTATATGGGTTTAGACAAGCATATAATGGCATGTAGCTATCATTATAGTGTTATGCAGAGTAGTTTCACTGCCCTTGAAATCCTCTGTTCTCTGCCTATTCATCCCTTCCCCTCCAACCACTGGCAACCACTGATATTTTTACTGTCTCTACAGTTTTGCCTTTTCCAGAAAGTCATATAGTTGGACTCCTACAGTATGTAACCTTTGCAGTTTGGCCTCTTTCACTTAGGAATATGCACTTAAGTTTCTGCCATTCTTTTCATGGCTTAATAACTCATTTCTTTTAGTGCTGAAAATATTACATTGTTTTGGTGCACCATAGTTTTTTTATTTTTATTTTTTTAATATAATTTATTGTCAACTTAGCTAAGATACAGTGTATACAGTGTATTCTTGGCTTCAGGAGTAGATTCCCATGATTCATCACTTACATACAATACCCAGTGCTCATCCCAACAAGTGCCCTCCTCAATGCCCATCACCCATTCTTCTCACCCCCTCCAGACTTCCCACCCCCATCAATCCTCAGTTTGTTCTCTGTATTTAAGAGTCTCTTGTGGTTTGCCTCCCTCTCTGTAACTATTTTTTTTCCTTCTCTTCCCCCATGATCTTCTGTTAAGTTTCTCAAATTCCACATATGAGTGAAAACATACGATATCTGCCTTTCTCTGGCTGACTTATTTCACTTAGCATAATACCCTCCAGTTCCATCCACACTGTTGTAAATGGCAAGATTTCATTCTTTTACATCACTGAGTAGTATTCCTTTATATATATATATAGCACATCTTCTTTATCCATTCATCAGTCGATGGACATTTGGACTCTTTTCATAATTTAGCAATTATTGATAGTGCTGCGATAAACATTGGGGTACATGTGCCCCTATGAGTCAGCACCCTGTATCCTTTGGATAAATTCCTAGTTGTGCTATTGCTGGGTCATAGGGTAATGCTATTTTTAACTTTCTGAGGAACCTTCACACCATTTTCCAGAGTGGCTGCACCAGTTTGCATTCCCACCAACAGTGCAAGAGGGTTCCCTTTCTCCACATCCTTGTCAACATCTGTTGTTTCCTGAGTTATTCATTTTAGCCACTCTGACTGGTGTGAGCTGGTATCTCAATGTGGTTTTGATTTGTATTTCCCTGATGATAAGCAATGTTGAGCATCTTTTCATGTGTCTGTTGGTCATCTGGATGGGCAGAAGGCATATACCATAGTGTATTTATCCGTTCACCTGTTGAAGGGAGGCTTAGTTGCTTCCGAGTTTTGTTAACTATGAGTAAAGCTGCTATAAACATCGTAATGGGTTTTCATGTGGACATATGTCCTTAGTTGCTTTGGGCAAATACCAAGAAGCACAGTGATTGGATCAACCACCTTAGAAAAATGACTACCTAGGGGCACGTGGGTGGCTCAGTCAGTTAAACGTCTGGCTTCGGCTCAGGTCATGATCTCGTGGTTTGTGAGTTTGAGCCTTGCATCAGGCTCTGTGGTGACAGTTCAGAGCCTGGAGCCTGCTTTGGGTTCTGTGTCTCCCTCTCTCTCTGCCCCTCCCCTGCTCTCACTCTTTTTTTCTCTCTCTCAAAAATAAACATTAAACAAATTTTAAAAAGTTTAAAAAAAAGAAAAATGACTACTTTTCTGAAATGACTATTTTTACTTAGACCTGCAAATCATGTATCTAGCAATGGCACCTTTATTGGTTTCCTAGGGTTGTCATAAAAAAGCACCATGAACTGGGTGGCTTAGAATAATAGAAATGTATTGTCTCACAGTTCTGGAGGCTAGAAGTTCAAAATCAAGGTGCTGGAAGGGCCATGTTCCTCTATAATCTGTAAGTGAATCCTTTCTTGCCTCCTTCTACCTTTTGGTGGTATGACAGTAATCTTGATGTTCATTGGCTGGAAGCTGCATGACTATAATATCTGCTTTCTTGTCATAAGGGGTTCTCCCTGCATGTCTCTGTCTTCACATGGAATCCTATTAAGCCCACCAGTCATACTAGATTAGGAACTCATCCTATGCCTGGATGTTCTCTAAAACTTTACCAATTCTGTCCATAATGACTCTATTTCCACTGAAGTCACAGTGTGAGGTATTGGGGATGAGGACCTGAACATATATCTTTTTGTGGTGGGATACAATATAATGCGCAATAGTGCCCAAAAGCACAATGGCAAGGATATTTAATTCTTATATTCATAGACACAGGTGAACTGCTTACTCCCCAATGCATATTCTTTCATGTGTATTTGCTTGTTATCATTGTAAACAGCATTTTGAGGAGGACGAGGGAGAAAACCAACGATTGGTACTGTGATCACCCAGTTTCGTCCAGTGGTACTTGATAGTCACTCTTTGAAGCCCGAGTTAAATAATAAGGATAGACAACTGATTACTTCACTATCTACCTTATATATGACACTAACATACTTATAATCATCACTGGAGTCCGTAGTCATCTACAATGAGACCTTGATGTTGTTAGATTAGTGGACTGGAATCTTGTCAGTTTGTTCTAAACTAGAAAAAAACTTAATGAAATGCTCTTTATTCATATACCTTTTCATAAAATTGAGTGCTTTCAATTCTTAAAATGAGTGAGTTGTGAATGTATTAACCATTTAATAAGAGATGTAATAACCACAGGGCAGGTTTAAATTGTCATATATGAAGAAGTCAAAGAGTTTTCTCTTTGGATTAGTTTCTTTCTTACTTTTTAAATAGTCCCTATGACATATCAGACACAGAAAATACATTAATATACCTACAAAAGGAACTTAGTCATGACAGTAGAGTTAAGTGGTTGTGCCAACCCTTCCACAGATAACAATGATAAAAACTAGATAAAACATAAAAAAAACCCTATTAATTTCAAGATACTGGATGTGTCCAACAGTGTACAAAAGCCGTGAACAGTTTATTCTTTAAAAAAAAGAAAGAAAGAAACACATAGTTACAAAGTGTAAGAATTGGGAGTATTTCCCAATTCCCACGGTGACAATAGAGGAAAATGGTGGTAGAAAAACAAAGCCTTGTCAAATGTGTGCAGAAATCAGAATTTATGGCTGGCAAAGCACTTGGAAATGTAAAGATGAAGCTCTGAGAGCATGACAATTGCAGAGGAAGGAAACCAAAAATGCAGTGTCTAGCTGACAGATATACTATGCATGGTGAGGAAAAATTCTATAGGGCTTGCAACAAAGCAGGAAGAGGTCAGAGAGGAATCTACTTTTGAAAGATAAAAGATGCATGGGGCAAGATATATAATTTTTCTGCTTTCTAAGCTGAATACATTTTCCAGTTGCATGAAACATAGCCAGCAGAAGGCTGAAGCCTCAGGGATTTGAAGTTTCAAAAGTGAGATCCTAAGGATATGCCACACAAGCTAGATTTAGAAGGAAATTCCTAGAGGCAAAAGGCTATAGAAAGGGGAGTCCCAAAATATGAATAAAATCTTGGCCAAAATCCCTCATTGTCAGATTACACAAGCACAGGGAAGAACTCCAAGAGGTTACACTAATAAAAGCATTTGGAATTCGTAAGAACAGTCTAGAGATATCAGTAGTTGCATACTACAAGAAAAAAAACATTGAGTTTCATGTTCAGGAAGATTAACTGAATTAAGCACAATTCTCAGAATACTACAAAATCCAATGTCACAACAATGTACTATCTTTAATGTCCAGTTTACAACCAAAAATTACTAGACATGCAAAGATACAGAAAGTGTGATCCATAAATAGAAACAAAGACAGTCAACAGAAACTGACTTCCAGTGATCCCAGGTGTGGATTTAGGAGATAAAAACTTTAAAGCAGTGATTACAAATATGTTCAAATAATTAAAGAAAATATGATGCCAGTGAGTGAAAATATAAGAAACTTAAAAAAAGAAATAAATCTGTAGAAAAGAAATTTGATAACTGAAAAACTCAATAAACTCTAAAAATTAACTAGATAGGCTTAATAGTATATTGTAGATAGCAGAATAAGCTATCATGAAACTTGAAGATTGACCAATGCAAATTACCCAATTAGAAAAATAGAGAAAAAAAGAACGAAGGAAAATAGAGTCTAAGAGGCCTATGAGAGAATATCGGGTAAACTGTTATACACGTAGTTGGAGTTCCTAAAAGAGAGGGAGAAATGATCAGAAAACATTTTTTTTGAATGAAAAATAGCAGAATCTTTCCCAAATTTGATGGAAACTGTTAAATTCAGATACAAGTAACTTAATAAAGAAAAATATTCTTAAAATATTGTAGTTAAACTGTTGATATCCAAAGATAACAAATAAAATCTTAAACTCAGCCAGAGAAAACATACACATTAATAATAGGTGCAGAATGCTATGATTTATTGACTTCTACACATGAACTATGGAGGCCAGAAGATACTGAAATGACACAATAAAATACTAAAAGAAAAAAAAAAGGTGTCAATAATAAATGCTAAAGTCATCCTAAAAAATAAAGTGAAATGAAAACATTTTCAGATAAACAAAAACTGAGAAAATTTATTATCAGAATTGTATTACAAATAATGTAAGGGAAGGTGTTCAGCCTCTATAAACATATTTCTTTTCTTAATTTCTTTAAAAGAGAAATGGTAGTCCAAAGCAAAACAAACAACCCCCACAAAAAATTAACCCCTAAAAACAAGCAAACCATACAAACAAAAAACAAAACTAATTTACTAGTTTATCTCCTAACTAGATAAGATTATAATGTATATAAATATAATTATGTAACAATAGCTTAGAAGAGAGAGGGTAAATGGAAATATCCTATTAGAATGTTACAATTAATTTTAGAATGTGTATTTTAATTTCTAAGAAATCATGGGAAAATAATTCAGAAAGATATAAATAGAAAACCAAAACATAAATTAAAATGAAATTTTCAGAAAGATCTGATTAACACAAAGAAGGGAAGAAAGGAAAAGTTAATCAAAAATAATAAAACTAATAATAAACTTCAAACTCATGGATCAAAATCTAAGAGAAACTAAGTGGGAGAAAGAGACGAATCTCTAATCATGGATGGAGACTTAATCAGTAATTGATAAGACAAACAGATGAAAAATCAATTAGAAAATATAAGGTCGGAAGGACATTATTTATCAACCTCACTGGCAGTCATAGAACACTTCACCAAAAACTGCAGAATACATATTCTTTCTATGAACATTTGGAATTTTCACCAGGGTGAGCCATACATTGGGACATAAATCTAAAAATTATGAAATTATTAAGTTCTCTGACTAGAATGGAATTAAAACAAATATCAGCAACAAAAAACAATATATATAGAAAAAGTCAAAGTATCTAGAAATTAAGTAACGCACTTCTTAAAAACCATGGGAGAAAGAAGCAATCACAAATAAATTAAAATTATCCTGAATGGAATAAAAAATGAAGATAATATGAATGAAAATTTGTGGAACATAGCTAATGTGGTGGTTGGGGAAATTTTACAGGTTCAACGGCATATATTAGAAAAAGAAAAAAAGGGCAAAGTCAATTAGGTATGCTTCTAGCATAGAAAGAAGTAAACTGGACTCCCAAAGATATCTATGCTCTAATCCCTGGAACCTGTAAATATGTGACCTTAGATGACAAGAAAAACTTTGCAGATGTGACTACAGCCCTGAGATGGGGAGATTCTCCTGCAATATTTGGATCGGCCCAATGCCATCACCTGCGTCTCTGCAAGTGGAGGAACTTTCCCAGTTGGGTTAAAGAATAAGATGGAAGAAGGAAGGAAGATTTGAAGGGTGAAAGGGACTTGACTCACCATTTCCAACTTCAAAGGTAGAAGAAGGAGTCCATAAACCCAGAAATTACCTTTAGAAGATGGAAATGACCCCCAGCTGATATCAGCAAAGGAAAGGGGTCTCAGTCTACAACTGCAAGGAATCAAATTTTGCCAAAAATACAAACAAGTGAGGAAACAGATCCTTCTCCCAAGCCTCCTGAAATGAATGTGGTTCAGTTGATGCTTTGGTTTTGGCCCAGTGAGATCTTCTGATATACAGAACTACACAGTAAGAAACTTATTAAATTGCTTAAGTCACTAAGGTTTTGGCAATACGCTACAGCAGAAGTAGAAAATGAATGGACAGATTAAAAAAAGCAAAACAGAAAACACTAACTACTAATATTAAGAAAGCCAAAATTCTACTACTAATCCTATAGCACTCAGAGGATATGAGAATATGATGAACATTTTATGGTTATAATTGTGATAGCTCAGATAAAATATACAAATTCCTTGACTAACACAAATGGCTGAAGTTAACATAAGATGAGACAGAAAATTTAAATAATTCTGTATCTATGAATGAAATTGAATTTGTAACTAAAAGTGTTCCCACAAAGAAAACTCCAGGCCCAGCTACCTTATTGATAAATTCTATCAAACATCTAGGGAAAAAAAAATCCTAATCCTACACAAAATCTTTCAGAAAATAAAGAAGGAAGGATACTTTCCAGCCTATCTTATAAGATAAATATTATTCTGAGAGCACAGCAGACAAATTCATTAAAAGAGAAGAAAGGAGCCAACCCGTACCTTCATGAACAAAAACACAAAGATCCTTAATAAAAATATTAGCAAATAAGTCCTCAGTATATAGAAAGACAATACCCTTTCATTGTTAAGACTTTCAGCAAAGGAGGAAAAGAAGACTTCCTTATTTGGTAAAGGGTGTGTTGAAAAACCCTTCATGGAAATCATACTCTGGTGAAAGACTGAATGCTCCCCCTAAGACGGAGAACAAGAAGGGATGTTCATTCTCACTATTTAGATTCAATGTTTTACTGGAAATCCTGGCTATTTCAACCAGTTAAGATGAGGAATAAAAGAAATATAAATTTGAAAAGATGAAGTGTTTTGATCAAAAGTTGACATTGTATTTGGAAAGTCCTAAGAAATACATATGCAAAAAATATGCACTAGAACTAATAAGTAAATTTGTCAGGATAGCATTATGGGAGGTGAGTACACAAAAGCCACAAGTATTTATATATACTAGCAACAGAAGCTCGAAATGAAATAAAAGAAAATACAAGTCCACCTTAATAACATCCAAATGCATTGTATACTTAATTCATAAATTTAACAAAAATGGTAATATACTTGTTTACACAAAGTACAACCCATTGCTGAAACTAAAGAACAACTAAATAAATGTTCATGGATGGAGACTCAAGGTAGTTAAAATGTCAGCTCTACAAATTGAACTATATATTAAATAAAACTCTAATAAAAATTTCAGCAGCCTTTTTGAGGGAAAAATTTACAAGCTAATCCTAAAAATATATGAAAATGACAACAACTTAGAATAGCCAAAGTAATTTTGAAAAAGAACTTACACTACCTGTTTTCAGGACTTAGTACGAAGCCAGGGGAATCTCTACAGTGTGGAACTGTGAAAGCATAGATTATGTAACTCAACAGAGATTCCAGAAAACAACCAACACATATATGGTCGATTGGTTTTTGGCAAACGGTTCAAGATCATTTAATTGGGAGAAAGAGTTTATCAGTAATGCTATTGAAGCATTTACATATCCATAAAAAAAGATGAACCTTGATTTTTCACCTTATACCAAAGATAAAAATTAACATGGATCATAGATCTACATATTAAAACTGAAATTATAAAACTTATAGGGGGAAACAAAAGAAAAATATTTTTCACTTCCTAATAGGTGATGTCTTAGAGAGAACACAAAAAGTATGAACCATAGAAGAAAAAAATTCATACACTGATTATATAGTATGTTTAATTAGGATTAATCCAAATTGAAAAAAAATGCTCCTTGAAAGACACAATGTTTTTAAGGTTTATTCATTTATTTTGAAAGAGAGAGAGAGAGAGAGAGAGAGAGAGAGAGAGAGAGAGAGATGTAATCCCAAGTGCAGAGCCCAACACAGGGCTCCATCTCATGAACTGTGAGGTCATGACCTGAGTCAAAAATCAAGAGTTGGACGCTTAGCTGACTGAGCCACCCAGGTGCTCCAAAAGATACAAAAAGAAAAGTCACATACTGGGAGGAAATATTCTCCATACAGATATTTGAAAAAGACTTCTCCCCAAAATATGAAAGGAACTCCTACAACTAAACATTAAGAGAAAAATGGACAAAAGATTTGAACAGACACCTCACAATAAGGCAGTGAGCATATAAAAAGATGTTCAGCGTCCTAACTTCTCAGGGAATACTGATTAAAACCATAGTGAGATAGCACCACATACCCATTAGAATGGCTAAAATGGGAAAGAGTGGCAGTTTCAACTGTTGACAAAGGTATCTAGCAACTAGAATCCTGGTACACTGCTGGATAAAGCATAAAATTTTACACTTCGGGAAAATGCTTGGTTTGTCCTTATAAAGTTAAATATACGCCTATCATAGGATCCAGCATTCTCACTTTTATCTATTACCTGAGTGCAAAGAACTCCTCCTATGGCCACATGAACACTTGTAGGTGAATGTTCATACAGCTTTGTTGATAATAGCTTCCAAATGGAAACTACCTAAATGCCTGTCAACAGATGAATGGATACACAAAGTATGGCATATTCATACAATGCAGCAACAAAAGAAAATCTACTGATGTGGGGCACCTGGGTGGCTCAATCGCTGAAGCATCCAACACCCGATTTCAGCTCAGGTCATGATCTCATGAGTTCGAGTCCTGCAGGGAGCTCCGCGCTGACAGAGCAGAGCCTGCTTGGGATTCTCTCTCTGCCCCTCCCCAACTTGTGCTTTCTTTATTTCTCTCTCAAAATAAAGAAACTTAAAAAAATCTACTGATGCACATAACAATATGTATGAATCTGAAGGCGTTATGCTGAATGACACAAGCCACACACAGAAGAGTACATACTGCATGAGGCCATTTACATGCAATTTTATAAAATGTAAATTAACCTGTAGCAACAGAGAGCAAATCAGTGGTTGCCTAAAGGCTAGGTGTGGAGCACAGGATTGACTACAAAGGGAGACAAGGAAATTTTGTATGGATGGAAATGTTCTGTACTATCTTAATTTCTGTACTGGTTTCACAGTGAACACCTTTGGTTAAAAACTCCTCAAACTGCACACTTAACATGGGTGCAGTCTACTGTATGTAAATTATACATCAATTTAGTTGATTAAAATCCCTATCAAATATCTTTCAAAATATCTATCAAAAATCCCTTTCAAATATCTTTCGGGATTCACCCCCAACCCCTCAATTAAATAGGTCAGCTGTATAACAGATATTCCTAGTATAATAGAAATACTCAAAAGTAGTGCCTCTTCGAGGTATGTCTTTACCAGAAAAGCAAGCCATCCCATCTTTATGTTCTTGTAAGAACCTTTAAGAAGATGAATATGCAGAGATCATTATCTTCCATAATGTCATCTGTAGAATATAGGGCTGACTTAATATGCACATTAATATGTGTATCATATACATATTCATATAAATGTGGTGGAATTAAACATGAACAAGAGAACGAGTTTTGTCCACTTCTCTGTGGTCCGCTTACATCATCCTATAACTCACAGATTCTGAGGAATGCTATTTGTACTACTCAAGCGCTACTTTAAAAAGTACACAGAGAGGTGCCAGGGTGGCCCAGTTGGTCAAGTGTCGGACTCTTGATTTCAGCTCAGGTCATGATTTCATGGTGCATGAGTTCAAGCCCTGCATTGGGCTCCATGCTGACAGCATGGATCATGCTTGGGGTTCTCTTCTTCCCTCTTTCTCTGTCTCTCCCTCCCACTCTCTCAAAAATCAATAAATAAACATTAAAAAAAAGGTACACAGAAAATTTCATATTGTATGTTGTGGCTATAAAAGCAACTTTAGTAAAACGTTTCCCAGATGCCTTGAAACTTGCTTTCTTTTGGATGATTATCAATCATTAGATAAGTTCATTGTTACTCAGGTCAACTATAGTTCCTTAAGAAAGTCTTGTGGGGATCCCAGCAAAGCCAAAGTTACCTTGTAAGAAAGAACTACCTTATTTTAGATGATCTGGTCCACATTCCAGTAGATTCTGCACATATACAGGACATCAGAGAACTGTCTACTACTGTCCCTACTTGCCATCTAACCCACTGGTTGTGTCTCATCATCTCCAATGATGCCTTATGTCTCCACTCTTCTTGGTGTCTTCATCTGAGTTCTTGAACTTGATACTTATTTGGATATTCTATTTTACTTTTTGGCTCTATTTCTGGATCTTTCTCAGCCTCCCTGACTCCATTCCCCACATTTCTGAGCCAATCTCCTGCACTTCTGCACTGAGACCCAATTCTGGAGCCCAGCCCAGGGCACAGCCTAAAGTCTACTGATTAGGATAATAGTGACATCCGACATTCATTAAATAAGTATTTAATGAACACCTGCTATGTGTTAAGTATATCTTGCCTAGGGATTCAGCAGTAAACAAAACAGACCAAAATGTCTGCCCCCATGAAACATCTTTTTAATGGAGACTGTTCTACAATAAATTAATTACACAGTATATGATGCACTATAAAAGAAGTGATAACTTTGGAGAGAAAGCCATGAAGGAGGATAACGAAGGTTAGAGTGACTTGTACTTACAAAAAGAGTGGTCAGAGAAGGTGATATTTGGGCAAAACATGAAGGAAGTGAACAAGCAATAGATATGGATATCTAGAAGGAGCATGATCTAGGCTTAGAGAAGATCAGGTGCAAAGGTCCTGGGGTGGGAGCAGACCTCAAACGCTCTGTGTGTGTACAAGTACATGAACATGCCTAGAATATTAGGGGATGTGAGAAGCAAGAGTCAGGGAGATATGTAGGGTTATGTTATCCTTGTTGGCCCAGACAACTCCATTTTATGTGGTTGTCCCACAGTGATTATTAATATTACTGCTTTCACTCTCAAAAGTGTCCAGGTTTAAATGACAAATTACACAGTCAACCTATTTAGTCAAATTTGCAGTACATGAATAGGGTATCAAAAATCAAAAGGTATAAAAGGGCATATAGTAAATGCAAGCCTTCCTCTCATCCCTATGTCCCAGGCTTCCAGTTTCCCTTCTTGGAAACCAATGTTACAAGTTTCTAAGGCATCTTTATTGCAGTGTCTTGAACAGAGGAGTGACACCATGTGACTTACATTAAAAAATTTTTAGTATATTTAAAATTTTAAATATTTATTCATTTTTGAGAGAGAGATAGAGAGAGAGAGACAGAGTATGAATGGGGAGGGACAGAGAGAGAGGGAGACACAGAATCCAAAGCAAGCTTCAGGCTCTGATCTGTCAGCACAGAGCTCGACATGGGGCTCGGAAAGACAAACCCTGAGATCATGACCTGAGCCAAAGTCAGATGCTTAACCAGCTGAGTCACCAGGGCGCCCCTGACTGACATTTCTAATGGACCACTCAGGCGGTAGAAGAGATTGCCGTAGAAGCTCGGGGCCAGCTAGGAAGTTACTACAATAATCCAGGTTAGCAAAGAACTTCGTTAACTCTGCTACCTAAAGACATGGGGAAATAGAATCATATATTTTTTTTCACTTTAGAAAGAATTAGCATGTGTATCTTTGGGTTAGAACAGCATTCTCTGAGCCCACCAATCTCAGTCTCCCCCATAGTTTCTATCAGAGCACTTGAAGTTTTCCTTCACAGCACGTAACGTGACTTGTAAGGACATATTTAGTGGCCATTTGTTTAAAAATGTCTTACATTTTAAGTCTCTTTTTTTCCTACATTCTTCTTTTTAGTTTATTGAATTCTAGTTGACACAGTGTTACATTCGTTTCAGGTGTAGAACAGTGATCTGACACATCTGTGCATTATGCTCTGCTCGTCATAAGTGCACTTTCCATCTGTCCCCACACAGCACTTCTGCAATACCTTTGACTATTTTCCCTGTGCAGTATCTTTCATCCCTGTGATGTGTCCATTCCATACCTGGAAGTCTGTATCGCTTTTTCCCCTTCACACATTTTGCACATCCCCAACCTCACCCCATCTAGAAACCGCCATAGTTTATTCTATGTGTTAATGGGTCTCTTTCTGTTTTGTTTTGTGTTTTAGATTCCACACATAAGTGAAATCATAGGATATTTGTCTTTCTCTGTCTGACTTCACTTAGTATAATACCCTCTAAGTCCATCCATCCATTTTTCCAAAGAAGCCATACAGATGGCCGGCAGACACCTGGAAAGATGTTCAACATCACTCTTCATCAGGGAAGTACAAATCAAAACCACAATGAGTTTTCATCTCAGAGCTCTCAGAAAGGCTAGTATCAAAAATACAAGAAATAACAAGTGTTGGTGAGGATGTGGAGAAAAGGGAACACTCGTGCACTGTCAGTGGAAATGTAAACTGGTACAGCTACCGTGGAAAACAGTATGGAGGTTCCTCAAAAAATTAAGCATAGAGCTACCACACTATCCAGTAATTCCACAATTTGGCATTTACCCAAAGAAAATGAAAACCACTAATTTGAAAAGATACATGCACCCTTGTTTACTACAGAATTATTTACATTAACCAAGATATGGAAGCAGCCTAAGTGTCCAAAGGTAGATGAATAAAGATGATGTGGCGTTCATAGACAATGGAGTGTTACTCAGCCACAAAAAAAGAACAAGATATTCTCATTTGCAATAGTTTAAGCTTCTTGAGGATCATATATGTTTCTTTAGTCAGTATATATCAGTGTCTTTTACAGAACAGACATTTAAGGACAAATTTTGAATGAATGAATGAGTGAATGAGGAAATTACACGTGCTATCTTGCCACTCTTCCTACAAAAATAATCCAGGGACAACTAGCCTTCTCTCTACCTCCCTCCATTGACCTGGGTTTCTAAATGATGAATTAACCTTTAGATCAGAATAAAAGGGAAAAAACTTAAACCAGTTTACCTCTCTCTCTATATCTCATGTATCTCTCTATCTTCATCCTTGTGAAAACAATAGAAAACCAAGGAGGCAGGAAGGAAACAGAGGATTATAAGATTTAGTGTAACTAAGCATTTACATACTTTCTGAGGAAATATACGATGGGTATATTAGAACAGTTTTGGTAATAGGCATTAGACAATATTCTAATTAATGCATAGGTTATAAACTGACTTTTTTGAATCATTTCATCACTCTGAAGTGTTAGGGATTGGTGCACATAAGAATATTTTTATGTGTTGGAAAAAAGCATTGCTATACATCTTAGTTTCGAGGAGAGAGATATTCTCTTTATTTTCTTGGGTCACATGTGGAAGCATCTCAACAGATGATAGAACAGCATTCCTGATACACACTGACTGTTCTGTTGCAATGTGTCTTTCTAGTCCTGTGGGCATTTACCACATCAGTGAAGGGAGAACAGGGCACAAATTCAAGGGACTGGCCTAACCACACATCAGCTAAGCACAAATGCACAGGCCAGGACTTGTAGTCAATTAACTCATCGCCCTCTTGTAGTTTGTTTGAACCACTTGACCACAGTGGCTACCCAAACTGACATTCCCCTTTCTCTTCCTTGAAAGTTACCCATCTTCGGCTGGGCAGAGTCAAGAAACTTGACTATTTGATGGGGCCACTTCCTCTTGGCAAAGATGAAGAGACAGAGGCCCAAGAAGATTAATTAACAAAGTCAGTGGTAATCAAGTATTAGGATGGATAGCTCCTGATGCCCAGCTCAGTATTTTTTGCTTCTTTTCTTATAATAGTGAAAAAAAATACACAATTGAGACTGTATCAATAAATAATAATAATTTTTAAAAAGCACAAGAAAGAGAAAACACCTATGTGGCTATAGAAAAATTGCTGAAGGAAAGGTGAGAAGAATATGCCAGTTCCAAGAGGTCGGAAACAATACATCATAATTTTTCTTGATCCCGGGAGCCTCATACTATGCTGAGTTTGTCATAGGCTAATTAATCAAATTACACTTTTTAGTCTACCAGTTGAACTTCTACTACATTTGTAAATCCCTGGATGACCAAGATATGGCTATTTCATTTTTCAATTTCCCACAGATCCTAACATAGTTGATACTTAATAAACATTTATAATGAATTGAGCAAGTGTCATATTTTCAAAAAGCATTATTTATACTTTCATATTGCCTTTACATTTTCATTCCAGCATCATATATAATCCCAACTGTTTGTATGTCTACGTGTCAAACAACGTTCACCCTCTCCTTAAGGCATTTCCTACTTCAACATCCATGCAGTTACAAGCTGAAAACTATTCCCAAACACCACAAGAACTAAATGGCAAATGCAGAACTATTGTTAAAGAATTTTGCTCTTGAAATTGTAATGTCATAGCATTTCAGCAAGGGAAGATGAAAGGACATTCCGATCTTATGCTTAGATATTGGGATGTGGGGTTATTACTGGTTCTTTTTTATTGAAAAAAAAAATGGATAGGGTAAAATCTAACTAAAGTAATTTCAGTGTTATTCAATATTTTATTAATGGGGGAAAGCATCATTTTAACTGCAGCAATCTATAGAATTATGGACTGATTACTAGTTCAAATGACAGAGTCCTACAGTGAAACCCATAATTTTACATTACATTCTGCAAGAGATGATAGCAGGTCTCCACATATAATGGTATCGCTAGCCCGGAATCTTGTTAACACTCATAGTCTGAGAGGTAGTGCTTATCCTCTCTCGTTCTTATTTTGAATCAGAAATAAATTTTTTTCAGAGGTCTACTGGCCTTTATTCTTTGGATATGGGATTTTGGTCAATTAGATATTTTCATGGAGGTGACACCTTGGTAAGAAGTTTAAGAGTTTAAGTAGCATGGTAAAATTATAAGGAAATTAATCTTTTTTATTAAAAAATAAATTAAGAAATGCCGGTGCCTTGGTTGAACTTGCAGTTAGCTCTTTGTAGCTATTTTAGTCACCGATTCTATGGAAAGTAGCTTCAGAGTTACTTGCTTGTTACTGGGCAACAATTTATTCCAATTATAACTGAAATGTTCCTAATAGACAGTTACTGGCGGATAAAAACAGATTTTAAAAATGAACTCCTAAATCCATAGTATTTTCTCTTGATGCAAGAGGCAGAAATTATTCTAACAATTGACACTTTCTAATGTTCTGAGGTCCTTTTAGACATTTCAAGTGATTTGGGGGGCATCAGTGAGGACCCATGGGGTGGCATGGTTCAGAGCTGTTAAATGTAGAAATGACACAATTAGATTAAACAGCTACAGAGACTAGGGACCAAATGTTACCAGCGCATAGAATGCCATATTCTATATCAGATGCAAATGACATACAATCTTCAAACTTCCGTAGGAGAGTTTTCTTTAAAAAAGGTCTTAATGGACATTTGGCAACTATATTCTCGACAGTCTCCCTATTACTTTTTTTACTTATCTATTAAAAACAAAAAACAAAACACAAAATACCATAGTTAACAAACAACAATGGAGAACAGCATAAAATATCCCTTGATATCTTACATGTATTTTTCAAGGTAAAAAAGAGAAAATCTCTATTCCTAAGTTTCTTGACCCAAATCCAGCCCAACTCACAGACAAGCCTAAACCTTCCCATGTATATTCCAGCTTCCGAGGAGAGTCTGGAGAAGCTCAGATGAAGTTTGCCACATGGATATATTTTCAAATGAGATATTTGGTTTGCAAGAAAGGTTTTTTTTTGTGTTCTTCCTGCTCTATAATATTAAAATGCAGTAAAAAAAAATACACTGACCGTAGTTGCCAACTGACATAAAATTTACACGTGTCAAAGGAAGGAGGAGTACATTGATTGTGGATTTAACCTTGGGAACTTCATCACATAGTCAACAGTTACGTGTTTTGAAATGTGTCTTAAAGGATCAGATCAGTTCTCATGGAAATCAGGAGAGATGTTGCTGAAAATTTATACCATTTAGCTTCTGTTTCTTACCGTAACAGAATAACAGGCAAGAACATTGTCAGCCCCAGTCCCAGGCAGAGTCTATAGAAATACTTGTTGAATTTAATTGGGTTGAATTAAAATTTGTCCTTTTCAAGAATAAAGTTGGCATCTCCAGTTCAAGGTCCCCAAATGATCTAGGCTCTCCACAGTTGACTGTCTAATGAACTCCTGACTAGTTACAGATCAAAGGGATTAAAATGACTTTACTCAGCACTCACTTGTGTCTGTTTCATTATCTGGACTAAGGAAGTCTAGGATAATTACGGTGTAACTTAAAAAAAAAAAGTTTCATCGTTGTACTTCCTGTTTGGTGAGTAAACAACAGAACAGTTATGGTCTGTAACGGACCTATTAAAACCCTAACACCCCTACAAGCGAGTAAGTTGGAGAACTCAAGAATTCTCCCTGACAGGACACTGAAATGTCAACCCTAAACGATCAACAACTCATTGCCATAGTGCGACAATCTTAACCTTGTTAAAACTGGGTGACCAGTCAATTCGCAGACAGAAGCATCATCAGGATACCTAGGAATGCTGTTATTACCCATTATAAGTATGACGCGAGGGTCACATATCAGGCAATTACACCTTTTCATTACATGCTAACCCCTCACGGCAGGGATGCCACGCTTATGACTGCATTAGACAGACAAAGCCTTCAGCTCTTTAAAAAAAAAGAAAAGCCAAAAAAAAGCAGGGGGGGCAGAAAAAAAAAGGAAAAGATAAAAAAATTAAATTCGTTTTCTTACCAGCACGTTGCAGCACAAATTCGCTCACAGGAGTGTTGCCTTTACAGGTTTCTCTTTTAATTATCCTGGAAGCAGGGAGACAAAAAAAAAAAAAAAAAAAAAAAAATAAAAAGGCAAAGAAGAAGAAGCAGGGTGGTTAAATTAGCGTGCTGGAATCTTTTCAGTTTGTCGCAGAGTAGAAAAATAAAAAAGGGGGAAAAAAAGGCTCAGTAATTTAAATTTGCTCTCAGTTCAGGCTGCATCGTTGGGTCCCGCCCCTTCTTCCCGCTGGGTTCCACTACCTGCAAGGCTGGAATTGACAGCTACTGTGCAAACAAAAAAAGGAAACAAGCATGCTGGGACCATTCTGACTGCTGTTTGGGTCTCACTTGTCCTGACAACTAAAAATCATCAGTGGAAAGGTATTCTACATTTTCTACTTGAAGGATTTTTGCATGCAATTCCCTTCCATGTTAACGATACACATACAGCTCATGATGATGGGGTTTGATTACTGTTTGGGTTTTCTTTTTTTGCTTTCATTGTTTTGTTTTTCTAAATATGTATAATAATCATAGTTACTGTTATTATTTACATTTTTACTGTTTTCAGCTGTTCAGTGTCATTCTTTGCATTTCTTACTGTCCTGTCCTCCTCTCCAAGACATGTTCTCTCCTGTGTTTTCCTTTCAGTCATAAACACTGAAATTTCTAGGGATGGTAGAAATGCCAAGATTAACAGAGTTGCCACTTCTCATTTGAATGCTTTTTTTTTTCTATTTTTGAGCATTTAGTATTGAGAATAGTTCAAGGGACGGAAGGGCCTAGGAAGGAGATTCCATAAGCACCAGAAACTTTTAAAAAGGATGAGATAATAAGGCAAAAAGCTCATTTTCATATTTATGAATGAGGCAAATAGCTACAAACCATATACGGAGATGGGGTATACATTGCATATTTAACCTTAAGGCGTAGAAAACCACTTTAATTTTAGCCAACGAAATAAAATGGCTACTTCATGTGCAGCATATTCTGTCAGTGTGTAGCAGGAGGAATCATGGGAGATAATAAAGCCCGTCCTTCTGTCAGAACGTAAATAGCTTATGGAGGATTTTCAATAAGTTTTATTGTTGTTGTGGTTGCTGTTTGCTAAACTTTCATTTGAGATGAGGCTGCTGTAGGCTACTTTGGTATGGAAGCTATGACATGCCTGTACATGTACGGATTATCTACACGTTAGCCTCTTCATCTGAAGCACTGCTTCTAGAATGGTATACATAGCACTGGGTCTCCTATGAAAGCACGGACTTTCTTAGATAATCCTCCTGCTCCAACCGAGTACTGTGCTGAGCGGTGTGTCACGTCACATAGTCGGGGTGCGGCGGTTAAGGTGTAAAGGATAAAATGCACATGGTTCTTTGCTAGTGGCTGCTAACATGAAGGAAAGTTATTCGTACAGATGTGACAGCATTTAATTTACTTTTACTTGTTAGTTTTTGTATTTTTAAAAACCTTTTCCCCTTATCCCTACCTCAAGCCATTTAAATGCATTTCACTGTTCCTGCACAATATGGAGAAGCCCTGAAAGCCAACAGTGAGCCTGACCTAAGGGACTTGACTTTTTAAAGTCAGATTTTCAAAAGAGAAATGATTTGCAATGTAACTGAAATAAACATGATTTGGCTTTCTCAATTGGTAAAAACTTAGCTGAATATCAGATATCCACATTGTCATGTGAAATTTCACCCTAAAGTTAAACCAACCAAAAATGGAAAGACTGAGGAAGCAACGAGTAAAACTATATATTTGCCTTGTAGTATAAACTTTATCAGGATTACTTTTCTGGTAGCAATGAATGCCTTTACTCGACTCCCATGAGCAGCTATAGCGTGGAAAAATAAGGCAGCTCAAGTACTCAAGAAGCCATGTTAACTTCCCAGGTAGTTAGGCAATCAGCTTTAATGAAACAGTGGTAAATTACACCAATGTGCTAATTATGGTACTTTGTCACAGCATAAAATGCAATAAAACCAACCCATGTCTTGGCTTGGAAAGTGTTATGCATAGATTTTTTTCAAAAGATTTAACAGAAGAGAGATTTTATTTTCCTAAAGCATTCTGTAATTCCAAGTGGGGTTTTCTCAATCCTTTTCTGTAAAAGAAGGCTTCTAGGAAGATATGTAGAGCTGAAAATATATAGAAGAAAAAATATATGTAGAAGAAAAAATATGTAGAAAAATATGTAGAAGGAAAAAATATGTAGAGCTAGAAAAAAGCAATGATAATGGCTTTTTAAAACTGGTGTCTTACCTTATAATTATACAGTTTTATGATGACATGCCAATATTAAATACTTTGGTATCATTGTGAAAACATAACACACACAGAACATATTAGGATATATACAAATATACACAGAGCTGCACATGTTGGTTTATATTCTGAACATCTCTGTTTTAAATGAAGAAGGATATTTTTATATTGTCAATGCTGACTGAGTGCAGTTAGCAGAATAGCAGTTTCAAGCAAATAAAAAATCCCGACACTGAAACTTAGAGAAGGAATAGGCTTTAAGAAATGTATGAATGAGCCCTGTGATTTCACTAGACATTGAACCTGTGACTGCAGAAGTTACTACTTGGTGTTGGGGGGCCGAGTATCATCTTACTGCATATCTCATAACTAACCTGGGAAAAAAGTCACTTCAAAAATACCCTACTGAATCGTTAGGAGTTCTGGGTAGGGATATACATTTATATGGCTTTCAAATCATGGAAAAGTGCCTTAAAGAAACACATTGAACAAGTGTATTGGAAATGTTTTTTAGAGAAATTCTTTCAATAGCTTTAATGTCATACACTACTTAAATGTTCATTCTTAGAGAAACTTAATGTCAGGATGGGAAATGCTAGTTCATTTTTTTAAAGTGTATCACACGAATACATTTTTATCTTGTCAGTTATAGTTGACAATTTTTTCAAACTTACTGCATATTTTAAAATTATTTATTACTTTTTGATAAATGTCTCCCTCATTCTGGATCAACTCTCTTTAGTGTGATTTCACTGTTTTGTCTTTGGGGCAGTGAAGCCCTTCCTAGTGAATGGCAAAATGTGATCCTGATGTCTTACTGACTACACTACCCAATGAATAATGGTTTTTTATTTCAGTAGGGTTCTGAGAAACTGCTTATATTTATTATATTACTTAATTAATATGATTAATCCCTTTAAATGTGAAAAACTAAAAAATACCTCACCACTGTCATAAAAATATATCTGCTACTCTTGGATTGTCTTTTTTTAAAGTTTATTTATTTACTTTGAGAGAGACAGAGACAATGCCAGTGGGGGAGGGGCAGAGAGAGTGGGATAGAAAGAATCCCAAGCAGGTTCCACATGGGATTTGAACTCATGAAACCATGAGATCATGACCTGAGCCAAAAACCAAGAGTCAGATGCTTAACCAACGGAGCCACCTAGGTGCCTCACTCTTGGGTTGTCTTTTGAAACATGTTTCCATTATTAAATCAATTTCATTAAATTTATGAAAAGCAAGTTTGAGTTTTTGAACACACACTTTACACACACAGACACAGAATTTTGGTTTTAAGGTTTTCACTATCATTTCTCTAGGACCAAGTAAATACCCAGTTCAGTCTGGGTGTTCAGATTATGAAAGTATTAACTCAGAAACTGACACTTGGCCTAGGACAGAACAAAGACTGTAGGGTACCTCAGATTTCCCTACCCTGCTAACTAACATAGTCTCACACAGACAAGCAAACATCTGACAAATGGAAGTATGCTTTTAGATTGAATTCAATGCTGAAGTGTAAGGGAGCCCCTCTGGGTATGAGCTCAAATGGCTAAACATAACGTCTCTTCATTAGTGGTGCCGGGAACACGTGATACCTGAAGAATAACGGTGGTTTAAAATGGGAAACAATGTTAAATTCTATTTATACATTGCTCTTCTGATAGGCATAGCATACACACAAGATGTAAGAAGAGGACCCGGTAAACCACAGGAAATACAGAAAAGAACACCCAACTTAGACATGTAAAAAAATAGAGCACTTTGTTTGTTTTTAAAATTTTTTGATATTTATTTTTGAGAGAGAGAGAGAGAGACACAGAGACAGAGAGCGAGTGGGGGAGGGGCAGAAATGGAGGGAGACAGAATCCGAAGCAGGCTCCAGGTTCCGAGCTGCCAGCACAGAGCCTGACGTGCAGCTGAAACTCATGAACCGTGAGATCATGACCTGAGCTGAAGTTGGATGCTTTGACTCGGCCACCCAGGCACCCCCAAAATAGAGCATTTTGTAGAAATGCTCATTTCTTGATTAAACTGGCTGTTGGAATTTTGTGGAACAGATTGGAAAAGGAGAAAAAGCTTCCTTAAAAATCAGTTGGTGAGAGATTATGGTCTGAGAAAGTTTAAGCAAAGATGAAAGTCCAGGGAAATTCAGGTCCCTGTACTGACCAAGGTGACATAGGGCTTATAGAATACGATCAGTAGAATCCACTGGAAGGAGGGGTGACTTCTCCCTTGGATACAGAGGTGGACAGCAGCACAAGTCACCCTGTGGGGGCTGCAGGGAGGTGCAAGTTTTGCACAGTGAGGGATGGTGTGGCTGGTTTGGAACATGCCCATTTGAGAATTCAGCTGGACAAAGTACAGAAGATAGCCGGTGTCTGACTCTAGCTGCCAAGACAGGGATCAGTGCAGAGGTGATAATGATGAGAGTTATGAGCATAGGGCAGAGAGCACATAATGATGAGCTCTTCAAGAGAGTGCCAAGAAATGAGAGAAGAATTTCAGGGATGGTAAAGGTGGAGCTCAAGTGACAGATGAAGAAGTGACATCAGAGGTGAGAAGAAATGTGGAGCAAGATGGGGTCAAAAGATTCCAGAGCATCAGATTCTTCAAAGATTGCGAATATATATAATCTGGACTGGAATAGACTAGAAAATGCTGAGGAAACAGCAAGCTGAAGGCTCTTGGCAAAGCGATCTCGTTATACTGGTGGTGGGGTCGGCTGCCGGATAGCATTGGTAAGAAAAGGAAATGCCAAAGGCAAAACTTCGTGGAGTTAACTACAACACAACTTAATCTAATTAGAATTTATTAACCATTTTACAGCAGTTCTATTTGGCAATGTGGTCCAGTTTAGGTTGAGATAGTAAGGGATACAATGAAACAAGACTTCCAGGTTCTTATTCTCGATCTAGTTAGAATATATGAAAATCTATTTGGAGTATACTTGGGCTTTTTTCATAAATACAGTAAAGTACTGTAAATGTATTTTCTCTTCCTTATGATTTTCTTAATAGCATTTTATTTTCCTCTAGCTTACCTTATTGTAAGAATACAGTATATAATACATGTAACATAGAAACATGTCAATTGACTACTTTTGTTATCAGTAAGGCTTCCTGTTGACAATAGGTTATGAGTAGTTAAGTTTCTGTGGAGTCAAAAGTTCTACACAGATTTTCGACTGTGCAGGGGTCGGTGTCCCTAACCCTTTGGTTGTTCAAGGGTCAACTGTATATACAATTACATTTAAAGGTTTATTTTAGGGGCGCCTGGGTGGCTCAGTCGGTTAAGTGTCCGACTTCAGCTCAGGTCGTGATCACACGGTTTGTGAGTTTGAGCCCCACATCTGGCTCTGTGCTGACAGCTCAGAGCCTGGAGCCTGCTTCGGATTCTGTGTCTTCCTCTCTCTCTCTCTGCACCTCCCCTGCTCATGCTCTGTCTCTGTCTCTCAAAAATAAATAAATGTTAATTTTTAAAGGTTTATTTTAGAAATCTTTCTTATGTGGAGAAAATTGTGATATGACTGAAAAGACAGCACACGTAAATGTGTATATGACGATCCCTTCTTACCAATATATAGCATTTAATTTGGCAGAAACTGTATTTGTACCTAATTTTAAAGATGATTTATGGCACACCTAATAGACCAAGGGAATATTTGTTGGATAGCCATGTCTATACATATGAAGGGCACTAAAATGCATCTTGTATTTAAACAAACAGCCCAGGAATCACACAAGCACACATGTAAAGTATCTCTTCACTTGTTACATTATATAATTGTTCATTCTGATATGAACTGGCATTATCCCATCCTTGTTTCAGGTTCTTCACTGTAGTCACTGCTCATGACTTTTCCCAAATTAAAATCTTTATCAATTGATCTCTAAGGAAGTTTAACCCTCCCATCTTACGGATGTTCTGCCAAATGCTCTGCAACGTATTTCTATTATCTGATACTGTTAGGAAGGCAGATTTAAATGACTTGCTATTTTGGCACATTAGCAAAGGAATATAGAATTTCATCACAAAACTCATAATTTCTTCCCAAGCCAGTGGTGAGTAAGTCTTTGCAAAGCAGAGTTATTTTCCCCAAACCATGATTATCTGCATCTATTAGAATTGACATAATTCTTCTTTTTTAGAAATTGGAAGAGAAACAAAGGGGGTGATACAGTGGGGAAGATCAGATGTGAATCCGGAAAATCTTCTTTATCTTTTTCTGAAATAATTTCCCATTGTCATTAATTTAAAGCTGTTTCCAATTTGAGGATTGTAGGTACAGTTTTCCTGGATTCTGAGTTAACTTCTGGATAACATTTGCTACATTGTGCATAACATGTTACAATTTTATTATTTATTTATTTAGACAGCAGTTGAACAATTCATAGTTACATTTTTTTTATGCTCTGTCTTGTGCCCTCTCCTTTTTCTGCAACATGATATAAATCTTGTAGCATTTCCATTACCTGCCAAAGGCAGTCCAATATTTATCATTGTGTAAAAAAATCAAAACACAACAAAATAAACAAGCGACGATAAAACTAACTACCCCTAAGCTTGCTATTGTGAAAAGAAAAGGTCTTGCTTTATAACTTTGATGAAAAGGTAAGCCAGTACATTTTCATAGAAATATATTTGTATATTTTATTTTCCAAATGGTTTAGTCAAATGCAGACATGATATACTTAAATGATCCTATGTCAAGACTGCACTGAGTAAAAGTGTCTTAAAGATCTATGTGCACCTTTATATGAAGTTTGTGTCTCATCATAGGAAATCACTGAAGTATTTTAAACAGGAGTAGGATATAATTATATATGTATTGTTGAAAAACAAATCTGTTAGCAGCATTTACAATAGGTTGAAGTGGTGAGAATTCCTTCAATGATATATTACGCCAATAATATTTTATCTTGCTTGGTTAAAAAACAGATTTAAGGTAGTTTACAGGGAAACATATAATTCAGCAATATAAAACATAATTTAATGATACTGAGGAGGGAGAAAAATAAAGGTACATATGCAAAGGAAATCAGGAATTAAATTAGTGAACACAATGATACTGTAATATCATAGAAGTTAAGAGGCAATTTGGTTCTAATATTCCCAAACAATGTGAAATAGAAAACACAATCAGCTTCATGTGTCGTACTGTTCATAAGATTAAAATAAACCAGTTGTTGGGGCACTTAGGTGGCTCAGTCATTTAAGAGTCCGCCTCTTGATTTTGGCCCAGATCATGATCTCATGGTTGTGAGAGCAAGCCCCAGCAGGCTCCATGCTGAGTGTGGAGCCTACTTGAGACTCTCTTTCTCTGCCCCTCCCCCACTTGCTCACACATGCTCTCTCTCTCTTTCAAAAAAAAAAAAAAAAAAAAAAAAACCAGAAACACAATAACAGCTGTTGAGAAATACAGATATTTGAGATGAGAAATTAGAAAGCTGTTCCTCTCAGTTTCTCACAGAGAGATCGCAAAAACCTCCTCAACACAAATATTTATATCTTATATACAATTGGCCTGGTTTTAGTCATAAATGGGCCAAACTTCTTATATCAAAGCTTAAAGTGATTATAATTTAGGCTGAAAACTAATCAAATGCTCCACCTCAGCGCTAAAACAAACCAGGAAAACACTGTAAGCAATTAACTAGCCAATTAAATAAATATTAAGACCTTAATTTGTGTCAGACCTTGTCCTAGTTACTAGAGATACAACTGGGAACAAGAACCAATATTTTCTTTCAGACAAGTGGGGATGAAGACAAGTTGATAGACAACCAAGACGAGTGATAAGTGTAAGGATGGGAAAGTATATAGCCTGATATGGGTGGACGAAGAAAGGATAGTGTCAACTGAGACTCAAGGAATCCAAGATGGCTTCCAAGGGGAAGTGACCTCTGTACAGCATCCTGAAGAAGAAAAAACTAAGGAAAGAAGTTACTAGGAAAATGGAAATAGATAAAACTGTCACACTCAAAGGGAACAAAGAAGTGGACGACATTCCTCAAATGAATTAGGATTTGTATCTCTAATGCATACAACAGAGCAATCTAAAAAAATTCTAAATCAGTTCCTAAGTAAAAAGAAATAATCTCTTAACAAAAGTTGATAGAATGATACTTGCTGAAAACAGTTAATGTCATTTACCCAGAACTTATGACAAGTATTGTATTGAGTCTTGGAACTCAGAAGCATTCCCATTAGAATCAGAAAGATAAGAGTGATTTCTATTATCCTTGTTATTCAGCATTTTCTTAAGGATTCTAAACAATAAATGAAATGAAATCATGAAAAGATAAGCAATGTATATTTTGAAAGGGAAGAAACAAACTGTAATTTCTTCTTTTCAGATGATATACTTATCTGTAGAGAAAATGCAAGAGATACATACATATAAATATAACCATTTATAACTAACAGGAGATCATCAAGATTATTGATGAAAAATACATAAAAATTTAAGAATATTCCTACATTTCATCAATAAGCGTAAAATTTAGTGGAAAACACAACCCTCTATATACTAGGAAGCAAACTGTGAAGCCTGAGGAACAGACTTAACAAAAGATGTGTAAGATCGTCTTGCACAAAATTATAAAATATTATTATTATTTTTTTTTAATTTTTTTTTTAACGTTTATTTACTTTTTTGGGACAGAGAGAGAGCACGAACGGGGGAGGGGCAGAGAGAGAGGGAGACACAGAATCAGAAACAGGCTCCAGGCTCTGAGCCATCAGCCCAGAGCCCGACGCGGGGCTCGAACTCACGGACCGCGAGATGATGACCTGGCTGAAGTCGGACGCTTAACCGACTGCGCCACCCAGGCGCCCCGATTATTATTTTTTTTTTTAATTTTTTAACGTTTATTTATTTTTGAGATAGAGAGACAGAGCATGAATGGGGGAGGGGCAGAGAGAGAGGGAGACACAGAATCAGAAGCAGGCTGCAGGCTCTGAGCCATCAACCCAGAGCCCGAGGTGGGACTCGAACTCACGGACCGCAAGATCGTGACCTGAGCTGAAGTCGGACGCTTAACCGACTGAGCCACCCAGGCGCCCCAAAATATTACTGAAATAAATAATATAGGATATGAAAATCTGAGTTACAAGTTACACGAGGTTATAGAGATCTAATATTCCTCAAATTAATCTATAAATGCAAGGCAATTTTAGTCAAAATCTGATACATTAGAACTCAGGGAAGATCTAAAATCTATTGCTTGAACTGTGCACCATATCTTTTCTATAAAATAGTGATTTCAATTTCGTAATTTTAAAATAATTTTCTCACATTTACATGAATTAAAGGAGAAAACAAAATGAGCGTGTTAACCGATGAGGTAAAATTGTCAAGACTGTCAGCTTATAAACTGTCAAAATGTATGTAAAAATAGAGTGCTGTAGTAAATATAGGAAACATCTAAATAAATGTATTCAAAACTATAGAGTGGAATAAGAAAATATGAAGACATCCCTCACAATAACCAAAATCTCTGTGCATTTCCCCTTCCCCAGGAGTAGCGCCCTGTCTGAGCCCGGACCAGACTTAGTGTTTATCATATGCTTAGGACTGAAAACTGCTTGTACGGATAGCCTAGGACTTCCCTTCACCCCTGTTTCTTTAGAAATTGACTCCCTTTAGTCCTCATTACTTCTATAGCTCTATGGCCTATTTAAATATTTTAATTTTATAATGTATCTGGCTTTTCACACTCATTTCATTGGGAGGATTGTCATGCTGTGAACAGCTCCATCCTATCCTTCCCCAAATATAATGTTATTTCTGTTTATTTTAAAGTTTTAGATGTATGATATCATGCTGCGTTTAGTTTTCTGAAATGTCTTGTTTCACTTAGATTTCCACTAAGCATATAGAAGTTGTAGCTGTAGATAATGAACAGTCACTCAAGTAGAAGATTCCATTCTTAATACTACATAATTTTTCTACTCTTCTACTGATAGGTATTTGGTTTGTTTCTAGATTTTTGTTTGGTTCTGGTTATTATAAAAACTGCATATATTATGTCACTGTTACAACAAATATTGCACATTTCTAGTTATTTTGCTATTATGAGAGTGGACGCTGTTGCAAGGCAATAAAAGCCCCAGATCTTTCAGAGGTAAAAGGATTGGTATCCCTCACCTAGCAAGCAACACCAACACAGATCAGCTAAAATATGGGGTGAGGGTAGGGAATCTTAACATATATATAAGAGTTCCAGAAGGTAAGAATAGAGAGAATCAATGAGGGTTAATATTTGGAGGGGTAATACATGAAAATTTACCAGCTATGCCATGATGAAAAATATGAAACCACAGCTTCAGAAAGCACCCAAAGAAAATGAATAAAAAGAAACGTAAGATGATATGTAATGATGACAAAAAGGTAAAACACTGTTAAAGGAGTCTTCGGTTTCCAGCCATAATGTAAGAACTAAGTGTTGGACTTAGCTTCCTGCTATGAAGAACTATAAATCTGGGTAGAATGTATGAAACTGTGTACAGATATTAAACCATAGGTAGCTCAGGTCTGTCATCCCTGAGACAAAAAGAAACCCCTGAGGTAAGCACCATATTTACCCTAGCTCTCTGCATAGAAAGTGACTCCTAAATGCAACAGACAAGAGTAGAGCTAAAGCAGAGTATCAGGGTCTCACTGACATGAGGAGGCTAAGAACAGATTTCAAGGCTACTGAAGCAGCTAAAATGTGCATAACGGCTCCCAGAAAGGAGGAGGCAATGGAGAGAGGGAATCCTAGGATTTCCTAGGACTGCCTGGGAGAGAGTGGCTGCCTCAAGGTTGGGAGTGGAACCAAAAGGCTGCATAGTTCTAGGAAATACTGATGTCCTGACTCAACCATAATTGAAGGACCTTGTTACTACTGTGGACATTCAGCTGATATCTCAGCACAGTTATACCTAAGGGGTAACGATCATGCCCCAAAGTAACTGTGATGGTTCTTAACAAAACCTAGAACTAAGTTTCAGCAAAATCATTAAAGGTGCCAGAAAATTAACTTCCCATTTTAATAAAACACAACATTCCTTACAAAGAGACATTAAACCACACCTGTTATAACTGATCACCCTTCCCAAATTATATTATTGCATGCTCTCTATACAGTAGAATAGGCAAGAAAATGAATATAGGCATTTATTTAACCTAAAATAGACATGAAAAAAGAAACAGTAGGACAACAATAGATGGGGCGGATAGAAAAGAAACAGAAATATGACATAATAAACTCCAAATATGTCAATAACTACATTAAATGTAAATGAATCAAACACTTTCATTAAAAAGCAGAGAGTAGCAGATTGTATAAAAAAGTCAGAATCAACAACATATATTCTAGGAGATTCACTTTGAATTATAAACCACAACTAGGCTTAAAGTAAAATAATGACAAATTTATGCCTCATAAACATTAAATATGTGAAAACCATGAAACATATAAAAACATAAAGGCTAAATTTGCATCAAATTAAGCCTACTTCCAAATAAGAAGTATTGGCAGAGAAAAAAGGGGAAATGTTATACTGGTGAAAGGGTAAATTCAGCAGGAAAACATACAGTCTTAAATGTGCATGTATCTCGTATAGGAATGTCAAAGAACATGAAGCAAAACGGACAGAACTAAAGAGTAAAATGGACCAATTCAAAGTTAGAGTCGGCAATGTTGACTCTTCTCTCAGAAATGGTTTGAACAAGTAGACAAGAAATCAATAATGACAGAGAAGATCTGACCTCCGAACATCATACCCAGTAACTGAAAAATATACTTTCTTTTCAAGTGCACATGAAGCAATGACAGACATACCGTACGTGGGGCCATAATAAATCCCAAAAGACTAATGAGAAAAAAACATAGAAAAATGTTACCTCTAATAGGAATGAAAGAGAAGATATCATTACATATTCTCCATACCTTATAGGAATAGGAGAATATTGTCTAAAGTTCCATGTAGCAGATCAAATAAAATTTTACAAATCTGTTGAAAAATTCTACTTACCTTACACAAGAAGAAACAGAAAACCTGAAAACTATTCATTTATTAAAATAATTAGATTGTAATATTACATCTCCCTACAAAGAAAAGTCAAGACCCAGATATACTGGTGAATCCTATCAAATGAATACTGTCCATTGTTATACAAAGTGTTTTTGAAAATGGAAAATAGAACACTCTCCCAACTTATGAGGCTATAATAACTGTAGTAACAAACACTGACATGGACATTACAAGAAAAGTAATGCACAGTCCAAAATCTCTTATGATTTAAAGATATACCAACCCAACTGCTCTGTAATACAACTCCCAGGAGTTTAACCAAGAGAAATGAAAACACATATCCCCAAGAGAATTGTACTTGATGTTAATAACTGATTTATTCACAATAACCAGAAACTAGCAATAAGAATATGTTTAACAGATGATAAACAACATCTGTACAATAGAATACTACTTACCAGTGAAAAATAAACTGAAAGATATACTCAAACTGAAGATATACTCAAGAAAATAAATGCCTCTTACAGGTATTATATTTAGTAAAGGAAGTCAGATATACAATAATGCAGAGTTTAATTTTGTTAGTTCTCTAAGAGCCAAAACTAATCAATGCTGAAAGAAACCAGACCAGTGGTTATGTGGCATGGGGTTGGGGGAGACTGAATGCAAAGGTGTGAAGAAGGCAGTCTGGGGAGAAGGAAATTTTGGGAGTGGCTGTTACACGGACATATATATTTGTTAGCATTGAACTGTACACTTAAATCTAAGCACATTATTGTATATTTTGTATGTAAAATTTATAGTAAAAGTTGTGGAAAACAGAATAGGTAGAATAGTTACAAAAGAAGGACAATCGAAAGAACTGCATATATTTTAAATACAACAATGTAAGTCTGAAGAAAATGGAATATTAACTTTAAAACACAAAGAAGGATATCCTAAACAAATATATGAATTGAAATTCTCTCTGTATAAAATATTATTAATGTCCAATTATTGAGATTTTCATAAAAAGTGAAAATTTAAATATTAGACAAAAACGGTATGTATGTCAGGTAAAAGGTGAGTAGAGTTAAAATCTTAGAAACTTGTTTTCTGGAAACAAATCTTGTTTTCTTTTTTTTTTTTTAATTTTTTTTTCAACGTTTTATTTATTTTTGGGACAGAGAGAGACAGAGCATGAACGGGGGAGGGGCAGAGAGAGAGGGAGACACAGAATCGGAAACAGGCTCCAGGCTCTGAGCCATCAGCCCAGAGCCTGACGCGGGGCTCGAACTCACGGACCGCGAGATCGTGACCTGGCTGAAGTCGGACGCTTAACCGACTGCGCCACCCAGGCGCCCCACAAATCTTGTTTTCTAGAAAGGCTTTACTTTGGTTTTTACCTTTCTTAAGTTAAATATTTATGAAAACTACTTCAACAGTAGTCACAAGAAACAAATAATAATAAAAGAAAGAGAAAAATAGGGAGCTTAAATTTCAAACCAGTAGAGGAAAAACATGGAAGATAAAATAGGCAAACAAACAAAATGAAGAGGTCGTAAGCGAGAAAGAATTCTAATTGTAACTGACACTCATATAGTGATTCCTACAACCCAGGCTAGTTTAATCACTTTATACATGTGAACTACTTAGATCACAAAGTGGCTTGATGACCTTTATGGCTTGATGACCATCCTCATATTATAGAGTAGGAAAGTGTGACGCAAAATTTCATAAAGCTACCAAGTGGCAGATTGAAAACTAGGCGGCTTGGTTACAAAACCCGTTCATGAAACCAAAATCTTCTTGTTCCCCAAAAAGTGGAGCAGAAAAAAACCAAAAAGAGATGGAATGAAAGGAATTCCAAAGTAATGACAATGATAAGTGTACAATTATGTATGATAATTATAACTAATGTTACTGGCAAAAGACAGATTTTCAAGGGGATTTCAAAAGTTACATGTCTATCCCGTTATGAGTGGTATATGTATAGTATGAAAAGCTGAAAGCACAATGAAGGAATAAGATACATAAAGAAAACAGAAACCAAAATAAATATTGGATAGCTACATCTATATAAAAATATACTTTAAGGCAAAACATATTAAGGATAGAGAGGACCACTACATAATAATAAAAGGATTCTATTCCCCTGGATGTTATAGGTCTGCAAACTTGTATGCATCTTATAAAATAGACCCATAAATATAATACAAAAATGACCAAAACTGCTTTTGAGGTTCAGCCCATGCTAACGGTGAATAAATGCTGATGAAGTAATTCAGATAGAAACTTGAGCACCAACTTAGGAAAATTTACGTTGCCCAATATTTTTATGTTTTAATATGACTTGTATGTAGAACTTCCCATCTTATTTTAATTTTTAATTTTTTAATATTTAAAAAAATGTTTATTTATTTTGAGCTCGAGTGGGGGAGGGACAGAAAGAGAATCCCAAGTGCAATCTGTGCTGTCAGCGCAGAGCTCGATGTGGGGCTCAAACTCAGGCGTTTTGAGATCATGACCTGAGTCGAAACCAAGACTAGGACTCTTACCTGACTGAGCCACCCAGGCTCCTCTGAGCATTTTGTTTTTAAATATGGCGATAGACACTTTTGCCAATAAGACATTAATTACCTCATTATCATTACTTTTCCCCTAAGTTTTATTTAAAAGGATGGATTACTGGTTTAGAAGTTGTACACAATGCTCAAGGTTCTGATATATATTACCTATATTACTACATTTACCTCCTGAGAAATCAAACTAATTTACATTCAAATGGATATATGAGAATTCTTTACATATTTTCATTTTTAAAAGGCTTCAACAATATAGATAAAATGGAGTAATGTATATTATCTTAATTTTAATTTGACTTCTAGGTCATTTAAATAAGATTTTTTTCTTACTAGTCATTTATATATCTTATTTGGAATCTGTTTTCATGTTTTACCAAATTTTCTGTTAGGGTGTTTATGTTCATTTTGACTTGTAGGAGATTTTTATATTAAAGATATTAAAATTTATATTTTGTATATATTTAAAATTTTTATGTTTTTCTTTATTTTATTTCATTTTATTTATTTATTTATTTATTTATTTATTTATTTTATTTATTTATTTTTGAGACAGAGAGAGACAGAGCATGAGCAGGGGAGGGTCAGAGAGAGAGGGGGAGACACAGAATTTGAAGCAGGTTCCAGGCTCTGAGCTGTCAGCACAGAGCCTGACGTGGGGTTCAAACTCATGAACTGTGAGATCATGACCTGAGCCGAAGTTAGATGCTTAACCAACTGAACCACCTAGGCACCCCTATCTTTTGTATAAATTATTTTAAGTTTTCTGCTAACTTGTGTTTGTATAGACAAAGTTTTTTGTTATTAAGAAATTTTTAGGTTTGATGTACTCAAATCTATCAGTTTTTCTTTTAGTATTTTTTACGTCATCATGTTGAAATAATCTCTTATCATTGCAAGATTATATAATGATTTCCATGTATTTCTATGCATGAAAATTAAATATACATCTAAGTTACTCGTATTTCAGTAAAAAAAATTACAACAAAAATTATAGTTAGAATTGGGTAAAATAAAATTATAACTGAGTAAAATGAAATTACAAGTCAAAACATGTTGAATATAGTACTAATAGTAAATGGAGGGAAGTTGAGAGTCATGAATATTCATTTTAGGAGATAAATAAACCAAAAGAAAGTATAAAAAGGGTACTAAGTAAGCCAAAGATTAGAAACCAATGGCTTAGAACATAAAGATACTACAGATATTCAAAATTTCAATAGTTGTTTTCTTCAAAAGAATAATAAAACAGAAAAATCTCCTATAAATGAACAATTAGCAACAAAAGGGGACATAATTAAGATAGAGGAGAGATTTAAATACAGTTAGAGAATACTGTGAGCAACTCAATGCCATTTAATTAGAAAACTTGGATCAAATAGGCAAATTTTTAGAAAAATATAAATTTTTATAGAATGTTCAAGAAGAAATAGCAAGCCTACTCTTATAATAACCCAAGAAACATAATTAGTATTAACGATAATCTCACAGAAAAGTCACACACCTCAAATTACTTTGCCAGCAAATTCTATAAAACTTTGAAGGAAAAGATCATTCCAATTTTATTCTATCTCCTCCAGAAAATGGAGGAGATTTCATTTCAACTAATTCCATGCAACTAGCATAATCTTAAAGCCAATCTCAATTGTGATCCTATATCCAAAACTCTTTAAAACAGCCTAATGCAATATCCCCCCCCCAAAAAAAATTTACAAACTCCCCTGGGTGTGTCTCTATTTACTTGAAGTACCACTGAATTTTGCAACCAACTGGCCACTACAGGTGGCCAAACCCTGCACCTATGTTTCAAAGATTCCTACATCTGCTGGCTTCTGGCTGGCTTCAGCCAGTGGGAGGCACTGGAAGGGAGACAGGAGAGTAGAAGCATAGGGAAAGCCAGGATGCTTCTCCCTGGCTTTATTTTGGATGGACTTTCTAGCAGCAAATGACTCTCCTGTGTCTCCAGCTGTCACTAGCTGGCCTTGCCATGACTCCACTTTCACTGAGTATTCCCCAGGGCAGGTGCCTCCTTGTCCCATTTGGCTTCTGCCTATTCTATCACCTTTGTAGCCAACCCCCTGGTGTAAACTGTCTCTATTATGATGCAAGAAGTCAAGTTACATTTTAATGAGGAGTGTAATCACCACATTAACATATTTTAAAAGACATTTATATAATCATCTTAATAAATGTAAAAATAACTTAATTTCAACCCTGACTCATGTTTAAAATTCTTAGAAAACTAAAGCACTTCTAACTAAATAAAAGATAGCTTACAAAAAACATCATTCTTAATGGTGAAACCTTAAAAAAATTCCTAGGGAATGTTTAATATCATCATATCTTTTCATCTTTGCACTAGATCCTAAAACTTAGAAAGAAAGTAGATGCAGAGGTATAAGAATGAGAAAGAAACAAATTCTCTTATTCACAGAAGATATGTGTGTATAAAGAACATAGGAATTAATATAATAATTATTATCAACAATAAAGATGTTTGGAAATGAAGCTGCTAGAGAAATAAGTATAACAAAATTTGTGCAAGACAGGAATGAAAAAAAGATAATTTTATTAAAATATGTTATAAAACAATCTAAAAAAAGAAATATATGTGCATTCATTAATTGGAAGCCTCGGTATTATATTTAATTTTTCCTCAAATTGATCTATAGATTTAATGATATTTTGATCAAAATTCCAAAAGAACATTACGTGGGGCTTTGTAAGTTGATTCTTAAATTTATACAGAGGACTCAAAGGCCAAAATCTGCCAAGAAATTTCTAACAAAGAATAAGATGTGAATATATGTGTAGGATTGCTTTACCAGGCATCAAGACCTATTATTAAGCAGTAGACAGTGTGGTACTTGTTCAGGGATAGAGAAATTGATCGATGAAACAACATACGGAACTTAGAAATAGTTCCATCCATCCATGAAAACTGATGTCCCTTTTCACACCAACTTTGCAATAAAATAGGTCATTTAAGTTCAAGCTTACATTCTGTGGGATTCTATGTCAGTAACATTCAGAGCATTCTCTAAACCCTCTCAAGATAGTACTGGCAGACACATTGGGAGTGTATAAGAAAAATCCGTATCCTGATTAAGCACCAGTTCTGGTAAGAATGAATTACTGGTCCTCTAGGATAGAAGAGGTCTAATATAACAGATTTTACCCCCGAGTGACTGGCTCACCTCCTGGCATTATGATACCATGTTGAGAGCTCAGGTTTGGTCTCTGCCGCTGGCAGGGTTGGATATTTAAGAGCAGCAAAAGGTAGTTGAACATGAATGAGGAAGAGCCTTGGTGAAAAGCAGTCACTGGGCTCACACTTAGCCTCATCTCTATCACCTTAGCTTCTCCATGTATGGGTCAATGGTGCAAGGACAAAAAACTGGCCAAGGACAGAGTCTGCCTGATATTTACCTCCAAACCTAACCTATCTAGCTATTGAGTGCTTTCTTTTCTGGTAGGTTTTGACTTCATGGATCCATCACATGTCTATTTTCCTCTTCTTTGTTTTCAGTTTTTCACTGTGGTTGCTTCCTGGCCCTTACCAATCAGCCAAGTCATTGCTTCACGTCATTTATTCATGTATCTTCTCACTTGAGATTACTTCTCCTCATACCAAAGTGACGACCAAGTCTACTGTCTGTGGCTCTATGAATAGATTTTCCACCATGATTCTTGGAGATCATTCCTGATTAGGTCTATAGGTCAACGCATCTCTGTACCAACATATTGAACTTAATCATTTTTGAAGCAATGCTTTTTTTTTTCCTCCTTTTTTTTTAGGGAATACTCTGGGAGGCCATGGTTGTGCACTGGGGAAAGCCATCAATACAACAGATGTTGGTGATATGGGCATCTGTTCTTTTCATTTTGGGGGCCATCTGGACCTGCTAATGACACATTCTGAATGTATAATTTTTATTGTAAGATGGATTATGATTGCATTTGTGCAACCTTATAACTTGGTGAATTTAAGCATACCCAGTTTTTTAATGTACTGTAGTGTGTTTTTAGTCAATTGATGTCCCATGATTAGGCATTTGCCAAATACTTGCACCAGGTAGCTTGCCAGGAGCTGCTTCTCAAACATATGCAGAGAACCCTAGTGTTCTCTGCAGTGACTTACCTAGTGGAGTCAGCCAGAGGCTTTATACAGTATCTTATCTACCACAGATACCTCCAACACCATTGGACCTGCCAGATCATATCATCTGAACTTGTGGCAAAGTTCTCTCTTGCTCTGTACAATTAAAACTGACAGAGTTTTGAATTTTCAATACATAGATCCAAGCACCAGGTATAAATATGTTATATGCTGCCTCCAAACCCAAAGAAAACCACCAAACCTGGGGTGGTATCTCTTCCTCAGTGATAAAGGGCAAAAGTTCAACATCTAGTCCTTTTCCCTACATGAGTATCAGAACAGGTCCCAGATTATTGGAATCGTATGAAGATGCTGAATGTTGTAGGGCACATGTAAACCCTATGGCATATTATCTACCTTTACAGGCCATCTAGATTCTGATGATATCCTCATCAGGGCATTAATATGATGCGATCAATACAGTGGCCAAGATATTTTACAGAATGACAAGATCATCAAAATTTCAATAGAGTATATTGTGACAAAGAGCAAGAGGGCCGGCAGCCTTGGAGCCAGAGAGTGATTGTGTACTGTTGTTCTCCCACGTAAAGGCAAATAGCTTTGATCCTCTTTACCTATGGATATTGAAAATAATTCGCTGTATCAGTTGGCATTCACCGTATCAATAGCCAAAAATCCAAAGTGTCAAAATCTGTGATGATCTGTCTCATCAGCAGAGATTAGAGCTACAACTTGGTTAGGTTTATAGTAATCCACAATCACCAGTCATAATACATATAATTTTTTTCACAGAGGCCATAAAGATGAATAGAGTAAGAATATAACAGAGGCCCTTTGACTGGTAAGTGATCCAATTCTAGAATTCCATCTTGAATGTACGCTTTCTAATTGGCTTAGAAATTAGAAATTGGCTTTCTGTTGCCATGAAAGCAAAACACAGAACAATCCCTTGAGTGTACGTAGATAATTTGAGAAGGGTTCCTAAGACGCAGAAATAGGAAGTGGAAAAATTAGATACGGAAAGAATTCAATTAATTACAAAATACATTAATTAGCTGTTTATGGTCATGGATAACAGGGGTTCAAGCCTTCTAGTAGCTCTCTGAGGGACCATGGACCACACACATTAGAATTATCCCATGGGTTGTCCCTGAGAGTGTTTATACCCCCACATTTTTTTTTCTGCACAGTTGAAAAGACTTCTGTGGCTTTGGAAGAAGGCTGGAGGCTCCAAAGCATATATCTCAGCAAGATCTTTGTGTGGGAGGTTGGCAACATACTGCACCATAAGGATGCAGGCATAGCTATGAGGAGATCATGTTGACTGGGTGGCAGGGACATGGTAAGTTACAGTCATTTGCAACACTCAGACATGTATACAAATGTTCTTCTAGTACGATGGTCCTGCCGGGTCTTAGTCCACCATATTGCACGGATGCAACAACAGCTCTGGTTGTCATGAAATATATTCACAAATATTTGGATCCTTCCTGTATGTAGGCACAGAAGAGGATTATACTTCCCTGCCCTTTCTGAAGTGAGGCAAAGCTATTTGATATGCTTTGGCCAGTGAAAGGTGAGTAAAAGCTTGTGTGCATCACTTCTGGATGGTAACTTTGAGCCCATGTTTTAGTAGCCATGTTTGCTTCCCATTGCCCTGCTGATAGTGTAAGTGTTGATGTGCAGTCTGTCCCTGAGAATACATCCTACTTCACTGACTTGTGCTGAAGAAATAAAACTTTGGTTGTATTAAGCCACTGAAAATTTGAGGTTATGTGAAATCTGAATCCACTCCCTACAATTGGCAAACTATGGCCACAGCCTAAATCTGGCTCACTCCCTGTTTTGATTAATAAAGTTTTATTGGTACTCAGCCACATCCACTCATATATGTATTATATATTGTTGCTCTAATGCTACAATGGCAGAATTGAGAATGTCCCTTATGGCTCCCAAAGCCTAAAATATTTACTATCTGGCCCTAAACCAAAAAAGTTTGCTGTCCCTGGTATAACTATTCTATTATCATACAAAATGGACAAAAATGTCTGAAATCCAATAGAGCCCCAAATTGATTAATAATGAGAATCATTATTTGGTTTTCTAAGTCACTGAATTTTGGGGGATTAGTTATGCAGCATTATTGTTTCAATAGCTAGTGGATAAAATCACTGCATGATTTTAATTTTATAAAGTTCAAACATGGATAAAACTTATCAATGGTATTTGAAGTCAGGGTAGTGGTAACCCTTTGAGGATTGTGACTGTAGGAGGCCACAGAGTTGACTTCTATTATGTTCTAGTTCTTGATTTATGTACAAGTTCCATGGGAGTGTTCAGTTTTTGGAAATTCACCAAGTTGTTTACTGATGATTTTTATGTTTTCTTTTTTTTTTTTTATAAATTTTTTTAACGTTTATTTATTTTTGAGACAGAGAGAGACAGAGCATGAACAGGGGAGGAGCAGAGAGAGAGGGAGACACAGAATCTGAAATAGGCTCCAGGCTCCGAGCTGGCAGCACAGAGCCTGACGCGGGGCTCGAACTCACGGACCGTGAGATCATGACCTGAGCCGAAGTCGGACGCCCAACCGACCAAGCCACCCAGGCGCCCCGATTTTTACGTTTTCTTATGCATGTTATTACTTCAAAAAAAGTTAAAAAGAGGAATGAATAATATTTACATGCTATTTATATTGAATTTCAAGGTACTTTGTCAACAGAAAAATGCAATTTATAGAATAGTCAATATGAATAGTTTGCAACCATTTGTATAAACCCAAAAGGTAGATATATATATACATAACTTTGGTATATATATAAAATATATCGGGAATGATAAATGTAGTTGCGTCTAGAGAGGATAATTAGGAGGTACAAGTGAAAATTAACTTTTCATGGTGGAAAAATCCCCCCCTCTTTTTTTTACTGTTTTGAATTTTTTTCCATGTACATAAAATAACTTTTAAAGAGTTAAAAATATCAAAACTAAAATTATAATGTATATTGCTTTTGGGGCTGTTGGCTAAAATCAAGTGTAGTATCTGTTCTTATCAGTTTAAAACTATAATGCATATATATCCAATGCTATTATATACTCCCTTCTATTACATGTTTAGTAGTTTCTAATCTTTAAGATTACTATTACTTAGATAACAATGCAATTAATATCCTTGTTTGTAAATCTTTACTTTTTGGATGATTTCTTCAACATAAATTTCTAAAAAAGAAGGTGACTGGGTCCAGCAATGAATGATAGTTAGATACCCCTGAAAATGGAATGAGTTAATTACTGACATGGACACTTTCATCTTACAGTATCTTCTCCCAATATATAGGTGAAAATAATACTCAGTACTTTAAATAAAAGCTTAAAGTTTGGATAAACAACCTAGAAAGTTTTAGGAGTAGATTTTTAAAAACAGAGTTCTTTGGATGATTTATAATCATTTTGATTTGTACCACTACTTAATATGGTCTCTCATCTTGCTTTTTAAAGTTAAGAGTGTTATTTCAGGATGTATGAACCTGAAAGCTGATTTTCCTGATGGAAGAAAGAGTGGGGGTTAAGTAATATTAACTATTATATAAACGAATCACTTGCCAGCTTAAGAATCAGTACTTGTGATACATACACAGACACACAAAAAGGTGTACAAGTTTTTGGTGCATTAAAGTATATGGCGAAGAGGGGCTTCTTTTCCTCTTGGATAATTCAATTTTCACAGTAGGTAATGTGAATTTTTATATATATATATATATATATATATATATATATATATATATACACACACATACATATACACACACACACAATTTATACATATTATATATATATATAAACTTTTATGCTATATATAAATTATGCTATATATAAAATTATATAATTTATATTTGCCTTAAAAACAGGGAGGGGGACAAAACAGAAGAGACTCATAAATGAGAACAAACTGAGGGTTACGGGAGGGGTTGTGGAGGGGGGAACGGCTAAATACATAACGGGGACTAAGGAATCTACTCTTGAAATCATTGTTGCACTATATGCTAACTAATGTGGATGTGAATTTAAAAAAATAAAAAATAAAACAAGTTAAAAAAATAAAGTCTAAGTTGCAGATAAAAAAATAATATATATTTGCCTTAAAATGATCTTCATTTCTTTATCTGTACTGAGGAAACAGATCTGGTTGTATCTTGTATTATTTCCATTGCTGAGAATTCCTTTTCTGTCAGTTTCTCCTCTCTCTACACAATTTCTCTTGGCAGAGAATGATATTGCTGTCATTTTCCTGATCAATAATCGGGATTATAAATCTTAATTCTTCTCTAGTGTTTTGCCAATGGACTAATTTATTTTCTGCCATGCATGTGATCATGCCCTAAGGGGTGTCATGCAATGTCTATATAATCAAAATGTCTGGTATAAAAATCACTGCATATTTTTATTTTCCTGGAGAAACAAAAATTCTCCAGATTTTACTGCATTAGCACTGTGGTGACCTTTGTTTAATCCTCTTAAAAAATGATTGGAAAAGCAATCAGGACAAAGAAAGTATAGCCGTTAACATCTCCTTGTGATCATGTTGTTAAGAATTTGATATCTTTCACTTCAGAAGTAAAATAGAACTGAACTACTTTCTTCTCTACAACTAGTTATGAGCCATCAATGCAAAGGTGATATTACTGATTCTCTAACATACTCCTTTTGACAAAATCTTGCTGGGCGGCTGGATGGCTGAGTCGGCTAAGTACTGGACTCTTGATATCGGCTCAGCTCATGATCTTGCTGCCGTGAGACTGAGCCCCACATCGGGCTCCATGTGCTGGGTGAAGAGCCTGCTTGGAATTCTCTCTCTCCTCTTTCTGCCCCTGCCTCCCCTCCCCCCCAAAATAAATAAATAAACATAAAAAAAAACCTTGCGTGATATGGTCAGGATACAAGTAGCTGGTGTCCTTCTAACATGAGAAATGGACTGCAGGACACAGAATCAAGAATTCTAGGTGTCGGTACCAATTCCTCCCCTGGGAAGTACCGTGCAAATCACCCACCTCTCGCAGAGTATGTTTTCGAAGAAAGCAGAAGTGCCTCCAGCATTCTTGTGTTACCACTGAATTTTTTCTTGTTCATAATATGGATACTAAAGTCATGCTTTTGCATTTACATTATTGATAGGAATATTTGGAGGTAAAGCAAGTTTCTATAGAAGGGTTTTGAAGACGCAAAGAAGCAGACATTGTTATACACAGCTTATATCCTCAGAAAAGACCTCAGTGTTGGGGGTGCTTAAGTCCTCTGTACATAAATCAGTAGAAGAGAACAGTTTGGGAGTCGGAGGAGAGAAGAGATAACTGAAAGAAAACATGAATTTGTGATCAATTCTAGTTTTCTAGAGTTTTCTAGTAAAATTCAGGGATCTCAGAATTTTTAAGGCATTTGTTTGTGGAGTGACATTAAAAAGCAAAGTCAGTTTTCTCCTATGATAAATGAAGAAACTGGACAATATCACTGTTAGGGTCCTGTCCTGATGTTGCATGTATTCTGTACTATTTTAACATCCCTTAAGATTGTGCTTCACTTGCTGGGATATTTAAGTGCCTTGGCCATATTCTCTGAGATTTTCTGTTGGCACAAACAAATTAGGCTATTTGGGCCCAAAGGAGATGACTTGGAAACACATGTTAGAAATTGCAGCCTGTGTAGTTCCCAACAGTTCTGTGAAAATCTCACTGTAACAATATTCTTTGACTCAAGCCATAGCATCAAATTATAAGTGATTATCTTAGCATAAAACTTTACCTTCTGTTATACAGAGACAGATTAGCTTAGAAACGCTAAAAGAAATGTTGGTGGGGCTAAAAAGATGCTCAGGCCTATAATTCTGGCACATTATGCATTGCTAATAGACCTATTTCACTCAGATATCTCTCTTTAGGAATGTGGCCCATTCTCATGCATTTTCAGACATACCCAACATGGCAACCACATAAGGAGACAGTCTGTTACATTAAGTGGGGTAATTTCAGCTGTTTTCACAAATAATACCCAAACTTTCAGTAGTTCAACCCTGCTGAGGTTTATTTCTTGCTCAAGTAACAGTGGAATGTAGATGTTCGTGGACTATGAAAAACTTTGCTCTGTGTTATGATATGGGGGCCTACACCCTCTTCCACGTGCAGCCCCCTACTGTCCTTCATGGCCATAGAGTCCTCTGCTTCCTGCCAATAGACAAGGGGAAAGAGTATAGAGAAAGAACAGCATTTTTTAACCCCTCGGGCTGGAGGCAGCACATACATCATTTCTGTTCCTTTTCTAGTCAAAATTACAGGGCAGCTGGGAAATGCAGTCCCTGGCTGGTCCTTACTTTCCAGAGGTGGGAAAGCATGGGTGTCAACAGCTATCTCTGTCCCATCCAATATATCAGTTAATGTTAGGAGGCTTTTGTTAAGCCTGTCCTTTAACGTTCAGGCCACTGTGTTTCTTTATTAAGTGGCCACCCACACATTAGTTTTTACCAACTTCATTAAACCATAAGTGGAATTTTTGGCTGAGGTCTGTCCCAAGATTGACAACAATGTTCCTCCATTTATGACTTGAATGACTCTCATTACATTCATTACGAAAATAAGAAGGCATGCCAGAAGCAGAGTGGTTATTAGACAAAGCATTCCTGGATGAATTTCTATGAAGACAGTCTTTCCAAGCAGATTGCTTCCCTTTTTGATTATTAACGCAAAGTTCCTGTTCAATAATGGACAGAAGAGCACTCTCCATGTCATTAGGAGACCCGGTACTACATCACTTCCCTCTTCTGGCCTCAGTTTCCTCAATGCAAATAAAGAGTTTAGACTGAACAATCTCCAAGTTCTCTTTATACTTGAGGGGAACCTATAATATTGCTTGCATACCTCAGACCTTAGAAATTCTGCTCTCGTCTTGCGGTCATTCACACCGACGATTTTATTCACACTGGCTCTGCTCATGTCTGACTCTCTTTGCCAGGGTGATCTGTCAGCCACTTCCTAGCCCCCCAGCAGCTCTGTTGCAGAGTTTTTGATCATGAAACATCCTTTACCTGCCACTATTTCAGTATCTGGAATCTGGCCTATATGCCCATATTCATAATCAGTTTCTTGAAGCTTTATGTTCGAGCTTATGATAACTGAGCTACTTAACCCTTTAAAATATATTCCCCAGGTAAATATCACTCTTTTCTCTTCGAATCTAACTTAATGGCCATGAACGTGATGCATTTGATGGGACCATCTGTTTTTTTCTTCTGCCAAAGACACTCTGCACATTTTGGCAGCTTCCCTATGTGTACTCAATAACTCATGCCAAGTACAGTTGGAATGTTTCATGAGTCCAAAGTCTGAAAACAACTGAACCCAGCAGTGCTCATCTGAAACGGAGTGTTGATTTGCGGTGAGTCAGGTACCACAGGCCTATATGTCTTAAGGTCTGGAGAAGCAGCAGAAATATAACGTTAATGTGCTAACTATCCCTGGTTGACAATGGAGAAGTTATTGAAATTTATAGAATCGTGACATTTATGAGATTTTATTCCCAGAGGTCTGTGCCTCCATTTTGGGATTTACAACTTCCATCCACATAAACACCACTGTGATCTCTTTTGTACACATAACCCTGTACACACCGGGACACAGCTGTTTGGTTCAGGAGCAGGTACCTGACTCATGCTGGCTGAAGCTCTGCCCCTCCAGGAGGTAGGTATATTGAGAACCCAGACGGTGCCTCTAAGAAAAACAGCTTGGGTGTTACAGGTCATCATGAGTCTTGTCATATAGACTAGACAAAGAAAGGTAGCCTGTTTTTAGTAAGGGGTAGGGGGGAGGAAGGAGACGGAAAAACAGTGAAGAACAGAAACCTAGGTAAGAAGACAGAATTCAATACCATTTGCGTTTCTGGTTTTTCCTGAGCCCAACCATACTCGTCCGCTTTAATTCCATGAGATATTAGGCTATTTTCAAGAGAACCTCCTTTATTTGCATAAGCAAGTCATGTCACTTGCAAACTGACTATTAAAGTATATCTACAGGAAAAGAAAAAAGTTAGTATCCTTCCAGTCAATATGAGGCTTGAATCATATATAAATTATTGTTGAAGAATCCAGATTAAAAAAATCAAATTTGAGGTTTGCTCTTTATTTAGGATCAATTATTCAAATTGTGGCAGTTTTCATAATTTACCTGTCATCTGAATAGTATATATTTCCTATATGTCCAGATTCTGGAGAGTTGATCTTGGAAAATGTTTACATGTTTAAGCTGGACTTTTAATATTTCATTGGATAACAGATTGGGATGCAATTGGTTTTTTTATGTCTTAACATTAAATTTTCTCACCATAATCTTACAAGTCTTACAAGTTACTCTTACTCAATACTCATTACAGTTCTCATTTGTATAAGAGAAAAACCAACCACAGAAGTCAGCATTACAAAGAATACAAAGCATGCAAAGAATGTCTGAGAAATCAGCTTAAAATAAAGCCTTATTTTAAGCTTATTTTTAATGCTGGTATTCGATTTGTTCAGAATGTAGAAAAGAGGGGCACCTGGGTGGCTCAGTCAGGTAAGCGTCCGACTTCGGCTCAGGTCATGATCTCACGGTTCGTGGGTTCGAGTCCCACATCAGGCTCTGTGCTGACAGCTCCGAGCCTGGAGCCTGTTTCAAATTCTGTGTCTCCTTCTCTCTCTGCCCCTCCCCCACTCGCACTCTGTCTCCCTCTCTCTCAAAAATAAATAAACATTAAAAAAATTAAAAAAACAGAATGTAGAAAAGAATGGGTTAGCCAAAGAGGGAAACATTATTCCTAATTTCTATCATCAAAAATTCACATCATATCAGTGACAAAGTCTTTTAAAACTTAATTAGTTACATAAATAATACACTTTAAAAAAAAAGTTAAAGTACTACCAGGGTCTTGGTATTAGCATCTAGGAAAACTGAATGTCAAACTAGGGCAAATGTAGCTTATGCACTATATTTTGATTAACTCTTGATGTGATTTTATAAACATTGACAAATATATGTTCACATTTTAACGAACCTGCTAAATTACATTTTTTTCCTGCTTTTTGTTCCATTATGTTTACCTTGTTTTAAGTAGTACAGCCCTTTTAGGGACCGTACCCTTTTCCAAGCCAGGAATCCATCCACCACTGAGGTGTTAGTATGATGCTATGAAGGGTCTTTATCTTTCGACATGGAGCTCTGTGTTAGAATTCCAGCTTCAGACATTACTAAATGTTTGTCTTTGGGAATGTCATTTCACCTCACCAAAGCTTATTTTGTTCATCTCCAGTATGATGATAATGAAATTTGACTTGAAATGTGATTGCAGATTTAAAGGTAAGGGCACAAAACACTAAATATGCAGTCAGCAGTGCATAAACTGTTGCAATTACTATTCACTGGTATCCTCAAACAGAATAGGAATTCTCTTTGGCCCCCACAGAAGTTTTCATAAATGAATTGGTTCATCCCATTCTTGATATCCAAGAGAATGACTCCTTCAGAGCAAATGGAAAAAAAAAATTTCTCCTTTTCTGCGTATTTCCATGGAGTCAGTGATTTGCATAGGAGCAGAGATCCTGTTCCGGGTACCATTCACGGTGAGAGCAGAGGATGTAGAGATGGAACCCTTCTTACCTCTGTGACGTTACAGAAGGCTTAATCAAAAAACCTCCCATCCTCTGCTTTCCTGTAGAGATTTGCTGAACGATTACCCAGATACTTTGTGTTCTTTTGATAATATACTGTCAGCAGGGTTGAATTCTTCAATTTATTATCTGTTTTGACCTTCTATTACTACACATATATTAATGAGAAAGTGTCTTAGTCCGTTCAGGCCGCTGTAACAGAATACCATAGATAGGGTGGCTCATAAACAACAGAAATGCATTTCTCGCAGTTCTGGAGACTGGGAAGTCCAAGATCAAGGCTCTGGCAGATTTATGTGTGATGACAGCCCACTTTCTGGTTCAATGTTTTCAATGAACCAGTCTTTTCATTGTGTCCTCACACAGAACATGGTAGAGTGGCGCCTCTTCTATAATGGCACTAATCCCATTCAGGAGGGCTCTATCCTAATATTTCCCAAAGGCCCTACCTCCTAATATTGTCACTTCAGAGCTTAGGATTTCAACATAGGAGTTTTGAGGGGACACAAACATTCAGTCTATAGTAGGAAGAAAGCAAGATAGTTGTTAGCTTTTTTTCCCTACCTCTCAAAGAATGATTCAGAAAACTATATTTCTATTTGGTCAAACAATCAGAAAGTAGAAAAATGTATATGCATTTTTAAAGGAGATTTTCTTATCCTCTAATTTTTCTTACTAAAAATGTGATGTTAAAAAGAAAAGCACATTCCACATTGATGAATGAAAATAGCCTTTGAATGATGGATTAGGAAATGTATTGCATTCATTCTATAAAAATGTCTCATGGTAGAAAATACATTTGCTCAATACCAAGGTTTTCAATTATTATCAAATAAAACATCGGAGTCATGTCTTTCACTACTAAAGTCAAGAAAGGCAAGAGAGTCCTGTTTATTGTGATTCATAGAGAGTTTAGCAGATTCATCATGGCTGGCTCTATTCAAATTTATCACTGAGCATTCAAAAACAATTTTTAAAGCAAATTTTCTATTTCTTCCAATGTAAATCTGTACAAACAAACCATTATGATTTTTATGGGTTCAAACATTCATTATAAATACCTATTCTGCACGTGTTTTAATTTTACTATTCCTTACAGAGTTAACCTTTATTTTGCTTACTAAGAGCATGTCAGGTTAGAACAGTGACAGGCACATAGTAGGCGCTCCAAACTATTGCTTGAGTTACATTTATCTTTATGCTAGAAATGTGTATTTTGACCTTCCGTATTTGAAAACCTGTGTTTTATCTCCACAGATTTTATCAATTAGTTCAGTTCTGATTATTTACTTGTCTGTTTTACTAGGTTCCCACCAAAAGGGCAGTGCACAAAGTTAGATGTAACCAAGAGAGAGACAGAGGAATGGGTTCGTGTATTATTTCTCAAGTAGTATGCACCAGTGTAAAATACCATGAAACTTTATTTGTTTTCTATTAATTTAACAAATCAAATTTTATATTAGGTGAATCATTTACTGGACTTTACAAAATTCATCTTTACCAAATTACACAATTGTAGGATGTATATACCACTCATTTCTTCCTCATATACCCTGCCAATTACTTTTCTACTTTGCTGAACTTTCCTTTTCTTTGTTTCCTTGTTATTTCTTTTACTTACACATTAGGTCATGTTTCATTTAGTTTAAAAAACCTCCCTCTCCTCTAACAATTTAAGGATCTTGAATAGATCAATATACTCCATTAAAACTTACCAATAGTTGACTTATTTGCCATTAGTAATTCAGAAGTGTGTTGTTATGACAATGCAGAGGCATGAAAAAAATATTTAAAAGGCAATTTTTTATCATGATGAGAGCTCTTCAAATGCATATTCACATGGCCATTTTACCCTTTGCTCCACTGCTTGGAGATTTGAGGTATTAAAAAAATAGCAAAAAGCAGCAGAAATAAATTTACATTGTTTGTAGGAAAGAGGCACTGTCCTTGGAAGTTATTCATTTTTATCAAAAGGATAGGGCAGGGTAAATTGTTCCTTGTAGCATATGACAACAGAGGTACAAATGAAACGTCAGGATGTGACTAACATGGTAAAGAAGGCAGACGGTCTAGTGAAACCACCGTTGCTCAATGACCAGATATGTGCTTCTTAAGTTTTACAGGTCTTTTAAAATTTTTTAATTTTATTTTTAAGTTTTACAAGTCTTAGGTCAACCAATCATTATATCAAAGAATCCAGGTCCCATCATGAAAGAAAAAAGCTTTTGCTGTTTTTTTTTTAAGATTAGCATACTTGTTTATTTATGTGATTTTTGTTAATTGCCTCAATAATGGCTATGCTAATTCTGCCATACCTAGTTTACTTTGGTTTACTATCACCCGTTCATGTTCCACAATTGGAGAATCACTGTCAAGAGACATTCTGGGTCCTAAGGACTTAATATCCCAAATTCCACTTTGATGATGCCAACTGATCAAACAGGAAGCGAAGCCCCAAGAAAGTAGACTTAAATGGGATTACAAGAAGCATTAATTCAATGTGGGGAAATGGAGGCCATCACAGATGGACGCAGTGTACCAAAAACAAAGTGTGAAAGATTAAAAGAATAATTCAGATTTTCCTAACTAGAGACAATTGTGTCCTAATAGGCAGTCCAAATATCAAGAGACAGATAGAGGAAGTAGACACATTAATAGTAATAACATAGCAGTAACTGTAGCAGCAGTAATTGTGAAAGCAAGAAGCCCTTGGCACTAGGAATCTGGTTTTTATAAAGGCACAGAGCATCTGAGTACAGTTTATAGTCAGATCTTTCTGGAAACCCTACGGGAAGAAGATATCCGACAGGATGGTGGCAGGTGGGACCTGAGGAGACCAGGACAATGACTATCTCTCCCATTTACAGTGACAAATTTTACAAACCTTCAGGATGTATCTGTCACAGGAAGTTCAAGGAGAGTCACATCTATGAATTTCTTTTGAGTTCAAATTTAGTTTTCAGTAAGACAATATGCACCACAGGGTTGATTTTTTAAAAAATCTATGTCTTTCCCAAGTAACACTTAAATAATATACACTTAGGGGCGCCTTGGTGGCTCAGTCAGTTGAGAATAGGACTCTTGATTTTGGTTCAGGTCATGATCCCCGGGTCCTGGGATCAAGCCCCATGTTGGCCTCTGCTGGTAGTGCAGAACTTGCTTGGGATTCTCCCTCTTCTCTCTCTCTGCTTCTCCCCTGCTCATTCTCACTGTCTCTCAAAATAAATAAATAAACTTAAAAATATATCTATTTAGAAGAATATAAATGATTGAACTCAAATGGATTCAACTGGTTACATGGCAATGATCTAGAAACCTGGCAAGTACTGCTTTAGTTGATTCTTCAGGCTACATGTTAGAGCTGGAATAGGAAGGTTGGGGGCATAGGCCTTAATGTGTCTCCTGCCTTATGCTGCTAGAGATACGTGCAACTAGAGTAGCTTTGTTGGTGTGTGTGTATATATATATCTACACACACACACACACACAAATATATATTGTATATATTTGTGTCATTTCACAGGAGAACCACAATACCCGCACACACACACATCCATGTGCATATACACACACTCACGATCCTATCTATATCAGTACCCCTGAGACCATTTCTTCTCCCTCTTCCTTTATGTTCCTCTTCACAAGAGGAAAGAAAAAAAAAGTCATGCAGTATAAAATAACAATTGTTAATCTCTTCTCAAATTTGGAATTAGTCCAGAAAATCCAAGAGGAAGTTCAACTCACCCACAGTCTAGCTGCAGAAACTACCCCATGTGACTTCCCCACCCCCACCACTACTGATCTCTTCATGTATTCTTTATAACGAACCCACTAAACTTTAATTAATATGAAAAATTCAGGTTTTCCTCTGATTTAAACATGACTGACATCATGCTGCTACTAAGAGTGAAACAAAGTATAGGCACGGTGAAAATATAGCTGAAACCTGGTGCCTGCCACAGTTCTATTTTCCTACTGCCAAGTCATGGCTAGCATTTCCATGATGCATGACTCCAAAAAGGCCAATGGGATTAAAAGTGAAGAAGAGCCCTTAGAAGGGAAAACGCACACATGCCTACATCCATCTGCCATTTGCCCCCCCCCCCCCCCGCCACACCTTTCTGCTCATATTCAGTGAATTGTTCAGAGTAGGCACAAATGTGTTCTTGGAGGGGAGCTGTGTGACACAGGCCACCTTCCTCTCAGACCCTAGCCACTAGCATTCTGCTTGCCTGGACCAGGCTGCTGCCATGTTCATGTATTCTGCTTCTGTGTATGGTGTATGATGTATGAGCCCTGAGGTCGCATAGCCCCTCTGTAGGGTTGCCTGTAATCCTACATCCCATTTCCTCCACAGAACCTAGTACGCTGACATAGCAATATACGAACATCTAAAACGCTGACTGCAAGAGCAACATTAACACATTTTTCACTTCAATAAAATACCCTGGGCTCTGCTTTTCAAAAACCTACAGTCATCTGTTAAAAAATGACTGACCCTCTCTCCCCTCCCCCACCATCACAGTGTGTGCGGTTGACCTCTTCCTGGCTATGCCTTCTCACAGGACTTTCAGGATCAGCAACTCTTGGCCAGAAACAAAAGCAGAATCCTCCCATTTCCCCCATGGATTTGAATGAAAACTGCTGATAAAACCAAGTACAACTGCAAAGGAGATGTTGGAGAAGAACCAAGGTGAGTCTATAGGGAATCCCACATATGATGGCTCACATATTTAAGCTGTGTCAAGGTCACTAACATCTTACCATATCGAACTGAAAAAGTCACCACTGTCTGGACAGTTAGGCATGTTTTCTAGGGAAAATAATAATTTTTTTTATACCTCTTTGCTAACAGGTTGGTTCAGTAATAAATATGTGAGATCTATTAGTTAAAAAAATATTTAAAATTAGAAATTTGTTCCAACTATGCCTATTGTCCTTGGCCAAATAGTTCTATACATACCCACCTTTATTTCCCAGTGCTGCAGATTAGGAATAGTACAGGTCATCTCTCACTGTATAAATGTGATTTTGGATCACCTGAATTCTTGGAGACTCTAATTAAAATTAAAAAATTCTGAGAGGATGAATCTCATCAAAAACCACCTGAAATTCTAGTCAGTTTATCTAAAATCGGAAGCATTCCAACTTATTTTGAATTCAGCATCAATTTTTTCTCTCTTTTGCCTGCAATCTCTGATAAGTAATCAAAGATACGTTTCTATACATGCACACACGTATACATATAACATGCATACAAGCGTATAAAACTTTAAAAATTCATAGTAAAACAAGTGGCATTGAAACAGTCTGATTTTAATATAAAATTATTTAAATATATATATACTTCCAGAGATGGTAATGAAAGAGAGCTGATGTCCATCTTTGCTATTGGTTAGCTGGGGTCTTGAATTAAAAAGGTTCAGAATTCTTCTTCCCATTTCTTAGATTTTTTTTGACATTCATTTTGGTACATCCTGTGGACATTTAAGTGTGTTTGATTTAACTCTGCATTTCTATCAAGATCTACAAGGTCTTGTATCAAGATTTACAAGAAAATGGGATGGTTTGGGAGGCTGGGGTTAGTAGACAATTCTGTCACAGTCTCTGGCATTTTTGCACATCTTACAAATAGAGGCACTATCTACTTTTGTTCTGGATTATCTATTAAGGATGTTTGTATGGTGAAAAGACTTGGAAAATACAGATGATATCTCTCTCCAGAGCAAAGGGCAGGCGTACTTACTGTCTAGTATAATAAAGTTAATGTCTCTCACTGGGGCAAATGTCAGGCAGGCTTATTGCCCATTATAAAAGATTCATGTTCTCTAAACTCAGGGTTTTTTTTCCCCTATAAAGCAATGCATTATGTGTGCAGTTCTTACCTGGCTTTTTTTGTGTTGCCTTATGGAGATTAGGAATCTGGGAACCAGCACAAGAAATGTTGATGTTCTGACTCTGCTATTACCATGAGTAGTAAATTTTCCTTTGTTTCTGAACCAGGAATCTTGTATCTTATGCCAGCATCTTTGAAACTGTGTCAGGCTAATTTATTCACTTCCAAGTGAAATCCCAGATCCTTTGCTGCTCTTGATAGCTGGGTATTTGGTGTAGTAGGAATGCCAAACCCCTATTTGTTATAGTACTATTCCTATGAATATCAGATAATAGGAATATTGCCTTCATACTGATATATCAATGAGCTTATGTTGTAGACCAGGGATTGGCAAACTGCTGCTCCCCTGTAGGCCAAATCCAGCTTTCCACCTTTCTGGACACAACCATGCATGTCCTTTCCATGTTGTCTATGGCTACTTTCACCTACAACAGCAGAGGTGAGGACTTGCAACACATGCTGTATGGCCTGCAAAGCCTAAAATATTTGTTATCTTGCTATTTAGAGAAAAAGTTTGCTGACATTTGTTATAAAGCAACCAAGGCAAAAATCCAGGCTATCATAAGTTGATTTAGAAATATTTGGAGTAGGGGCACCGGGGTGGCTCAGTCGGTTAAGTGTCCGACTTCAGCTCAGGTTATGATCTTGTGGTTCATGAGTTCGAGTCCCGCGTCAGGCTCTGTGCTGACAGCTCAGAGCCTGGAGTCTGCTTCGGATTCTGTGTCTCCCTCTCTCTCCCTCCCCTCCCCCACTCGTCCTCTGTCTCTCTCATTCAAAAATAAATAAACATTAAAAAATTAAAAAAAAAGAAATATTTGGAGTAGAGAGATGAAGATAAAATTGATATTAAATGATAGTATGGAAGGGAGCTTAACAGTTAACTGTAGATAAACCAATTGACTGTATATACTTCACTTCTACAATCTATTCAACAAATAGGTGAGCCATGACCACACATCCAAATCTTTTAAATCTCAGCTCATCCTCTCTCTCTGAAGCTGACCCTGATTCAGTATTAGAAAATTTATTTTTTCTCTTCAGAGCTCCCACAGCACTTCATCTAAACATCTTCTATAACCAATTAACTACCTTATGTAATATTTACATACACATGGTTTCTTAGGGTGAAATCCATATGTATAAACAGATTAAAAAACTTTTTTCCATCATCCAACTTTTGGGGTAATGATTCACCTCTTGGGACTTAGAAATTGATTTGAATAAACCCGTTTTTAAAAGTAAGAATCATTAAAATAGGATTTTTTTCTCCTGTAAGTCTAAATAGCAAATTACGCTCTTAAATTAAAAACTTAAATATGTGCTAACACCCTGTCTTTGTAGATTTCCTTTTGCAATTATACTTCTTAAAGTCTAATTGCATTTTCTTAGTTTGTTTCAACTCAATAAAGCAGGGGGCTTGTGATACAGAATAGAATCATTCCTATTGGCATGGGAAAGCATGTAGACATATCCATTCTTGAGAAGGTGGTGTTGGACAAAATACAGAAAGAGATGTTGCCCTGAGATTGCCATAGACATCTCTCAGAAATAGTGAAAAAAGGTGAGCCAATGACTTCATCATGATTTACTTGTTACACAGTCATGGTAGCAGGATTCAGGTAGGTATAAATGGAGTGCCATAAGACTGTTGGATCAAGGTACAGAAGCAGACTCTTAGAGAAGAAAGATTCATCCATGTGTCGGGGGTTATTGAGCCAAGTCACCAGGGGAAACAATTTACAGAGAAATAGCTGAACGCTCTACAAGAAACTTAGGATACACAATAATAATAGTGCTTGTTAACTGAGGGCTTGCTAAGAGCCAGGCTCTCCGTCAAGCAATTAATACGTATTACCTCATTTAACCATCACAAATACTTTATAAAGTAAGGCTAATTGTTATCCTCATTTTATAGATGAGAACAATGGCTTACACAGGTTATGTAATGCTTCAGGTCACACGAGGAGCAAGTGACAACAAGAGAAGTTCGATTCAAATACAAACCTTCTCACTTCAGAGCACTAACTTTTTTAGTAATTATATTCCACCATCTTCAGATGGGCAAAGCTGCTTCCCCATAGGCCCCATATGAAGGAAAGCTTTAATCATCCATAGCTCTACTGGAAAAAAAATCTCATGAAGATGGGGTGCTGAAATAAAGGTATTGATCTACAGAGTTTCAGGTATGATTTACTTCTGTAGCTCATTTAGTCCCCTGAGACATGCCCTTCTAGTCTCAGTTCAACCATCAGGGAGTGGCTGTTCCTGCTCCCCAACCAACTCCATTTGCCCATAATGCCATTGCATATATTCACGGTTCACATGTTCTCACTTCCAGCAATCTACTTCTGTGCTATTCACATTCACAGGCAGAGGATTCTATTCTGATAGTGGGCCACACCATTAACGTACTTAACACTTTAGAATAAGGACAGGCAGACTTTGATCTAAGCCTTTAAGATGGCACTAATAATAATTTTTCAGGCAAATCTCATTATTTCTTGATGCTCTCAGAATACTACAACTCTAAAGTAATTATGATATATACCGGCTGCTGGTCCAGAGCTCCAGGGTTTCTGACACACACAGGAACTTCTTCAGAGAAACCAGCGTCTTGAAGGAGGACAAAGGCATGGTGGCAGGAGAGTTCTCAGCAACTGGCACTCAACCCGGTTTTATCTTTTCATTTTGAGTCATTTAGTTTCACTCTGACTTTACAAAAATCAAATGGAAAGAAAAGTACAACTTTTATAGCCACCAGCATAGGAAGGTGAGAAAGTTTGAGTGAACAGGGAGACAACTTAAAGTAGAAATTCAAGAACAGTGAGGAAGTAGGCCTTTCATGTGGCGCAGAAATTAGAGTTTAAGGTGGAGTGAACTTGTCAAGTCGTACGGGTTTGCACAGACACAGACCTAGGAATAATCAGACGCTATAGCAGGTCACACTGATTACTGCCACAACTCAGAATACACACACACACACACACACACACACACACACACACACACACCCATAGGCTGAAACTTGATTTTTGACATTGGCAGTCAACAGGAGCCATGAGCTTCATCAAGAACAACTGCAAAGCTGAGGGTGTGTTTCTTCTTATCCTCTAGTGACAGGGTTTGTTTCGGATTTCTTAGCTAATCCCTACCAGCCCCCACTTCCAACAGAGTTAAAACTAGTTTCAAGGGGAGGGCAAAAGGGATATGCATATTTGACAAGGCTTTTAGCATTTTATGTTTAGATAAACATTGTGGTGTCCATGGGAAATCAGTGATTGTATTTATTTCCGACAACCGTAACTAAAAAAGTACCAGTATTTAAGGTTCAGGACTAATCTTTCTTTTTTTGCATACACCCCCTACTTTTAAAAATATCTGTGACAGTCACTGGTATATCATAGGAGCTCCCTAAATACTCATTACATTGAGTCACTAGCATGGTCTTTATAGGCTATACAGATTGATGCAGCTATGGTAATAAATATTCATAAACCTATGGGCAGGGTAAAATTATTCTGATTTCTCCTATATCTTTCTGTACAATGGCTGTAAGATAAACTCAGTTAAATGTATTTTTGTTACTTTCACATGGTGTGTGTACCCCACTAGGAATGTCAGCTGAAACGGATGTCAGCTCTGACCATGAAATTGTCACAGGGTTGATGCCAATTCTCTTCTGAAGACTAACTTGTGGAACCATACACGTTGTTGGGAGGTTGGCATAATTTGTTGGCTAATAGAACCATTTATGTCCCACACCAGATATCACCTTTCTCCTGAAACAGCTCTCCCTGTGTGTTACATATTTCAGCAGTATCTCCCAGTTTACAAGAGTGAAGTCTTCCTTGTTTATGGCTATTCCATTCTGAACTCCGTGAGTTTCATGTTAAGCTTTTTGAATCTTTTTTTTTTTAACGCCAATTTAGGAATTACAAATGGATCATGTTCTCTACAAACTTATAAATACTAGCTAAATGTCATTTGACATTTTTGAGAGGTTAGTTTTTATGCCTCTAAAAACAAGGCTTTGGGGCTCCTGGGTGGCTCAGTCTGTTAAGCGACCGACTGTTGGTTTTGGCTCAGGTCATGATCTCACAGTTTGTGAGTTCAAGCCCTGAGTCAGGCTCTGCACTGACGGAGCAGAGCCTGCTTAGGACTTCTTTCTCCCTCTCCCTCTGCCCCTCCCCTGCTCTCTCTCTCTCTCAAAAAATAAACATTAAAAACACATTTAAAAACAAGGCTTTACATTTATTCCTATTAAAGTTTATCCTCTTTTATTTTTTCAAGTCCCAACTCAGTCATTTATTAGCTTTTTCATATTAGGTGAATTATTACAATTCTTTTTTTTAATCAGTTAATTTTTTTTCATCAAGGTAATCACTTAATTTCTCCTTTCCTCCCCACCCACCTTCACTCTGGTAACCATCAGTTTGTTCTCTATAATTTAGAACTGTTCTTGATTTCTGTCTCTCTTTTTATTTCCTTTGCTCGTTTGTTTCGTCTCTTAAATTCCACATATGAGTGAGATCATATGGTATTTGTCTTTCTCTAACCTATTTCACTTAACATCATACTCCTAGCTCCATCCATGTTGTTGCAAATGGCAAGATTTCATTCTTTTTTTATGGCTGAGTGATATTCCATTGTATGTATATATCACATCTTATCTTTTTATCTATCCATGAACACTTGGACTGCTTCCGTACTTTGGCTATCGTAAATAATGCTGCAATAAACATTGGGGTGAATGTATCTCTTTGAATTAGTGTTTTTATATTTGGGGATAAATACTCAGTATCACAATTCATGGATCATAGGGTAGTTTTATTTTTAACTTTTTGAGGAACCTCCGTACTGTTTTCTAGTGGCTGCAGCAATTTGCATTCCCACCAACAGTGTAAGAGCGTTCCCCTTTCTCCATATCCTCACCAACACTTGTTTCTTGTGTTTTTGGTTTTAGACATTCTGACATGTATGAGGTGAAATCTCATCATGATTTCAATTTGCATTTCCCTGATGATGAGTGATGTTGAGCATCTTTTCATGTATCTGTTGGCCATCTGGGTGTCTTCTCTGGAGAAATGTCTGTTCATGTCTTCTGCCCATTTTTTTTTAATTGGATTGTTTTTTGGTTGTTAGTTGTATACGTTTTCTATATATTTTGGATACCAACCCTTTATTGGACATACCATTTGCAATGTCTTCTCCCATTCAGTAGGTTGCCTTTTAGTTTTGTTATTGTTTCCTTTGCTGTGCAAAAGCTTTTTATTTTGATGTAGTCCTGCTAATTTACTTATCTTTGCTTTTATTTCCCTTTCCTCAGGAGACGTGTCTAGAAAATATTGCTACATAAGCTTTTTGTATCTTTACCTTATTTTCACTCCTACTACCACCACTCTAATTTAGACCATTTTTAGTTCTGATTTCAGATACTACAATAAATTTCCAATTGGCTTTCTGAAGTCTAGAGTCTGCCCTCTGCAATACAACTAACAGTTCTGCCAGACACATCTTCTATATATACTATTTGTCCAAAAACAATTTAATGACTCCTAATGCCTAGTACAGAGGCTAACAGTAATACTATTCAAGCAGAATAAATTTGTCACATATTTTTAAGAATGGCTTCCTAGACATTAGCCTTACCCCCAGTAGAAAGCCCATTGATATGATCGAGATCCATCAGCCCTCAGAGTCCCATTTCTTTGATTTAAAAATAAAGGAGTTGAACCTGTTTATTTTGGCTTACTGTACAGTGCTTATTAAATGCCTCAAATTTCCTGCTATTCCCAGAACATGATCTATACCAGAAGGATCCTAGACATTTTTAGGATATGGACCCCTTATGAGATGTTTTTTTGAGAGAAAGAGAGAGAGAGAGAGAGAGAGAGAGAGAGAGAGAGAGAATGTGGGGAAGGGGCAGTAGGCGGGGGGGTGGGGGGGAGAGAAAGAATCCCAGGCAGGCTCAGCATGGAGCTTGATATGGGGCTCAATCTCACAACTGTGAGGTCATGACCTGAGCTCAAATAAAGAGTTGGATGCTTAACTGACTGAGGCACCTAGGTGCCCCTTGACGCCTTATGAGAATTTGATAAAAGCTCAGGATTCTACCAACAGAGGATAACATATAGAATTCATGGCATGACTTTGTGGAGCCTTTGATGGCCTATGGAATTACCCTGTACTTTCCTCCCTAAACATCTTTTTTTTCACACCATTCCATGGATCTACACTTTCCAACATATCCCAGGAAGGTTTCTGAGATCTATTTCAAATGTGATAACCTGTACTGTCTTTTTAAATGTCACTATTTGGACATGAAGGACCTATTCTCTAAACCTGCATAGAATTTCATGTGCACTTTCCTCACAGTAAAAATGACATTCTTCTTCATATTTTAATTCTTTGTGTTCTCCTCTAATTCTCTTCATGATGTTGCAAGACCCTTGCAAGCAGGACTAGTGTCTCACTCCTGTTTGCTTCCTCTTGGACCCTTCACCCCATGGTCTCCATCCTGACCTAGACCACAAACATTGGAAATATTCAGTGCACGTTTATAAAAGAGTTTTATATATATATATATATATATATATATATATATACACATATATATATATATAAATAACATATATGTTATATATATATATTATAAAAGAGTTATGAAGAGTTAAGACAGCAGTTTCTAAAGCTCTAACATAACTTTTCATTTACTTGTGTATTTTTTTGCTCTTTAATAAAAGAAAGAAATTATGAATTATGAAAGACTCTAACAATAAATATCTGAAAATAAAAGGTGAAGTTGGGCCATTGAGCAGCTGTAGAATTTCATGGAGTATTTCTGAGAGAGAATACATTTTGTCCAGATTCTGTGGTAAAGCAATATTACTCCCTATAATACTAAGGTCAACTTTAACAACCATGAGTTCTGTTTTATATTTGTAATTCAAAATGTTCAACTTTGAAGGACCTATTCTTTTTTAACTTGGAAAAAATAAAACTCATGCCCTTAGCTCCTCAAACTGATACTGCATACTTTACAGATGATAAAGTGTTCATAGAGCACTTTGCAAAAGGACCATTTTCTTACCAAGGTAGTGGTCTGTATTCTGATGAGTAAGTAAATAACCCTTTCTTACCATGCAGTTTTTCCTCCAAGGGAAATAATCCTTACACATTCTCTCCTATTAGATTACACTCTTAATCCCATGATAATCACATGAGAGTTAAGTTCTCTGATTAAATGACAATAATTTCCCTGATTTCCTGATCGGCAGACCACCACTCCCATTGGGAACTGGATACACCCCGCCTTATAGAGACTCTACTTTGACCTTTTTAAATTAGCTTGTCCATAGGTCCAGGACCTTAGGAATCCAACATTCCATGTCCAGTAGGAGTCATAGCTAGAACACCCACTCCTACGTGCCAACTCTTGATTTTGGCTTAGGTCATGATCTAGAGAACTGCATCGGCCTCTGTGTTGAGAGTGTGGAACCTGCTTGGGATTCTCTCTCTCCCCTCTCTCTGCCCCTCCCCCACTCTAAGTAAATAAATGAACTTAAAGAAAAGATGAAAATTGTATTTGTTACATGACTCATGCATGCAATCTCAAATGGACTCACTGCATATATTCCTTAGACATACGAATAGAAATTTTTAAAAATATATTTTTATACTAAAGTGACATGGAGGTATAATCTAGACACTCCTGTTCCATTGGGGATGGTGTGGGAACGTAGGCGAGCCATACTGGAATAAAAAATAATCTAGGGGCACCTGTGTGGCTCATTTGGTTAAGCATCCAACACTTGATTTCAGCTCAGGTCATGATCTCACAGTTCAGGGATTGAGCAGTATGTCAGGCTCTACACTGAGAGCATGAAGCCTGCTTGAGATTCTTTCTCCATCTCTTTGTCTCTCTTCCCCTCTTTCAAAATAAATAAATAAGTGCATAAATAAATAATCTAAGATCATATTTTTTTTAAATTTTGTTTAACGTTTTTTATTTATTTTTGAGACAGAGACACAGCATGAATGGGGGAGGGTCAGAGAGAGGGAGACACAGAATCCGAAACAGGCCGTGGGCTCCGAGCTATCAGCACAGAGCCCGACGCGGGGCTCGAACTCACAGACTGTGAGATCATGAACCGAGCCGAAGTCGGACGCTCAACCGACTGAGCCACCCAGGCGCCCCTAAGATCATATTTTTAATCCTGATGTTAAGGAAAAAGCCGTTGACAACAATTTGGCGGATCTATCAATGTAAGACAGGCCCAGAAAAGAATGCATGCACCTTAAAACAAAATGATTGTAACTGTTGTTTTGAAGGAGCTGGAGTCATGCTAGCAGGAGGGACAGACTTGCCTCAGGTGAGACCACACTGTGTGGTCTCTGAGAAAATATATCACTGGCCTTGCTGAGGAGCACTGTCTCCCTGGGAGGCTAATGAGTTAAACTCACCAGCCCTGCTTCAGTGGAACTTGAACTGGGTTTGGAACGCACAAAAGAGAACTCTGAACCCCATAAAACAGACCCCTGCACAGGGTGAGGGAGAAAGTGTCCTGATGCAGAGGAGGAGGATTTATAAACACCCTTCTTTGGGCCTACATTCTGAAAGCTTAACTCTGTATGACCCTCTTCCAATATGCACGACAAGGGGATCAAGAAGCTAAATACAGCTTCTTTAGCTAGAAATCATAAATACTTATTGTTACAGGCTTGTTGTGTTTCCCCAGTATTCATGTGTTGAAACCTTAACCGCAAAGGCGATGGTATTAGCAGGTGGGGCCTTGGGAGGTAATGAAGTCATGAGGGTGGAGCCCTCATGAAAGGGATTTTGGTGCCCCTATAAAAAAGACGCCATAGAGCTCTCTGCCTCATTGTCTATCTACCATGTAAGAATATAATGAAGGGCAACTATCTGCAATCCAGAAGAAGGTCTCCTGAACATGCAAGCATCCTGACTTCAGACTTCCAGGCTCAGACCAGTGAGAAATAAATTTGTGTTGTTTATCAGCCATTCAGACTATGGTATTTTCCTTCAGCAGCCTGAACTAACATGACTATATATGCATATAAATTAATACACACATGCATTAATACTATATAAATTGTATATACTCTTTAGAGATATACTTGGGCGTTGACTAGAACACTCTGTGTCCTTCCATTGAGTTTGTTTTGGATCTAGTCTGAGCAAGACTAGAACAGTGGAATCTGTTTGGGTGCAGGATGGTGACCATTTCCTGTCTCCATCATCTTGCTCAGTCCAGACAGAAATGAAAAAGCACTGCTCCCGTACCCATTGAATAAATAATTACTAAGCAGGGTCACTGTAGGTGCCGACAGCAGTAAGAAGACTCAGTCCCCTCAGGTGAGATCAGCAAGAATAAAATTACCTGGCAGAAAAGGAAAGGGCTTCTCAGGCCGAGTCACACTGGGAGCTTTTTGGAATGACGCAATGTGGTTCTCAGAGAGGAGGAAATATCCCTAATAAAACTGTCCACACAGCCTGTGACTGCTATTCATTTGACCTTCGTACAACTCCCCCCTTCATGCAACAGACACTGGCATTCCTATAACACCTTTCTTTTGCAGAATTTAATCACTAGGGCTCACAAAAGAACGAACATTTCAGGCTTTCGAACAGAGTTCTGTGTGAGAGAAGTTCTTTCTGAGAGGAAAGTCTGAGCTTCAGTCAAGATGGCATGGGATCTTTTACCAGGACGGTCCTGACCTAGGGATCCCAGGGGACAAAGAAGGGGGCACGGTCAAGTCTGTATTATCTTCTCCTGAAAGGATGAATCCCCTAAGGATGAGGGTCTGGAGTTGGCTTCGTTGTAAGTGCTTGAGTTGTGGCATTTGTTAAGATCAGAGGTAACGTTCCCTCCTCACAAAATGATCACATCCTCCTACCTTCTCTACTGGCCACAGTGGGCATAACCCTGCATTTGGGGAAGAAACCAGTTGGGAACCTTTACTCAGGCAGCCACATGCTTGTTTGCTCAATAGGATTGAAGTGATTTGGCCATTATGGCCCTAGTCAACTAGTGAGTAATTATGTGACCAAGAAAGACAGCCTTTTTCTCCCTGCTAGTATTCCAGGAACTAGTATGCTCCCTTTGGGCAAGTATCAAGACTAGATCTGGGGACAGCTGGGTGGCTCAGTCCATTAAGTGTCTGACTCTTGATTTTGGCTCAGGTCATGATCTCAGGGTTGGTGAGATCAAGCCTTGCCTTGGGCTCTGTGCTGACAGCACAGAGTCTGCTTGGGACTCTCTCTGTCTCTCCCCCACTCAAAAGACTAGATCTGTCAGAGGTAGAAAGGGCAGTTGATCTGCCTTTTCAGATGTGTGAGGTGTTCAGAACCCCCAGTTTCCTGGGATTTCTGGAAGCAGTCTCCTGGCCTGTGACATTTTCGTTTAGCGTAAGGGTGACCTAGGTTTAAAGAGAGGTAATGCCTTAATGAACCATGATTAAGGGATGACAGGTATCAAACTTTCCATGAGGCCATCTAGTATGTAGCTCTCTGGTTGAAAAATAAATCAGAGATGTAAATATTCTTTTTTTCTTTTGCCATTTAAAATTCTTTATTTTCCAACAGGATTCACTAAAATTGGAACTCAGTATTACTGAAAACTTGAAGGCTGGAAAAAAAAGACAAAGTGTTTTTCCAAAAGTGCCAAAATGTGTGTCTCAGTGCTATATGGACAGAAGTGGGCACCATCTTACAGGCTGGCAGGAGTTACTTTGGTAGACCTTAATGGTCTTAAAGGTCTACCAAAGACGAATAGCCACTTATTTTCCTTAGATTAACTCTGGATATTGGCAAAGTAATCTAAAGGGAAGTACTTCAAACTGAGATATTAATTGCTTTGTTTATTCATGTAAAAGTATGTTCCATGGTAGCGAAGGGACAGTGGTTATCACAATAGAAGAAAAATTAATGTGAGTAGCATTTCTAGTTTTCCACCTTTGTGCGAATGGACTCACTCCATTCCTTCCTGCAGAAGCATACCCAGACACCACGACTGTTTGACTGTCTAAGGGATTTAAGGAACACATTGTAAACCAGAAGAGGGGCCTATTGATACTATCACAGTACTTTTGAATTCGTCACTTCCACATTTACTCAATCTCTGTGAAGACTGAAATGAACATAAGAGTCCACGAAATACAATACTCATATTATCGAATGCTCTGTGTCTCATCCAACTCTTCCTAGCCCAGAAGAACTGCTCTCTCTTTTGGGTGACTCTAAACCCTCATTTGGCACTTTGCATGTGAATGTTTTTATTTGCATGCATTCCCTTAGCAACAGATTGTAATTCAGTTCAATCTAATCCCATTCAGTTTAAAATATTTATTCTGTACCTATTACATGTCAGGGACTATGCGAAGTGCCAGCAATAAATACCTGAGACATGGTCCCTGGCTTCTCGTAAACACTTTAATATATAGATGAGGAGGCTGGCACATGATCCAGGTGTAGTGGGAAAAGTGCAACCATAGAAGTATGGCCAAAGTAACAGGTAGCAAGGCAGGATGTGACACGGCTGAAGGCATAGGTGTCGGGAAATGGTCATTACAGGTGTGACATTTGTGATAGGCTCTGGGGTAAGTTGATATCCCTTAGGCAAGTGTAAGGGAAAGAGAATCCTATTTTAGGCAGAAAGAAAGCATGTGCAAAGGACTAGAACATGTCATATCTGACCCATTTGGGGAAATGAAAGTAGTGCAGCAGCAAAAGAGCATAAAATTTAAAATAGTGGAGATCAGCAGGAGATGATACTTAGACTCAGATGATTAAAGGTTTTGCATACTATGCTAAAAAGCTTGGATTTTATCCTAAGGCCAAAGGACGTTATACGATGATTTGTACAGATTAGCAACAAAAATTACTATTATTTTTTGGGTAAAGCGTGGAGAACGTTTTGGAGGAAGTGTATGTTGTAGAATGTATGCTAAAACCTAATCTGCAATGGGGCACCTGGCTGACTCAGTCGGTAGAGCATGTGACTCTTGATCGCAGGGTCATGAGTTCGAGCCCCACATTGGGGTTTAGAGATTACTTAAAACAAAAACCCAATTCCTATTGTGATATTTTTAGGATGTAGGACTTTTGGAATTGATTAGGTCATGAGGTGGGAGGCCTCATGAATAGGATCAATAACTTCATAAAAGAGACCCCAGAGAGTTCTCTCTCGCCTTCTGTCATGTGAGGACACAAGAAGATGTCAGGAAGTGGGTACTTATCGGACACAGAATCTGCTGGTACCTTGATCTTGGACTTCCCAGCCTCCAGAATTGTGAGAAATACATGTTTGTTATTTAAGATACTCAGTCTATGGTATTGTTTTTATAGCAAGCTGAATGGGTTAAGACCATGTATATGGCCAGTAGATACAATTAGAATTGACTAAGGAGGAAGCAGCTGGGCATAAAGAAGAACTATATAGTTGACATAATCAAAGAACTTGGTAAATGAGAGGGATGGCAATGGAGAGGTCTGGAATCATCCCCAAGTTCCTGCAGAGGGTATCATGGAGAATGCTGGTGCCAGTACAAAGAAAGGAAAGAGACAGGAGACAGAGAAGCCTTATGGAGAGGAAAACAGAAAGCTTGTGTTGGATCTTTTTTTTTTTTTCAACGTTTTTATTTATTTTTGGGACAGAGAGAGACAGAGCATGAACGGGGGAGGGGCAGAGAGAGAGGGAGACACAGAATCAGAAACAGGCTCCAGGCTCTGAGCCATCAGCCCAGAGCCCGACGCGGGGCTCGAACTCACGGACCACGAGATCGTGACCTGGCTGAAGTTGGACGCTTAACCGACTGCGCCACCCAGGCGCCCCTGTGTTGGATCTTTTAAGTTAAAGTTTTTCCCATTTCTACTGGTGGGATGACCTGAGACAAACGCCCAGTGGGCAATCACAAGCATAGATGTGGAATGCCAGGTAGAAGCCTGGGTGTGCGTCCCCTGAGCCCACCGCTTGGCCCTGCCACTGAGGCTATTCATTTCAGGTCTTTGATAATGATAGTAATGATGGTACAAATGAGGATGCAGCTTTAATCAGATGTGTACTTTTTCAGCACATGAAATAGTTTAGGTAAGAATGAATTTTTTTTTTTTTTTCTGAGGATGGGCTTAAAACATTTTGGATGGCTCCATTCAATTATTCACTCTCTTTGTCTTGTCATTTCCTTTGATGTGTTCTTTGTGTGCAGTGAGAGACTCTAACTAGACTCTCCTGGGAAACACAGGGTCCATGAAGTGGGCTGATGCTACCCACAGGGTACTACAGCTCCAGCTGTTGCCACGAGAAAAACAGCTGTCTCCAGAGCATTAGGATGGTGTAGTCACTCAAGACTGAGGGAAAAGAAAATATTGCTTTAAACATCATCATCCACTCACATTAATCATACTTTGCCTCAGGCACTCTAGCAGGTGTTGGGTTATTTATTTATCTCTGTTCCAGCAGACCAGTGATCTATCCAGTTCGACATGTAAAACCTCCAATAACATAGTTATCTATATGTACTGAGAACAGAAGTATTAATATATTGTGAGAACCGTAAGAAAACTTATTGAAGGTACTCAATTATATTTCAGAGAGACCATTCTTACTGGTAAACAATCAACTGATTTCCGCATATTAGATACTTTCATCAGGTGGTAATATGGGATCTAGAATCGTTTTTCGGTAAAATGGCTATCAAAATAAAAGAAGGCTGTCTGTCTCATTGAAGGTAGCCAGGAAATGTCTTTTGTCTCATGACATACTGGATGGGTACTCAAAGAGCTATTGTGACACCCAGCTTTACGGCTGGGAAACAAATAATGAAAGCATGGCTATTGGGAGATTGGCCATGGTCATAGTCTGACTTAGCTCTGACTGGCACCAGCCTAAATCAGGGGGGCGGTGAGGAGCTGGGAAAGCAGAATTCAGTACTACTAGCCAAAGGCAGAGTGAAAGATGGAAGTCAAACAAGGAAAACCAGAAACACAGGAGAGACAGGAAGAGCTATAGGAGGAAAAGGTGTCATCAAAAGGAACTTCCTTCACCTGATCATACCTTATTCCTGACTGCTTTTGTCAACTTTGCTAGGCTTATTTTTTGTTGTTGTTGAAATTTTTGTTTGTTTTTGCCCTACTTATTCCCTACATTCTTTTGGTCACTTTTCATTTTCTAGAAAATGATGGTTAAAATGTATTTTATCAAGTAAGTAAATTTTCTTTAGGTTTTTAAGTATTTATCGAATGAATCTCAAAGTTGAAGTCCCTGTGTGAGATCAGTACTATGGGGATTCAAACAGGTAGTGTGCCTTGCCTCTACCTTGGATAGGATTTATAATCTAGTGTGGAAGATAGAATAGGTATGTAAATAATTACATTGCCAAGTGGAATGAGAAGGACTAAATGTCTGAAGAGTACAATGGAAGCTCAGCAGCAGAAGGAATTACTCCTAGATGAGAAACGAGAAAAGGACATAGTGGCAACATTTTTAGCTGGGCAATGAAATATGGTTAGCATTGTAGTAGGCACAGGCATACAGGGAAATGCATGAGCAAAGACCCAGCAGTGGCAAAGCAAATAGCAGATTAAAACAGCAGATTAAATATACAAATTTATGACAAAATTGTCTGGATAGAATTTGGTAATCTTAAAACCTTTTTTTTTTTGCACATGAATTTAATTTTACCATCCCCATTATTTTCTCAGAAAATACCAAGATCCTAAATTAAAACTCTATATATTTAGTTATTATATGAATTCCAACAAACATTCAAATATTTTTAAAGCTCTGTAGATAAAATATAGGCTCAAGTGGTATTTGATTGACTTTGGATAATTATAGTCATATATTTATTCTTTTGACTTATCAGTTGAGACTTTATTAGGCATGGTTCTTCAATTGTTTGTAGAGGAAACTATTATAATGGTAATGTGGACTTTTTGCATTAGGAACCTACAAAGTTAAAATCGCTTCATTTAAAAATAACTTTATATTATGCAAATTGTAGGTTATCATTTTTGTGAGTGAAACTGGGTGATAATGTACAGATAAAGCATATATGTCCAAGTCTACCATTTCATAAATAAATGGACCCAATGAGTATCTCTTTTCAAGAAGTACCTGTTCAGTATTTCACCTATGTTTATGTTGGATTGCCCACCTTTTTCTTACTGTTTTATAAGACTTCCTTATATATTCTGTATATGAGTCCTTTAAAAAACATGTATTACAGATATAGCAAATTCTCATTATTTGCAATAAATTATGGTCTATAAAGTCACATAAGCACTGAATTGGTGAATGCTGAATCATTGCTCCTGGGGGACATACAAGATTGGGTTCCTATAAGACTCTAGTCACAACATTTTTGTCAACTGATCAATACATTACCTTGTTTTATGTATTTTCTGCTTAAAGACACCTCATCTGGTATGTTGTTGATTCATTAGCATGAAACTCACAGCCAAAAGTACCGTAACTCATGCCTACAGAGTTTGCTAACACACTTTCCATGTAAAGCACAAAACAGCCCTTCCCTCACTTAAAAACACTAAACAGCACTTCAGCACTAGGCGATGCAGGCCATTTGAAATGACAAAATAACAAAACAACTTCGGCAATGCAAAAAATGTGGTACTACATATACTGCAAAAAGGACACTTGCTGAAATAAGAAGGCAGTGTATCTCTTCGTTTGACCTTAGCTGGGACCATGCATGCTGGGCAACTCAAATTTTCTGTTACTCTCTTCATGTCTATGGATGACCTTAACCGCACTGGCAGTATTTAATTTGAGGTTACAAATAAATTTTAGTGTAAAGCAAATTCACAAGTGTGAAATCCACGAATAACAAAGAATGACTGTACCTTACTCTGTAGTTTGCTATTTTAAAATTCTCTTATTGTTGTCTTTTAAACAGAAGCTCTTAATTTCAATATAGTCCAGGTTAGTAAGATTTTCCTTCATGATTAATGCTTTATGTGTCATGTTTAAAAGATCTTGCCTACCTCAGGATCATGAAGAGATTCTCCCATAATTTCTTCTATAATTTTAATATTTTGCCTTTCCACATTTAAATGCGTAGGTCCATCTGGAGCTGAGTTTTAATATATGGTAGGAGATAGGTCTTACAGTATTTTTTTCCTTATGGATATCCAATTGATTTACACACTTATTGTAAATATTATCCTTTCCCCACCACACTACAGTATCAACTTTGTTATAAATCATTTGACTACATATGTTTGTCTACTTGTGAATTCTCTGTTCTCCATCTATCTAGGTATCTGTCCTTGTGCCAGTAGAACACCATATTTTAATTACTGTAGGTTAAAAATAAGTAAAGGCAAAAATGTTTTTTTAAAAGTATTGGCAACTATTAGTATAAAACTTAACTTCTTCAAGACTATCTTAGCAATTCTGGACTCTTTGCATTTCCACATACATTTTAGAATATGCTTAACAATATTCCCAATACAAAGAAGAAGAAGAAGAAGAAGAAGAAGAAGAAGAAGAAGAAAGGGAGAAAGAGAGAAAGAAAGAAAGAAAGAAAGAAAGAAAGAAAGAAAGAAAGAAAGAA
>NW_024412434.1:24822580-24838496 GCF_014898765.1 Herpailurus yagouaroundi
GAAAGAAAGAAAGAAAGAAAGAAAGAAAGAAAGAAAGAAAGAAAGAAGTAGAGAAATACTGTGGGGTTTGATTGAGATTGCACTGAACCTATAGCTTAATTTGGGAAGAATCTGAGATATTGAGTCTGCCAATCCAGGTACTCAAGGTACTTATTTATATTTTCTTTAACTGTACTCAGCCACATCTAGAAATTTTAGTAAAGAATTCTTTCACATGTTTTGTATTCATTTGGTGCTTTCTGAAGCTATTATAAACGGAATTTTTTAAAGTTATTTTTTGTGTTTTGCTAATATATAAAAATATAACTTTTGCATATGGGCATTGCATCCAATAACCTTTCTAATTTCACTTATTAATACTGATATTTTTGTAGATCTTTGTGTTTTTTACACAGACAAGTTTATGATGTGCAAAAAAATGGTATTCTGTTATTTTCCCCATCCTTGTATTTTTTATTTCTCTGTCTTGTCTTATAGCAATTGCTAGGGCCTAAAATATGATAAGTAAAACTTGTGATATGGGCTGTCTTTGTCTCTTTCCCAACCACAAGAAAATCTATACAATATTTCACAATTAATTATATGTTTGCTATACAGTATTTCTAGATTTTTCTCCATCAGATTAAGGAACTCGGTGTCTATGACTGATTGGCTGAGAGGTTTTTGGCCTAAATAAATGTTGAATTTTATCAAAGACTTCTTCTTCATCTCTTGAAAGATATGATTTTTCTCCTTCTTTTCTCCTGCCAATGTGGTGAATTATACAACTAACTATGAATTCCTGAAATAAACTCAACTTGGTCAAGATGTATCATCCCCATTACATATCACTAGAATCTGTTTTTAAATTTTAAGATTTTTGCATCTATGCTCATGATAGGTAGTAACTTATAATATTTCTTTCTTATAATATCATTTCTAATTTTTGGTATCAAGATTATTGTTTCAGATTGGATTCCCCAGAAAAATTTCAAGACAGAAATTTGCCTGCAAATGAACTCCTTTGGATGAGTGAGGAAAGGGGTAGCGGGTAAAAAGGAAGCATTTGTTGTGAAACAGTCACAACAGAGGCCTCAGACAACCCAGAGGAGTTCATGACCCAGGATGGTCTTCAGCATTCTTCTTCTGTAAAGTCTGTGGGCTGGGCATTTACACCATTCTCTTTGGTCACTAGAAATTCCTCTAGGGATACTAAACTGAGAGCTATCAGCTGCCAACACTGAAATCAATGAGGGATCAGTGACTGTCAAGAATTTAGTATGGCATCCACTACAGTTTTGTTGGCCTCATAAAACGAAATGATGTTACCTCTTTTTATAGCCTCTATGATATTCTTGTTCCCTTCCATGTTTGGAAGAATTCACTGGTTAATAGATGTGAATGTAGGAAGAATTTAAATTACAGATTTAATATCTTTAATATGGGTATAAGTCTACTCAGATTTCCTATTTTTTTGTGCCAATTTCATGGCTTGTTTTTTCTAGAAATGAGACATTTCATTTATATTTCTCTATTTGGGTTAATAAAATACTTTGAGCTTCATTTTACCTTCCCCACTATTTGCTTGTTCATTTTACATTTTCCCCACAGTTCTCTTAGTAGTGAAATGGTGCTACCTGGCTGCCAATATCACGGAGATGGTCATGTGTTGAGAAATGACAAGAGGCCTTTTAGAAGTTGAGTCCTCAGGGGGCACCTGGGTGGCTCAGTCGGTTGGGTGTCTGACTTCAGCTCAGGTCACGACCTCATGGTTCATGGGTTTGAGCCCCCTGTCGTACTCTGTGCTGACAGCCCAGGGCCTGGAGGCTGCTTCGGATTCTGTGTCTCCCTCTCTCTCTGTCCCTCTCCCGCTCATGCTCTCTCTCTTTCTCTCAAAAATAAACATTAAAAAAAAAAGACAGAAGCTGAGTCCTCAGTCCTACAAATATAAGGGGCTGACTTCTTCCCTAAACAGTGGCCTGGAGAGAGGATCCCGAGCATCAGATCTTGAGCCCTGGCCAACACTGATTTCAGCCTGAGCAGAAGACAAAGTTAACACTTGTTGGACTCGTGGCCCAAGAAAACTGTAAAATTATTGGTTTTGTTACAAGGTCCTAAGTTTGTACTAATCTGCACAGACAGAAAATACATTCAGTGACCACATTAGAAAGCTTAATGCATATTTTTCTCATATTTTACAATTAACCAGATAATGCAACTTTAACACTATTTAAACTTTTAATAAAGTTTGTCTATTTTGTTTTATTTTTAGTGCCATAAGACATTGTGATTTTCATGGTTTATACTTCCAATGCTCATTTGGATTTTTTCACACGTAAGCCATTTTCTTTGCTCTTTATTCCGTCTTATGTTTCATGCTATTCACCTAAAATATGTCACTTCTGACTAGTATATATACTGCAGAGTTTTCTTTTAGTGACTTCATATTGTGAAAAACTCACTTTTTGCTTGCCTGAAAATCTCTTTTCTTTATCATTCTCTCATTTTGAAAAGCATTTTTGTCTAGTATAGAATTCTAGATGAACTTTCTTTCAGCACATCGAAGATACGAATCCAGTAACTTCTGATTTTCATTGTTGCTGTTGTGAAGTCAGCTAGTAATCTGCCTTTTAAATCCTTTTTTTATTAATACATGTTCTTTTTCTTTGTTGATGCTTCTTTTCTCTTTTAAGGGGCTCACCTCATTATGTCAGTACCCCCTTCCGCCAGGATAATCTCCCTTCTGAGCAATTCAAAGTCAAATGATTAGGGACCTCCATTACATCTGCAAAATCCCTTTTGCCTTAAGAGGTAATATAATCATGGGAATGATATCCCATCACATTCACAAATCCTGCATACATTCAAGGGGAGGGAGTTTTACAAAAGCATGAATCACTGGGGTCATCTTAGAACTCTGCCTATATCACTAAGTGACCTGAAATTAGTTGGTTCTTAAAAAAGAAAAGTGTTAAAATTACAGTCTAGTGATGCTAAAAACATAAAGAAAAAGAAAGAAAGAAAACATCCTCAACAGATTAAAAAAAGAAAAGTGGAAAAAGGAAATACTGAATATGGGGGAGGAAGGAAACAAAGCACAATAAACACAATACCATTGATCATATTATGTGGAAATGGATTAAAAGCTCTAGTTGAAGAAAACCAAAAGTTCTTCAGGTTGGAAAACAAAAAAAGAATAAATAAAATCTCACTACATGCTCCCTACAAGAGACATCTAAAATATATAGCAAAGTTACATTGAAAGGATGGAGAAAGACAGATTAATTCCTTCCAAAAGAAACTTGGAGGCAAATGCATTATTAGGCATCAAAGGATTCGTTCATAGTGAAAAAAACCTCCAATTTATCAGAAAACTTTAAATTTGTAGGCATCTAATACGTGAACTCTAAATACATGAAACAAAAAGATAGGACTACAAGATTAAAACGAGAAAGTCACAATCACAACTGGAGATTTTAATACAACTCTCTTAGCAACTGACAGAACAAGTAGATAAAAAATAAGCAGGAACACAAAAAATGTAAACATCATAATTGTCAAACTTGATCTAGTGATTTACATAGAGATCTGCAAACTAAAGCTGCAGAATTCACATCCCTTTCAAGCTCACATAAAAGATGTATGGAATTTGATCATATGCTGAATTATAAAGCAAGTCTCAACAAGTTTCAAAGGAATTAAAGAAGATAGAGCATATTTCCTGACTTTAATGCAATTAAGTAGACATCCAAAGGATAAGAGAAAAATGTTATGTTTGGAAATTGAGAGATACATGTCTAAGTAACTCATGAGTCACAGAAAAAAAACCATATTAAATTTAGAAAATATCCTGAAGTTAACAGTAATAAAATGCCATATCTAAAACTTTAAAAACATAAATATTTTCATGAGAAAAAGTTTAAAAGTGAATGATCTGGGGTGTCTGGCTGGCTCAGTCAGGAGTGCATGTGACTCTTGATCTCAGGGTCATGAGTTCAAGCCCCATGTTGGTCATGGAACCTATTAAAAAAAAAAAAAAAAGAAGGGGCACCTGGGTGGCTCAGTCGGTTAAGCATCCGACTTCAGCTCAGGTCATGGTCTCACACTCCATGAGTTCAAGCCCCGCATCAGGCTCTGTGCTGACAGCTCAGAGCCTGGAGCCTGCTTCAGATTCTGTGCCTCCCTCTCTCTCTGCCGCTCTCCTGCTCATGCTCTGTCTCTCTGTGTCTCAAAAATAAATAAAAACATTAAAAAATTATTTAAAAAAAAAGGAAAAGAAAAGAAAATGACAGATCTAAGTCTCAGTTGCAAGAAGGCAGGGAAAAATAGTAAAATGAGTACAGAAAGTAAAACAAAACAAAATATTAAAGGCAAAAGTAGAAACTGATAAAAGAGCAACAAAGGAAAACATTCATTCTTTGCAAAGAAAGGAGAAAAACAGAAGAGATAAGGTAGGAAAAAAAGACAAAGTCACTATCTACAAATGTTAGAAACACTGAAAAGTTTATAAAATTATGTATATAAATAATTATATGCCCAAGCATTTGATAATTAGGTGAATTGGACCATTTTCTAGGAAAACAGAAATCCAATGGCATGCATCAGTGTGGAGGTCATTGGTTATATTGACAAGAACCGTTTTCACAGAGTGGTAAGAAATCCTGATTCCAATGAGTTCAAGGGAGGTTAGAGGGAGAAGAAGTGGAGTTAAAATAAAGCTTTTGAGTAATTTTGTGGCATGGGGAGATAGGGAACTTCAGCGGGAGCTAGACAAGGAAATGAGGCCAAGAGAAGTTATTTGTTGAAGATGGCAGAAAACATATTTGTATAATGATGGGAATAATCTGGTAGAGTTGTAAGAGGTAAAGGACAGAGTGGCGGGAGAGAAGTGCTTGATAAGGCAAAAGAGTGCAAAACTGGCAGGATTGGTTTCAGGTGGGGACAAGGCTTGTTCAGCTACAGCAGCATTTAGAGTATACTGACATAGGGGTGCCTGGGTGGCTCAGCTGGATGTGTCCAGCTTGGACTCGGGTCATGATCTCTCAGCTCATGAGTTCAAGCCCTGCATCGGGCTCTGTGCTGACAGCTTGGGGCCTGCTTCTGATACTGCGTGTCTCCGTCCCTCTCTGCCCCTCCCCTCCGCCTCTCAAAAATAAGTAAACTTTTAAAATAGAGTGTACTGACACAGACATCAGTGGTAGAGCAGATGTGAGGTTTGGGATCTATGGAAATCATCTCCTGATTACCTAGTAATAGATAGGAAAACAAAATCTTAATAAAGATGTATAGGATGCTAAGTTATTCTAGAATTTAAATGTAATTTAAACTGAAATCACCATAGAGTTTTAGCAGAATTGGACCATCTTAGCTTAAATGTACTTGACAAAACAAATACTAAAAAAAATTGAAGAGAAAAGGGTATGCGGGGCGTGGGGAGGGGGGATTACTGCCGTATGTCAACATTTATTTTAAAGATATAGGAATTAAGATCATTTGGTATTAACATTGGAGTAGAAAATTGGCAAATGACACTCAGCCCAGAAATGAACCCAAGAATATAGAAGTCTAATATGAAAGAAGTACAATTGTATATTACTGAGAAAAGGAAGTTACTTAGTAAATGATTTGGGATAAATGGTTACCTGTATAAAAATGTTTAAATAAATTCCTATGCCACAGTACACACAGAAATACATGTCACATGGGTGAAAGACCTAAATGTAAAATATTAAAATCCAAGACTTACAGAATAGACATAGAAATATACCTCGTTTCCAAAGTCTTCATAAGAATACAGTTTTTTCATAGCAAATCTCTCACTGTCTGAGCTTTTATTACTCAGGCCCTAAATCAACTTGAATAATATGGTATCTCTCACTATAGTCTTGCTGATGAAATATAATCACTGGTTAATTGGTAACAAAGAGCACTAAGATTTATGGTGACATTCTCTAATACCCTTACTGTTCCTATCCAAGTTTCCCTCGGGTTCAGTTTTACTGAAAAAAGAACAGATGCACTTTATTTTCTGCATATGCTACATAATCATGTGTATCTGTATCTTACATAGAATATAGTTTCTATTATAAACATGTATATATATATATATAGCTAAGCATCCAGCATATATATATGTGTATACACACACATATATATGCTGGATATATATACACACATATATATATGCTGGTGCATATATATATATATATATATATATATATATATATATATGCTGGATGCTTAGCTCAGCTGTATTAGCCCCTATGTGGGTCAGAAGAAAGGGGCAATCTTCTGTACTAAAATTCATCCATAGAACTTTTCTTTCCCCTGTTCAGCTTTTCTTTTTTCTCGTCTTTGGTCCACTCCTTGCCTGGGTCCATGCCCCACAGAGCTGATCCAAGCCTGCCAAGTCTTTGAAATCAATGGAAACTGCAGGGGAGCAGGGGAGGCTGAGAAATGGGACCTTTGTAATTCTTACCTCTGCACCTTGCAGCGCTTGTCAAAAAATTTCGAATAGAGATCCAAACACTTTGCTTTGAATTTTGTGAGCTCCTTAGATCTCTGCCACAGACATTCTTCTTAAAGTACTTCCAGCCAGATAATGATCCCTCGAGACACTCACCTGCTCCAGGGCCACCCATGCCTCAGTGGGACTTGTTGTAATGTGCTGTATACTTGATCTTCATGAGTCCTGAAGTTTTAGCTAAAAATGTTAAGGGCATCAGATTAGCACAAAAAGCACACAGCATCTTCCATATACACTACTTTTTTCTTCTGCTTAATTCCAATCCCAAACTGGCTCACTTAAGGAGAAACGTGGCAAGTTTAAAGAAAGCAGTGAGTGAGCCCTCTGTCATCACTCGGCTGTAGCCATGGTTCCTATGGCTAGTGTGCTGATTTGACCCATCTATCTTCCCCTTTGTTGCTCTCAAAATCCTTGCCGAATATTTCTTTAAAGTTTTTATCTGTTTGTAAATCATTAATAAGGGAGGTTAGAAAAAGGCCTTGAGCCTCTTGTGCAGAATCAAGAGTTGGATCAGTGAAAACCAGGGTACATTATAGCGTCAAGAAACCTCAAGTAAGAGCAAGCCAAAAGAGGTACGCCACTAAACTGAAGACAAGAATTTGGGGTAAGGAAATTCAGTTAATAGAAATAACAGTGGTAAACAACAGTTGAGTGTTTAGGGAGAAGAACATAGGGAACTAGAGGCTAGTATTGAGATTTAGAATAGACCCTTGAAATAGAGTAAAAAGGGCAGTGTCAGTTTTGATACTTGGGGGCAATGATTGTGTCTTATTTTTCTGAACAAGACACACAGCATAACCTTTGTTTATATGACCTACACCCTCTCTTATAAAATTCACCCTACCTGTAAAGGGAATTAATAAAAAAATTGTCATTTTTTAAAAGTTTACTTATTTTGAGAGAGAGAGAGAGAGAGAGAGAGAGAGAGAGAGAGAGGCAGGCAAGGAGGGGCAGAGGGAGAGAGAAAGAGAGACAGAGAGAAAATCCCAAGCAGGCCTGCACTGTCAATGTAGAGCCTGATGTGGGGCTTGAACTCACAAACTGTGAAATCACGACCTGGGCCAAAATTAAGAGTTGGACGCTTATCCAACTGAGCCTCCCGTGTATCCCCCAAAACTTGTTGGTTTAATACTATTAATAGTTTCATTTCTGCCATAAGAGTCAATTGCCAAGAAATAGGCTGAACTCTGAACATTTAAATGCTGTAGGATTGTCTAAAATCCAGAGCTGTCAAACCATAAAATATATAACCTCATCAAGTAGTAAAGTCCCCATCACTGAGGTTAATTGGAAACTGAATGGCCAGTGGCCAATGAATTGTTGTATTGGGTGGAAAATTGAGCCAGATAGTATCAGTTATCATTTCTATGAGTTAACTGTGTATGAAATATTATTATAGGTGCTAAAATGATCAGAGTGGAATTGTTTTACAATTTTACCAGTTCAACTAGTTGCTAATTAAGCATCCTGTGTTGACCTGAAATTACATATGGAATGAACTTCATGCCTCTGGATGTTAGAGGGAAACAAACTCTAACACAGAATATAACTGTAATTAATATTATGTAAAATGGATTTCTAAAGAGATACAATACTTCAATCAGAATATATAACAATTATGCATTTAAGCTTATAATGCTCCTGTTATCTGAAATAAAGCAATGCAGAGGTTGTTAGCACTAAGTTACAGTCTAAATTATATATACACTAAAAACAAAACATCAGCACAGGGTTGGTATATGAATAAATGTGGGAGTAGCAGGAAGAGAATATGTTATGTGGACAACATTAAAGCCTTTATTTTCTGCTACTAGTGTTCTTGTATATTATTCAGTGGATTCTGATAATATAGAATTTCACCTCTATGTTTTTACTCAGGTTTTCAGTTCATTCACATAAAATGATGTAATGTTATAGGAACATTGTTAATGAATAGATCCCATATTTAAGCCAATCATCTACTCTAGAATTTTGGGTATAGGCTTCAATTAAAATATCGTCTTTTACTATTGTATTACAAATTGGAATATCAGAAAACCAAACAAAAAAACCCTCCAACATTTTGGCAAACTTGCTGCCTTTTCTAGACTACCTATAGGCAGCTTTGGATGGAAAAAAAATATTACCAGGTCATGTGTTTTAACGTAGAGTTTATAATATATGATCTTACAACATCCGTTTATCATAAAAACTCAACAATGGGCATAGAGAGGGAATATATCTCAACATAATAATGGCCATATATGACAAGTCTACAGCTAACGTCATATTCAGTGACTAAACACAAAAGCTTTTCCTCTAAGATCAACAAATCAAGAATGACCACTCTTGCCACGTTTACTCAATTCAGTCAGAGCAATTAAGGAAGAAAAATAAATAAAAGGCATTCAAATTGAAAAGAAAGAAGAAAAACAGTCTCTGTGGCAGATGGCATGATAAAATATATATAGAACATTCTAAAGATTATAACAAAACACTGTTAGAACTAATAAATTCAGTGAAGTTGTAGAATACAAAGTCAATATGCAAAAATCAGTTCATGTCTGTACATTAATAACAAACTACTAGAAAAGGAAATTAAGAAAACAATCCCATTTACAATTTCATCAAAAAGAATAAAATATCTGGGAAGAAATTTAACTGAGGAGGTGAATGACCTATACACTGGAGTTATGAGACATTGATGAAAGAAATTATAAAGTCAAAAATAAATGGAAAAAATATTCTATCCTTATGGATTAGAAGAATTAATACTGTTAAAATATCCATACTACCCAAAGCAGTATACAGATTTAATGCAACCCCCTATCAAAATTCAAATGGTACTTTTCATAGAAATAGATCAAATAATCCTAAAATTTTTATGAAACCACAATAGACTGAAAACCAAAGCAATCTTGAGAAAGAACACCAAAGCTAGAAGCATAATGCTTCCTGATTTCAAAGTATATTACAAAGTTATATTAATCAAAACAGTATCGTATTGGCATACAATGGACGTATAGATCAAAAGCAACAGAATACAGAACCCAAAGATAGATCTAGACATATATAATAAATTAATTTATGAAAAATGAACCAAAAATATACAATGAGAAAAGGATAGTTTCTTCAATAAATGGGGTTGGGAAAATTGGATGTCCACATGCAAAAGAATGAAACTGGGCCACTGTCTTAGGGCATACACAAAAATTAACTCGAAATGGATTGAAGACTTGAATGGAAATCTTGAAACAATAAAATACCTAGCAGAAAACATAGGTGGTAAGCTCCTTGACGCTGGTCTTGGCAATAATTTTTTTGAATTAACAAAATGAAAAGACAACCTAACAAATGGGAGAAAATATTTGCAAATCATGTATCTGATAAGGAGCTAACATCCAAAAATATATAAAGAACTCATAAAACTCAATACCAAAAAACAAAACAAACAAAAACAAAATCCAATTGAAAAATGGGCAGAGGATATGAATAGGCATTTTTTCAAGGAAGACAAATGGGTACATGAAAATGTGCTCAACGTCAGTAATCATCAGGAAAATGCAAATAAGAACCACAATGAAAGAACCTCACACCTGTTAGAATTGCTATTATATATATATAAAAAAAAAAAAACGAAAAGAAATAGCAAATGTTGGTGAGGATGTAGAAAGAGGAGAACCCTTGTGCACTGTTAGCAGGAATGTAAATTGGTATAACCACTATGGAAAACAGTACAAAGTTTCCTCAAAAATGTAAAAATAAAACCAACATATGATCCGGCAATTCTACCTCTATGTATTTATCTAAAGGAAACAAATACACTAACTCAAAAAGGTAACAAGATGTATTTGCCGAAGAAGATGGCAGAATAGGAGGATCTTAGGCTCACTTCATCCCATGGATACATGTAGGTAAGAACCATATCGTTGTAAATAATCCAGAAAATGACCCGGGACTGGCATAACAGCCCCTACACAGCTAAATGTAGAGAAGAGGCCACATCAAAGTGGGTAAAAAGGGCAGAGATGCTTTAGGGAGACAAACGGATCCACAGGATTGTCCATGGAAAGGAGGGATGCCCTGGGCATGGAGATTGGGGAGGAGGAGATCCCCACAACAGGCATTCCAGGAATGGGAGACCTACACTGGGAAGTCAACTTCCCATAAATATTTGGCTCTGAAAAGCAGAAGGGCCTAATTTCACCAGTTCTTACAATCAGTGTGGATTAACACCTGGAACTTTAAAAATCAGCAGGCTTGGCTATTGGAAAGCAGGAGAGAAGGTAGAAACTGAATCCATAGCCTTAAAAAAACAGTACAACAAACAGTCCCACTTAGATACAGCATAACAGCAGCAGTTTGAAAAATGTCAGGAGTATACAGGAAGGATATTTGTTTTCTAGTCTCAGAGCATGTGCTAGAGGGGCAGGGATCATTGGGAGATATCTCTAAGAACAAAAGAGCTAGTGGCCCCTGTTACCTACCCCACTCTCCCAGACTCGACACATGGACATCTGTAGGACCCAGTGGAGCATGAACAGTCTCCACCTAGCTTGCTAACAGCATGCCCCATCCCCTGTGCTCTTCAATGGACCTGTCCCCTTTACCACAGCCTTCATAGGATCTTTGGAAAGCATGTACAGGTCCCCTGCCATGGCAGACCTGCACACACCTTGCTAATACCACATGCCCTGACCCCACTTTCTTCTGTGAACCCACCTTCTCCAATATACCTGGGGCAGGAATCCACCCAAAGCTGTGCCACAAGCATGGCAGTGTGGAAGGAGTCTCAGCAGGGGTCAGCACCATCCCACAGGTATTTCTGACCTGGGGAGAAGGGAAGAAAACAACATACAGCAGTTCAACTGTGGCCCCTTAGTGGGCCTAGGGAAGACATCTGGTCTGACTGGAGACCCTGCCCACCAACGAAAGCTTCTCAGGGCACAATACAGGAGGAGTGTCTTGCAGTTCATGTGTGACCACAGCACTGGCAAATACCTTCTCTGACCCAACTCAAGCCCAAGGTGGCCTCAGACTGGCCCACTAACAACCGAGGGAACAAGCCATGTCCCTAATAGGCAAAGAGAGCCACAGCAGATCACTGAAATGAAGGCAAATGTGGCAAGGCCACAACAGTAGGACACATACAACACACATAGAAGAGACACCTCTGAAACACCAGGTTCTGGTAAACAAGGGACATTTCACTGCAGGGCACCTAGAACCTTTTCTTCACTAGGCCACTATGTTCAAGAGCAGGAGACACAGCTGACTTTCCTAAGACACAGAAACAGACCCAGAAAATTAGGCAAAATTAGGGGATAGAGGAATGTGTCCCAAATGAAAGAATAGGAAAAACAATCACAGAAAGTGAACTAAACAAAATGGAGGTAAGTAATATTCCTGACAGAGAATTTAAAGTAATGGTCATAAATATATTCAGTGGACAAGTAAAAAGAGTGGAAACTTCAGTGAGACCCTCAAGAAAGAGACAGAAACTCAAAAAAGAAACAATGAAAGATGAAGAATTTAATAACAAACTAAAAATACACTAGAAGAAATAGACTAGAGGAAGCAGAAGAACAGATCAACAATTTGGAGGAGAAATTAAGTTGAACAGGAGAAAGAAAGACTAACAAAAATGAGAATAGATTGAGAGAGCTCAGTGACATCATCAAGTGTAATAACTATTGCATTATAGGGATCCCAGAAGGAGAAGAGAGAGAAAAGGAGGCAGAACATTCATTTGAATACACAATAGCTGAAAACTTCCTGAATCTAAGGAAGGAAACAGAGATCCAAGTCCAAGAGACACAGAGAATCCCAAGCAAAATCAGCCCAAGGAAGTCCAAACATATAGTAATTAAAATGGCAAAAAGTAGTGATAAAGAGAGAATTTTAAAAGACGAAAGATTTATGCGATCTGAAAAGAAACCAGAGTATAAAAAGAATTTTAAAAACAGCAAGAGAAAAGGAAACCGTTATATACAAGGAAAACCCCATAAGGTTACGAGCTGAGTTTTCAGCAGAAACGTTGCAGGTCAGAAGGAAGTGGAATGATATGTTCAAAGTGCTGGAAAACCAAAACCAAGACCAAGACCAAGACCAAGACCAAGACCAAGACCAAGACCAAGACCAAAACCAAAGCCAAAACCAAAACCAAACCTACTAGTCTGTCCAGCAAAGCTATCACTCAGAATAGAAAAAACAAGTTAAAGTAATTCATCACCACTAAACCAGTCTTACAAGAAATGCTAAAGGGGGAATCTTCAGAAGATGGCGGAACAGCATGGAAGTTTTTTGTGTCTTGAATCCATGAAATACAGGGAGACCAACACTAAACCAGAAAACTGATCGGAGGATTAAGACAACAATCCGCACAACGTGAACCACAGAATTCAGCACGTATGTGGCATGGAGAGGTGAACTTGGGGAGAGAGAAGCCAGTGGCAGGCAGGGAGCTGCCTTTGGAGGCAGAGAGAGGACGGAGACTGGGGTGGGGGAGAATATGGGAAAAGCACCCCTCCCCAAAAGTAGCTGGAGAGAAAGTGGAAAATTGGAAACAGCCACAGGGACTAAACTAAAAAGGGAGAAAGGAGAAAGCAGAGGGTTTAAATTCCATTAAGGCTGTAAATAAGGGGAGCACAAAGGCTGCAACTCTGCAGCTCGATACCTGGTGGTGCTCTGGTGGCAAGGGTGAATCCCTAGGAACAGAGTGGGTTCCGGGAGGTTCTCGGGCCACATGGGGAAAAGCAGTTCCACTGCTGGAAGGACATTTGGTAGAGACTGTTGAAGCCACCTGGTCCAAGCAGACCCCAGAAAAAAGCCACATTCGTTGGTGCCGGAACAAAGTTGTTAAGGGTGAAGCCTGGTGCCAGATGTGTGTTGTGATTTTCCATAATCCTTGAAAAGCTGCTACTACACTATCTCGCGAACTTTTACTGGGGAGGGCTGGCACCTGGCCATGGTCTCAGGGCACTGGCAGCAGCAGGGTCCAGCAGGCGTTCCTGGGTGCAGCCGGCATTCAGCCATTGTTCAGTGAGACCCACCTGCAGAGGGGCGGAACAGGTCAAAGCCACAGTCCTTCAGAAGTAAGGGGCTGGGGAAAACAACCGCATCTGAGACAAAACTCGGGAGAGAGGTACTGCCTGGGGCTTGGTCACAGACAGTGAAGAAGTGGGGAGTGGATGAAAGCTGAAGACAGAGGACGGGTGCATGATTGCTCATCGGAGAGAACAGAGTTCCCATACTAGAGACTGGGTAGCCAGGTGACACCATTTTCACCACTATTGTGCATGTGCATACGCACCTACGAGCTCTGCAACAATCCACCCCAGGAGGCTAGCAGCGCCATCTAGTGGAGAACGGTGTTGTTACACTGAGCCCCGCCCAAATGGGCCAACCTCGCTCTTCAAGAACACAAGTCTCACTGCCTACTTAGTTTATGGATTATAAAGCGCTACATAGTCTGACTTCTAAGAGAAAATGAAGTAATCTCAGTCCTATTTCAATCTGTTAGCAGGTCCATTTATTCAATTTTCTTTCTTTTTTTCTCTTTTACACTATTCTTTTTCATGAATACATAAAGAGAAAAAATTCATTTTTATTAAAAATATTTTAATTTTTTACTACATTTTTTACTTTTGTGTAAATTTTTTCAAATTCTGTTTTACTTCCATCATTCTATTTTAGTCTACTTCACCTTTTAAAATTTTCAAATGATTTCCTTGTTTGCTTTTTTCTTTTTCTTTTTTCTCGTTTTTGTTTCTGTTCTTTCTCTTGAATTCAGAAAGTGAAAAACTTCATTTTTACTTTCAATTTATATTAAAAATATTTTTCTTTAAATTTTCACTATATTTTTTGCTTTTAGCTTTTATGTAAAATTTTTTAAATTCTATTTTACTTCCAGCATTTTATTTTAGTCTACTACAGTGTATTCACTTTTTCAAATTTTCAAATGATTTTTTTCTCCTTTTTCTTTTCTTTTTCTTGAATACAGAAAGGGAAAAATTCATTTTTATTTTTAATTTTTATTAAAAATATTTTTCTTTAATTTTTTTCCTACTATATTCTTTACTTCTGTGTAAATTTTTTCAAATTCTATTTTACTCCCATCATCTCATTTTACTCTACTTCAGTGTATTCATTTCTTCAAATTCTCAATTTCATCCCCCCCCCTTTTTTTCTCCAATCTGTCAAACCACTTTCAACACCCAGACCAAAAGACACCTAGGGTCTAGCATCATTTCTTCGATTTTTGTGTGTGTGTGTTTTTAATTTTTTAATTTTAATATTTTTTAAAAATTTTTAATTGTTTTTAATTTACTTTTTCTACCTCATTAATTCCTTTTCTCCCTTCAAAACGACAAAACGAAGAAATTCACCCCAAAAGAAAGAGCATGAAGAAATGACAGCCAGGGATTTAAACAACACAGATACAAGCAAGATGTCTGAACCAGAATTTAGAATTACGATAATAAAAATATTAGCTGGAGTCGAAAAAAGATTAGAATCCTTTTCCGCAGAGATAGAAGAAGTAAAAAATGGAATGAAATTAAAAATGCTATAACTGAGCTGCAATCACGGATGGATGCAGCAGTGGCAAGGATGGATGAGGCAGAACAGAGAATCAGCAATATAGAAGACAAACTTATAGAGAATAATGAAACAGAAAAAAGAGGGAAATTAAGGCAAAAGAGCACGATTTAAGAATTAGAGAAATCAGTGACTCATTAAAAAGGAACATCAGAATCATAGGGGTCCTAGAAGGGGAAGAGAGAGAAATAGGGTAAAAGGGTTATGTGAGAAAATCATAGCAGAAAACTTTCTTAACCTGGGGAAAGACAAAGACATCAAAATCCAGGAAGCACAGAGGACCCCCATTAGATTCAACAAAAACCAACCATCAACAAGGCACATCATAGTCAAATTCACAAAACACTCAGGCAAGGAGAGAATCATGAAAGCAGCAAGGGGGAAAAAAGTCCCTAACCTACAAGGGAAGACAGATCAGGTTTGCAGCAGACCTATCCACAGAAACTTGGCAGGCCAGAAAGGAATGGCAGGATATCTTCAATGCGCTGAATCAGAAAAATATGCAGCCAAGAATTCTTTATCCAGCTAGGCTGTCATTGAAAATAGGAGAGATAAAAAGTTTCAGACAGTCAAAAATTAAAGAAATTTGTGACCACTAAACCAGCCCTGCAAGAAATTTTAAGGGGACTCTGAGGGGAGAAAGATGGAAAAAAATATATATATGTATTCACGGGTGTGTGTATACCAATACACACACACACACACCCCAAAAGCAGCAAAGATTAGAAAGACCACCACCAGAAACTCCAACTCCAGAAGAACATAATAGCAATAGATTCATATCTTACAGCACTCACTCTAAACGTCAATGGACTCAATGCTCCAATCAAAAGA
>NW_024412434.1:24838596-24851727 GCF_014898765.1 Herpailurus yagouaroundi
CATATATACACACATACATACACACACACACCAAAAACAACAAAGATTACAAAGGACCAGAGAACACCACTAGAAACACCAACTCTACAAGCATAATAATGGCAATAAATTCATATCTTTCAGTGTTTACTCTAGACATCAATGGACTCAATGCTCCAATCAAAAGACATAGGGTAACAGAATGGATAAGAAAACAAGATCCATCTATATGCTGTTTACAAGAGACCCACTTTAGACCTAAAGACACCTTCAGATTCAAAGTAAGGGGATGGCGAACCATCTGTCATGCTAATGGTCACCAAAAGAAAGCTGGAGTAGCCATACTTATATCAGACAATCCAGACTTTAAAATAAAGACTGTATCAAGAAATGCAGAAGGGCATTATATCATAATCAAGGGGTCTATCCACCAAGAAGACCTAATAATTGTAAACATTTATGCACCACATATGTAAACACCCAAATATATAAATCAATTAATCACAAACATAAAGAAACTCATCGATTGTAATACCATAATAGTAGGATACCTCAACATTCCACTCACAGCAATGGACAGATCATCTAATAAAAAAATCAACAAGGAAACAATGGTTTTGAATGACACACTGGACCAGATGGACTTAACAGATATATTCAGAACATTTCATCCTAAAGCAGCAAAATATACATTCTTCTCCAGTATACAAGGAATGTTCTCCAGGATAGACCATATACTGGGACACAAATCAGCCTTAAGTAAGGACAAAAAGATCAAGATCATACCCTGCATATTTTCAGACCACAATGCTATGAAACTCGAAATCAGCCACAGGAAAAAATTTGGAAAGGTAACAAATACTTGGAGACTGAAGGATGAATGGGCTAACCAAGAAGTTAAAGAGGAAATTAAAAAGTATATGGAAGTCAATGAAAATGATAACACCACAACCTAAAACCTCTGGGACACAGCAAAGGCAGTCATAAGAGGAAAGTATACAGCAATCCAGGCCTTCCTAAAGAAGGAAGAAAGATATCAGATACACAACCTAAACTTATGCCTTAAGGAGCTGGAAAAAGAACAGCAAATAAAACCCAAAACCGCAGAAGACAGGAAATAATAAAGATTAGAGCAGAAATTAATGCTATCGAAACCAAAAAAAAACCCAAAAAAACAAAAAACAAAAAACAGAACAATCAATGAAACCAGAAGCTAGTTCTTTGAAATAATTAATAAATTGATAAACCACTAGCCAGTTTGATCAAAAATAAAAAGGGAAGGACCCAAATAAATAAAATCAAGAATCAAAGAGGAAAGATCACAACCAACAGAGCAGAAATAAAAACAATAAGAGAATATTATGAGCAATTATACACCAATAAAATGGGCAACCTGGAAGAAATGGACAAATTCCTTGAAACATATACACTACCAAAACAGAAACAGGAAGAAATAGAAAATTTGAACAGACCCATAACCAGTAAGGAAATCAAATTAGTAATCAAAAACCTGCCAAAAAACAAGAGTCCAGGGCCAGACGGCTTTCCAGGGGAATTCTACCAAACATTTAAGGAAGAGTTAACCTATTCTCTTGAAGGTGTTCCAAAAAACAGAAATGGAAGGAAAACTTCCAAAAGTCTTTCTATTGAGCCAGCATTACCTTGATTCCAAAATCAGACAGAGACCCCACTAAAAAGGAGAAATATAGACCAATATCCCTGATGAACATGGATGCAAAAATCCTCAACAAGATATTAGCCCCCCCGGATCCAACAGTACATTGAAAAAATTATTCACCACAAGCAAGTGGGATTTATACCTGGGACACAGGGCTGGTTCAATATCCACAAGACAATTAACGTGATTCATCATATCAATAAAAGAAAGGACAAGAACCATATGATCCTCTCAATAGATGCAGAGAAAGCATTTGACAAAATACAGCATCCTTTCTTGATAAAAACCTTCAAGAAGGTAGGGATAGAAGGAGCATACCTCGAGATCATAAAAGCCATATATGAACGGCCAAATGCTAATATCATCCTCAATGGGGAAAAACTGAGAGCTTTCCCCCTAAGGTCAGGAACAAGACAAGGATGTCCACTCTTGCCACTGTTATTCAACAACACAACATTAGCCTGTGCAATCAGACAACACAAAGAAATAAAAGGCATCCAAATCAGTCAGGAAGAGGTCAAACTTTCGCTTATCACAGATGATATGATACTCTATATGGAAAACCCAAAAGATTCCATCAAAAAACTTCTAGAATTGATTCATGAATTCAGCAAAGTTGCAGGATATAAAATCAATGCACAGAAATTGGTTGCATTCCTGTACAACAACAATGAAGTGACAGAAAGAGAAATAAAGGAATCAATCCCATTTACAGTTGCACAAAAAAAATAAAATACCTAGGAATAAATCTAACCAAAGAGGTGAAAAATCTATACACTGAAAACTACAGAAAGCTTATGAAAGAAATGGAAGACACAAAAAAATGGAAAAAGATTCCATGCTCTTGAGTAAGAACAAATATTGTTAAAATGTTGATACTACCCGAAGAAATCTACATATTCAATGCAATCCCTATCAAAATAACACCAGCATTCTTCATAGAGCTAGAACAAATAATCTTAAAATTTGTATGGAATCTGAAAAGACCCCGAAGAGCCAAAGTGATCTTGAAACAGAACACCAAAGCAGGAGGCATCACAATCCTGGACTTCAAGCTATACTCCAAAGCTGTAATCATCAACACAGTATGGTACTGGCACAAGAACAGACACTCAGATCAATGGAACAGAATACAGAACCCAGAAATGGACCCACCAACATATGGCCAACTAATCTTTGACAAAGCAGGAAAGAATATCCAATGGAATAAAGACAGTCTCTTCAGCAAGTGGTGCTAGGAAAACTGGACAGTGACATGCAGAAGAATGAACCTGGACCACTTTCTTACACCATTTACAAAAATAAACTCAAAATGGATGAAAGACCTCAATGTAAGACAGGAAGCCATCAAAATCCTCAAGGAGAAAGCAGGCAAAAACCTCTTTGATCTTGGCCACAGCAACTGCTTACTCAACACATCTCTGGAGACTAGGGAAACAAAAGCAAAAATGAACTATTTGGATCTCATCAAAATAAAAATCTTCTGCACAGCAAAGGAAACCATCAGCAAAACTAAAAGGCAACTGACAGGATGGGAGAAGATATTTGCAAATGACATATCAGATAAAGGGTTAGTATCCAAAATCTATAAAGAACTTCTCAAACTCAACACCCAAAAAACAAATAATCCATTAAAAAAATGGGCAAAAGACATGAATAGACACTTCTCCAAGGAAGCCATCCAGATGGCCAACCAACACATGAAAAAATGCTCAACATCACTTATCATCAGGGAAATACAAATCAAAACCACACTGAGATACCACCTTACACCTGTTAGAATGGCTCACATTAACAACTCAGGCAACAACAGATGTTTGAAAGGATGAGGAGAAAGAGGACCTCTTTTGCATTGTTGGTGGGAATGCAAGCTGGTGCAGCCACTCTGGAAAACACTATGGAGGTTCCACAAAAAACTAAAAATAGAACTACCCTACGACCCAGCAATTGCAGTACTAGGCATTTAGCCACAGGATACAGGTGTGCTGTTTTGAAGGGACACATGCACCCCCATGTTTATAGCAGCACTATCAACAATAGCTAAAGTATGGAAAGAGCCCAAATGTCCATCGATGGATGAATGGATAAAGAAGATGTGGTATATATATACAATGAAGTATTACTCGGCAACCAAAAAGAATGAAATCTTGCCACATGGATGGAACTGGAGTGTATTATGCTAAGTGAAATTAGTCAGTCAGAGAAAGACAATAATCCTGACAAAATCAAGACAAAAATCACCCCTATGAGGACTTTAAGAGACAAAACAGATGAACATAAGGGAAGGGAAACAAAAACAATATAAAAACAGGGAGGGGGACAAAACAGAAGAGACTCATAAACATGGAGAACAAACTGAGGGTTATGGGAGGGGTTGTGGGAAGGGCAATGGGCTAAATGGGTAAGGGGCACTAAGGAATCTACTCCTGAAATCATTGTTTCACTTATGCTAACTAATTTGGATGTAAATTTAAAAAAATAAAAAATAAAACAATAAAACAAAAGAAATGCTAAAGGGGATTCTTTGAGTAGAAAGGAAAGACTATATGCAGAAGTAAGAAAAGTAGGTGGTGCAAAAAAGAAAAAATTAAGTATATCTATAAAAAATCAGTCAAGGGACTCACAAAATGAAAGGATGTAAAGTATCATATGAGATACCTAAAATGTGGCAGGGAGAAGAGTGAAACTTAAGTGCTTTTAGAATGCATTCAAACTTAAGCAACCAAAAACTTAAAATAGACTGCTATCTGCATAAGATGTTAGGTATAAACCTAATAGTAACCACAAATCAAACCCAGTAATAGATAATATGAGAGAGCAGGGTGTGTGGAGAGAAAGAGAAGGGAGTCCAAATATATCACTAAAGAAAGCTAGCAAAATGTGAGAGTAGTGAGCAAGAGAAGAAAAAAGCTAAAAATAACTACAGAAACAACCATAAAACAAGTAACAAAATGGCAATAAGTTCATATATAACAATGATTACTTTGAATGTAAGTGGACTAAACACTCCAATCAAAAGACACAGCGTAATAGAGGGGATAAAAAAGCAAGACCCATCTATATGCTGCTTTAAAAAGACTCATTTAAGACCCAAACACACATGTACATTGCAAGTGAAGGGATGTAAAAACATGTATCGTGAAAATGGAAGTGAAAAGAGAGCCAGGGTAGCAATACTTACATTAGATAAAATAGATTTTTAAAACGAAGGTAAAATGACCTAAAGGAGGATACTACATAATCTTAAAGGGAACATCCATCCAGAAGATATAACAATTATTTATGTACCCAACATGAAAGCACCCAAATTGATAAAGCAGCTAATAACAAACATAAAGGAAATAATCGACAGTAATACAAAAATAATAGGGGACTTTAACACCCCACTTACATTAATGAATAAATCGTCCAAACAGAAAATCATCAAGGAAACATTGGACACATTGGACCAGATGGATCTAACAGAGATATTCAAAACATTCCAACTGAAAAAAGCAGAATACAAATTCTTTTCAAATGTACATGGGAAATTCTCCAAAAATAGATAACATGTTAGGCCCCAAAAGACTCTGAACAAATAAAAAAAAATACTGAAGTCATATCATGCATCTTTTCTAACCACAACACTGAAAACTAGAAATGAACCACAAGAAAAAGTCTGTAAAGAACACAAATACATGGAGGATAAATCACACGCTACTAAACAATGAATGGGTCAACCAAGAATTCAAAGAGGAAAATAAACAAGAAATACAAGGAAACAAATAAGAAGGAAAACACAATGGTCTAAAAATCTTTAGGATGCAGTAAAAGTTGTCCTAAGAGGGAGTTTTATAGCAATATAGGCTTAGCTCAAAAGCAAGGAAAATCTCAAATCAACAACCTAGCCTTAAACCTAAAGGACCTAGAAAAAGAAAAACGAACAATCCCAAAGCCAGTAGAAGGAAGGGAATCATAAAGATTAGAGCTGAAATAAATTAAATAGCCGGGGCACCTGGATGGCTTAGTTGGTTATGCGTCCAACTTCAGCTCAGGTCATGATTTCATGGCCCATGGGTTCAAGCCCAGCGTAGGGTTTTGTTATGACATCTCAGAGCCTGGAGCCTACTTTGGAGTCTGTGTCTCCCTCCCTCTCTCTCTCTCTACTCCTCCCCCACTCACACTCTGTCTCTTTCAAAAATGAATAAATGTTAAAACAATTTTTTTAAAAAGAAATTAATTAAATAGGAATTAAAAAATCAATTAAACAGATCAATGAAGCCAGGATCTGGTTCTTTGAAAAGATCAACAAAACTGATAAACCTTTAGTCAGATTCATAAAAAAGAAAAATAAAATAGTGAAAGGACTAAAAAAAAAAACACCAGAAATGAAAGAGGGGAAATAACAACTGACACCACATAAATACAAAGGAATATAAGAGAATATTATGAAAAATTATATTCCAACAAACTGCACAACCTAGAAGAAATGGATACCTTCCTAGAAACATGCAACCTCCCAAAACTGAATCAGTAAGAAATAGAAAATTTGAACATACCGATTACCGGCAATGAAATTGAATCAGTAATCAAAAAACTCACAGGGCACCTGGGTGGTTCAGTCTGTTAAGCATTTGACTTCAGCTCAGGCCATGGTCTCATGGTTTGTGAGTTCAAGCCCGACATTGAGCTCTCTGCCCTTAGTGCAGAATCATCTTAGGATCCTCTGTCCCTTTGTCTTTCTGCCTCTCTCCTGTGCATGCACATGTGTGTGCACTTTCTCTCTCAAATATAAATAAGCATTAACAACAACAACAAAAAAACTCACAACAAACAAAAGTTCAGGATCAGTTGCTTCACAGATGAATTCTACCAAACATTTAAAGAAGAGTTAATACCTATTCTTTTCAAACTATTCAAAAAATGGAAGAAGTAAAGCTTGTAAATTCGTTCTATGAAGTCAGCATTACCCTGATACACAAACCAGATAAGGATAGTGCAAAAAAGAGAACTACAGGCCAAATATCTGATGAATATAGATGCAAAAATTCCTCAAGAAAATATTAGGCAACTGAGTTCAACAATAAATTAAAAAAAATCACCATGATCAATTGAGATTTACTCCTGAATGCAAGGACAGTTCAATATACTCAAATCAATCAAGGTGACACATCATGACAACAAAGAAGGAATAAAAATCATACGATCATTTCAATAGATGCAGAAAAAGCATTTAAGAAAGTCCAACATCAATTCATAATAAAAATTCTCAATAAAATAGGTTTAGAGGGAACATACCTCAACATGATAAAGGCCATATATGAAATACCCACAGTTAACATCATATTCGATGATGAAAAACTGAGAACTTTTTGCCTAAGATCAGGAATAAGACACGGATGTCCACTTTCATGTATTCTACTCAACATAATACTGGCAGTCCTAGCCACAGCAATCAGACAAGGCATCCACACTGGTAAGAAAGAAGTAAATCTTCACTATTTGCAGATGATATGATTCTATATATAGAAAACTCTTCAAAAACTCCACCAAAAAACTACTAGAACTGATGAATGGATTCAATAAGGTTACAGCATACAAAATCAATATATAAAAATCCATTGCATTTCTATACACTAATAATGAAGCAGCAGAAAGATAAATTAAAGAAATAATCCTATTTGCAAATTCACCCTAAATAATAAAATATCTAGGAATAAACTTAACTAAGGAGGTGAAAGACGTCTATTCTGAAAACTATAAAACACCGATGAAAGAAATTAAAGGTGACACAAATAGATATTCCATTCTCATGGATTGGGAGAACACATATTATTAAAAATGTCCATACTACCTAGTCCATGTATAGATTTAATTCAATCCCTATCAAAATACCAATAGCATTTTTCACAGAACTAGAATAAATCATCCTAAAATTTTCACGGAACCACAACAAAGCCGTCTTGAAAAAGAACAGAACTTGGATGTATCACAGGCCCATATATCACCTGCAAATCTGTAGTAATCAAAACAGGATGGTAGTGATATAAAAATGGACACATAGATCATTAGAACAAAACAGAGAACCCAGAAATAAACCCAAAATTATATGGTCAGTTAATTTTCAACAAAGGAGGGAAGAATATGTAATGGGGAAAAGACAGTCTTTTCAACAAATAGTGCCAGGAAAACTGGACAGCTACATGCAACAGAACGAAACCAAACCACTTACTTATACCAGACACAAAAATAAACTCAAAATGGATTAAAGGCCTACATGAGAGACCTGAAACAATAAAAATCCTAGAAGAAAGCACAGACTTTAACTCCTCTGGCATTGGTTATAGCAATATATTTTTGGCTATGTCTCCCCAAGCAAGAGAAACCAAAGCAAAAATAAACTACTGAGACTACATCAAAATAAAAATCTCCTGCAAAACTAAAAGACAACCTATTGAATGGGAAAAAGATATTTGCAAATGACTATCTGATAAGTTAGTACTCAAAATACATAAACTGCTTATACAACTCAACACAAAAAACACAAATAATCCAATTAAAAATGGGTAGAAGACATGAACAGACATTTCTCCAAAGAAGACATAACGATGGCAAACAGACACATGAAAAAATGCTCAACATTACTCATCATCAGGGAAATACAAATAGAAATCATAATGAGATATCACCCTTCACCTACCGGAATGGCTAAAAAACAAAACAAAACAAAACAAATAAACAAACAAACAAACAACAACACAAGAAACAGCAAGTATTGCCAAGGATGTGGAGAAAAAGGAACCCTCATCCATTGTTAGTGGGAATGCAAACTGGTGTAGCCACTATGGAAAACAGTATGCAGGTTCCTCAGAAAGTTAAAAATAGAACTATCCTAACATCTAGTACTCAAATTAGTATCCTAACATCTAGTACTCAAATCTGGGGTATTTACCCCAGAAATACAAAAACTCTAATTCAAAGGGATACATGCACCCCTATGTTTATAGCAGCATTATTTACAATAGCCAAATTATGGAACCAGCCCAACTGTCCTCTGATAGATGAATGGATAAAAAAGAGGTGGTATATATACAAAATGGAATATTATTCAGTCATAAAAAAGAATGAAATCTTGCCATTTGCAATGACATGGATTGTGCTAGAGAGCATTATACTAACCAAAATACCATATAGTTTCATTCATATGTAGAGTATAAGAAACAAAAAAGAATAAGCAATGGAATAAAAAGAGAGAGAGAGAGACCAACCAAGCAACAGACCCTTAACTAAAAGAACAAAGTGATGGTTACCAGAGGGGAGGTAGCTGGGGGGATAGGTTAACCAGGTGATGGGGATTAAGGAGTGTACTTGTTGTGATGAGCACCAGGTGTTGTACGGAAGTAATGGATCACAATATTGTACACTTGAAACTAACATTACATGGTATTTTAATTATACTGGAATTAAAAAAAATAAATTTTTAAAAAATTAAAAAAAAACAGCATCACCTTGTTTATTATAGCATTATTTACAATAGCCAAGACATGGAAGCAATCTGTTTCCAGTGATGGGTGAACACGTAAAGAAAATGTGGGATAGATATACGTGTGCACATGCTCATGCACATGCACACATGTGTGCGCATGCACACACAGAGAGACAATGAAATATTATTCAGCCATAAAAAAGAAGAAAATTTTGACAACTACAACAAGATGAATGCACCTTGAAGGCATTATGCTAAGTAAAATATGTTGGAGAAAGAAATACAGATACCATATGATCTCCTTTATATGTGGAAAGTAAAAATAAAAAATAAACAATAACAACAACAACAACAGCAACAAACTTATAGATACAGAGACAAGATTGGTGATTACCAGAACTGGGCACAGAGGGAGAAAATGGATGAAAGTGGTCAGAAGATACAAACTTCTAATTGTGAGATAAATGAGTCCCAGTGATGTAATGTAAGGAGTGGTGTCTCAAGTTAATAATGCTGTAGTGTACAATTAAAAGTCACTAACACAGTCAATGCTAAAAGTTCTCCTCACAAGGAAAAGCAATTTTTAATTATGTGTGGGGGTGGGTTCACAATATATCCACATATCAAATCATTATATTGTATACCTGAAACTAACATAATGCTATATGTCAATTATATCTCAATTAAAATAAGAAAAAAACAAAAATATGATCTTGATGCCATCAGTGATTATGTTAGATTTTCAAGAGAGGGACAAAGAGCCAAATGTATCAACTTTCTTGACACCTAATATAGGACCTAGAATAAACATTAAGTTCTTATACTTAGTGGTCATTTTCCAAAATGCTCAGATATATTTAGCTGATTATGACAGAAGTACAAACTTATAGGTAAAAATGGTGTGTGGTTGAGCTGATAGTGACTCACTCATCATTTCCATAAGAATGTCACCACTAATCTATTTAAAAAGTACAGCTTTTTATTTCCTTGGAAGCCTTGGGGCTGGCGTGGGTGACTGTAAAATTTCTAAGGCATTTGGGAGGGAGCAGATTGATTCTGACAATTATGCTTGTAGGCAGAGGCGGGGGGGGGGTGTAGTACCTTGCCTCTTTTTTTGCTATGAATTCTGGAAAACTAAAGAGCGGCTTGGAATTCAATCAGTAAGACTTTGACCTTTATAAGTCAATTTTTAAATTTTTTTTTTCAATGTTTATTTATTTTTGGGACAGAGAGAGACAGAGCATGAACGGGGGAGGGACAGAGAGAGAGGGAGACACAGAATCGGAAACAGGCTCCAGGCTCCGAGCCATCAGCCCAGAGCCTGACGCGGGGCTCGAACTCACGGACCGCGAGATCGTGACCTGGCTGAAGTCAGACGCTTAACTGACTGCGCCACCCAGGCGCCCCTATAAGTCAATTTTTAAATTAGGGTATCAAGTCTCTGGAATTCAGAAATACTTATTTTTATTTTCTCTTGCATTCCAATTAATTCTCTTGACAAGGTTATATTTATTGAATGTGGACTATTAGGCAGGCACTATGGGAAATAAAAGGCCTGCAGTAATATGTGAAACAAAAAAAACCCCAAAAAACAAAACTCCATGCCAGGCACTAATCTAAGGGCATGTCACCTGTTTTTTCAGTCAATCCTTATAGGAACCCTGTGAGGTTAGTACTATTTTGACCCCATTTTATAATTGAAACAAACAAACAAACAAACAAAAACAACCAAACCTGAGGTACAAATATATTTACATTTTGTAATGTGTACAACAAATGAGTGGAAAAGCCTCAGCGCTATTACATGATTCTATTATTGAAGACATGTGTACATGCTTGTGTGACATAAAATAATCACAAATATTGATCACTACTCAGTGGTAGAATTATAGCACTATTGCATTTTAGAACTATATCTTCATTCATTAGAGTTGGTGAGCAACATGCTTACAACTGTAAGATATGCATCTTTAATGTATGCAGACAGACTTGGGACCCCTCTCTTAGCTCTACGTCTACAATTATTTATGGGGCTGAACTATTGCGTGCCCCATGGGAATCTCAATTTCATCATCTCCAAGCCCCACTATCTGCTCCAGACATGCTCTCTCTCTCTCTCTTTTTAACGCTTATTTATTTTGAGTGAGAGAGAGTATGTGTGAGTAGGGGAGGGACAGAGAGAGAGGGAGAGAAAATCCCAAGCATTCTCTCCAGCTGGGCTCAAGCTCATGAACAGTGAGATCATGACCTGAGCTGAAGTCAAGAGTCGGCCACTTTACCAACTGAACCACCCAGGTGCCCCAGACGTGCTCTTCTTTCTAGAACCATGTTTCAGTGAACTGAAGTGTCATCCAAACCCAAATCCTGAGTTGTCTTTGAATAATCCTTCTGATTTATTTTATATCCCATCAATAAATGTTCCTGTCAATTCAATCTTCTATTTATTTCTCAGACACTCTGTGGCAATCACATTTTCGTGGGAGTAAATGCTGAGCTGGAGACATGAGTTCAAGCAGTTCATTCAGGGGTTTCCCCTGTGAAACATACAGAGGGAAAGAAGCGGAATTGGATAATAATGGCCATTGGGTTGGGTGGCAAACCTGAGAGGGTGGGGGGTTTCAGACAATAAGGCAGATTTTTCAAAATCTAAGTCAATCCAATAAGGAACCTAGTAGTGGGACTGACCATTACAAGAGTACCATGTTGGGCAAAAATGCCCTGATCCCAGTGCTGTAGCTATGCTGGGGTTCCCCGGGATGAGCACGATCTTAATTGAAACCCTGCAGTAGATCTCGAAGACTCCAGCTGGAGCGGGTTGGCGAACTTGAAGCTGAGTATCAAGTTCTTTCTTGAAGACAAACCTGAGTGACATACCAGTGGATCCCACATACCCACTCTCTTCCAAGTTTTGCTATTTCACTCATATGACCGCAGTGGTTTCCTAACTGGTCCTAACTTGACTCTCTTCTTGCCTACCTCCAATCCATACTCCACAATGCCACCACAGTCATCTTTCCAAAGAGCAAATGTGAAAAAGTAATTCCCCTCTTAAAACATGTTAAAATATTATAGTTTCATAATATAACATGCATGGTCCTTCATGAATAGATTACCTGCTTGGCTTTAACCACTACTCCCCGGCCATGTACAAAGAAGATGTCATTCCAACATCATCTCTTTTTAAGAAATGTTCCCTGACTTCCTCAGCCTGTGGTCCATCTTTTGCTTCTTTATTTGTTTTCCTCTTTAGAATGTAGATTCATTCAAGGCAGGAAACACATGTTTCACCTTCCTTAAAACTCATGCTGAGCTCACTGCCTGGAACTTATACCCCAAAATACATTTATTAATTAAATAATATGGGTAAAAGTGACATTTAATTGAAGATGAAGTCTCCAGAGGATTGATATATTTTATAATTCTAGTTTTATGATTAAAAAGAAAATTTATTGATTCTACCCCATTATCAATAATAAATATAATTTAAAAAATCAGCACTATACAATTAAAAATATAAAACATGCTTGCTTACATTCAAGGTAGGCAATGTATTAGGGATTTTTAAAAACGCCATGTTTAGTTGTCTATTTTTTGAGGGGAATGCATGATAATTCATTTAGACTTGATTCTGTAAGTGCTATTCAGTTTTATTTTAGTGACTAAACTATAGGCACGTCTGAGGGAAAATAAGTGTCAGGCTTCGAAGGAGATGGAACATATTGTAAGATGCAATAAAAATTCTATTGAATTAATATGTATACAAATATCTGGTCATTATGCGGAGAACACATTTAAGATTCCCTTTTTTTAATGTTTCTATGCAGAAACTTACATGTATTCTCACTATAAGATATTAAAAAAATCTTTACTTTTAGATTCTTCCCCCCAATTTTCTTTTAGCGGGAAGAAAATAAACATTTATTTTCTTTCACTCCCTCCCCCTCCCTTTGCCCCTCTCCCTTTTCCTTCCTTCCTTCCTTCCTTCCTTCCTTCCTTCCTTCCTTCCTTC
>NW_024412434.1:24851737-24873661 GCF_014898765.1 Herpailurus yagouaroundi
TTCCTTCCTTCCTTCCTTCCTTCCTTCCTTCCTTCCTTCCTTCCTTCCTTCCTTCCTTCCCTTCTTCCTTCCTCCCTTCCTTTCCTTTTTGTTTAAGAGTACTACCTATGAGAAGAGAGTGTGTTGTTTCACAGGTCAGCAACTGCATCACTACTTTCATTTTCATCAGACTAAAAAAACGGTATAGAAAATATAGGAGGAAATGAAAGATGGTGGCTGAGACCTGGCTATCTACACTACTCAGGGTGAAATTCTCAGAACAGGGGAGAATGATCCCGGGAGGTCAGTGGAGAAACTGAAATACGGAGAGGCCAGCTCTGGAGTAAAGTTAAACCTTACAGAAAAGGTGGGGAGAAGTCCCATTTCTTCCTGTGACCTCTGCCTGATCCACAGGTATAGTGTAAAGTCTTGACAGTGTTTTTTTTGTTTGTTTTGTAATGCAAGGATCTGACTTAAGCTTTGTTTGCTGTCTCCAATAAACACATTCTGAGCCACACCCTTATATAAAGACCTGGGCCACTTTGCCTATCTGAGCCTCTTTCACTTTATTTTTTTTTAACTTATTTATTAAAAAACTTTTATTTTGTGTGAGTGAGAGAGACAGCTGCGAAAGAAGGGGGCTCTGTGCTGTCAGCATACGGCCCAATGTGGGGAGCAGGGGTGTTGGGGGGTAGGGTTTGATTTCATTAACTGTGAGATCATGACCTGAGCTGAAAATCAAGAGTCAGATGCTTAACCAACTGAGCCATCCAGGCGCCCTAGGCTCCTTCATTTTAGAGATCTTTGTTGATTTCAATAATTGGTCCTTTGGGCCACTGTTTTCTCTACTTGTGTTTCAAATTCCCGCTCTTATGTTTCAAATCCACCAATAAAGAGGGAGCCCACAAAGCCCAAGGCACCCTCACCCTCAACTCCAATAAAAGCAGAACCACAGGCCTGTGCTTTCGCTCACTCTCTCTTTCTCCCTTTGACCTTGCTGTGTGGCCTCAGGTGTGCTGTGCAATTTCCAGGTCTTGTAAGTAATAAACCTTTATTTATTTATTTATTTTCAAAGTTTCCTGCTGGTTGTTGCTGAAGGGCATCTTGCAATCCTAAGAACCACAAGGGTCAGTCCAGTCACTGCATTGGTTTGGAAAGGGGAGATGTCTGTGGGAAGCTCACAGGGGCCCAGGTGAGTGCCCCCAGGCATTTCTCAGTGACAGCATCACTAGTGATGGGCTGAAACTGGCACAAAACAACAGCTGTCTATTACTGAGAGATGTATCTCCTAATATTGCTCCACTTGGCAACCCTTCTGCTTCATGATTTCTTTTTCTTTTTTAACGTTTATTTATTTTTTGAAGGTGAGAGAGAAACAGAGCATGAGCAGGGAAATAGCAGAGAGAGAGGGAGACACAGAATCCGAAGCAGACTCCAGGCCCTGGGCTGTCAGCACAGAGCGGGACACAGGGCTTGAACTCACAAACTGTGGGATCATGACCTAAGCCGAAATCGGACACTTAATCGACTGAGCCACCCAGGTGCCCCTCTGTATCATGATTTCTAGCCAAAGTTCATCCTACAACCCCTCATTCCCTCCCCTCCACCAACATGCTCACATTCAGCTGGTAACTTTGACCTTGAGCCCTATCGACTTTTCAGGTTTCTACCAAACAGCTCTGGCATTTGGGGTTCTCTTCAGACTTTTTGCAATCCTGCTCATTCAACAAAAATTTATGATGAACATGTATTAAATATCTAGATCTTTGGATACAAAGATGAATAGGATGCATTCCTGGCCTAAAAAGCTCACAGCCTAGAGGCAAATATGGAAAACATGCTTTAAAAGACCAAATTTAAATAATAGCACATTTTAAAAGAACACATCACCAAGAGTGCATTTTAGACAACATTAAATTTCATTAAGAATCTCTCACATTACATTCAAATACAAGTAGAGAAAATTAGATCCATATAGATATAAATATACTTTTGCTCCTAGGAAACATAGTTTATAAGTCCACAATATGCCCCTCTTGGCATTAAAAAGCCAAAGAGAGGTAGAGAAGTGTTATTATTTGTAATATGAATGTGCATTAAACATCTGCTTTATGTAAACAAATAAGAAAAGATCCAATAAACAATGGAGTCTCCCCTGTGTAGGCCTTAGACATAAACTTTTGTTTTGATGCTGTTTGACTATACTATAGCAATTTTGATATCCAACCAAGCTTACTAAAATGGGAGTTTTACCTTAAATGGATTTCAAACTAATATGCCAATTATGCCATGTCTAATATGGCATGTTCTTCTCTTACATGAAATACAGTAAGACAGGGTTATTTTCGCAGAAGTCAGGTAATACGCTTATGTTCTGCAATACTCTTTGTGATTATAGAAACAAGAAAGCACAAGTCTTAAGGACTACTAATTTATTTTTATATAAAATTGGTGCTATCTCAATGACATAAAATAAGCATGGTTAAAATTATACTGTGGAAAACAAGAATTTGGGTTAAAATATGCGATGGGCTACGTGAATATAGTATAGCATTGCACTAGGTTTGTTACACTCTGACATTAGAAATATTACTACTATTTATCCCACAGAGACATAGTTATACATTATAATAAAAGCCATAGAAATAATATATGTTGCTAATTTTTTGTTTTATAACTTTTTCATATAATGAATGGTGGCAAGCCTGGGGTTGCCATGCTGTCATTGACTCGTTGAATGGCAATACTGGGAGTTGGGCAATGTAGCAACTTTGTGGTGCCCACAGCCATTCTGAATGTCTGATTTAACTACTCTATCTAGAAATTACAGAGTTCGTAAATAACAACTTATGCTGAGCAGTATGGGAGGCATGAAGATAACAGTAACATTGCTTTGGCTTCTAGAATCATGGAACAGATAGACAGACTAGAGTTTTTGTCTTCAAAGGTTACCCATTTCTCTTTTTCTGTTATCCCATTTTTGTTTATCTGTAGGCTTGGGTTGACTTTGTTTTGTAATGGTTTCTGTTTTAAAAGGAAGCATATTAGAAGTGCTTCTCTGAGTTAGAATCGTGTCTCCATTTTGAGGTTATCCCATGGACTCCTGGGTGCTGATGTTTACATGAACTCAACCACCTTCTGCTATGCCTTCCTTCTTCCAATTACCCTAACACCTAATGATGCCCAGTATCTTAATTCCTTCTGTGTCCATCAAGGTCTCTAACTGACCACCATGTCATGGTTTCTGGTAATGAAGTGGTCCTTATCCTTGCTCGTTCCTGTGGCAAAGAGCAGCAATATTAATTTACCCAATAACTCTAGGATTCCTCTTAGACTGAGAACCATCAATATGTTTTTTTTTGTTTGTCTGTTGTTTTTTGTGTTTTTTTTTAATGCCATGATAAAACTGCTTTAGATGTGAAAGTTTGAGACTTGTGGGCATGACTTGAAAGGTTACTAGAGGTAGAGTGCTAACAAATATACCTTATACAATAAATTAGTAGGATTTTTTTTAGTCAGGAATAAACAGGAGAAACAAGAAGGAAGTGGTCCATTAATCAAGGAGAAAAAAGTAAAAGCCTGTGGAGATAGGAAGTCAAGAGAGAAATTCCAAAGGTCAGGGAGGCCATATAACTTTTAAGAATAAAGGTATTCTGACATTCAGTTTTTAGTTATGTCAAGTGTTCTAATATAAAAAGCCCCATCATCTCAAAATATCCACAAGCAGCTATTACTCACATAGCATTATATCAGTCATATTTTAGAGAATGAAGAATTCAGGTAGTGTTCGGAATGAGTGTTGAGTGGAGCTACAAAGAAGCAGCAGGTATGAAGGTGGACTCATCTTTGAATTCTTTTGAAATAGGAATTTACAGACCGAGATGATTAGGAACACATATACTACCGCCAGTAGGTACAGTAACCAAGATGGGATCAGTCCATGAGAGTCGATTGTTAAATTTTCAGAAATGTTGTGAGCGTCTCATTAAAATTAGTCACTATTAAAAGTAACTTATATAAACATAATTAAATAAATTCTATTTGAAAGAGAAGTAATTAATAATCAAAACATCATTTCCTAAGAATTTTAGTACTTTTTAATATTATTTATAGATTTTATTTATGTCTACTGTATCTCTATGGTAGAAATACAAGATAAGCGGGTACAATCATGCATCTCTTCTCCACTACAGAATCAGTAATAGCTTGAATTTTGAAAGTCTTTTTTAAATGTTTATCTATTTTTGAGAGAGAGAGACAGAGAGAGACAGAGAGACAGAGAGAGAGGTAGGGGAGGGGCAGAGAGAGAGGGAGACACAGTATCTGAAGCAGGCTTCGGCCTCTGAGCCGTCAGCACAGAGTCTGATATGGGGCTCAAACCCACGGACTGTGAGATCATGACCTGAGCTGAAGTGAGACGCTGAACCGACTGAGCCATCCAGGCACTCCTGTGCCTGAATTTTGTATTTGAAATTTTGTTTTTGAAATTGGCTATGATGGGAGTATTTATACCAGGGACACTGAAATGCTAAAAATCAGACATTTTTTTGGGAAGCCAGGTTGTTAAATATTTACCAGTAATCACTGCTCACTACTCAGCTCACACACAAGATATTCAAGGATTTAGCAATAAGTGTTAGTCCAGGGCATGTTGGGAAAGAAATTAGAGGACCAAAAAAAAAAAAAAAAAATCTCCAGGGACCAAGTAACACCTGTAAGAGCTGAGTCACATGCTAAATTTCATGACTTCACCTTGCATTTCAGTTCATGGTTCTTGAATCTTGAATCTGGAACTTGAAATCTGTGCTCTTACTGCCCCCTAAATCCAAACCCCAGTTCTACTGAAACATCTCATTTCTAATCTTCTGTTTTCAAACTAAAGTCACAAAGATATTTTTATCCTTTTTGAGTGGGTTTAGTAATGTTAAGAAATTGTACTTCTGACAAAGAAGATGATAACTCTCTATAACTACATTATGGTTATTAGTATTTAAAATTTTGTTAATATTTATTTGTTTTCGAGAGAGACAGAGACAGAGAGACAGAGAGAAAGAAAGAGACAGAAAATGGGCAGGAGGAGGGGCAGAGAGACAGAGGGAGACACAGAATCCGAAGCAGGGTCCAGGCTCTGAGCTGTCAGCACAAAGCCTGATGCAGGGCTCAAACTCACAAGCCTTGAGATCATGACCTGAGCCGAAATCTGACACTCAACTGACTGACCCACCCGGGCATCCCTATGTTTATGGTATTTTAAAAGCCTGTACTTTTTAAAATATTTTTTAAAAATATTTATATATTTTATCATTTTCTGGCTTTATATTACATCCCCCAAATCATGCTTATTGGCTTTTTCTTTGTGGATTAGGTTAACCAGACAGGATAATACAGAAACAGCTAACAGATGTTTGATTAATGGATCATTTGTCTATCTTTCCGTATCATTTCCTCATCTCCTATTTTCATTATCCCATAGCTAAAGTCACTCCTGACTTGCAAGTTCCAGCCTACACTGCCCTGACCTCTGATGGAAGTAGAAGGGAAGCTCCAACCTCCTGACAGGATTATATACTGTATAAGTCTCATGGTTTGTGAATCAGTGACTAGTGCAGGGATGAGGGTGTGGGCTCTGGAGCTAAAATGATTCCAATTTTTGCCCCTTTACTGGATAGCTAGGTCACCTTGGGTATCTCTCTCAAACTTTCTGAGGTTTAGTTTCCTCATCTATAAAGTATGGACAATGGTGTTTTCTGTTTCATAAGTATATTAGTTTCCTATGGTGGCTATAACAAATCACCACAAACCTGGTGGCCTTAGACATCAGAAATTCAATTACTCATGGTTCTGAAGGCCAGAAGTCCAAAATCTGGGTACTGTAAAGGACACACTCCCTCTAGGTGCTCTAGGGGAGATTCTGTTCCTTGACTCTTCCAGCATCTTGGTGGTTACTATTGTCCCTTGGTTGTGGCTGTATCACTCTGATCTTTGCCTCCTGTGTATGTCCCTTGAAAGGACACCTGCCAGGGGATTTAGGGCCTGCTGGATCATCAAGAATGACCTCAAGATCCTTAATTACATCTGCAAAGGCTTTTTTTTTTTTTTTTTTTTTTTTTTACCCCCCAGTAAGGTAACACTTACAGGTTCTGGAGATTAGGACCTGATATACCTTTTAGGGAGCCACCAAACAACCCATAGAATGGGATTATAAGAATTCAGTGAGTGAGTACAGATAAAATGCTTAGAAAAGTTACTTGTACAAGACAGGCAATCATTAAATATTTTTCCTCTTCCGTTTCCTCTCCTCCAACTCTGTCCCTCCTCTTCTCTGACTTCTGTTTTCTTCTTTTTCTTTATCATAATCACCAAGTTTCCATATTTAGTTCTAAGTCTCAGGATACCCCTTGGACAAAGCTAACCTCAATTTTGATGTTGGGGGTTCTGGAGAATTATTCAACTTGAACCCTTTAAGTTCAAATGAACATCTGTCCTTTATCAGTGTTTCAGAATGACAAACTGTCATTCGGAATGACAGGCAGTCTGACTGCCTGCCTAAGAACATCTATCTCTTACAGCTTGGTTGTCCTGCTCTTTCCAGTCTATCTTCAGGGCCTGTGTGACTACCCCTGGCCTTCAAACACATGAGTCACACTTCTGAATGCTTCCAGCAATGATTATGACTTGAAATAACTACATGCTTTGTATTAGGCACACTTACTCTTCTGGTTTTCTTTGCCAGAACCCAGCTTCCAGATGTCTCCACTTGCCTGACTTAGAGACACCAATGACAATCATGCTCTGAGACAACTATATACCACGCATTATGTATTTCCCCCTCGTAACTTCTTTGCTGTCATTTCTCAAAGGAGGATCGGCTAACTTAGTTCCAGATCCATCCTAGTAGGGAAGCCTGTGGAACCTTGGCTTCTCTGTCCCACTTTATGTCTAGGGAGACAACACAGAGTGACCCTGGACAAACTTGACATGTAATGGACTACTAGCAGCTAGGCTAAATTCCAAAAAGTTGAGGATTTTGAATAGTTTAATAGTTTCTTGACATTTGGGGGGAGGTGTATTGAAGGAAGAAGGAAATGGTTTGCAACTGAGAATATGTGAATGTCCAGTAATTCAGAGAGTCACCCATGAGTTACACTGGCAAACATGCTGATTTTAGAGGAAGGTAAAATTTAACTACTTCCAAATTCAAATAATAAAAGTAATACTTTCCCTCAAAATTTAAGAGCAAAACTCTCTTTTTCAAAGAAGTGGGAAATACACACACACACACACACACACACACACATACTCCATATATATATATATAATATATATATATATATATATATATACTGCATATATATATATATATATATATATGCAATATATATATGTATACATATATATGTATATGTATATGTATATGTAGTGTATATATATATATATATATATATATATATATAGTTAAAACTTCAGCATTGTGTAACCTATTTACTACACTAGAAAGAACTCTGTTATATTTATTGTTTTATGTTGTCATTAATTCTTAATTTTACATCACAGATTTTACTGTGGATGAGTCCTTACTTTTTAGGGGTTATCTAGACAACTTTACCTGACATTCATTTTACTAAGGAGAAAAAAAAAAAAAGGATTTCAGATCAAGTTGCCTCAAGGGATTATTCCCTGATGTACAGAAATGACTTTAAAACAAAAGGTACATTATCTAAGGGCTGCAATGCATTAAAAGGGATTGTAGTAACAAGGAAAAATCTGGTAGGATTAGCTCACTGCAATACCATATTGCACAATATTTTCAAGTTTAATCATATTATACTACATTGAACTTTTCAGTTTATTGACTTTCTGTACATTCTTGTTAACATAGTGTAATGGCTGTTCAGAAAAGCTCTAAATTGAAAAAAAACACCTAAAGCTAGGAAAGTAACTTTTAAAGTTCTACTAATTAAATGTCGTCACTGGGTGGTAGTTTCCTCCATTCTGTATTAATTTTCTGGTATTTTAGGAAGTTAATGCAACTTGTTTAATGAACAGAGAGGTGTGATTTGCTTCCTACATCTGGAAGTCAGCTTCAAAAGGACTCTTTTCAATTTATCCTCTCATGACATCAGCAGGAATTTTTTTTTCTCTTCTGTAAACAGTAATAGAATCCTCATTGTCCTACCAGGACTTCGGATATTACCATAGAATGTTTATCCTCCCCTGCTGAAGCCATACCCTAGTTGTAATATCCTTACTTCCTTACTTATGTTTATTTCATCATCATTCTCCTGGAAACCAAGATTTGAAATATAAACCTTATTCCTCATCATTGTAACATTTGGAATATGCTCCAGCTCCAAGTGACTCAAAACCTCCCAAAACAGTGGCTAAAAGCAATTAAAGTCCATTTTTGTCTCATGTTCAAGATGTCTGGATTCAGGTAAAGCAGGGCTAGAATGACATGCCACAGTTTTAGAAACCAAGGCTCCTTCTCTCTTTTATATCTCCAACATCCTCACTCAGCATGTGGCTTTTGCTTCATGGTGTCTGTTAGCTACTCATGCTCCAGCCATCCAATCTTCATTCCTACAAAGAAGGGGCAAAGAAAGACATGCCCCCATTCCCAGTTCTTCATGTAAGGAGCTTAGAAGTCACCGATCTATCCTTCCAGTAAGCAAAAAGTTGAACTGACTGAAAATCAACAACTCTTCTTGAATCTGTAAGACAGGTGAGGAAACAGGGCAAATCACTCTCCCCAGTACTGCCGACACAGATGGGGAGTTGTGTATTACTCATGCAGGATGAAGGAGCAGAAAGCAATGTGGGAACAAGTGCTGAGGGTAAGAAAACCTGAACTGTAATTGACAAATTACTGGAGACCCAGTGTGGGCAAGTATGAGAGTTAAAAAAAAAAAAAAAAACAACAGAGAAACCCAATCATAGGCCCCTTTACTCCCCACCCCCCAGCAGTGTTGTGAAATCTAACTCCAGGAGTTTAACCAAGGTTATGAGAAAAAAAAATACCCTCAAATTTCCAATATGGGGAGAAGAAAAGAACCATTGTGGAATACACAAGAAGATCTGTTCTTAACAAGGTCTGCTCTTAGGAGAATCTGGTTAACCAGAGCCTAACCTGCTGGGCTATTATCAGAGCCTAAGGGACCTGGGGGAAGAACAATGACCAGCTCTAGCCCACTCTAATTATCCTGTTCCACGGAAGGGGAAAGAAAAAATCTGAGAAACACTTGTGAGATTTGTAGTCCAGAGGCATAGGCTCACTAAAAGACCGAGACCTAATCATAAACTATAGAACACTTCTCTTCCACCCACACTTCACCATGACCAAAGGTCTACTTACAGCAGCTCCTTAGACCTGGTCCATCATGTTCAACTATCAAGAAAAAAATAAAAGGTCTACAAAAGGGAAAAAGCACAAACTGAAGAGACAGAGCAAGCATCACAACTAGATTGGCAGGGAGGTTGGAATTATCATTGTTAACTTAGAACAACTATGACTCATACACTAAGGTTCCTGATGGATAAGGTAGATACCATGCAAGAGTAGATGGGATGTAAGTAGAGGGAAGGACACCCAAATAAAGATCTAAAAAAGAAATGTTAGATGCAAAAACAACTGTAACAGAAATGATGAGTGCCTTGGATGGGCTTGTTAGTAGAATGGGCATGGCTGAGGAAAGAATGTCTGAATTAGGCAACGTACAAATAGCATTCTCCAAGATCAAAAAGCAAAGAGAACAAAGATTAAAAACAAGAGCAAGAACAAGAACAAACAAACCAAGCAGACTATCCAAAGACTGTGGGATACTACAAAAGGTGTAACATACAAATAATGCACATTCCAGAATGAGAAGATAGAGATAGGAATAGAATATTTGAAACAATAATGACTGAGAATTTTCTCAAAGTAATGCCAAAACCCAAACTACAGATCCAAAAGGTTCAGAGAACACCAAGCAAAATAAATGCCAAAAAAATACACTAAGGCATATCATTTTCCAGCTACAAACCATTAAAGATAAGGAAAAAATGGAAAAAGATACCAGAGGATAAAAACACCTCACTGACTGAGGAACAAAGATAGGAATTACATCCACCTTCTCCTCAGAAACCATGCAAGCAAGAAGAGAATGGAGTAAAATATTTAAATCATTTCAAGAAAAAACCCCACAAACCTAGAATTCTATACCCTGTGTAATTACCCTTCAAAAGTGAAGAAGAAATAAAGACTTTCATAGACAAGAAAACTGAGGGAATTTTTTGCTGGTAGAACTGTCTTGCAAGACATGTTAAAAGAAGTTATTTAGAGAAATTTGGATCTACATGTAGAAAGAACATCAAATAAGGGATAAGTGAAGGTAAAATGATAACTTTTATGTTTCTTATTTTTAATTGCTATAAAATATAACTGTTCAAAATAATAATACCAAAAATATATTTAATTATGTATGCTTATGTATATATGTATTTGTATATAAGTTATATGAATAGCAGCAGTGATACAAAAAATAACAGGGAGGAATTAGGATTATTCATTATTGTAAGGTACTCATACTACACATTATGTGGTATAGGGTTATTTGAAAGTGGACTTGGATTAGCTGGGAATGTATTTTGCAGAGCCTAAGGTAACCACTGAAAAAGGTAAAAACAAACAAAGTATAACTGATATGCTAAGAAAGGTGAGAAAATGGAATCATATAAAATGATTAATTAAAACCACAAAAGAAAAAACATTGGAAGATAAAAATAGGAACAAAGCACAAGGGCAACAAATAGAAAACTGTAACAAATATGGTAAATAATAATCCAGCTATATCAATAGAAAATCATTTTACATATAAATCATCTAAATATGTGAATTGAAAAACAGAGACTGTCATAAAGTATCAAGTCACAAGATCCAAATACATGTTGCCTACAAGAAACCCACTCTAAATATAAACACACATATGAATTGAAAGTAAATGGATGGAGAAAAATATGCCAAGATGGAACTAATCAAAAGAAAGCAGGAGTAGCTATCCTAATTTCCAACAGAGCAGACTTGAAAGCAAGGAAAGTTATCAAGGATAAAAAGGACATTACATAATGAGGGGTCAGTTCTCCAAGAAGACATAACAATCCTTAATATGTATGTGTATAACAACAAAGTATGCACACAAGGCAAAAACTGACAGACTTGCAAAGAGAAATAGATGAACTTGCTAGCATAGCTGGAGATTTCAACACCCTTCTCTCAGAAATGGACAGATTCAGTGGGCAGAAAAATTAGTAAGGACACAGTTGAAGTCAACAACACCTCTAATCAATTGGATATAATTAACAACTACAGACTAATTCATCCAAAAACAGCAGAATACACATGCTTCTCAAGTTCACGTGAAACATTCACCAAGATAGACTGTATTCTGGGGCATTAAATGCACCTTACCAAATTTAAAAGATTATGAATCCTATGTCTATTCTTGGAGTACACTAGAATTAATCTAAAAAACAGTAAGAGAAATGGAGATTTTTTTTTTTTTACTCTGTGGGATTTTTTAAAAATATATGAAATTTATTGTCAAATTGGTTTCCACACAACACCCAGTGCTCATCCCAAAAGATGCCCTCTTCAATACCCATCACCTACCCACCCTTCCCTCCCACCCCCTATCAACCCTCAGTTTGTTCTCAGTTTTTAAGAGTCTCTTATGCTTTGGCTCTCTCCCACTCTAACCTCTTTTTTTTTCCCTTCCCCTCCACCATGGGTTTCTGTTAAGTTTCCCAGGATCCACATAAGAGTGAAAACATATGGTATCTATCTTTCTCTGTATGGCTTATTTCACTTAGTATCACACTCTCCAGTTTCATCCACGTTGCTACAAAGGGCCATATTTCATTCCTTCTCATTGCCATGTAGTACTCCATTGTGTATATAAGCCACAATTTCTTTATACATTCATCAGTTGATGGACATTTAGGCTTTTTCCACAATTTGGCTATTGTTGAGAGTGCTGCTATGAACATTGGGGTACAAGTGCCCTTATGCATCAGCACTCCTGTATCCCTTGGGTAAATTCTTAGCAGTGCTACTGCTGGGTCATAGGGTAGTCTATTTTTAATTTTTTGAGGAACCTCCACACTGTTTTCCAGAGTGGCTGCACCAATTTGCATTCCCACCAACAGTGCAAGAGGGTTCCCGTTTCTCCACATCCTCTCCAGCATCTATAGTCTCCTGATTTGTTCATTTTGGCCACTTTGGAGTGAGGTGATATCTGAGTGTGGTTTTGATTTGTAGAGAAATGGAGATTAAACTTCACACTTCTAGATAATACATGGGTCAAGGAAGAAATCTCCAGAAAAAATTAAAAAAATATTTGAACTAAATGAAAATGGAAAAACAAACAAACAAACAAATAAACTTTTCAAAATTTGTAAGATGCAGCGAATGCAACATCTACTGGGATATTTATAGTATTGAATGCATATATTAAAACAGATACTTTAAAATCAATAATCTGTGTCCACCTTAGGAAACTAAAACGAGAGCAAATTAAAAAAAAAAAAAGAAATAGCAAATAGAGCAGGAATCAATGAAATTAAAAACAAGAAGTTGACAGAGAAGAACCAATGAAACCAAACATTGGTTTGTTGAAACAATCAATAAAATTGACAAGCCTTTATTTAGCCAGGCTGTTTAAGAAAAAAAGAGGATACAAATTACTAATATGAATGAAATGAAAGAGATGTGTCTATACAAATCCTGTGGGTATTAAAAGGATAATAAAGGAATACTACAAATAAGTAAACCTGACGAAAGTAGGCTAATTACAAAACTCTGATGAACAAAACCAAAGAATTAGGGGATTAAGAGCAAACATATCTTGATGAGCACTGAGTAATGTACAGAACTTTGTACATCATATTGTACACCAGAAACTAATACAACATTGTGTGTTAATTATAATTCAACTTAAAAAAGGAAGGAAAGAGAGAAATCAAAGACTTACATAAATGGGGAGACAGTCCATGTTTGTGGATAGTAGACTCAGTATTTTCAAAATGTCAATTCTCTCTAACTTCATCTATAGGTAATACATTACTTTGTGGATATAACAATATCACATTTTTTGTGGATGTCAGCAAAATGATTCTCAAGTTTATACAAAGAGCCAAAAAATCCAAAATAGTCAACACACTATTGAAGGAAAAGAACAAAGCTGTGGGTCAGACACTACCTGACCTCAAGACTTCCTATAAAGCTACATTAATCAAGACAATATGTTATTTGCAAAAAGAAGAAACAAATAGATAATTGGAACTAAATAGCCAAGATTCAGACCCACATGAATACAGTCAACTGGTGCTTAACAAAGGAGCAAAGGCAATTCAATGGAGCAAAGATGGACTTTTCTACAAATAGTGCTGGAACAACCGGACATTTATATGCAAAACAATGCATCTAGATACAGATCTCACAGCTTTCAAAAAAGTGAACTCAAAATGACCACAGACCTAAATGTAAAACACAAAACTATAAAACTCCCAAAAGATAACATAGAAGAAAACTTACATAACTTAGGTATGTTGATGCCTTTTTAGATACGTACACAAAAGGCATAATCTATAAGAGAGATAATTGACAAGCTGGACTTGATTAAAATTAAAAACTTCTGCTCTGTAAAAGACAATGTCAAGATGATGAGACGACAAGCCATGGACTGGGAAAAATATTTGAAAAAGACACATGTGATAAAGGACTGTTATAAAAATATACAAAGAGTGGTGCCTGGGTGGCTCACCTGGTTAAGTGTCCGACTTCAGCTCAGGTCATGATCTCAGGGTTGAAGTCCTGCATCAGGTTCTGTGATAACAGCTCAGAGCCTGAAGGCTGCTTCAGATTCTGTGTCTCCCTCTCTCTCTGCCCCTCCCCCACTTGCACTGTCTCTGTCTCAAAAATAAATAAAATATTAAAAATATATTTAATAAAAAATAAAAAACAATATATACAAAAAATTCTTAAAATTCAACAATAATAAATACACAATTCAATTGAAAAATGGGCCAGGACTTTAACAGATACCTCAGCAAAAAAGATGTACAGACGAAAAGTAAGCATATGAAAAGATGCCCCACATCTTATGTCATCAGCAAAATGTAAATTGAAACAACAATGACATATTAGAGGGGCCAACATGGCAGAGAAGTAGGGGGATCTGTACTTCCTGCATCTCTCAAACAAGTAAGGGCTGAAGCCAAAGGACTTTGAACCCCAAGAGTCTGGGAGGAAAAGAGACTGAGTCTACCAGGGAGAAATTGGGACAACCTGATGGGCCATAGGGCTACTTCAAGGAACAAATCAAAGCACACCTGGTGGAGGGTCCAAAACATCATTATGAGCTGGGAAATAAAACAACCAAAGTCACAACAAAAGAAAGTAAGTAACATTCTCCAAAAAACATCTCCTGAAGGGCAGGCCCTGGACAGTGTATGACCCCCCCCCCTTTAATATAGCAGTACTCGCAGGTGCATAGCACATAACAAGCTTTTAAAGGGACAGAAAATTAGCCAAAATGATGAAGCGGAAGAATTCTCCTCAAAAGAAATTCCAGGAAGAAGTGACAGCTAAAGAATTGATCATAACAGATATAAGCAACACAACTGAAAAAGAATTTAGAATAATAGTCATAAAATTAATCAGTGGGCTTGAAAAAAGCATTGAAGACAGCAGAGAATCTATTGCTGCAGAGACCAAGGAACTAAAAAGAGTCATGATGAATTAAAAAATGCTATAAATGAGGTGCAAAATAAAATGGAAGCGGCCACAGCACAGACTGAAGAGGCAGAGGAGAGAATAGGTGAATTAGAAGATAAAATTATGGAAAAAGAGGAAGCTGAGAAAAAGGAAGATAAAAAAATCCAGGATCACGAGTGGGAGAATTAGAGAACTAAGTGATTCAATCAAACAAAACAATATTCATATGACAGGAATTCCAAAAGAAGAGAGAGAAAGGGGCTGAAGGTATACTTGAACAAATCATAGCCAACAACTTCCCCAATCTGGGGAAGAAAACAGACATTGAAATCCAAGAGACACAGAGAACTCCCCTCAGATGTAACCGGACTCAATCTTCTGCATGACACATCACAGTGAAACTGGCAAAATACAAAGATAAAGAGAGAATTCTGAAAGCAGCTAGGGATAAACGGGCCTTAACAGGCAAAGGTAGACACATAAGGGTAGTAGCAGACCTATCCACTGAAACTTGGCAGGCCAGAAAGTAATGGCAGAAAATCTTCAATGTGATGACCAGGAAAAATATGCAGCCAAGAATCCTTTATCCAGCAAGCCTGACATTCAGAATAGGAGAGATAAAGGTTTTCCCAAACAAACAAAAACGGAAGGAATTCATCACCACTAAACCAGCCCTACAAGAGATCTAAGGGGGACTTTGTGAGCAAAATGTTGCAAGGACCACAAAGTCCCAGAGACATCTTTACAAGCATGAAACCAACAGATAACACAAAGACTCTAAAGCCATATATTTCAATAATAACACTGAATGTAAATGGACTAAATGGCCCAATCAAAAGACATAGGTATCAGAATGGATAGAAAAACAAGACCCATCTATTTGCTGTCTATAAGAGAATCATTTTAGACTTGAGGACACCTACAGATTGAAAGTGAGGGGATGGAGAACTATTTTTCATGCTACTGGAAGTCAAAAGAAAGTGCAGTAGCCGTACTTATATCAGACAAACTAGACTTTAAATTAAAGGCTGTAACAAGAGATGAAGAAGGGTATTATATAATAATTACATGGTCTATCCATCAGGAAGAGCTAACGATTATAAATGTCTATGCACTGAATTCAGGAGTACCCAAATATATGAAACAATTAATCACAAACATAAGTAATCCTATTGTAAGAATGTGGTAATTTCAGGGGAATTCAATACTCCACTTACAGCAAGGGAAAGATCATCTAGACAAAGAATCAGTAAAGAAACAATGGGCCTGAAGGATACATCGGACCACATGGACTTGACAGATACATTTAGAACTCTACATTTCAAAGCAGCAGAATATACTTTCTTCTCTAGTGCACATGGAACATTCTCCAAGATAGATCACATACTGGGTCACCAAACAGCCCTTAATAAATATAAAAGAATTGAGATCATACCATGCACACTTTCAGATCACAATACTATGAAAGTTGAAATCAACACAGGAAAATGTCTGGAAAACCTCCAAAAACATGGAGGTTAAAGCACATCCTACTAAAGAATGAATGGGTCAACCAGGCAATTAGAGAAGAAATTAAAAAATATATGGAAACAGGTTGGAGAGAAGATGGTGGCGTAGGAGGACGCTGGGCTCACCGCGCGTCCTGCTGATCACTTAGATTCCACCTACACCTGCCTAAATAACCCAGAAAACCGCCAGAGGATTAGCAGAACGGAGTCGCCGGAGCCAAGCGCAGACGAGAGGCCCACGGAAGAGGGTAGGAAGGGCGGCAAGGCGGTGCACGCTCCACGGACTGGCGGGAGGGAGCCGGGGAGGAGGGGCGGCTCGCCGGCCAAGCAGAGCCCCCAAGTCTGGCTTGCAAAAAGCGGAGGGGCCTGACGGACTGTGTTCCGACAGCAAGCGCGACTTAGCGGCTGGGAGGTCATAAGTTAACAGCTCTGCTCAGAAAGCGGGAAGGCTGGAGGACAAAGGGAAGGAGAGCTGCTGAGCCCCCGGACGACAGAGCTCAGTTTGGTGGGGAACAAAGGCGCTCGCCAGCGCCATCTTCCCCGCCCATCCCCCAGCCAAAATCCCAAAGAGAACCAGTTCCTGCCAGGGAACTTGCTCGCTCCGGGCAAACACCCAACTCTGCGCTTCTGCGGAGCCAAACCTCCGGCAGCGGATCTGACTCCCTCCTGCTGCCACAGGGCCCCTCCTGAAGTGGATCACCTAAGGAGAAGCAAGCTAAGCCTGCCCCTCCTGCCCCTGTGCACCTTGCCTACCCACCCCAGCTAAGACGCCAGATCCCCAGCATCACAAGCCTGGCAGTGTGCAAGTAGCCCAGACAGGCCACCCCACCCCACAGTGAATCCCGCCCCTAGGAGAGGGGAAGAGAAGGCACGCACCAGTCTGACTGTGGCCCCAGCGGTGGGCTGGGGACAGACATCAGGTCTGACTGCGGCTCCGCCCACCAACTCCAGTTATACACCACAGCACAGGGGAAGTGTCCTGCAGGTCCTCACCACGCCAGGGACTATCCAAAATGACCAAGCGGAAGAATTCCCCTCAGAAGAGTCTCCAGGAAATAACAACAGCTAATGAGCTGATCAAAAAGGATTTAAATAATATAACAGAAAGTGAATTTAGAATAATAGTCATAAAATTAATCGCTGGGCTTGAAAACAGTATAGCTGACAGCAGAGAATCTCTTGCTACAGAGATCAAGGGATAAGGAACAGTCACGAGGAGCTGAAAAACGCTTTAAACGAAATGCATAACAAAATGGAAACCACCACGGCTCGGATTGAAGAGGCAGAGGAGAGAATAGGTGAACTAGAAGATAAAGTTATGGAAAAAGAGGAAGCCGAGAAAAAGAGAGATAAAAAAATCCAGGAGTATGAGGGGAAAATTAGAGAACTAAGTGATACACTAAAAAGAAATAATATACGCATCATTGGTATCCCAGAGGAGGAAGAGAGAGGGAAAGGTGCTGAAGGGGTACTTGAAGAAATCATAGCTGAGAACTTCCCTGAAGTGGGGAAGGAAAAAGGCATTGAAATCCAAGAGGCACAGAGAACTCCCTTCAGACGTAACTTGAATCGATCTTCTGCATGACATATCATAGTGAAACTGGCAAAATACAAGGATAAAGAGAAAATTCTGAAAGCAGCAAGGGGTAAACGTGCCCTCACATATAAAGGGAGACCTATGAGACTCGTGACTGATCTCTCTTTTGAAACTTGGCAGGCCAGAAAGAGTTGGCACGAGATTTTCAGTGTGCTAGACAGAAAAAATATGCAGCCGAGAATCCTTTATCCAGCAAGCCTGTCATTTAGAATAGAAGGAGAGATAAAAGTCTTCCCAAACAAACAAAAACTGAAGGAATTTGTCACCACTAAACCAGCCCTACAAGAGATCCTAAGGGGGACCCTGTGAGACAAAGTACCAGAGACATCACTACAAGCATAAAACATACAGACATCACAATGACTCTAAACCCATATCTTTCTATAATAACACTGAATGTAAATGGATTAAATGCGCCAACCAAAAGACATAGGGTATCAGAATGGATAAAAAAACAAGACCCATCTATTTGCTGTCTACAAGAGACTCATTTTAGACCTGAGGACACCTTTAGATTGAGAGTGAGGGGATGGAGAACTATTTATCATGCTACTGGAAGCCAAAAGAAAGCTGGAGTAGCCATACTTATATCAGACAAACTAGACTTTAAATTAAAGGCTGTAACAAGAGATGAAGAAGGACATTATATAATAGTGACAGGGTCTATCCATCAGGAAAAGCTAACAATTATAAATGTCTATGCGCCGAATACCGGAGCGCCCAAATATATAAAACAATTACTCATAAACACAAGCAACCTTATTGATAAGAATGTGGTCATTGCAGGGGACTTTAACACCCCACTTACAGAAATGGATAGATCATCTAGGCACACGGTCAATAAAGAAACAAGGGCCCTGAATGAGACATTGGATCAGATGGACTTGACAGATATATTTAGAACTCTGCATCCCAAAGCAACAGAATATACTTTCTTCTCGAGTGCACATGGAACATGCTCCAAGACAGATCATATACTGGGTCACAAAACAGCCATTCATAAGTTTACAAGAATTGAAATCATACCATGCATACTTTCAGACCACAATGCTATGAAGCTTGAAATCAACCACAGAAAAAAGTCTGGAAAACCTCCAAAAGCATGGAGGTTAAAGAACACCCTACTAACGAATGAGTGGGTCAACCAAGCAATTCGAGAAGAAATTAAAAAATATATGGAAACAAACGAAAAGGAAAATACAACAATCCAAATGCTTTGGGACGCAGCGAAGGCAGTCCTGAGAGGAAAATACATTGCAATCCAGGCCTATCTCAAGAAACAAGAAAAATCCCAAATACAAAATCTAACAGCACACCTAAAGGAAATAGAAGCAGAACAGCAAAGGCAGCCTAAACCCAGCAGAAGAAGAGAAATAATAAAGATCAGAGCAGAAATAAACAATATAGAATCTAAAAAAAGTGTAGAGCAGATCAACGAAACCAAGAGTTGGTTTTTTGAAAAAATAAACAAAATTGACAAACCTCTAGCCAGGCTTCTCAAAAAGAAACGGGAGATGACCCAAATAGATAAAATCATGAATGAAAATGGAATGATTACAACCAATCCCTCAGAGATACAAACAATTATCAGGGAATACTATGAAAAATTATATGCCAACAAATTGGACAACCTGGAAGAAATGGACAAATTCCTGAACACCCACACTCTTCCAAAACTCAATCAGGAGGAAATAGAAAGCTTGAACAGACCCATCACCGGCGAAGAAATTGAATCGGTTATCAAAAATCTCCCAACAAATAAGAGTCCAGGACCAGATGGCTTCCCAGGGGAGTTCTACCAGACGTTTAAAGCAGAGATAATACCTATCCTTCTCAAGCTATTCCAAGAAATAGAAAGGGAAGGAAAACTTCCAGACTCATTCTATGAAGCCAGTATTACTTTGATTCCTAAACCAGACAGAGACCCAGTAAAAAAAGAGAACTACAGGCCAATATCCCTGATGAATATGGATGCAAAAATTCTCAATAAGATACTAGCAAATCGAATTCAACGGCATATAAAAAGAATTATTCACCATGATCAAGTGGGATTCATTCCTGGGATGCAGGGCTGGTTCAACATTCGCAAATCAATCAACGTGATACATCACATTAACAAAAAAAAAGAGAAAAACCATATGATCCTGTCAATCGATGCAGAAAAGGCCTTTGACAAAATCCAGCACCCTTTCTTAATAAAAACCCTTGAGAAAGTCAGAATAGAAGGAACATACTTAAAGATCATAAAAGCCATTTATGAAAAGCCCACAGCTAACATCATCCTCAACGGGGAAAAACTGAGAGCTTTTTCCCTGAGATCAGGAACACGACAGGGATGCCCACTCTCACCACTGTTGTTTAACATAGTGCTGGAAGTTCTAGCATCAGCAATCAGACAACAAAAGGAAATCAAAGGCATCAAAATTGGCAAAGATGAAGTCAAGCTTTCGCTTTTTGCAGATGACATGATATTATACATGGAAAATCCGACAGACTCCACCAAAAGTCTGCTAGAACTGATACATGAATTCAGCAAAGTTGCAGGATACAAAACCAATGTACAGAAATCAGTTGCATTCTTATACACTAACAATGAGGCAACAGAAAGACAAATAAGGAAACTGATCCCATTCACAATTGCACCAAGAAGCATAAAATACCTAGGAATAAATCTAACCAAAGATGTAAAGGATCTGTATGCTGAAAACTATAGAAAGCTTATGAAGGTAATTGAAGAAGATTTAAAGAAATGGAAAGACATTCCCTGCTCATGGATTGGAAGAATAAATATTGTCAAAATGTCAATACTACCCAAAGCTATCTACACATTCAATGCAATCCCAATCAAAATTGCACCAGCATTCTTCTCGAAACTAGAACAAGCAATCCTAAAATTCATATGGAACCACAAAAGGCCCCGAATAGCCAAAGTAATTTTGAAGAAGAAGACCAAAGCAGGAGGCATCACAATCCCAGACTTTAGCCTCTACTACAAAGCTGTCATCATCAAGACAGCATGGTATTGGCACAAAAACAGATACATAGACCAATGGAATAGAATAGAAACCCCAGAACTAGACCCACAAACGTATGGCCAACTCATCTTTGACAAAGCAGGAAAGAACATCCAGTGGAAAAAAGACAGTCTCTTTAACAAATGGTGCTGGGAGAACTGGACAGCAACATGCAGAAGGTTGAAACTAGACCACTTTCTCACACCATTCACAACAATAAACTCAAAATGGATAAAGGACCTGAATGTGAGACAGGAAACCATCAAAACCCTAGAGGAGAAAGCAGGAAAAGACCTCTCTGACCTCAGCCGTAGCAATCTCTTACTCGACACATCCCCAAAGGCAAGGGAATTAAAAGCAAAAGTGAATTACTGGGACCTTATGAAGATAAAAAGCTTCTGCACAGCAAAGGAAACAACCACCCAAACTAAAAGGCAACCAACGGAATGGGAAAAGATATTTGCAAATGACATATCGGACAAAGGGCTAGTATCCAAAATCTATAAAGAGCTCACCAAACTCCACACCCGAAAAGCAAATAACCCAGTGAAGAAATGGGCAGAAAACATGAATAGACACTTCTCTAAAGAAGACATCCGGATGGCCAACAGGCACATGAAAAGATGTTCAGCGTCGCTCCTTATCAGGGAAAATCAAATCAAAACCACACTCAGGTTATCACCTCACGCCAGTCAGAGTGGCCAAAATGAACAAATCAGGAGACTCTAGATGCTGGAGAGGATGTGGAGAAACGGGAACCCTCTTGCACTGTTGGTGGGAATGCAAATTGGTGCAGCCGCTCTGGAAAGCAGTGTGGAGGTTCCTCAGAAAATTAAAAATAGACCTACCCTATGACCCAGCAATAGCACTGCTAGGAATTTATCCAAGGGACACAGGAGTACTGATGCATAGGGGCACTTGTACCCCAATGTTCATAGCAGCACTCTCAACAATAGCCAAATTATGGAAAGAGCCTAAATGTCCATCAACTGATGAATGGATAAAGAAATTGTGGTTTATATACACTATGGAATACTACGTGGCAATGAGAAAAAATGAAATATGGCCTTTTGT
>NW_024412434.1:24873761-24883589 GCF_014898765.1 Herpailurus yagouaroundi
ATGAATGGATAAAGAAATTGTGGTTTATATACACAATGGAATACTACGTGGCAATGAGAAAAAATGAAATATGGCCTTTTGTAGCAACGTGGATGGAACTGGAGAGTGTGATGCTAAGTGAAATAAGCCATACAGAGAAAGACAGATACCATATGGTTTCACTCTTATGTGGATCCTGAGAAACTTAACAGGAACCCATGGGGGAGGGGAAGGAAAAAAAAAAAAAAAAAAGAGGTTAGAGTGGGAGAGAGCCAAAGCATAAGAGACTGTTGAGAACTGAGAGCAAACTGAGGGTTGATGGGGGGTGGGAGGGAGGAGAGGGTGGGTGATGGGTATTGAGGAGGGCACCTTTTGGGATGAGCACTGGGTGTTGTATGGAAACCAATTTGACAATAAATTTCATATATAAATAAAAAAAATAAATTAAAAAAAAATAAATAATAAAAAATATATGGAAACAAATGAAAATGAAAGCACAACAGGCCAAACCCTTTGGGATGCAGCAAAGGCAGTCCTGAGAGGAAAATACATTGCAATCCAGGCCACTCTCAAGAAAAGAAAAATCCCAAATACAAAATCTAACAGCACACCTAAAGGAACTAGAAGCAGAACAGCAAAGACACCCCAAACCCATCAGAAGAAGAGAAATAATAAAGATCAGAGCAGAAATAAACAATATAGAATCCAAATAAAACTGTAGAACAAATCAATGAAACGAAGAGTTGGTTTTTTGAAAATAATAAAATTGATAAACCTCTAGCCAGGCTTCTCAAAAAGAAAAGAGAGAGGACCCAAATAGATAAAATCATGAATGAAAAAGGATTTATTAAAACCAATCTCTCAGAAATACAAGCAATTATCAGGGAATACTATGAAAAATTATATCCCAACAAACTGGACAATCTGGAAGAAATGGACAAATTCCTAAACACCCACACACTACCAAAACTCAAACAGGAAGAAATAGAAAATTTGAACATACCCATAACTAGTGAAGAAATTGAATCAGTTATCAAAAACCTCCCAACAAATAAGAGACCTGGACTAGATGGCTTCCCTAGGGAATTCTACCAGACATTTAAAGTGGAGTTAATACCTAACCTTCTTAAGCTGTCCCAAAAAATAGAAATGGTAGGAAAAGTTCTGGACTCATTCTATGAAGCCAGCATTACTTTGATTCCAAAACCAGACAGTGATTCAGAAAAAAAAAAAAAAAAAAGAGAGAGAGAGAGAGAGAAGTACAGGCCAACATACCTGATGAATATGGATACAAAAATTCTCAACAAGATACTAGCAAATCAAATTCAACAGCATATAAAAAGAATTCTTCACCATGATCAAGTGGGATCCATTCCTGGGCTGCAGGGCTGGTTCAATATTTGCAAATCAATCAATGTGATATATCACATTAATAAAAGAAAAGAACCATATGATTCTGTCAATAGATGCAGAAAAAGCATTTGACAAAATACAGCATCCTTTCTTATTAAAAACCCTCAAGGAAGTTGGGATAGAAGGAACATACTTAAACATCATAAAAGCCATATATGAAAAACCCACAGCTAATATCATCCTCAATGGGGAAAAACTGAGAGTTTTTTCCCTGAGATCAGGAGCACGATAGAGATGTCCACTCTTACCAGTGTTGTTTAACATAGTGTTGGAAGTCCTAATATCAGCAATCAGATGACAGACAACAAAATGAAATCAAAGGCATCAAAAATTGGCAAAGATGAAGTCAAAATTTCACTCTTTGCCGATGCCATGATACTCTACTTGGAAAACCCGACAGACTCCACCAAAAGTCTGCTAGAACTGGTACATGAATTCAGCAAAGTAGTAGGGTACAAAACCAATGTACAGAAATTGGTTGCATTTTTATGCACCAACAATGAAACACCAGAAAGAGAAATAAACTGATCCCATTCACAATTGCACCAAAAACGATGAAATACCTTGGAATAAACCTAACCAAAAATGTAAAAGATCTGTATGCTGAAAACTACAGAAAGCTTATGAAGGAAATTGAAGAAGACACAAAGAAATGGAAAAAAAAAATTCCATGCTCATGGATTAGAAGAATAATTGTTAAAATGTCAATAATACCCAAAGCAATCTACACATTCAATGCAACCCCAATCATTACTGCATCAACACTCTTCTGAAAGCTAGAACAAGCAATCCTAAAATGGATGGAACCATAAAAGACCCCAAATAGCCAAAGTAATATTGAAGAAGACAACCAAAGTGGGAGGCATCATAATTCCAGACTTTAGTCTCTACTACAAAGCTGTAATCATGAAGACAGTATGGTATTGGCACAAAAACAGATATATAGACTAATGGAATATAAGAGAGAACCCAGAATTGATCCCACAAATATATGGCCAACTGATCTTTGACAAAGCAGGAAAGAGTATCCAATGGAAAAAAGACAGTCTCTTTAACAAATGGTGTTGGGAGAACTGGACAGCAACATGCAGAAGAATGAAACTAGACCACTTTCTTACACCATACACAAAAATAAACTCAAAGTGGATGAAGGATCTGAATGTGAGACAGGAAACCATCACAACCCTAGAGGAGAAACAAGGAAAAAACCTCTATGACCTCAGCTGCAGCAATTTCTTACTCGACACATCTCCAAAGGAAGGGAATTAAAAGCAAAAATGAACTATTGGGACCTCATCAACAGAAAAAGCTTCTGCACTACAAAGGAAACAATCAATAAAACTAAAAGGTAATAGACAGAATGGGAAAAGATATCTGCAAATGACATATTGGATAAAGGGCTAGTATTCAAAATCTATAAAGAACTCACCAGACTCCACACCCGAAAAAAACAAATAATCCAGTGAAGAAATGGGAAGAAGACATGAATAGACACTTTTCCAAAGAAGACATCCAGATGGACAACAGGGACATGAAAAGATGCTCAATGTCACTCCTCATCAGGGAAATACAAATCAAAACCATACTCAGATACCACCTCACACCAGTCAGAGTGGTTAAAATGAACAAATCAGGAGACTATAAATGCTGGCGAGGATGTGAACCCTCTTGCACTGTTGGTGGGAATGCAAATTGGTGCAGCCACTCTGGAAAATAGTGTGGAGGTTCCTCAAAAAATTAAAAATAGAACTACCCTATGAGTCAGCAATAGCACTGCTAGGAATTTACCCAAGGGATACAGGAGTGCTGATGCATAGGGGCGCATGTACCCCAATGTTTATAGCAGTGCTTTCAACAATAGCCAAATTATGGAAAAAGCCTAAATGTCCATCAACTGACGAATGGATAAAGAAGTGGTTTACATATACAATGGAATACTACTGGCAATGAGAAAGAATGAAATCTGGCCATTTGCAGCAACGTGGATGGAACTGGAGGGCATTATGCCAAGTGAAATAAGTCAGAGAAAGACAGATACCATATGTTTTCACTCATATTTGGACCTTGAGAAACTTAACAGAAGACCATGGGGGAGGGAAAGGGGAAAAAAAGTTACAGAGAGGGATGGAGGCAAACCATAAGAGACACTGAAATACTGAGAACAAACTGAGGGTTGCTGGGGGTTGGGGAGAGGGGAAAGTGGGTGATGGGCATTGAGGAGGGCACTTGTTGGGATGGGCACTGGGTGTTCTATGGAAACCAATTTGACAATAAATTATATGTTAAAAAAACAATGACATATTAGTATGTAGCTGTTAGATTCCCAAAATCTGGAACACCGAAAACATGAAATGCTGACAAGGACATGGAGCAACAGGAACTCTCATTCACTGCTGGTGGAAATGCAAAAACCCGCACAGCCACTTTAGAAGACAGTTTAGTAGTTTCTTACAAAACTAAATATACTCTTACTATAAAAGCTAGAAATTTCACTCTTTAGTATTTACCAAACAAAGTTAAAAATTAATGACCACACAAAAATCTTCACATAGCAGCTTTGTTTATAATTGCCAAAACTTGGAAACAACCAAAATGTCCATCAGTAGGTGAATACATAAATAATGTGTGGTATATTCAGACAATGGAATATTATTCAGTGCTAAGAAGAAATGAGCTGTCAAGCCATGAAAAGACTTGGAGGAAACTTATATGCTTATTACTAAGTGAAAGAAGTCAATCTTACAAAGGCTACATATGATATAATCCCAAATATATGACATTCCGGAAAAGGTAAATCTATGGACACAATAAAAAGATAATTGGTTGCCAGAGGGTTTGGGGAAGGGGTAAATGAGGAGGGTACAGCAGATGTTTAGGGCAATGAAAATAGTCTAGGGGCGCCTGGGTGGCGCAGTCGGTTGAGCGTCCGACTTCAGCCAGGTCACGATCTCGCGGTCCGTGGGTTCGAGCCCCGCGTCGGGCTCTGGGCTGATGGCTCAGAGCCTGGAGCCTGTTTCCGATTCTGTGTCTCCCTCTCTCTCTGCCCCTCGCCCATTCATGCTCTGTCTCTCTCTGTCCCAAAAATGGATAAACGTTGAAAAAAAAAATTAAAAAAAAAAAAAAAAAGAAAATAGTCTAAATGATACCAGGATGATAGATACACATTATTATACATTTTCCCAATCAATAGAATGTACAGCACCAAAATTGAACAGTAATGTAAACTCTGGCTGATAAAGATGTGTCAATGTAGGTTCATCAGTTGCAATAAAGTACCAACAGATGGGGGATGTTGGTAATTGGGGAGGCTATGCATGTGTATGGGCAGCGAGTATATGGGAAATCTCTGTACTTTCCTCTCAATTTTGCTGTGAACCTAAAACTGCTCTAAAAAATATAAGTTTTAACTTAAAAGAGAATAAAAAAAGGAAAGAACAAAGGGGAGGGGAAGGGAAGGAAAGAGGGAAAGGAGGATGAATGGGAAGGAAGACAGGGAGAAAAGGAGGGAGGGAGGAAGAGAGGGAGGAAGGAAGAAAGAACGGATGGAAGAAAGGATGGATGGACGGAAGGAATGAAGGACCAAATAAAGGAAGGAAGGAAGGAAGGAAGGAAGGAAGGAAGGGAGGAAGGAAGGAAGACATGTCCCTGTCCCTTTAAATACACTCAATGAAAGGCACTTATGACACATGTGCTTACATTTCCTTGACCAGAGTTTGGGCACACAATAATTCCTTGCAAAGGAGGCTGTAAAATTTAGTCTTTACTTTTAGCAACTGTGTTCTCAGTTTATCCTTATTCTTTATTTAGAATTTGTGAGTGTGATCTTAAAAGTTGTATTTTTTATTTCTATAGTGTAAAGTAAATACATATATATGTATATATATATATACATATATATGTATATTTGTAGTAAACACTACAGAAATAGCAAAATAGAAAAAAGAGACTGAAGTTCTAAAATTCTTTACCATAAAGAAACACACGTTTGTGTTTATAACATATGCTTTCAATTTCATATCTATTGCAATATACAAGACTATACATAATTTATTTGTTAACAAAATATCTTGGATTGTTTTCCATGTCAGTATATACATAGGCACCATACTGATAATTTTATCCAATCTTGGTATCATATAGGGGAAAAGAAAAAAAATTCAATGTTTAATTTAGGTCCTCTTCGGTTCGAGCCATAGTTATACTCTATGAAATATTTTAAATTTGTATAACACAAAAACATAATAGTCAAATATAGCTTGTGAAATATATTCCAAGACCAGTTCAAATTTGTAATCATCAAGACATATTTCCAGTTTTATTTTGTTCCCTTAATGCTGATAATACTGATAATAAAAGCCACCTATAATATAACCATATATAATTTGTTCCTCAGTTTGCCAAACTTATTTGCCACATATTTCAAATCACCAATATATTCCTCTATCCTCTCCATCCCCACACTCATATTTAAATACTCATGCTTGCTGAATTTTTTCTGCTATAGAACTTCAGGGGTTTGTAAGTGGGGCATTTATTTATATACACCAGTTTATCTGCCTCCTACAGAACTCACAGGTAGCAGATGTACCCATGCCCATCATAGAATTACTGAGAGTTATCTTTTGTCATCTTTCTGTGGCTACATCAATGGCAACATTATAGGATTTACTTCTTATCTGAGAGTCACTGCTGTCTTCTAAAGTAGTGGTTCCCAAACTGTGCTTTCTAGACCAGCAGCAAGAACATCACCTGGGAACTTGTTTAAAATGCAAATTCTGGACCTACTGATTGGGAAATTTGAGGTGGGGCCCAGTAATGTGAGTTTTAACAACCTTTCTAAGTGATTTGAAGCACCTCAACCTTTGGGAACCACTCTCTGAATCAGAGGATTTCAACCTTGCTCACACATTGGAATTACCTGGGGAGCTTTAAAAAATATTGATGCCTTGGTCTTAACCCCAGAAATTCTGAATTAATTAGTCTGGGGTGAGGCCAGAGAATTGGGAATTTTACTAGCTCCCTGGGTGATTATAAAGTGCAACCAAGGTGGAGAACCACGGCTCTAAATCATTTATAACTTCACATTATATTTGCCAACTCCAGGTTCTTTGAGCTTTTTTCTTTCCCCAAGGATCTGTGCCATATGAGGATACAGCAAGGCTACAGTGAATTAGATATTACCTTGTTGTGAGTGGATTTAGATATTAAATGAAATGTGACACTGCATCTTATCATTTCCTTTGGTTTTGTTTATCATACATGATGAGCCTTTGAACTTGAAGCTGAATTAATTTAATGCAATGTTTCCTTTTGAATCTATTGGATTTTGTGTGCATTGGGGTGACATACAAAACAAACATCTAAATGCTCTTCCTGTGATCTTTGGGAAAAGCACCAGAGGAGAAAGAGTGTCCACGGTACATTAACCATGTAAAGTGAGTTTAATCAGATGGAATTGATTTGTTTAAGTTACACTTACATGTACAAAAAGAAATGTTCTGGACTCAATAAATTCAGTATTAAAATTGCCTTCACACTCCATACCTAACCAATTTCATCACCATATATGCTACCAGTTAGATGCTACTTGGGGAATAAAACGTGATTCTTCGGCTAGTAAATGAAGAGAGATAGCAAGAAGTAACTTCTTCACGGTTTCTGGGGGGGAGGAATATGTTAAGTACCTTTTTTTCCCCGTTATGCTAGACATGGATTAGAAGCACTCCCAACTTGTTTTGTAACAGACACTGAATTGCTTTCTTCACACTCAGTCAAGTGTTTTAATCCTGTCTTTTAAAACAAACATCAACCAGTGACATACCTCTGTTGTTTTCAATCTCATTTTATATATGGAGAAAGATCAGTGGTGACTGTCCTTTGTAAGTCAAGCTTGATAGTGGGAAAGGCTGCTTTGAAACTGGACTTTCTATTGTTTTTGTGATAAGAGGAGTGTAGAATATTCAAAGCCAAATGACAAAATTTAACTATCAAAAGCAAGATGGATTTAAATACTGAAACATACAGCAAGGGCAGGATGGCAACCAGAGCCTTTTGACTTGCAAAAATCTGTGCTATGAGATAGATGGTCCAGCAGCAAGAGTACTATACTTGAGTTTATAATAACAAGACAAGATATCAAGAGCAAGGAAACAGAAGGCAGATGTTAATTGTTGCAATGGAAAATCATGATCTCGTCTCCCCATGCTAGAGATGAGCACATTCTCAGATCCTGGGCCCATCTATCGAAAGGAAACTGGAGTCCTCAAAGGAAGAGCCCTGAAATATCACAGGAAGCATACAGTATAATTGTACTTTCCCTCTAATTCTCCTCTAAGGCAATTTAGCAGAGTATACTAAGGAAACGGGAATACGCAGATCTTCTGAAGCCTATAGCTTATATGATCTGAGATGATACTGATATTAGAACCAAAATGTCACCATGTCCTGCCTGTTAAGGTGAGAATCTATAGAGGTCAGATGATACATAGAGTCCTGGCCCAAGTTCATTTCACAAAGGTCTAATGCAGGAGTCAACAAACTATGGCCCATAGCCAAATTCTGCCTACCATCGACTTATGTAAATAAGGATTTATTGGAACACAGACATATTTATTTTTTAATGTCTGTGTCTGCCTCTGTGTTCCTACAGCAGATTTGAATAACTGCAATAGATACCATATGATCTGCAAAATCTAAAATATTTACTCTGGACCTTTAGAGAAAGAGTTTTTCTGACCTTTAGTTGAATGAGTCCCCACACCTACCCTATAGTTTTTTCCCTAGTATCTGAGTGAAAAATTAGGATGAATGTACCTAACAGTGGGTAAATTCCTGACTGTGATAACTTTCCTTGTAGAATAAGAGGCAAAAGAGTAGGCAAGTCATATGGAGGCTCCTGAACATTCCACTCCCACCAACCAAAGAATTAATCAAAAGCAGTAATATAAATCAGGTGGGATGGTATTGAATAATACTGCTTTTATAGTCAAAGTTGCTGGGGTGGTGTTCTTCATCACAGAAAAATGTAATTCACTGGTATTGCCCTCTATAAACCATTGGGCTAAGCATAAACTTTACCAATTATACTTAAACAATTAAAGCTGCCATGTCAAATAGCATATTTTTACTTGAAAAGATAAATACAGCCTTTGGAACTTGGTGTGTGACTATTCATCCTGAAAATGCGTTATTTTCCATCCTTGTGATGAAGAGAATCAAGAGCTTTTCACATTCAACTATGATGAATGATAGTACATGTTTATAATCTTGATCCAGAGCTGTCTTACATCTCCTACTTTGGGCCACAATACAGTCCAAAGAGAACTTGATCTACTTGACATTCCTTCATTATATTGGTCTGCAACATTGATGATACCCTACTACTCAGACCTACACAGGAAAACTTGACAAATACTCTGAATGCCTCGCTGTATTAGAGAGTAAGAGAAAAATCTACAATTATTAAGGGTTCTTTCTCATTGGGTTTGAGTTTTTAGGAGTCCATTGTTCTGTGACATACATTTCCCCCAATGTGAAGGACATGATAATCTATCTTTTAGCTTCTATCACTAAAAGGGGACACAACACTTAAAAACTTCTTTCTGGTTTTGGAGGTATCATGTACTATACCTAGGAATTCTTTTCTGATCTATTCATTGAGTAACTCAGAATGCTGTTCATTTTTTAGGAGAACTGAGAGTAAGAGAGGATTATAGTCCAGTTTTAGGCTATGATAAAAGATAAAAGCGGTTCTTCTTTTTAGTCAATATAGCCTGGTAGATGCAAAGATCTAGAGAATATGCAGTGGATATGACTGTTAATTTCATATGTCAATGTGACTAGGCTATGGTGCCCAGTTGTTTAAACACTAGTGTAGGTGTGGCTATAAAGGTATTTTTTTTCTTCAAATAAATCAATACATTTACTATCAGTTAAATTCAATTGAAACAAATGACTCTGTAATACGGTTGGGTTTCATCCAGTCAATGAAGGTTTAAGGGAAAGACTGAGGTTTCCTGAAGAAGAAATTCTGCCTAAAGACTGCAACATAGAAATTCTCCTTGAAATTCCAGACTGCTGGCTGGCCTGCCCACAAATGTTGGATTTTCCACTGTCACAACTGTGTGCATGAACCAATTCTTGGAAGCTCTATCTTCTCTATCATTTATTTACTATCTACCTACAATCAATCAATCAATCAATCAATCTATCAACCATCTATCTACTTATCTATCTACCTACCTACCTACCTGTTTATCTATCTATCTATCTATCTATCTATCTATCTATCTATCTATCATCTACCTATCTATCTATCTATCTATCTATCTATCTATCTATCTATCTATCTACTTGTTTATCTACCTACTTGTTTATCTATCTATCTATCTATCTATCTATCTATCTATCTATCTATCTACCTACCTACCTACCTAC
>NW_024412434.1:24883599-24917829 GCF_014898765.1 Herpailurus yagouaroundi
CTATCTATCTATCCATCTATCTCTATAACGTATCTATCCATCCATTCATTCAACCTATTTGTTCTGTTTATTTGGAGAATTGTGAATAATAAGGCAGATAAAGATGTGGATAGGAGAGTGGCAATGTAGAAGGATAGGATTCTGAAATCAAGTCATGCAATTTGAAAGGCAACTACTAGCATGCCACTGGCACCTAATAATGAATACTTAACCAGGCAATTTTAATTGATGATGTGATCTGAGCTAAGCCTCATGAACCAGTACTGGCATAATCACTAAGTCATAAGGTCAAGTGTACACATCAGTGATACATTAAACAATGGAAATGCTTCATTCAGAATTGTTCCTACTCAGGTCTTCAGAGTATAAATAAATTACAGGAACGAGGAGTCCATACTTCATTTGTCTACCTGGGTCACACCAATGCCTTACCTCAGTTCACACCATGACCAGCTGATGATGAGAACAGCTTGTTTGTTAATGCAAAGTGATAAAGGGCTCCTGGTCCAGTAAAGACCCATAAAAGGATGTATCTAAAGAACGGTGACTAGGGGAAATCTTTTCAGAAGCAGTAGCCTGGGTAGTGCATTTGATCATGCACTTTGAAGAAAGAAGTAGTCTGAGGTAGGAATAAACATGACTCACTGGCAGTGGTGAAAGTCTTAGAGATCAGAGGCAAGGAGATGTATATGGATGGACCTGTGGGAGCAGACAGAAAGTGTGTAGAACTCCATGTCTCATGTCAATTCTAATCAGAGAATATTCATCCCAGAGAAAGGACTGAATACTAGCTGTCCAGAATGTCTCATTCAGGAGATGCTAGTCAGCATCTGTCCTTGGCTTTCCCACTGTTTTCACATGAACAAAGGAGTCGTGAATGCAGCGATGGAAGCTATGCATAGTTGAACTGGCATTAAATTCATCTCACTGAGTTTATTCTAGCTACCACTGAAAAATTTACCTCCACAATTCAAGGAGATGATTTAGCTACTTTCTGGCGAGCTGGTAATATTAGACAGCCCCTACCCTTCAATGATTCATTTTATTGAGAATGATACATATCCAAAGTATGGATGTATCTTCCTTCCCTGCAGTGCCTTAGTTACAGAAGGCTCATATGACAATGGGCATAGGACTATGGAGCCACTTGTCCTCCTTTGAATTGCATCAACAGGAATCTGATAGCCAACCATCTTTTTCTTTCAACGTTTATTTATTATTTTTGGGACAGAGAGAGACAGAGCATGAACGGGGGAGGGGCAGAGAGAGAGGGAGACACAGAATCAGAAACAGGCTCCAGGCTCTGAGCCATCAGCCCAGAGCCTGACGCGGGGCTCGAACTCACGGACCGCGAGATCGTGACCTGGCTGAAGTCGGACGCTTAACCGACTGCGCCACCCAGGCGCCCCAAGATAGCCAACCATCTTAAAGCAGAGCTAAGCCACAGCATGGAGAAGACACTGTGAGTGGAGGTGCTATCCTTTCAGATGCCATTACATGGTGCTGTGTCATAAAAATGATCAATATGGATCTGAGATCCAAGGAATGGAAAGAGGAGTTACTACCCTCATCATTAATTCTAATCAATTTACTTGAAGACTTTGTGCTTGCCATCTACAAAAGTCTAAGTTTTTCTGCATTAAAGATCCTGACTCCTGGTAGAAGGGGAACACTTCTTTCAGGGTACACAAAAAAAATTCCACAAAACCAAAATCAGTAAACTAACCATGTGGTTATTTGGGGGCACCTCATGCCTGTAGTCTAGCATGTAGAAAAGGAAGAATTCTTACATTGGCAGGAATCACTGATCCTGATTATCATAAAGATATAGGACTGCTATACAATGAGAGTGGGGACAATAATGTCTACAATCCACAGAAGTTATGGGGGAACATCTTGGTGCTTCCATGCCTAGTGATAGCTATAAATAGGAAATTAAAACAGCCATGGTTTAAGAAGTACATAGTAGCCTGGGCTAGCTCCCTTAGAAATGAGTCTGGGTTACTCTATGGGACAAAAAACACAGACCAGCAGAAGAATAGCTGAAGGTGAGAGACAACTTGCATGGAAAGTGCAGAAAGATGGTGAATGTCAATTACAGCTTTGTAGTGCCATACCTTGTTCCATAAAACCTCCAGCTATAAAGGATTGTGGGTTTACTTTTGTTTGCTTTTTAGAAATTGTGAGTGGGTCCCACTTTGAAGCAGCACAGAAAGGGCATTAGAACAATGTAAACTTAACAAGAAGCATGGGATTGTAAATCAAAACATTAGCTTACTCTCTGAAAAATAAAAGAAACATATGTAATAAAATTTGTCTTTAGAAAACATGTAACTTCTTTCCTTCTCTTTCAAAATATAATGAAGGGGACATGAGAGGTTGCTTTGCCTGTTATTCAGAAAAATCTAAATGTGAGACATTCTGATAGGCAGGCAACGATGTGTACGTACATGTCTATCTCTCACTGCCCAGTAATATTGGTAATTAAAAGTTTAAAAAATTCAAACAGTCTTAAATCTTAGATCTTATGTAAATTCTTCCTGTTGTGAGCTACACTGGCTCAACAATTGATAAATATTCATTTCATTGTCACTCTGGATTTGTACACCATTACTAAACTATCTTCTGATATCTCCAGTAAGTAATCTTAGTTAACAAGCAAAAATGAAAAGACAGAAGATTTTGTTCTGGGATTTCCAAGTTCCTGTATCTATTATTACTTATACAGACTGCTTTTGGAACTGAGAACCTAGGATTTAAACAAATACTTCTCAAAAAAGCTTTCAGATACTTATTTTCATATCCATTGCTCTTGGCACATACTCTCCTGAATTATGACAGCAATCCAATGGAGGGTTTTATTGACCTGATTCTGATCTGTCTCAAACCCAGCCTCCAGACTTCTACTAGAGTGTACTCTCAAAATGGAAATCTGATGATGCTGACTTTCTGATATAAAATTTCAGAGGCTCCTCTATCATTCTATAAAACCCTCTGTGTTTGGGCCCCTGCAACACCTTGCCAGCCTCATCTGCTGACACAGTTTATTTCTCCCTTTCATGTCTAAAAATGTACTCAGCTTCACTAAGTATTGTTTATGTGTCACATCCATATGTGGCAAATACACTGTAATTAATTGTCTAAATACTTCTCTTGTATGCTCTTCAAGGAGAGATTCCCCATTTCCTTGATGAATAATAATTGTGTGTTGAATTGGGCCATACCTTGGAAAGATGCTCGTGGTCAGTAGACCTTCTTCGTACTTAAAGACACATGAGAAGTCTTGGATGAGAGAAGCCAAAATGTAATTGTGAAAGCCACAGAGGAATAATGTAGGTGGACCATTAGCATACGCCACCCACAAAAATTAACTCAAAATGGACTAAAGACTTGAATATAAGACCCAAAACCATAAAACTCCTAGAAGAAAACATATGTCATAAATTCTTTGACATTGGTTTTGTGATATTTTGGCTCTGGCTCCAAAAGCAAAGGCAACAAAAGCAAAACTAAACACATGAGACCACATCAAACTAAAAAGCTTCTGCACAGCAAAGTAAATCATCAACACAATGAAAAGGCAACCTACTGAATAGAAGAAAATATTTGCAAATCATATATCTGATAAGGAATTAATATTCAATATATATAAAGAATTCATACAACTCAGTAGCAAACAACAACAGCAACAAAAAACTCAAACACTCCAATTAAAAAATGGACAGAAGATATGAATAGACATTTTTCCAAAGAAGATATACAAATGACCAACAGATAGATGAAAAAATGCTCAACATCACTAAGTCTCAGGGAAATGCAAATCCAAACCATAATGAGATATCTCACACCTGTTACAATGGTTATTATCAAAAAGACAAGAAGACGGGGCGCCTGGGTGGCGCAGTCGGTTAAGCGTCCGACTTCAGCCAGGTCACGATCTCGCGGTCCGTGAGTTCGAGCCCGGCGTCGGGCTCTGGGCTGATGGCTCAGAGCCTGGAGCCTGTTTCCAATTCTGTGTCTCCCTCTCTCTCTGCCCCTCCCCTGTTCATGCTCTGTCTCTCTCTGTCCCAAAAATAAATAAACGTTGAAAAAAAAAAAAAGACAAGAAGTAACAAGGTTGTGCAGAAAGGGAATCCTTGCGCACTGCTGGTGGGAATAGACATTGGTGCAGTCGCTATGGAAAACAACATGGAGGTTCCTAAAAAAATTAAAAATAGAACTACTGTATGATCTAACAATTCACTTTTGGATATTATCTGAAGAAAACAAAAACACTAACTCAGAAAGACATCTGCACCCACATGTTCATTTTAGCATTATTTATAATAGCCAAGACATGGAAAGAACCTAAGTGTCTAATGATGGATGAATGGATAAAGACAGAAATAAATAGAATTAAAAAAAAATAATACACATACACATAATGGAGTGTTATTCAGGCCTAAAAAAAAGAATGAAATCTTGCCATTTGTGACAACACGAATGGACCTTAAGGGGATTATCTAAGTGAAATAAGTCAGAGAAAGAAAAATACCGTATGATCTCACTTATATGTGGAGTCTACAAAATAAAAACAAAACCAACTCATAGATACAGAGAACAGATTGGTGGTTGCCAGGAGCAGGGGGTAGGGCAGGGGGACTCTACAAAATAAAAACAAAACCAACTCACAGAAACAGAGAACAGAACGGTGGTTGCCAGGGGCAGGGGGTAGGGTCGGGGGTAGGTTAAATAGGTCAAAAGGTATAAACTTGCACTTATAAAATAAGTGAGTCATGGAATATAATGGACAGCATGGTGACTACAGTTACCATACCGTACTGCATATGTGAAAGTTGCTAAGAGAATAGATATTAAAAGTCCTCATCACAAGAAAAACATAAATTTGTAACTGTGTATGATGATGGATATTAACTACATTTGTTGTGATGATCATTGTGCAAATATTGAATCATATTGTACACCTGAAACTAATGTAATTAGTTTCAATTATGTCAATTATATCTCAATGGAAAAAAAACCCACAATTTTGAAGACTAGTTTTGTGACCACAGGAATAGCTTATTCTATAGCAGTAGACTGAATTAATTAGGATATAAAAAGAGCCAATGCAAGTGTGCATTCAATGAGTGGTATAAAGGTCCAAAGAGACTGTGGATGGAAATGGGAAATTGAAAAAGGGAGTTTGTGGAAATCCACTTCGAGGGAGGAATTCTTGTCATTCTTCAACCGCTCTTGTCATGTAAGAATGTAGATCTCTTCCCAGACAGAAAAAGAAACAGTGTGGAAGTGAGGAGGCATGTGTCCTGAGATGCATGAGGCCACTCCAACTGGACCAAATCACATTTTCAAAGGTAAGAATGTTCAATAAAATTCCTGAAAAGTCCTCAGAGATCAATAAGCACATTATATAAAGGCAGTAAAGATGCTATGGCATTTTTGGAGTTTGGTATATCAGATGAAAACCCACCTGATACTTTTAACCAGTTGGATGACCATTGATTTTGATTTCTGTTAAGAGATAAAAATGCTGGGAGTACCAGCTGTTTCTTGGCCAAAGTCGCTGTGGGTCCCCAGCTCTGTAGTAAATGACCAACATCTCTGGATGAGTTCAGTCACCTGTAGCCTGCTTTGTCAGCACAGCTGGCTATTTAGGAACCAGTGGGGGTTTTATTACAAGTTTGTTTATCTTTCAATAGAACCACCTGCCTGGAGTTGAATTGTCTGAGCTATAAATAGAGAAATAGTGCACAGGAAAGTTTTACCATTAAAGAGGAGAAGAACATTAGATGGGGGCAGGGGAACAAATTCTCCTTCTACTTTATGGGAACCTGGGTAGGGTCCCGGGAATTTTTATCCAGTTAGCTTTGGAACTGAAAAATAAAATAATGTTAGAAGCACCAGTATGGTTAAACATCTAAAATCTACTGAATGCCATTTTATAATCTCTTGAAGCCAGGGAAAGAATTCATGGTGGGATATTAGCCTTGTCAACCCTATTAGCAAAATGGCAATTCATAAAGCAAACCATTTTAGTAACCTCTCGAGGTTACAAGCAAGTGGAACATACCCAGTTCTGCAAAACCCAGCTGGGTACAGTTCAAAGCCCTCATAGACTCTTTAGAATAATGCATTGTATTATTGGTAGGGTCAAAAATGTCTCAATCAGTGCACATTTTTTTTCCTCTTCTTTTTTTTTTTTAAATCAGGGCACATTTTTAAAAAATCATGACCAAACTCTTAGCCTATTTGTTTTTGAGATATGCAGTAAAGTATCTTCATATTTCTATGATGTGACATGTGACAGATCAGGAATTTTTAAATTTAATTTGAATCTACCATACCAATGATACTTATCTAAATTACTGGGCCAAACCAGATGATTAACTTTGTTTTCTGCTTCACTACATAAAGGTAAATTTTCCCAGCTTAATTTTTGTTTTGTAACTTTTTAAATTTTGAATGAGTTTTTAGTTTGTAAAGTTTTTGAGATTTTAGAATTTTATTACTAGTATCTTTGAATATTTTAAATTTTTGTATTGTGGTAGAATACACATAACAAAATTATTAACTATTTTTCAGTGCACGCTTCTGTGAGATTATATGTTGCACAACCACCATCACCATCCATCTCCGTAACTCTTTTCATCTTGTGAAATTGAAGCTCTCTATCCATTAAACAATAATTCTCCATTCTTTCCTCCTCCCAGGCCCTGGCAATCACTATTCTACTCCTGTCTCACAGATATATTTTTGAGGAAAACATGATATCAAATATTTTTCCCATTATTTTATTTACCTCATATATTTTCCTCATTTATTCTGATCAAATATAAACATTGACAAATTATGCTATGCGTGATACTGACTTCACTCATTTTTTCAGTTAGTTTATTTGTTTGTTTGTCTGTTTACAGTGTGAGCAGGGGAGGGCCAAAGAGAGGGGGAGAGAGAGAATCCCAAGCAGTCTCTGCCCTGACAGAGGGGCTCAATTCCATGAACCGTGAGATTACAACCTTAGCCAAAATCAAGAGTTGGATGTTCAACCGACTGAGCCATCCAGGTGCCCTCACGGGAACTTTTTTTTTTTTTTTTTTTGTGAGTGTGGGGATGTAAATTTTTGTTTGTGGGAATGTAAGTTTTCGCTTCACTTGGGTAAATATTGAGGAGTGCAATGGCAGGATCATGTGGTGAGTGCATGTTTAGCCTTTTAAAAAAACTGCCAAACTGTTTTCTAAAGTTGTTGTGCCATTTTGCATTCCTACCGGCAGTGTATATAAGAGTTCCGCTTGCTCCAAAATCCCTGCCAGCATTTGGTATTGTCAGTGTTTTTTGATAATAGCCAATCTAATATGTTTATAATGGTATCTCATTGTGGTTTTAATGTGCATTTCCCAAATGACTAATGATTTTGAGCATCTGTTTATGAGCTCATTTGCCATCTGTATATCTCCTTTGGTATGTTCAAATATTTTACTCATTTTTCAAATTGGGACTTTTGTTTGATGTTTTCTTGTTGAGTTTTGAGAGTTCTTTATGTATTCTGGATGCAAGTTCTTTGTCAGAAGTTGTTTTCACTATGTTAATTTCTTTTCTTTTCCACACAAATTTTAGAATTAGCTGGTGATATTCACAAAAAATCCTGACAGGATTTTGACTGGGATTGGGTTAAGCTTATTGTGCAATCTGGTTATCTATAGATACAGAGATATAGTTAAAGATATAGATATAGATATAAATATAGATGATATAGATATATCATGGCGTGCTCTCTCTTTCTATACATACATACATATATATATAATTTCATATATATTTAGAATATGTAAAGGGTATTTCACAATCAATTAATCAAATCCCTGCATTTAAAAAATATCTACCCCTAGGGGCACCTGGGTGGATCAGTTGGTTAAGCATCTGGCTCTTGATTTTGGCTCAGGTCATGATCTCATGGTTTGTGAGTTGGAGCCTGGGTTGGGATATTCTCTCTCTCCCTCTCTCTCTGCCCCTCCCCTGTTCTCTCCCTCTTTCTCTCTCAAAATAAATAAACATTAAACATAAATTTAAAAATATCTACCCTTATGTCTCATCTACCTAATCAGCCTTGCCTGTGTTCAACTCCATTAGTGCTTGGGTTACTCATTTGCTTATTAATTAATCCTTTGAATGAGTGTTTACTGAACACATATTATGTGCTAGAAATGCAGCCAAGACCCAAATGATAAAGATGCAACTTTACCATTAATGTATTTGCCAAAGATTGAGGTATGAACAAGATGTTTTAGAAGTCAGAGAGAAGACACCTATATCAGATCGCATAGTAAGTAAAGGCTTTTCAGAAGAGGTGTTTCTTTATGCTGAAGTTTGAAGGAAAGGTTTCTCACTACATATATGTAGTATACACTTTACTATTTTCTACACTTAGTTATCATTGTTTACCCAATGTGAGGCCCTAGTAAGTGTGAGGTGGGCTTTGTAATTCAGCCACTCTACCTACAGGATCAGGGGCACACACTTTTGCCAATGCAATCAATCAAATGTTGGGATAAGGCTTCTTAGTGTCTCCCCAGTATTCTGAGAGAAGAGGGTTGAAGAAGGACAGTCCGGTTTTGGTGCTGGATTCTAAGGTAGAGATGTTACTATAGAGACAATGAGTTAGCTGCTCCCTTTAGGCATGTGAAAGTTAGAGAGTAAGCAGGGAAAGGCAGCCTTCCAAGAGGAGAGGAAGAGCAGGAAGATACAGACCCTGGAGGGAAGAGGATGGAGAAACTCTGAAACCCTCAGAACCTGTTGGTTTTCCAGTTCCTGTAGGGTCCAGTTGAACCTTACTTCCTTAAGCTCACTGTACAATTTTCTCACAAATCTGACTTTTCATTAGAACAAGTTAGGGATGACTTCTGATTTTTGAAGCCAAAAGAGCCTTGATTGTATTAGAGATTTAGCAGGAGGCGTTGAACCCTTGAGACAATGTGGGATTGAATGTATCATCAAAGTGGAATGGAGCTGCTGAGGAGCTAACTGGTGATAGAGCTCGTGTGAACCAAGGTTCTAATGGTCCGTGTCTTCTAAACCATGAACAACAATTACTTAACCTTTCAGAATCTCCTTTACTCCTAATTCAAAGTAAGCAATTCTCATTTGATTTCTTTCCTAAATATTTGCCTGTTCCTTCATGTCTCCTTTAGTGTTTAGATCCGGGGTCAGAAAAACTTCTGTAGAGAGCCAGATTATAAATATTTTAAGCCTTACAGGCCATATGTTGACACTACTCAATTCTGCCTGATGGTGTGAAAGCAACCATGGCAATACACAAACAGATGAACATGGCAGCTTTCCAATAAAACTTTATTTACTGACACTGAAATCAGAATCTCATATTTTCACATGTGAAGAAATAATATTGTTTTGATTTTTTTCCCCCAACCATTACAAAATGTTAGCTTGTGGGTGTACACAAACAGGCAGGTTAGAGTTGCCAGCCTCTGTTTTAGAGGCTCCACAGGACTCTTGTTTCACTTCCTCAGAAAGTCTTTTTCCTCTCTGCCTGAGAACCCATCTTTGTTCTTCCAACTAGTTTTTCCATCCCATGACTGAATTTCAAAACCAGAAGTCTTAGATGCATAAATTGCTTGGTCCTCATTTCCTTCATCTACTCCCGCCATGTTTTCTTAGATCATAGGCAAATTTATCCTAATTCTTTAGCTGCAACTCATTCCTGACTCCAGCTTTCTTACACCTGTTCTATCACAATCTCTTCCAAGATAAATTCTCCTAAGAGACCCCTGACCCATTGCTACAACTTTCTTCTCCAACATGCCACATGTTCAAGTCTTTTCCCTTTTCCTCTTCATGATGTTTTTGGCCTATTTCAACACAGTTTTCTTAACAAAATTCATTAAAAAGACACAAAATGCAGGGCACCTGGGTGGTTCAGTCCGTTAAGTGTCCCACTTCAGCTGGTCATGATCTCTTAGTGGGCTCTGTGCTGACAGCTCAGAGCCTTAAGCCTGCTTTGGATTCTATGTCTCCCTCTCTCTCTCTGCCCCTCCCCTGCTCACACTTTGTCTCTCTCTCTCTCTCAAAACTAAATAAACATTTTAAAAAATAAAACAAAAAAGAAAAACAAAATGCAGTATAGACAATGTCAATGATAGTTATCTCAGAGTAGCGCATAATTTAGAAAATTCAAAAATATAAGCATAGGATATCTGTTGGGCTTGGTTAGTTCAGTGAAACTCGATGAAAATATATCCATGAGAAAAAATATAATATTTAAATATCTATACAATAATTATTCCATAACAATATATAATGTATACTATAATTTATTGAAACAGTCACCTAATTTTGGGACATTTTGGGTAATGGTATTTTTTCACCTTTATTAATATTGCTGTGTTGAAAACCCTAGTGACTGCATCTTCGTACACATCCATGATTATTTAACTATTTAATTAGAATATGTTCCTCAAGCTGGAACTGCTATATCAAGTTTTTTCATATATTTTTTAATTTTATTTTTTATTTTTTAAAATTTACATCCAAATTAGTTAGCATATAGTGAAACAATGATTTCAGGAGTAGATTCCTTAATGCCCCTTACCCATTTATCCCATCCCCCCTCCCACAACCCCTCCAGCAACCCTCAGTTTGTTCTCCATATTTATGAGTCTTTTCTGTTTTGTCCCCCTCCCTGTTTTTATATTATTTTTGTTTCCCTTCCCTTATGTCCATCTGTTTTGTCTCTTACAGTCCTCATATGAGTGAAGTCATATGATTTTTGTCTTTCTCTGACTGACTAATTTCACTTAGCATAATACTCTCCAGTTCCATCCACGTAGTTGTGCTCTGGAAAACAGTATGAAGGTTCCTCAAAAAACTAAAAATAGAACTACACTATGACTCAGCAATGGGCACTACTAGGCATTTACCCACGGGATACAGGTGTGCTGTTTCGAAGGGACACATGTACCCCCATGTTTATAGCAGCACTGTCAACAATAGCCAAAGTATGGAAAGAGCCCAAATGTCCATCGATGGATGAATGGAAAGAAAATGTGGTACATATACATAAGTTTTTTCATATTTTTAAAGACTGTCCATTCATACTCAAAAATTACTCCACGAAAGTATTTTGTCAATTTTTGCCTCCTGGGGTAATGCATTGAACAGACAGTTTTTTCATGGGCAAACCAATGCTGGGCATTAGTAATTTTTTTTAATTGCTAAATTAATAGGTGAGAAAATAGGATGCATTAAAAATTAGTAAGGGCTTTAATACTTTGCCTAACATACATTTTCCAATTATTTTCTCAGTTTATGGAATCATTTTCAATTTTATGACTTCTTATGTTAGAGAGGTTTTTAAAGTTTTCATGGTCTTGAGTATTTCATTTGTCAATTTTTTTTTCTTTTCAGTTTCTGCTAGTTGGTTAGTGATATATATTAAATAATATTCCATTTTTATTGGTTAGAATAAAACTTATAGTAAAAACATCATTTTGAAAACATTTTGTGTTTCTTTTTTCCATTGATGTTTCTGTATATTCCTGTTACAGTCTTTTAAATATTATAAATATACAAAGTTCCATATAATTATTTTTTTTCTTATTTTATATATGAGCCTAGAGTGAATAGACGGTTTCCAGGTCAAATTATCCCAGTGCTCGTCTAGTCTTATCTTGTGTAAGAAATGAAGTCATGGAAAAACCGGATTTAAGTTTTCTGTTTTCTCATTACACTATTGAAAATTCCTGTTATCTCCACACTAGAATGTAAGCGTCTCAAGATCAAGCACCCTTTTCACCCATCCCAGATTCCTTGGTGCCCCTCAAAGTACTGGTGCTTTATGCAAATCCCTGATTTTATGAGATTAGGACATTGCCTAAAGCCACACTGCAAATAGGTAAGTTAGCAGAGAAACAATTAGTTCCAAGGTCTCTTGATTTGTGGTTTAGTGGTTTTTGCTTTGACTTTCTTCTTTAGTTCACTTGTATTTCTTATTTATTTCTGTAGATGCCATATTTCTATTGAGTCTTTGACTACCAAAAGAAAAAAAGAGAGAGAGAGAACTATGTCCTCACACCGGTCATCACTGCAAATGCTAGGATTTCTGATTTTGGGTACTCCTTACTTGGTTGCTTGTTTTCAAGGAATAAATTAATATAACTTAAAAGATCTGGGAATTTAAATTTATTTACCATAAAATAAGTGTTTAGTGAAATTCTACTTTTAAATATAGGCATATTTTTAAAGTCTTATTGTAGATCAAGATTATAATTCCTTTTTAAGGTTGTTTTTTAAGTTTTATAAAGGTGAACCCCTTGGGAATCACCTCTGAATATAGTGAGTGCCTGATACCTGACAGAAGTTCAATAAATGTAGTTAAAGCAAACTGAGTTCTCATTATCCAATCATACAGCCGCTTTGATTTTTTCTCATTGCACACACATATGCCCGCACACACACACCACACACACACACACACACACACACACACACACACACACACACACAAACTGGTTTGTAAGTACATGTGGATGTTCTTTGTTGCATTTGCCACATATTAGCTCAGTTGTCTATATAGGCTTTATATTTTTTTAGATAAGAATGTCCTCTAGGTTAAGACTCATTCTTGAAGATGTGACTTAGGCATTGCCTCGTCTCTACACCCTCCTCCAAACCTTCCTTGACTCCTTCAGGCTTAGGTGACCCTTCTCTAGATTTCCATGCTGACAGTTATTACTTTGTGCACTTTGTATAATTATCTGGTATATACTTGTAACCTCTTCTAGATTATTAACCTAGCACAAATGCTAACCTGGGACATTTGTCAAAACTATCTGTTTATGAATGAATACATGTGCAATGCCCTTAATTTAGAGCCAGCCTAAGATTCAGGTAGATAGGTGGTTTACCAAGGATTTTCAGATTTGAAATCTATTAAAAAAATCTGACATATTTACGAAACCTAATAAACAGCTGAAACATAAATACTCTGTTAGGAATGTTTTACAATCGTCTTTCAAATTAACAGTGATCAATTCCTGTCTTGCACAAAGTGTACAATTAGTGTGCACCAAACTAAACCCAGGTCTGACAGCATGTTTCTATGTGGGGACAAAGGTTCAGAGTAGCTACTAGATGTGAAATCCTACAGCTTCCTGGACTTAAAGTCACCCCAAGTGTATGGTCTTGTATATACAGAGACATATATCAGAAGGATGGAAATATGTTTAGAAATGTTCATGTTCTTTCTCAATATATAAAATGTGTTAGTTACTATAGCAACAACAGATATAGATTCACTTATTCGTTTTTTATTATGAGAAAAATAAGCAGAAGCTGAAATATTTTACAATAAACTTTTCCATAGATGTCTAGAGGAATATTTTTGCAATCATCTATGATATTTGAAAGAATATGTTAAAATGGGAATGGAAGATTTTTTCTTAATAAAAAGTCATTGAACTATTCACAAAAAACCATCAAGTGACATATACTTCCAAATAATATGAAACCTTCCAGTGTAGGATGAGTAATATTTTGTTTTTGCTATTTGGATCTGAAAAGGAGTCAGATTTATTTTAAGCGAACAATACCTAAAGCTTAGAACTATGAATAACACCTTTGAATGCCAAATGTTTTCCTTTTTTAGATATAATATGCAGTCACAAATGAGCATGTTTTACATTTTTAAATAAATAAGAATTCAATGACCAAAAATTACCTTATTGCAAGAAATATTAACCACTGAGGAAAACAAGGAAGAAACTCCCAAGAAAACACAAGATTTTCAGCAGTGAAATGATCACCGCATCATTATTGTATTGGTTAGGGCAGAGAGTCTAAGTTGGTTAACATATTAATTAAAATATGCAGATAAACTAGGAGAGCCACCAAGCAATACAGAGTTTAACAATTCTTAAAACGTAGTTCACACTCTTAAGCTTTAGACATAGGGATTCCCTAAATGCTCAACTCCCTTTGGACATTACACAGGCTCCACAGCTGAAGTTAGGGTCTCCAACCACCCCAATTTTTCTTCCTGAACTTCTTATTCCAATAAATGGAAGCACCACCCACCCAGGGACTGAAACCGGAAACATCATGGCCACTTTATAACCTCTCCTTCAGGGCTCCCTTGTCACTCCTCCAAAGCCACCCAACAAATTTCCAGCTCCTCAGAGTGATGGCCCGGCAGCGCTGGTCTGACAAATTCCCATCGCCTCATTTCCTCAAAGTCTTCAAACATCCCCGCCCCCTTTCCCCCAACTGACTACAGTTAAATCCGGAACTATGTACATGGTGTTACTGGCTGCTGCGTTCCTTCCACCCTCAACAACCCTCTGTTCTCCAAAGGACTACCATGACCTAGTAATTCCAAGCCGCTTGGCATTCACTGTGCATGAAGTTTCTTCACACTTCCGCACCTTGGCTTGTGCAATTTCTCCTTCCTGGAATTTCCTTTCCCATCCCTTCCATCTGCTGTCTTCCTGCGGATTCTTTTAACACGCAGGCAACATCTCTTCCAGGAAGCCTCCCTGAAGCCTCCACACTAGCTCCCTTTCTGTGTCTGCAGCAACTGATTTTAACATTTACAGAAGTACTCATCACCCTACTGGAAACCATCCTTTCGTCTACTGTAATCATTCTAATGTCAGAAACAGGTCTTTCCCATCTCTGAATCCTCAGTGTCTGGCAGTAAACTTCCCTGAGGAGAAAAGGCTGAGCTTTAACAGGCTTAAATACCAGGAAGTGAAATTTAATGTTATTAATATGATATTAATTATCTGCCAGCTCTTTTTCAATAAAGAGAATACATTGTTACAAAGTTCTTACTAGACATCTCATTTTGAACCAAACCAAAAATAAAACAAACAGAACCCTGGAATAAAAGCAGTGTGCAGCATCTGAAAAAGAGAAGAAAAGACTACCATCAAGAGATGCTATCCACCTGTTCTTTGCAGAACAGACAAGAGCAGTTTCAGGATGTTTTTTGTGTGTGCATGCTCATTTCTGGGTGGAAAAATCACATGCTGGGTGGGCATATCGAGCCCCAGAAACACATGGCATTAACTAGAAAGCAGTGCCTTCAGTATAGAGGAAAAGGTAAAACACACACACACACACACACACACACACACACACACACACAAACTGACCAACCATCAATAACAACAAAACAAGAAAAAACAACTTCTGGGTTCTGTTACCTCCAGTGATAAACTTGGCTGTTTGCCAGTCTATTCTTGGCTTGCGGAAGTACATTATTCCATTTTTACTTCATTCCATTGGACACTATTTAGTGTTTGAGGAGACATGGACAGATATGCAGGTTACATTCTACCCTCCAGAATCAAGAAGGCACTAAATTGAATTCTAATGGTTCGGACGAGTAAGTATGCCCCACCAAACCTTACTTACTTACCACTAGGAAATGACTTAGGCACCAGGGATCCCTCTGCTCTTTAACCAATAGGGGTTCAGTGCTTACATGGGTACCCAGGAGTTGAAATGTTCAGTATCTATCCAGACAACGGCCTTGCAAATGATACACATCTTACTTAACCTTTGAAAACAGAGGGGCCACCAGGTTCTGAATGTGCGTATGAGTTAAGGTTATCTATCACAACTCTCCATATGCTTGCTTGAAAATGTGTTGCTGTGTGTGCTGCATGACTGACTATTTAATGTAAGGACCAAGTGTGCTTTGCAAAAGCAACTTGAAAGAAAAGCTTAAGGGAGTTGGTTGATCTCTATGATGGTCTTATAAATTTCAAGGATGACATTTCCATTAAAAATGGCCTAAATACTTTCATTGCATGTTGGATTGCATGAACCTTGGATCACAGACAGAGAAGTGGGGTGTCTTTCTCTCTGCTCTGATTGTCTACCAGTCACTGTCAAAGCAAGTATCCAAATGGCAAGATGTGATCTGATTCTGTAACTTCAACGAGTGATTATAAAGGTGTAATACTCATTATACCAAAAACATTTTCCTGCCTAAAAATGAACATATACGCATATTCTCCTGTGGATTAGTAAATTGCTGACTTTTAAGAGCATTAGTGCTGGGAGTTATCCTTGGGAGTAACAGTAATAAAAATAATTTACATTTGCATAGCATTTTATGCTTCTGAAAGTAATTTGTCACTTTCTAATTTGATCCTTACATAGAAGCTGTGAAATAGAGCAGTGGCTACTGCTATTCCTATTATCCTACAGAATGGGAAATTGGAGAAAGGACTGATTAAATGGAAAAGCTAAGATTTGCATTGAATCTTCTGATACTTAATGACTGTCTAGTGTTGAGCATCAAGGGCATCTGAGTTAGGCAAAAATTGGGGATAGAAGCTTTGGTTAAAAAGAAATGAAATATTAAAAACTCTCCTACCTGTGTTCTTTTCAGAATTGCTAAAAAAGTCACAATTTGACATCTAGGATATATGACAAGGAAAACATCATATAGTCGATCAAAAGGTCAGAGTGAGATTTTTTGAAATGGAAAACACTGCAGCTTAGGTATTGGTCATGGATAATAAACCACAACCAGTGCCTGAGAATAAGGGTGAATATCTATAATATATAATATATACTTATATATGAATATGAAAGGAGCCAGGACAAGTTGGCCAAGGGTGAGCTACTCAGTGGTGACCTGGTGAGAAAGCCACAGGGGTTCTAGGGTTTTTGGTAACCTTGGAACTGTGCAAAAGCTGTGGCCAGAGTTATGATTACAGAGAGGAGAAGAAAACAATTAGCAAGTGCTGAATATTACGAAGAGAATATTACGAAGCTGGGATCCAGGCTTGGTCTCAAAAAGCACTGCTTCTCAGACTTCCATGTGCACATGAAACACATGCCTAGGCTTGTAAAAATGCACTCTGTCTGGGGTGAAGGCCTGGGCTTCTGTATTTTTAACAAGCTCCCCCAGGTAATGCCAGTGCTGCTGGCCCATGTGCCATCTTGGAGTAGCAAGGTTAAAAAAAACATACCAGAAACCCAGATTTTTTTCCTCCAGCTCAGTCGTCTCTACTTCTCAGTTTATAAATCTCTTTACCTTTAATGTCTGAGGAGACATGGCCAGATGTGCTGGTTACAGAACAGTCCAGAGCTCTGCACACCAAGAGCCAGAAGTGGGACAGGAAAGAAGTAATCTCCACCGCTTTATCCCACCAATCATTTACCCTCTCCACGGAGAATTTATGCCTTAATGTCTACTACTCATATGCCATTACAATTTATTGCAGAGAAAGATACATATAAGTTGCAGATGTCGAGGCTGTATATCTATGAATGAAAACATCTCCAAAATGAGAATTCAAGGTAAACACATACTTCTTGGATATAAAGGCTCATTTCATTTGTGGACAGTTGCTCAGAATATTTCATATTCTTTCTTTCATTTGGGGAGACAGGGAAACATAGCCTGTGTTGGCAGGTCTTTGCATGGAGGTGCCCCCACCTGGACTGGACTGTCACCCACATCTACTAGTTCTATTTTTGTTTGAAGATTTTCTGAGATTTATTTTTCCAGTCACTGTATACTGTTGATCCTCACAAGTCCAGATTCTGTATTTCCAAATTCACCTACCCACTGAAATTTCTTTGAACCTCCAAATCAACAACTGACAGAGCTCTTCCGGTCATTCAGGGACATGCACAGAACAGCAAAAAAATCGGGAGTCACCTGATGTGCACAGATTCCCAGCTGAGGTCCAGCAGGGCAACCTTCTCCTTTCTTATTTCAGCTCTCATAATATAAGTGAGTGTCCTTTTTGGGGTCTATTTAATGGCACATATTTTGCAATTTTGTGCTTTTTTGGGTGATTTTGCTGTTTAAAATGGCTTTATTGAAATGCTCAATAGTATTCTCAAGCTTAAGGGAACTGTGATGTGCCTCAGAGGTGTGTTCAATAGGCTTCATTCAGGCATGAGTTATAATGCCACTGGCTGTGAGTTCAATGTTACTTAATCAACAATACATATTAAGTGAGGTGACTTTAAAAAGAAACCCATATAACACATGGTTATGTATTGATGAGTTGATGAAAATGTGGTCAGAGGCTTGCAGGAACCCAATCCTGTATTTCCCTTGAGAACAGTGCTCAGCATTTGCTAATTCAGTGCTCACAGTGACTTTATAGAACACAGATAATATGGATAATAAAACTCAATTGTAGCTGTGTATGTTACAAACACGTAACTCATGGTTAAGCAGGTAGGCTCTAGAGCAAGACTATGTGAGTTCAAATTCCAGCTCCACACTTACCACCTGGAAGAGTTTGGGTCTGAATTTCAATTCTCTCTCTTGCAAAAGGACCTCATCCATAATATTGTGATGAGGTTTAAAGGAATTGGTGCCCCCATACACACACAGAAAACACCCAAAATAATAGCTGGTAGGCAGCAAGTACTTAACAATATTCATGGTCACTACTGCTTATTATTGTGTAGGGCATGAAACATCAGAAAGCTCAAGGAAAGTGTATAATATCACACCACAAGTGGCTGAGCTGAGACAAGAACGGAGTTCTTCCGAGTCTAACACCAAACTCACAGGGGAAGCTATCCAAGAGAAGAGTGAGAAGTATTTGGAGCCTGTATGTACAGTTGGTCATCGCCCTAAATATAGAGTTGTGGGCTGTGTATTGAAAGGCACAATGGGATGGGGTCAATCAGCAAGAGATAGGAAAAGGGGTGCCTTTGAGTGATTGCAGGCATTTTCAGGTGTCAGATCTCAGACCCCTTGGTTTTGCAGCTTTTTATAGAATGCCTGTGGAAACATAATGGTAGGCAGGGGTGACTGTGGTTCAGCATTTCAGACATATCATCTTTTCTCTATAGTGCTGCAGGGGTTATGCTACAAATTGAAAGATCCAGCTACATGAAAGGGAACTGACACATTGAGCTAGAAAGTCTTTTCTTGTGAAGAAAGCTCTGATCTCCAAGTTAGCCAATCTGGAAGGGGTATATTTGACAACAATTTCAAATTTTGCACTCCCAGGGACCACGGGCATAATAAGGAAATTAGGACCACATCCGGCATTGGTGGGGGGGAAATGCAAACAGGAACCCGAGACAAGGAGGCCACAAATTGGACACAGGACACCCCCCAGTGCTTCCCAGGCCTAACAGTAGGATACGTTCATGCTTGGGAGTCAGGAGTAGGCTCCTTGGGGCTAGGGATGCTCAGAAGATACCCCTCTTTCTCTTCACTGCCCACACGATGGTAAAACACAATCACTTCACAACTTGCCACCCTACCTAAGGAAGCAAAGATGCTCTTTTGCCTTTGGAAGCAGCCTCTTAAAAATATTACCCAGCTTTGTAAGGGGGAAGCAGCTGGAGGGCAGATGGCTTGCCTTGTGATATTTTAAGATTTTTGGCATTGGGCAAACAGATTTCTCTAAGGATCAGAGAAGAAGGGGAGATTGTTTTTTTTAAAAAAGAGTACAGTGGAGGAAGATTACTAGTAAGTATTTCAGGTACAACAATGGGGAGTCAAAGGTAAGGAAAATTCATAACAGTTGAGACAGTCGATGTGCTTTGGGAGTAAAGAAAACTGTTACTATTACTGTGCAGTGGGCATTGTTCTGGATGCAACAAACCCCTCCACTTCGGTAATGCCCCTGACAGTCCCAGAAGGCAGCTATGATTTTCCTCCTTCAAGTAGAAAGGAAACCAACTTAGTGAATTCTTAAAACCTACTCAAGGTCACATAGGTGGTAAATAACAGAAAGACTATAAATCTTGAGTTCTTTGCAACAAAAAAGCCCACAAGAACTGTAATAAAAGCTAACATTTATGAGGCACATTCTAAGTGCCACACACTGTACTCCAGATTGCACATGTATTAACTAATTTAACCTTCAAGGCAATCTTATAATTTATGTACAACTGTACCCATTTCAGAGATGCAGAAACTGAGGCTTGGAGACGTTAAGAAACTTGCCTAACATCTCATAGCTAATTATTTTTAGACCTCTGATGAAGACACATCAGATGGAAGCATGCTAGGACTAAAGAGAGATTCTTACTAATGTCTGAATTGAATTGATATTTAAGCAAAGTCTCAGGGTGTGTGGGTAGGGAGAAGTGACCCCAGCTGCAGGGAATGGACACCTGATGTTAGAGAGAAAATGAAGGACAAGCTAGCTCGAGCAGAAGGACTCGGGGTAAAGGAAAGCAAAGGAAAGCAAAGGAAGCAGGAGAGGTCAGGATGGGATAATGGGGTGAATGTGGGGAAGTAGAGAAGTGAGAAGCTGGGAAAAAGTTCTCTTAGCACTAAGTAAGACACTGGCCATCAGCCCTCTGGCTGCTGTGTCACTGTGAAACCCAAGTGGTAGATCTGAGGCCCGATCAGACCCAGGAAGTAAGTCTAGAAGAGAGTGCAGGCTAGCGTGGAGGCTAGTGGTACATTCAGCAGGAGCTATGGCCTCAAGGACCTAGGGACTTTAAAGTCAGGGACAACAGGAGAGCCTGGAAAAGCCCATCCACTGAACTAAAACCACACTTAGCCAAGGAGTACCATGAGGCCGGGTGAGTGATCCCCTCAGAACCATGAGTGGGTGCCCAGCCTGGCCTCGTGCTGGACCAGAGGGACTTGTGGCAGAAGGGGCACCTGCCTGGCAGGAAGAGAAGGCACAAGAAAGCTCTGATCCAATGTGTAAACACCAGCAGCAGAGACCGCCTCACTTTTCCCCAAGCGGTGACAGACAAAATTTAATCCTTGGGGCTCTCCCAAAGCAAGAGGCTTTCACTTCATTATTTTACCCGGAACGGTCGAAGCCTGAGTCAGAATGATCTCTGTGGCCAACGATTTATCCCTTCATGCATCCATTTTGATATATTTCTGTAACTAAGTCCATTCCCTCTGCAGTATACTGTACCCAGACAAATGTTCAGAATCTCACTTCTCTCTCTCTCTCTCTCTGCTCCTGGGTACAGGAGCATCTTTTGGACGGAGCCATGCAGCTCCAAGTACGATTTATTTTAAGAGAAAATTGCCCACCTTTTAGAGTAAATAAAGCTGAGAGCAGAGCTGAGAGACTTCATTTCTACTTCCTAGTGTAGCGACTGAAGACTGAGCTTCCTTCACCTTCAATTGCTTTTCTCAGAAAGTTTTTATTTAGCTTACTAGAAGAAAGCACATTTTCCAGACCAAAGGGGAAGACAATAAGACAAGGCAGGGCAAGTAAGTAAAAGACGTTTCAGCTCTGACTTTTTAAAAAGTAATCTGTGTGTGTGTGTGTGTGTGTGTGTGTGTGCACGTGTGTGTGTGTGTTTTATTTGTGTTTTTGCCAATAATCAATCATACTGGATAATATGAAACATTACCATAATAGGTAAAGGCATTTTAAAAGATAAACATTTAAAGGCGTTTAAAAATACAAATGACAGGAGAAATGAACGATAGAAACAAATGATAGAAAGAAATGAACTGGAATATGCATTCAAAACCATTGCTGTAAATAATATATCTTATAAAAAGTGTCCACAGGGGAGCTGATATATAAATAGAACCACAGTGTGAAATAAGGATTGTGCCTTATTTTCTGTAGGAGCTGCTAGTTCTATGCCAGGAAGCAAAGATGGTAACAAAAGAATATACTGAGTAATGTCCCTCAGATGTCTGTCCTTCCCATGGCATATATGCACATTATATATGGAGCAATGGTGCTCACTTTACCCACCTACAGGTCTTGATTTTTTTTTAAGGATTAAAGGACACCATCCTACATGGAGCTGTCACACATCAGTCAATGTGGGTTGATACGAACCAGTGAGTGATGCCCAAGTGGGTGTAATCTGAAGGAAAAATGAAGATACTGTACTCCCAAGAAGATTAAACAATAGCACATACATTATTTATTTCCCAGGATGTAATTCAAATAACCAACGGGACAGAAAAAAAATAAAAGAATAAAAGGTTTGCATTGTGTTTTGTGCAGTATATGTGTCTCACCCTAATGAGTCTCCTGGATCCTAGTTTGCTTCTGAATATCACCAGGGGTGATTATAGCTTGCAAAAGTAGACCAGCAAAAGGCATGCTTTCCTATGTCTTGGGCTGTAATTAAAGCCACAAGCCATCAGATAGCAAAGAGGCCAGCTGCAGCCCTTCAAACCTTTAGTACCCTGGCATTAAAAATAGATTACAGCACAAAATATATACCAAAAATAATCCCAATAAAAAAAATTTGCACATTTGATTACTATAATTGATTTTTTTCTTCTAGATATGAATAAATGACCCAGGCTAAATGCCAGTTCCTTGCAAAGAATTTCATTTAAGCTTCACTGAATTGAAAAGGCTCAACCAGACTCAACATTTCCAACTTCCTAGCAAGTAGCAGAAAATCTACCTGACAGTTGCTATGGAAACACGAACAGGAAGAGTGAACCACCAGCCTATAAATCCACAGAGAAACCTTTCTTAATTGGAAGGCCTTTAACCCACACATTTTTCTCATAGCTACAGAGCTTATTTCTAAAGAGATTATTAAATTCCTCAATTGACTTATGAAGGATGCTTCCCACTATATTACTGTGCTTTGGGTTGCTCGTTCTTTATATCTGTTTCCAAAATTACAAAGCAGACCAGGGATAATAAAAGTTAACACAGATGTTTCAATGAAAAATCCATATGATGTTCTGAAAATAACTTCTGCAGCAATGCTGAACAAAAAGGATTCCAATACAAGAACCAAGATGGTGTAGACGTGTTCATTTCAAAGCTATAGCTAAGCCACCAAACTTTTCCACCACCCTCTTAAATTCAAAAGATTAACATGGGTAGGAGATCCTGACAGCATTTCCCAATGTTTAAGAACAGTGACCAAATCAGAAAAATGAATAAATGAGGTGTGGAATATGTTAATTTTAGGCTCACTACTAAATAAAAAAAAATGCTCTTTATAATTGAAAGTAAATACTAACTAGTATGTGATTGACTAAACAAAAAGGAAATAAACACAGATCATTGGGTTCATGAACCCCAACAGGATGCGGGGGTAGTTGTGGCTGGCTAATCTATAACCAGACTAAATTCCATAATATAATCTATGTGAAGAGCAGGAATTATGACAGAGAAGGTAAAAATATATGCACCTGCCCATATCCAGAGGCAACTTTCTCTCTCTCCTTCCTTCCTGCTATGTTAAAGAAATGTTCCCCCTCCCAGCCTGCTTGGATTTAGTTTCCTCCCTCTTCAGAACCCTTTGGCACCTTTTAACAGGACCATGCCAACGAATCAAAAAAGTCCCTCAAACCCATGTTCCACTCTTGTACTTTTATTTCTCTCTCCTTTCCATTCAGCCTGGTATTTGAGTGAATTTTATTTTCCTCACTGCCTCTATGTCCTTACTTTTTCTTCTGTCCTTAGCTCCTTGCAAGAATGGCGCCCACTCCCTGTCACCAGACTTGGTTGTTATGGTCCCTGACTTCTCTTCTGGCATGGTGGGCCACTCATGTCTTCTTTTTGTGAATTTTCCCTTTGTTTCCATTATATGGCACTCTCTTTGCTTTTCTTCCATGTTTTTAGTTGTTCATTCTCTGCCTACTTTGTCATATTCCTCAGGATATTTGGTAAACCTTCTTCTTCTTCCAGTTTCTATCTCCACTGGGCAGCCTCCAGCCCTCCCGTGGCTTCAATTACTATCAATGCAGTGATGACTCACAAATATTTATTTCAACCTTGATGTAAAAAGGGGGATAAAAATATCTACCACATCAGCCTGTTTAGAGCAATGAAGACAACATTTAAAACTTGTCTGACACATTTTCAGCACTCAGTGGAAACATTAGCTATTATTAGTATGTAGCTGAGACACCATAAAGACAGCATGTACAAAGCTCAGCTCTCTTCTCCTTCAAGTGTTTCTTTCCATAGATTCCTTCTCAGTAGATCTTCTACTTGTCCTTTCAGTCCATTTTCTTCAAAACTCCTTCAAGAACCCCATCCTTCTTGAGTCAGGGGCCCCCTCTTATGGGTTATCAAAGCATGCTGTATTATTTTTTTATTTTTTAATGTTTATTTATTTTTGAGGGGTGGGGAGAGGCAGAGAGAGAGGGAGACACAGAATCCAAAGCAGGCTCCAGGCTCCAAGATGTCAGCACAGAGCCTGATGCGGGCCCCAAAGCCATGAACTATAAGATCAGGACCTGAGCTGAAGTTGGACGCTTAACCTACTGAGCCACCCAGGCGCCCCAAAGCATGTTGTATTATTAATGGCTGTATCCTACTGCATTGTAATAGCCTATTTACTTGGCTATCTTCATTGTGAGAGGGCAAAACCCTATAGTTTAATTCACTGTTTTATCCCCCAACAAATATGCATTGGGCCATAAGTGAATGAAACTACACCAGTACATAAAATAAACCATTAACTAGAAATCCTTCACTTATTCCTTCATGGTTGCCTTGTGAAGTCTTTGACGATCTCTTCAGTTTGGTCCATTCTGATCTCCTTTACTGAAAATCTAGTTGTTGGCAGTTAACCTTATGGATGTGTCCAATATTACTTTCGTTTCAAAATTACATTGCATGACAAGAAATCTTCACGTAATATGGGGGGGAGGGTTAGTTGCAAAGTATGAGTGAAAAAAAAAAACCTGCTGAAAAGTTGAGTATGATGTAAGCAAACATATACTCATCTACAAAGGTAATGTTTTCCCAGAATTTAGACTGAAATGTCTCCTGAAAACTCACCTGGTGTCTATTCTAACCATTAACTACCTGTAGAAAAATAATCTTCTTTAATGTTGTTTGCTTAATGATGTGGACAAAGCCTTTCCCTGGCCAATATGCCCAAGAGATACTCTTAGACCACATGCTTTGAGGACTCTCACAGTGCTTACTCTGGGGAGCTGACAGAGCCTTAGGGTTTTCATTCAATGTGTCCAGGTAGCAATTATGGGGAATGAAGTTGGGGGACAGGGGAGTATGTGGATTCCATCTAACAGTTTCCTACAGAAACAAATACTTGAGATCGGTATTTATAGATAATTATTTCACAAACAAGTATGACCAAAAGTATGACCAAAGCACAGTATCTGGAAGCCCTCCTGATTTACACAGATGACAACACTTGTACACGTCCACTCACAAATTCATGAGGCTATCACTTTGTGGCTTACTTTCTCAACCAAAGACTCCCTTGGTACTCTGTTTCACATACTTTCAGCCTATAAAACTTTGAAAGGGTCGGGGTGGGACACTTGGAACACACACAATATGTATTACTCTGATCTTCTTAACCAATATGGAAATGATTGAGATGTCCATGACCATCCACTTGGGGAAGGTACACAAAAGATGAGATTCTTAATCCAGCTATGCTTCTTGCTGATCCTGCGACTCTGGGAAAACTTTCTGAACCTCAGGTGCCTCTTTCGTAAGGAAGACAAAATAGTACCAGCCTTAGAGGACTGCTGACGAAGGTGTAAGAGGTTATGTGGATAAGATTGTTTAGGTTAATAAATGTTCAGTAAAATGTAGCTAATGAAGAGATGAGCCATGTAGCTCCAATCCACATGAGGTCATCTCAAGTGAATGATGCTGCTAAGCCTTGCAGTGTTTGGGTCAATGGGATGTGTGAATGAATTAGTTCATGTATTCTTTTACCACCTGCAACATCACTTAGGATTTGAACATTAGTGACTGTAGCTCTCTCTTTAGATCTGACCCTTGTTGGAACATGTAATTTGAAAAAAAAAAAGTATCTTTTGTAGCAGGTTTTCAACCTGCTCTTTAAAACTTATAAATGGAAATTTTAACTTGTTTATTGAAATACATAAAATGCTAAAATAACTTTAGTGACATCTGTATTGTGCAGATCAATTACCTATTTATATAAAACAAAAAGTTATTCTTCCATATAGACGGTGAAGTCAAATATCTTTTTGATCCTTCTTTCTTTAAAAATAATTTTTAAAAAGTGCCAAAAGTGCATGTCTAAACAAGAGTGAATTTGGAAGTCTGGCTCATTCATTTCATTCCCATCTGCATTCTCCCTGTTGAGATTCCACCATACTACATCAGGGCACATATTTTCACATCAGTCAAATAATTTAATTCTCGTAACAACAATGAAATATATGTGGGTTTTCAAACACTATTCCCATCTTTACAGATAGGACTCAGAGAAGCAATTTCCACAATTACACGAAGAATCTGGCAGAATCAAGGTTCACTCACACTCAGCTGCCTAAAAACAGACACTATTGTCTTTCTTTAGTAAGACTTTGGCTTATGATATAATGAGCCCTCACCTTCCCAGTAGTACAGTAATTTTATAATCCCAGCATTCTCTATTCTCCACTCTTTCCCCTCTCTTTCTCTGTCAGTTCCTCCCTCCCTGTCTTTTCACACATGTGTATTTATCCTGCCTGAAGTTCCTCCCTTTTCCATCTGGTATTAGGTACTTATTTTGTATAGTAATTTATGTGGAAAGACTTTTGAGAGGTGCCATTGCTGGTTTCCGTCTCAACTGAAGGGGGGATTCTTCTCTAACACAGTAGTGTCCTCACTCCAGGACTGCCCTTCATGATCTTTGAAACTCTTCCTTTACAAACTTAAGCATAAATCCTAAATGTAAGTGTAGGAATATACATGGTTTGCTCCCACGTTCCTTTTTAATTTGTTTCTTTTGTATAAAGGTAGATAAATAAAATCATGGTCTAGAGACTCCAAAATTTTCGGAATGTGAATTTTATAAAAGATCCAAATTCTAGTTTAAAAGCTTCAATATCCAACATTTCACAAGTAGATATTTGTCTTGGTAGTAAAGATGATTAGTATATATGCAATGTTAATGATGATGCAATATTGTATTTTATAATAGTAGACTATACAACTAATTTGAGGGAACAAGTTAAGAGGACTAAAAAGTACCACGATACACAAGTTGGAAAAATAACTTTGTGAGCCAAAAGATAATCACATGGCATATTTATTGGCTTCAATCAAGAGAATAATTCTCCATGATACATCCAAACAGAAAAAAAAAACCTTCCTTTTTTATTAAACTTCTCTCTGCCATACTTTTCTTTGTGGCTTATGCCTTCCTACAAACAACAAGCAAAAAAAAACAAACAAAAACAAAAACAAAAATACCCACCAATTTCTATTTCTCTAAACTTCTTTATCAAAGAGCATCTAATGAAAGCAATAGCAGACAGGCCAGCAGCATCACCTTTTCTTGTAGTTAAAAATTACTGAGTAAGGTAACTTTTAGCTGGATCTCTCTTTCCCTTCCCCTTTCCTCTGAAAGAGGTGAAGTCAAGAGCAAGGGGTGAGACATGAGTAAGGCTAAGTAAGCATTGTTATTTGTAGAACTGAATGAATCAGATTCTTACAGTTCATACACCTCCCTTACTTGCGTTAGGCAACCTGGGGAGCTATAGTAACTCTCAGAGCTCTACCCTCTCCAGGTAGTATTTATATTGTTTCCAAATGTTAAATTCGGTCTCCTTCAGTTGAGGGACTGGGTAAGTCCTCATGGCATTCCAAGGAAAAGGGCCATTTTTTTTTTAAAAGAGGAAGAAAATGAAGGCTACAGACAAAGCAACTTGCCTCCAGTCACAGATGTAGAATGGATAGATGGATATTCAGAGCCAGATCTTCATACTGTATGACTGTACTTCTGTTGCCTTAAATATATAATTCATTCTTTCAGATAAAAAATGAATACATGCTTTAAAATATCTTTGGGTTCTGATTTTCAGTAATTGCAGAGTAGCTTGTGTTGGACTATTTTTCCTGTTGATATCAATTAGACTTAAAAAGGTGTTTGGAGCACCTGGGTGACTCACTCAGTTAAGCATCCGACTTTGACTCAGGTCATGAGCTCACGGTTTGTGAGTTCAAGCCCTGTGTCGGGCTCTGTGGTGATAGAGCAGAGCCTGCTTTGGATTCTCTGTCTCCTTCTCTCTCTGACTCCCTCTCTTTCTCTCTCTCTGCCTCTGTCATAAATAAACAAACAAACAAACAAATAAATATTAAAAATAAAATAAAATAAAATAAGGTGTTTGAAGCACTGGAAAATGACCAAAATCAGGTAGAAACTGGAGGGGCTTAAATACTTGACAGGAGGAAACCATAGAGGGTAAGACCTTGGTACTATAGCTTTGCCCCTGAAGGGAACTCCTAACCTCTCCCAGCCAGGGATAAATAAGACCCAGATGGGAGTTTGATTAGCCTGATGTACAAGAGGATGAAGTCTGGGGATGCAGAGTAGCTGATAATTCCAAAAAGAGGTAGGGGAATTCCAAAATGAATGGAGTCACAGAGGGAGAAGCCCCCAAACTGGCATACAAACTCTCTTTAAATACTTCAAATTCTGAATGGTATACGCATGAAGCAAGGCACCAAGGACTTCAAGAAGGTAACAGCACTTAAAGGCTGAGAGAGCTACTAGGGATTTTTGCAGCTGCACATCACATAGAAGATTGAATTAGGAATTCAAGTCTCATCAAGTTAGAGGGGCTTGGTAAATATTTTTGAAATCCCAAAAGAGTTAGGAGTACTACCTAAGGACTAAGGCATTTATGCTAGGATTAAGTACAAAAGTAAAACAGACCTATCATAATAAAGTTTAAAAATATCAAGCTTCTACCAGTCCAAGTTGATTTGCAGCAATTTAACTACCTACTAGAATAAAACTTTACAGATTCCTCAGAGAGAGATCAGAGAATCCAGAGTCTCAACAAGATATGATCCATATTTTTTTTTAATTTTTTTTCAACGTTTTTATTTATTTATGGGACAGACAGAGACAGAGCATGAACGGGGGAGGGGCAGATAGAGAGGGAGACACAGAATCGGAAACAGGCTCCAGGCTCCGAGCCATCAGCCCAGAGCCTGACGCGGGGCTCGAACTCACAGACCGCGAGATCGTGACCTGGCTGAAGTCAGACGCTTAACCGACTGCGCCACCCAGGCGCCCCTCCATATATTTTTTTAAAGGAGCTATAAAGAGAAAAACCAGTGTGCAAAAACAGACCTACAGTAGAACATTTGCAAGCATTAGGAGGCAGAGCTTTTTTTTTTTTCATGATAAATTATCTCACAATAAGAGTTTAAAGGAATGAAGGGGTATAAATGGAATTAAATTGTTGTAAAAATTTTAAATTAATCACTAAGTGGTATAATATTAATATCTATATCTAAATCTAGATATATATACCCAAAAGAAACTATTTTTAACATGCTATACAAAGTAGTTTGGATAAAAAAAATAATAGGGGAATGGAATGAATTATTAAAAGATATTTGATAAATCAAAATAAAGGGAAAAAAAGAAACATCAACCAGAGAGGACTATGAGAAAATAATAAAATGGTAGATTTAAACCCCACCATATTAATAATTACATTAAATGTAAATAGACCAAAATACTCCTTTTACTTGTAATGATATTTTCCTCTAAACGTTTCAAAAAAAAATGTTTGCAATACTTACCACATGTTGACATTTTTAATAATGACTTTACTGATAGTAAATATCTACTTATGACATTTATGAATGACTGAAAACTAAGAAGGTTACCAATTTGATTTGCTGATTGAATCACTGTAAAGAGTTACCAACCAACAGCCTATAATCACCCTGGATCAGAAAGATAGGCTAACCCTAACAAGGTGAAATAAGTTACGGAGTGGGGGAGACCCAGTTTAATAGTTATTCATGTGAAAATGACTACAAGGTCAATCTACTCTAGAGGTGCATCAGATAGCAATAGTAAAAGACACTTTAGGCCCCAATAATACAACTGGGTGAGGAATTCCAAGTCAATGCATAAATCAGCCTTCTGGGCATCACATGAATGCATTGTATGTGCTGTATTGCATTCGATTCCGGGTTGTTTGAAGTGGCATATTGCCAATGAGAATGCATTAAGAGGAGGGTAAATAGGGTGGTAAAAGTCTCAGACATCATATCCATCAAGGATTAACCTGCACAACAAGAGAACAATTAAGCTGGAAAAGAAGGGCCTCAGGGAGATATAATATTTGAAGGGTCATCAGGAGGAAAATGCATTTGTTTTATCTGTAGTTCCAAATGGCTCCTGCTTCCTCTCTATTTTCACAACATCACATATACATAGTGTGATATGTGGTGTCACAATGTGTGGCACACCAGGTAGGAGGAAAGATTTTGTTCAGTCTTCAAAAGAGACATGCAGCTTACATGACCTGTCCTCTCTGGGTACCAGAATCTTGACTGCTACCTATCATTCTTTTATGCTGGTCTTTTACATGGCTATTAGTGAATTAGTGCTGTGAAATATTTAATACATATTTTTCAAAACCATGGATGCAATCTCTATATATCATGCATGTATGTGTGTGAGATACATGCAAATGCATCCCACTTTATCTCCACTGACTCAATCATTTGGTAGGTGCGACTGTGACCATTGTCTGTGGCCCTGTTCTGTCCAGAGTTTCTTTTCCCTTCAGTTGGGATTCTACTTCAGTTCATCTTCTTTTTATTTTTTAACATTTATTTATTTATTTATTTATTTATTTATTTATTTATTTGGAGAAAGAGAGAGAGAGAATACATGAGCTGGGTTGGGGGGGTGGTGGAGGCAGAGAGATAGGAGAGAGAGAATCCCAAGCAGGCTCCTTGGAGCCTGACTCAGGGCTCAATATTATGAACCATGAGATCATGACCTGAGCTAAAATTGAGTCAGATGCTCAGTGGACTGAGCAACCCAGGACCCCCTAGTTCATCTTCCTTTTCAGAATAGAATTAATATGGATGCTCTCTCCGTTCAGTGTTCATCTGCAAAGCCAAGAGAATCTCTGTCTTTATATAATTGTTCAAACTTCCAACATATAGAATATTTATTTACTAAATTCTACATATTGTTTTTCTACTTTGCATTTGCCTAAGTAATAGCATAATTCAAGAAAATGACATTTTCTTTTCATGAAGCTCCCATGGGAAAGAGCTTCTGTCTTTCAGTGTGGCAAGGTGGCTAGGAGTGCAAACTCAAGAGCCAGACTGTTACTGTGGACATTCCAACCCTCCTGCATGCCGGTTATGGGACCTTGGGCATGTTACTCAGCTTCTTTGTGTCCTAATATGAGCCTCACCATGTTATGTCAGTATTAAATTATGTAATAATGTAAATTTCTTAGAATAGTGCTTAGGATATAATAAACACTGTTATTATTTGTATTCCTCTGTAACACATCTGGAATGCCATCTGGTAGAAGTTTCTACGTAATGTGCTAGTCATCACTCAGTGTGCTACTTGAAGTAATATATTTAGGCAACCCCTTGGTCTTACAGCACAGACCTTCACTTTTTAATCATATAAAGCTTGGTAAATATGAATTATTACTCATTTTCATATCTATTTTCTTTACTAACTTTAGAGCTTCTTGAAGTGAACGGAAAGGTCCTATATTAACTAGAATAGAACTAAAACATGGCCAACACAGGGGCGCCTGAGTGGCGCAGTCGGTTAAGCGTCCGACTTCAGCCAGGTCACGATCCACGGTCCATGAGTTCGAGCCCCGCGTCAGGCTCTGGGCTGATGGCTCGGAGCTTGGAGCCTGTTTCCAATGCTGTATCTCCCTCTCTCTCTGCCCCTCCCCCGTTCATGCTCTGTTTCTCTCTGTCCCAAAAATAAATAAAAAACGTTGAAAAAAAAATTTAAAAAATAATAATAAAAAAAAAAAAACATGGCCAACACAATCTTCTTGGATAAATACTTTTTGGTTAAAGGAAGGAAACCCTCATTTAATTTAAGGAAGAAGTAACAATGTGAGTTATCCAAAAGTATGGGCTTCTATTTTATTAAATATAAAAGCCTAGAAACCATATATCAAGAATATGATTGGGTGCCTGAGTGGCTCATTCGGTTGAGCATCTGACTCTTGATTTTGACCCTGGTCATGATCTCATGGTTTGTGAGTTTGAGCACCGCCACATAGGGTTCTGTGCTGATAGCACAGAGCCTCCTTGGGATTCTGTTTCCCTTTCTCTCTGCCCCTCTCCTGCTTGCTATCTATTTCTCAAAATAAATTAAAATAAACTTAAAAAATTTTTAAAAATATATGATAAAGAGATTTCAACACTGAATCAGAAATTTAAAAATTATCCCCTTTCATTCCTAAGTTTCTATCATTTTCTCTTCTACTTCTTTAGTGTACATTTATTAAACATTTATAATTAACCAAGCATTGTATTAAGATGTAGAGAAACAGTAAATAATCACAAGGAACCTCCTAGACTGAAGATAAACAAATGAAGAATGAAAATAAACAGTTCCAACTTTAATAGAGGTAATTAGAGTATGTCCTACAGGATCAGTAGAGGTGGCAGGTCACCTGAAGACGTGAATACTGAACTAAGTAATGAAGGATGAGGGGCAGCCTGGTGGCATGGCCATGTTGGAGAAGGTCTTTGCAGTCAGAGGGGTTAGAAAATTCACTCTAATAATGTATTTGGTGACGGGAGCTATGGCTAGAACCCCATTTCTCAAAAGGAAGAATAAGATATGGAAAGCTAAAGGAAATGTCTTATTTTAAGGTTATTAATGACAGAATTTTTAAGTTCCATCTCCATTCTAATTAGTAGTTTTTCCATAAGCACATGATAACTTTAGAAATGATTTTGTCATTTCTAAACTTCTAAGAGCTGACTCTTTTGTATTGATTAGTCCTTATAATACCAAACAGTAACATATATTACAATTAACATTCTTAATTTAAAAACACCAATTTGAGTAATCCTTTCAGGCAAACAATTTTTTAAGTTATTTATTTATTTATTTATTTATTTATTTATTTATTTATTTATAACATTTATTTATTTTTGAGAGATACAAAGAACATAAGCGGGGGAGGGACAGAGTGAGAGGGAGACACAGAATCTGAAGCAAGCTCCAGGCTCTGAGCTGTCAGCATAGAGCCCGATGTGGGGCTCGAACTCATGAACCATGAGATCATGACCTGAGCCGAAGTCGGACACTTAACCAACTGAGCCACCCAGGAGCGCCAAACATTTTATTCTTTTGAGTTTATTTATTCATTTATTTTGAGAGAGAGAGAGAGACAGCGAGAGAGAGAGAGAGAGAGAGAGAGAGAGAGAGCATGAGCAGGGGAGGGACAGAGACAGAGAGAGGCTGAGAGAGAATCTCAAGCACTCTCCACACAGTCAGCTCAGACTGGATGCAGGGCTCGATCTCACAAACTGCGAGACCATGACCTGAGCCAAAATCAAGAGTCTGATGCTTAACTGACTGAGCCACCCAGGTGCCCCTCAGCAAACATTTTAAAAGTCTCTATCTAATCTCCATTCACATCTTAGAATTTGATCATTTTTCCCAAAGGACAGTAGTTTGAATGCCCAGACATCTGAATGGAGCCTTTACTTTTATTCCTTCTTTTGGTCTAACTCAGTGGATATTAATCTTTGGGTTCATAAAGACTCGACTCTGGGCCGAAATACAAATATCCTACATGTTATAGGTGACTTGAAGTTTTCAAGGTTAATCTGACTACACAAAATTTTCCCTTTATGAGCTAACACTAGAATGTTCCGGTGCTTTTCCTTAGTGCCTCCCGCTGCACATTTTTCCCGTGCCCAAATAGGTTTTTCTGCAAATAACTCTGAAAGAACCCTGGTACAGGACACCTGCTCGGCACACTGCGGAGGCCATTACTGGTAGGGACAGCTGTTAAGTTCATCTTTCCTAGCCTTAACAAATACCCAAATACAACCACAAGTAGGGTAATAAGAACAAACTCAGAGAAAAGAACTACCTAAAGATGACAAGAAATAGACAGTACAAGACAAAAAAAAATATTTCTGCACTTCTGTACACATCCACACTTGGAGAAATACTCTCCTCTCATACACAGAAGGGTCTATTTTCTTCTGTACTATTTCTTTCCCTCAAGAGATGCTGCTGTTCCTCCCTCCCTTAGAATCCTGTTCTGTAAAATCAGGACCATCTGGGGTTTCCAAGGGCAGTTTGGCAGATACCACGAAACCTGCTCATTCAACACACAGTGTGATGGCTTCTAGGACACAATGACTGGCAGGCTAAAACCTCTATTTCTAACACTGTCTTAAAGGTAGAGTGACCCGGTGAGTTTGAGATTCTGCCCATCATATTTCCTCTTCGAGCCCTGGACTTGAAAGAGGCAGGAGTAGGGGCATTGAGAGTGGCCTGAGGCTGAGGCAGTGTCCTCTTGGATCTGGA
>NW_024412434.1:24917839-25050243 GCF_014898765.1 Herpailurus yagouaroundi
TCTGATTATGGTAGATGCAATAGCACTCTAATGACCCACTTCTGCAGTATGCATTTAGGAGCCATTCCTGGAAACACAGCTTAGTTTGTTTCTTCACTCTCTGAACTAGTTTTAAGTCATTTACGACCATTTCTGCTCAAACTTCATTAGGTAATACATTTCTTTCGGTGGAAACTCTCTAAAATGGATTCTTTTCGTAGAAATGGAACCCTTCCTAACATGTTATGAGAGGAACATTAAAGCAGACCCCCAAACTGAGAATTCCTGAAGGGGCAGAGTTTTGAAAAATCTCTGTGCTCTTTGGTTATAAATTTAGCACATGTTCCTTCTGCTCTTTTGAGTGCTGGGCACTTTCGTGTAGGTCTGCATTCCCATGTGGCAGGGCACTCATAGGGTTAGTGAAGAGTTCCCTCCCTCTGGAAGAGCCAGAGCTATTGGCAGTTTCCATCCTGTTTAGTTAGGTACAGTGAAATATCACCTTACTGAAATCTCTTTTCTCCAACTTTGCAGTTTCCGGGGAGTAGAAGGGGACTCTCTTGCCCTCAAGGCTGGTTCTGGAAAAGACGAAATCCAGTTTTTTAATCAAGACCACACCTAAGCAAGCTCACTGGTGCTTAATACTCTGAAAGGTTTCCTACTCACACATACAGTTTAGATGTACCACGCATTAGCAGATGAACATGTTTTTAAAAATGATTGAAGGTGTGATAAATTATTTTAAAAATATTTCCATAGCTCTCCTTTACAATTTACCTCATTATTCTTTCTGTTGGGCAGTTATTCCTAAATACCCTTGATGCAATTTTGTGTTCATTCTTTCTTATCTAGAACTCATTAGTATAACCTAAGGTGATTTGGGTTGTGTATAAGTCATTTAAATTTGCATAATGAGCCCCAGTGCCTCTCTGGCATGAACTAAGAACTAAGGAAAAATCTGACGGCTTCAGGAGAGCCATAAAATTGGCTCTTTTGGGGGGCAATTCCTTTATAATATTTTAATCAGGGTTTGAAGACAATATATCCAAAGCGTCAGGAGAGACCAAGTCAATGACCCTTAATTGCTCTTGCACAAAAGTTCATTCCAGGAGGGACCAGATGTCACCTTTGTAGTGAAAACAGGTCTTCCTTTTATACATGATCTTTGAGAAGCCAATAAGATACATTACATAAAGAACTTTAAGGGAGAGCTATTTCTAGGGCAGTCTCCAGGAAGAAAAGAAAGCTAATATAAAACATAGGACATAAGCTCAAAGAAGAGGAGATCCCTGATCAGGTTAAATTGCTACAGGAATTTAGGGCTTTGAGGGAACAGCTGTACTAGTATATGCTTTCTTCTTTTTTTTCCATAGCTAACATATTATGATCAGAGTACTCTGCATAAATTACATTCATTACCCATTTGACCTTCACACTATCCTAGAGAATTGATGTTGTTATTGCCATCATCTTACTGATCGTGAAATCGTGGCTCAGACATATTTAGTAATTTGTCCAATGTATATACAACCCAATAAAAGAACGAGGATTACAGTGTAGGCACCCTAATTCCAGTTTTCTGACTGGTATACCATTCACTTTATTTAAGTCCCCCCCCCCCCCCCCCATCTAGGGTGCTCACAGAACTCTATGTGGATATTCTGGATCACTGAAGATACACTCATCAGACATCAGACACTAGACACTAGACTTGTATGCCATGGGAAACCGAGCCAGAAGTGACAATAGCAAAGCCACCGTGTAAGAATATATCATGGATGGGCCATTCCATTAAAGGCAATGGCATGCACATGTGGTTTAAATAGATTCTCTATTCACGAATGAATCAGCCACTCTTTGGGAGATGTTGAGCAGTTATTTTAGAGCTAATAAATTATTTGTTATTTATTTTTCTTTCTTTTGGTTATACTTCCCTCTAATGTATCTTGGTCACACTGCTACAAAGTGAAGTCTGCTAGGGGCACTTGGGTGGATTAGTCAGTCAAGTGTCCAACTCTTGATTTCCACTTAGGTCATGATCCCAGGATCATAGGATTGAGCCCTGTGTTGGGCTCTGTGCCGAGTGTGGATCCCGCTTGAGATTCTCTCCCCACCCCTCTTGGCCCTTCTACCCAGCTCATGTTCTGTCTTTCTCTCTCTAAAAGTAAAAAAAAAAAAAAAAAAAAAAAAAAAAATCCACATTGCGTACTCATTCTCTTTTAGTGTGAAGGGTACTATGTTGACCACCACCCCCCCATAAATGCAACGAATAAAGGGTTTATTAAAAAAGAGTCCAAAGGAGAGACAATAAGGTACTGAATCATAAATAGTTTCGACAAGCTTTCAGTCAATAGGAATGCAGTCTTCAACTTTTAGGTATTGAGACAAGGCGGTTGTAGGTAAGAAGAAAAAATAACAATAGAATACCCTACTATGTGCCTGGTGGTCTGCTATGTGTTAAAAGACATATATACTATGACCTCTACTTTTACAGATGTGGAGAGTCTTGTAGGATATGAAAAATTTGTCTATGTTCATACAGCTTATAAGCAGCAAAGATGAGATTTCTGACAGTGCCTTCTCCTACAAACTATTGTTCTTTGTGCCAGCCCTGGTTGTCTCTCTAAAGTGTCTCGTGCTCCCTGGGGGAAACAATTATGAGGCAAGTCTGAGACACTTCAGGTGAGCTTATTGAAATCTTATGCCATCTGCCTTTTAGCAGGGAAACTCTAATGTTAAATAGGCTGAAGGAATTTTTTTTCTCGAAACTTATAAATTTTTAGCCATGTGACTAAGTATTTAGGGACAAGAAACGCCAGTGACTGGAACTAGAGATCCTGCCTGATGGCAGTCCTGCACCCTGGGGCAAGTTGCCTGGGGAATGAGTCCTGCTGAGGTTTAGATTTTTCAGCTCTCAGCTCACCTGTTCATGCTGTTCACACCTGTGACTGAGGGTCAGGCCCCTCCTTTCCCTTCATTCTGGTGACAGAAAAAGGCTTTAATTTGTTGGGGCATGGAAAAATTACAAGAGGACAATCCAGCTGTTGTAAATTATACATATGCCCTCTATGTGGTCTCTCACCCCATAGATACAGGAAGTCCTATTATCTTTCTTGATCGGAAGTCTCTCTCATTTTCTTGCAGATAGAATCTGTGCCAAATCAACCACCAGACATGCCCTACTCTTGAAGGAACTTAACCAAAGAGCATGTGGAAACTGGGCATCTCACCAATGAATCCAGAAGCACGGGCCACATTTGCCTTGAAGATTTTTTTTCTTTTTCTGATAACATTTCACACATTAAGAAAAAAGCAGAAGAAATGCAAATTTTAAAAATGCTGGCAAAATAATTATAGTAGTTCTTGAAATACCCAGAGAGGCTGGATGAAAATTCAAAATGCTTATGTATGAAGAAGCAAAGCGGCATTGTTAATTTTAGGATAGAAAGTGTCTTTCCCTTGTCCTATCCCCCAACATCAGTAAGCAATATTTTCAGCAAGCAGGTCAAGTACAAAGCGTGCACACGCAGATGAAATAAGTAAAAACAGATGAGGTAAATGGTTTGAATTTAGGAGGTCAACAACATCCCCATTCTACATTTTCAACTCTTCTATGCTGTAGCCAGAGTGCAAATCAAGACTAGCAAGATACTTAAGCAGGAATCGGTACTTCCGTAAGCAGAGAAAGAAGCCTGAGAAGCACGAATGTAAGTGACATCCAGAAAGTCCCATATCACTCCTGTTTTTCTTATTTTCTTATTAAGTGTATGTTCCTCTGAAAAATAATCAAGAAGTTAAAGAATACTTCTAGGTATAAAATATTCTTTGTTTGAAATATGTCCACGTTTTTCGACCTTTCTGCTTCTCTCTTGCTTTTTCTATTGAAAAAATTGGTCCTTAGGGGTATTGAGATGAGTAAAGAATTTTTCAAGTCTCAACTCGGTATCATCATAAGTCCCCCTTTTGTATGACTTTGTTTCCCTCTCCTTTATTTTAAATTCCTTGCATCCCCAACTCCTCAAAGATCTCCACTGTAATGCTTTAAAACGTAGGTCATTATGCATATATAAACATAATTTACATGTAAACATATAAAAACATATTTATATAAAGACATGGAAATGTCTCATAAACATATATGTGCATATATAAAAGTCCCTATGTATGTGTATCTGTATATGGATATACTTATATCCTTTAAAATACAGGACTTCTGTTGTATGTGTATATACTTTTACTTTACATAAATAGTATAGTTCTATGTATTTCTTTTTTCTTACTCTTTTCAGTCAACATTGTGTTTTTATTTATTTATTTATTTTTATTATTATTATTATTTTTTTAGAGAGAGAGAGAGCACACAAGTGGGGGACAGGAGCATGGGGGAAGAGAGAGCAACTCAAACAGAGGCTCTATGCTCAGTGTGGACCCTGGATGCAGAGCTTGATCCCATGACCCTGAGATCATGGCCTGAGCTGAAATCAAGAGTCAGACTCTTAACTGACTGAAACATCCAGATGCCCCAACATTGTGATTTTTAAAAAATACTTGTCCAGGGGTGCCTTGGTATTTCAGTAGGTTAAACCTCCGACTTCCGCTCAGGTCATGATCTCATGGTTTGTGGGTTCAAACCCCGTGTCGGGCTCTGTGCTGACAGCTCTGAGTCTGGAACCTGCTTCAGGTTCTGTGTCTCCCTCTCTCTCTGCCCTCCCCCACTCATGTGCTGTCTCTCTCTTTCTCCAAATAAATAAACATTAAATTTGTTTTTAAATATTTGTTCATATATCTTAGACTGACTTCTCCTGAAAGAGAAGCTGAGACAAAAGCTTCTGTGCAGTTTATTTGAGAACAACCCCTGAGTACTGATTGAGGGACAAAAAGAGTGAGCAGAGAAAGAAAGTGCACCACATGGACAGATTATCAAGTCATCTCTGCTCTTCCCTATGATGGACCCTCAACCCCTCACAGCCTTCTTAGGAACTGTATCAAATGAATTTCAGAATTTTATTCCCAGGGGATCAAAATGGGAAACACTTGCTTATCTACTGGCTTTTGTCCTCCATTGGGCAAGTGGAATCTCACAGGCACTAATTTCCCGATACTTTTGAGTTGACCTGCTCGCCTGCAGGGAAGATGCCCATAGACGTCCCATACCATAGCTTCTGAGAAGCCCCAGGGCAGGGAAGGAAGGGAAGGAAGGGCAGGAAACAATGGTTTGTTTTAAGGATCAAGATCAGGAACTGTCAAGCTGTAGCTGGCCAAATCTCTTAAGTGCAAAAGTGGTTGTTCCAGCAGTGACTGGAGTTCTTGGTGAGAGCTACCAACTAGGGAGCAGCCCCCCAGAGGTATCTGATCCACTAGGCTACTGACTGTGAATCTGTTACAATTTGGACCACTTTATATTTCATTGTTTGCATCCACCACATTTCTCTACACCCTAGACCTTTCTTTGGGGCTCCAAACTCAAGTAGATTATTGCCTGCTTAACATTTTCATCTGGATATCTCACAGGAACTTAAACACAACAAATCCAAAACAGGACTAATGATTATTCCCTTCCAAACCTGTTTCTGCAGGTTTCCTGTCTTGACAATTGAATTATCAGCTACCTAGTGATTCAAGCCAAAGACTGGTATACTTACATTTAAACAATCAGAAGGTCCTGTTGATTATATTGCTTAAATATCTTTCGAAGCAGAAAAATTCTCCATTTCCACTTTCCCACCCTATTCTAAGAAACCACCACCCCCCTCCCATATTATCACAGTGGTTTACTGAATGGTCTCTCTACTTCCAGTCCCACTCTCTGTCAAACCATTTCCCATTCTAGCCAGCGTAACCTGCGAAAATGGAAAATCTAGTTATTTAACCACCCTGTCTCAAATTCTTTAATGACTTCCTTCAAATCATCTATAATAAAGTCTCACAGACTCAATGAGGCCTGTATTACCATGGATTTTTCTGGACTAGTCTCACGCTATTCTTTTCCTCACCTCCCACACCCAAGCTCTCAAAGACAATGTGCTTTGTCTCTCCTTAGCATTGAGGCGAATGCTCTTGGTTTGACCTTGAATGCCTTCCTATGATGGACTAAAGATGGAACAATTTTTTTTGTCTTTACTCCCTTCTAGAGGCAGAATTTGTTTTCTTCCCCCTTGAAACTGGGCTGGCATGCAAATGCTTTAAATGATCTGAGGTGGTTCTGGATCTAAACCTTAACAAAACATGGTAACTTTTTCTTTTTGTTGTTTTGTGAGTGTTCAGCTGCCATCTCAGAAGCTGGGCTACTTTTATGGAGAGGCCATGTGGAAAGGCCACAGGAAGAATCACGATTTTGAAATTACACACACAGAAAAAAGTCCAGCCATGCAGCTGACCCCCACCCTCAAGACATCTACCACCTCTGTGACAGACAGCTTAGACGTTCCGGCTTGTTGAAATGCCCAGCGGCTGTAGGTACCAAATGACATCACATGGACCAGAAGAATTACCTAACTGAGAAATCAATCACAGATTTGCAAAGGATAATAAAATGATTATTTTGGGAACCCACTAAGTGTAGAAGTGGTTTGTTAGACAGCAATAACGTTGCCTTGCCAGAAGCAAGGGAGACTATACAATGATTAGGGCACTCTGTAAATCTACAGATGATGATTTGGGCAGAAAAATTTCCAGAGTTTTGTATAACTCTGGGGACTATGTTGGAAATTCAGAAAAGTGTCTGGAGTACTTCAATCATTTCCAATCTAGTATGATTTCAGGATATGTAGAATGCACCAAGTCTTCTTGCTTATGTTAATAGTTGATTTTTGAAAAACAAGATTAGATAATGTTTACATCAATAACAAGGCATATGATTAGACTCCAAAGGACCGATATCTCAAGAGAACGTTTGTTTTTGAGAAGAGAATTAGACTTGGACATTGAGTCCTGGCTTGACTATTTAGTTGCTGCTTTGGGTAGAATTCATGAGGTTAATTAATTTTTATTGGTTAGAGGATAAAGTAGACGGTGCACAAAATGGCAAAGCATGGGCATATGATTAAAAAATAAAGGTGCTTGAACTGATAGGAAGCTGCCTAGTAGAGAAGTCAAAGGTAAGCAATGCACGCTGACCATAAATCAAGCAAAAGTCTGCAAGAGGGGATCTTGCTGCCAAAATGCATGCAAGAATTAGGGAAGTGTTCGGGGCGCCTCTTGGCTCAATTGATTAAGCCTCTGACTTCAGCTCAGGTCATGATCTCACAGCTCCTGGGTTGGAGCCCTGCATCGGGCTCTGGGCGTACAGCTTAGAGCCTGGAGCCTGCTTTAGATTCTGTGTCTCCCTCTATCTCTGCCCCTCCCTTGCTCACACTTTGTCTCTCACTCCTTCAATAATAAATACACATTACAAAAATAAAAAGAATTAGGGAAGCGGTTTTAATACATATTCCTTCCCTGCCACATACACCCTCCTTTTTTCATTGTCATCAATTCTCTCTTCCATGAGTATTATAAAGTAATCGAGGGTACAAAATTAACATGAAATTACAAGTAGTGTATTTATAAGGATGGGATCCTTTGGAAGTACGATCCAATGTCAAAGAAAGAGGTTACTGGGACTGTGTCATATCATAATCTCTTCCTTATTCTCACAAGTCTGACAAATAAAATCGTAAAGATACCTTTAAAACATCTCAAGTTCTCTTACCGAAAATTCCAAGAAAGTCATAGCTACCTAAAAAAGAAGATTCTGGAATAAAACAATGAGCAACTCAACTTCTCAAGTCTCAGTCTCTTCACGTGCAATGTTAGAATTATACTGACTTGGTAGTGGAGTGGTAAAGATGAAAAGAAATAATGTCTAAATGGCACCTACCACAGTGTCAGAACGCTTTAAAAAAATATCAAAGAGAGAAACTAACAACAACTATCTATTGAGCACCTAATGTGTTGTTCTTTGAAAACAGAGACATTGAACAGACTCCAATTTCATTAAATTTGCAAAACTACTTATTATAAATACAATAATCTGTGGATTTATCAGCTGGATAAATAATAATCATATGCTGGCTAAAGAACATCCCAAGAGTTAAGGTCTTCCCTATACACACATATTGGCTGAATCTATGTATCTTTTATAAAATATGTGAAATGATAAATATAAACACTCTTAGAACATGGTGTTTTAGAAGTTAAATCTAGTAGATTTTTCTAAAGCCTGAACATCTCATTTAAATAAAGCAAACATTTAACCTCTGCATTCGACATTTAAACAGGGCCTTAATGAATCAATTAATTTCCTAATTTGTTTTGGACATCATTAAAGTATTCATCTATAATCTGGCATAACATACATTTTGGGATGCCTGGTTATAGAGAATTCTTAACTGTTAAATAAGAGGGTCAACTCATATTCTAAATTCCGCCTTTCAGAATTCTTTTATTTCTATTTCCAGAGTTTTGCTCAGGCAGGAAATGCTTTTACCCCCTTTCATATGGAAATTATTTCCACAATATGCACCATCAATATTCATCAAGTATCACACCAATTAACAAACCATGAATAATCTGGAACAAAAATTTAATGCATGAAAACCCACAAACATCTAGGTGGCTGTTAATAAGACTGTGTTTGAGGTAATCACACACAAATTTAATTTTAAATATACTTCCCTTAAGGAAGGGGTATCAATGTTAATTTAAGAATTTAATTTGTATGGTGTTTTAATAAAATGTCTTTCAAGAAATGTGCAAAAACATCATGCTAGGAACTTTGCTTATCAAGCAAACATTTAATTTTCTTTTATGGAATGGAAATAGACTATTCCCTTTATATTTGTATAACTTTATATAACTCCTTTGTGAAGTTAACCTAGTGTCTTAGTATGAAACAAGTAATATCAATTCTTTGAATATATGAATATATACCTCATAAAACAATTACTTTTGAAATTAGTAGCAACCGTATTTTTTTTTTTTTTTTTTTTTTTTTTTTTAGTTTTAGGCACTATAAAAGTTTAGTCAGGGCACTTTGAGCTCGATCATATCTACAAGTGAGTTACACTGATTTAAAAATTTATAAATACTCTAATTGGCTTTCCAAACTTGGTGGTTTAAACTGGCATGATTAATCTCAGATAAATTCATATTTGTCTTTTCTAATTAAGTCTAAATTTGATGACAGAAAGAAGGGATGGCACCCTCTCCCGAATAATGAGAAAGCCCAGGTCCAGAACATGTATCCAGCTTTTCCAAGGACAAGTGAGTGGCAGAATCACAGGGCTAGGACTTCATTATGTGTCCCTGTCCTTACTAAGTTTTTTGTCCTTTCAGTAAAAGGATAAAGTAAAGCTAATAAAAGTTGAGCAGAGGAAATTGTAAAGATACAAGCAGAAATTAATTACATTAAAAATAAAGATCTAAAAGAAAGAATCAACAAGAAGCTGAAAGCTGATCCTCTCAAAGGCTAATAAAGTAGATAAATCTTTGGCATGCCAAATCAAGATAAAAAAAAAAAGCACAGATAAAGAATATTAGAAATATAAAGAAGGATTAATTATAGCTGTGATTAATTACAGGAGTTTTAAGTATTACATGAGAAAATACCCCAAAAATCCCTTTATGACAAATTTGAAAATAGATGAAAATTGCCATTTATAAAAATATATAATTTACCAAAACATACTGAAAAATAGAAAACCTAAGGACATGTCTCACAACTAAAGATGTTCAATCCATAGATAAGAATTTATCTCTCCACAACAGCAAAAAAACTCAACAAAAACATTACAGGCCCATATGACGTTTTAGGCATCTGCTATCAAATATTTAAGGGAGAGAGAATTTCAGTATTAAACAAACTCCCAAGATCAGGAAAGAAAAAGGTGGTGAGGAGCAGGGGGACCACATACACATCCATTTGATGAAGCTAATATAACTTCGTTAGCAAAATCAAGTAAAAAGTATGAATAAAGAAAATTTATTACCATAACTCATGAATGAAGATGAAAAACTCCAAATAAATGTTAGCAACCTGAAGCCTACAACTGTATTTGGAAATATCAATTAACTGTCTTGAATCCTTTCAGAGAATCTTTGTCTCTTCTCTAGAGCATTGTAATGAATTTGAATTGATTTGATTTCTGATTTATTTCCACCATTAAACATTTTCTACTTGTCCTGATATCCTTCCTTCCTTCCTTCCTTCCTTCCTTCCTTCCTTCCTTCCTTCCTTCCTTCCTTCTTCTTTTTGTTCTTCCTTTCTTATGTTCTCTTGACTGATATTTTTTCTTCCTTATCATTTTCCATTTGCTTGTCATTTTCCTTCTTGGCTCTCTCCTCTATTGATTCTGTCAATTTTTTTCTTGTCCATTTCCCTTCTTTTATGTATTTGAAAGTTGGAGGCTACAGTTTTCTAAAGATTTAAGATAATCTAAATTTTATAGGTACCTTTACTTCATTTTCAATGAGTTTAAGGACTTTAGAAAGTTTTAGCTCCATCTACCCCCTCTCAATTCATATGATATTGTGGTCTAGTGTTCTAGTTCTATCCTACTTTTTTCCCCTAACATTCTGTTGTTTGGTACAATGTTTATTTTGATTTCCCTACAAATTTCACAACATCCTTGTTTGCCATTCCTTTTTGCACTTCAAACTTTCCATCTGAAATACTTTTCTTTGAGACTGAAGTATGTCTTTCATGAGTCCCTGTACTGAAACTGTTCTGCTGGTAGTAAATATCTCAGTTGTCGTTTGAAATTATCTTTGTGTCACCCTCATATTTGGAAGACACTTCTGGTGGGTGTAGCAATCAAAGCAAAGGGGTACTTTGTGCATTCATTCTGCATCAATTTGGTAGATGATCAATGAAATCTCAGTGAGTGCCCATGACACTTTTCATTGGTGTTCTGTGGCTTCACTGGCATGAGTTGAGGTTGTGAAAGGGCGGGCCTACGCCAGCCGACTCCATCTTGTTCTGTGTCCTTCACCCTGACCACACCTCCTCCCCTTGAGTAACCCCCCTCACCTGCCTAACAGGACTCGGACCCTTCCCCAGGACCCTTCCCCAGCCAATCGGCTGAGGCCATAGCCATTACCTCACCAACTGCCCCCAGGCCCCAATAAAACCTTTGTCCTTTTGAAACTCGCTCTCTTTCCCTGGTATCTCACCGCTGCGTTGGTGCAGGTAGGGGATTGAGCTCGAGCTAGCTCGAATAAAGGCTCTTTGCTTTTGCATCGGACTCGGCTCCCTAGTGGTCTTTGGGGATCACGAATTCTGGGCATAACAGTTGAACATTGGGACTTTTCTTCTCTCTCAACCTCTCCCTCTCTTCCTCTCTCCCTTCCTCCCTGGATTTTTTTTTGGGTTCCAAGATTTGAATACTGGTGAATTTCAACAATTCTAGGCAAACTCTTAGTTACTACATTTTTGATATCACTTTGTCCAATTCTCTTTTAAATTTACTCCAAGACACTGGTTACTCTTTGTTTTTTGTTTTTTTTTGACTTTGTGTGTTTCACAGTTTTTATATTTTCATTTTTCATATTTGTATTTTTCATCTTTTTCATATTTCTCCATCTCTTTTTCTAGACTTCTTAAATCGTATACTTTTTGGGTTACATTCATCAGTTTCCTAACTCTTTTGTCATACATGTTTAACTGGAATTTATTCCAGTCATTTTTTTATTCCTGAGAATTTCTGCAGTTTAAGAGCAGTTTGCTGCTTTTAAAATTGTTTCATAATCTTCTATAGATTCTATTTTTTTTCAAAGTCATATTTCTAGCCTGTCAGGTATGTCTTTAAATATACATATAAATGTAGCTATAAGTATATACACATACAGCTTTACACAATATTGCCTTTCTGAATAGTTGGTGGAATTTCTGGATATATCCTAGGTGTCTTTCTATTTTTCTTTGATACTTTAAGTTCACTTTATAAGAAATGTACTACATTCTGGGAAAATACTTTGATATTCTAGTTCATTGACTGGTTTCATTGGTTATTTTCAGCAATTCAGTCTGAGATTTTTATTTTGAAAATATGTTTAAATTTCCATATGTCACACAAAAGTTAGAAGGATCGTACGTGACCTTATTTGGAGGTATTCAACTTGCAGTGAAAGCACGGTTTTTTGGGCATGCCAGTTTGCATGTCTCTTTAATGCTGTGTGTGTGTTTAACTCTTGGTCACTGTAGCATGATTCTCTGTGACATTTGCCTCACTAGGTTTAGTTGAGGTTGGATCTCAGTATAAGGACCTGCATCTGATGAACATGATGGAAAGTCTGCCTTGGACATACAGCTCTTCCTCCCACCCTGGGATCTGCCTGAGCCTTGTACCCAAGAGTCACAGCTGATGCTTGGTCATATGCAGACACATTGCCCTCTGCTCAGTCCAAATGGCTTAAGGTTGACCAAATCAATGGCTTATTGTCAGACTGCATTTCCTTGTTCAATTTCAATATGGTTCCCTCCTGCCCTTGGTCTAGGTAATTTTGAGCTTCCCCGAAACCCCCCTAAGCCACCATGGTCTCTTCCTGTATGCGTGTTGGACATTCATCTTCTCTATTCTTGTTTCTCTATGACTCTGATCTCACTTCATTTCTAACTGTTAGGAATTCCTCAGAAACTTTTTTTCTACCAGTCTTTCCTTGTTTTCCAGTGAACTTACGACTTTAATTTCTTAAAAACCACTTATTACCTGACATTTCGGATAAATTTTGGTGGCCAGGGAAATTAGGTACTTCTGTTCACTCTACCACATTTTCCCAATCCAGTTATGCTTTTTCCCCCCACATTTCTATTTTCTCATTGGTTTAAATAAAATTAGCATTTTAACAACTCCATAACACTGGGTATGTCACTACACTGTGGTTTATTTAAACATCCTCTACCATTTGCTACCCCAAATCTTTTACCAATGTGAATAACACTAGAGTAGACATAATTCAAGAGATATGCATTTTTACATATCCACAATTACTCCCATAGAAGCACACTATAAGTGAAATTACTACCTAATACCCTTTGTAACAAATGGAGATGGCTTGTAGACAGTGACCAGTGGATTTTAACCTTAAGATAACACAATGGGGTATTGACCAGTCTTCTCTAAAAAGGCACAGGAGGCTTAATTTTGGGTGCTATCGCTGTCAGCCTATCTGTGATGCTGATTAGAAACAAATGGCTGGTTTCACCACGGCTAAGTTTCACACTAAGAAGAAAAGGTAACACTTCTGCCAGCTGTTTCAAAAACAGCTTAGGTGCAATATGCAAGTTAAGAGTGAAAGGAAGTGCCATCATTCCTATTTTTATACTTGATTCTACTAATGGTATTTCTGCATCTATAGTTGGAATATGTAGTTAGAACCTACACAAGCTAGCTAGCTAGCTAGCTACACACACAGACAGACATACACACGTAATAGTTATGTATGTATGTACGTATATATTATGGACTGGATGCCTGTGTCTCCCCAAAATGCATATGGTGAAACCCTCGCCTCCAATGCAGTGGAATTTGGAGATGGGGCCTTTGGGAGGTAATTAGGTTTACATGTGGGCATAGGGTGGGACCTCCATGATGAGATTACTGTCCTTAGAAGTCAAGATAGTAGAAAGCTTGCCTGCTCCTTTTCCACCATATAAAACACAGTGAGCAGGTGGCCCTCAACAGGCCAGGGAGAGAGCTCTCATCAGAACTCAACCATGCTGGCACTTAGACTTCCAACGTTCAGAACTCCGAGAACTATGTTTTGTGTTTGTAAGCCACCAAGTCTGTGGTACTTTGTTTCAGCAGCCCAAGCTAAGACATATTTTGGTCCTGAGAAGTGGGGTGCTGCTGTAATGAATGCCCAAACACGTGGGAACCATTTTGCAACTGGGTAGTGGGTAAAGACTGCGAGAGTTTTGAGGTGCATGCTGGAAATATGGATGTTTAGAGTGATTCTGGAGAGGTCTCAGATGGAAATGAGGAATACGCTACCAGAAACTGGAGGAAAGGCCATTCTTGTTATAAAGTAGCAAAGAATTTGGCTGAACTGTGTGCTTATGTATTGTGGGACAGCTGTGAGTGAGGAAACAGGAATATTTAGCTCAGGAGATTTCTGAATAAAGGGTTGAAAATGTGGCTTGGTTCTCCCAACCACTTATAGTAAAATATGAAGAGAGAGAGGGAGAGGGAGAGAGAGAGAAAGAGGAGTTGAAGAAGGAATTGTTAAGCAAAAGGGGACCAGAACTTCAGGACTTGGAAAATTCTATTTTGCAAAACAATGAGAAAAGTTTGTTCTGAAGAGAACACTTAAGCGTATGGGTGAAAACCATTTGATAGGGGTGCCTGGGTAGCTCAGTGGGTTAAGTGTCCGACTTTAGCTCAGGTAATGATCTCAAGGTTTGTGGGCTCAGTGGGTTAAGTGTCCGACTTTGGCTCAGGTAATGATCTCAAGGTTTGTGGGTTTGAATCCTGCATCAGGCTCTGCTTGGGATTCTCTCTCTCTCTCTCTCTCTCTCTCTCTCTCTCTCTCTCTCTTCCTGCCCCTCCCCCCGCTCATATTTTCTCTCTCTTAAATGAAGCTTAAAAAAAGAAAGAAAGAAAACGAGTTTATAAAGAAATTATGGGTGTGATTCATTAATAAGTCAAGAATAGAGGTGGGGTTATACCAGCAGTCTCTGCCGGTTTGAACTAAAGGAGAAGGTGAAACAGAAGGAAGGAAGGCTCCTGGACTTACTGAATTTTGCAAGATGGGACTGTAGAGCTTTTTAGCTGTGAATATGACCTATCTTTCAAGAGCTAAAGAAAGATCCCAGAGCTGATTCAGCAACCATCAGGGTTACCCCCACACTGGCCCAAAGTTCCCAGGCACAGGTGGCCCGCCTACCTCCACCTTGATTCCAGGTGTATGGGCAGAGGCTTCACAGAGCCATGTGGTCTGAGCCCTGAGGATGCTGCCCTCCAGTGGACAGCACAGAACCAATGGGGATTATTCCTGAGCCTTAAAACCTAATAGAATTTGCCTTGCTAAGTTGTGGATTCGAGTGAGATCCACTACCTCTTCCTTCTTTCCTGTTTCTTCCTTTTGAGTGGGCAAGGCTATCTTACGCTTGCCCCTTGCATTTTGGAAATGCATAAGTTGTCTGACTTCCCAGGTTCATGGCTGCAGCGGAATTTTACCTCAAGATGAATTGTACTCTGAGGCTCCCCCATATCTGATTTTAGATGATATGTAGAGGGGACTTTCAACTTTTGTCTGAATCAGGAATGAGCTAAGACATTTGGGGCTGCTGAGATAGAATAAATGTATTTTACATGCGAGTACATGAATTTTGGAAGGCCAGGGTCAGGACGTAATGGATTGAATGTTTGTGTCCCCATCAAATGCATGTGTTGAAGACCTAACCCCCACTATGATAGCATTTGGAGATGCCACCTTTGGGAAGTAATTCAGGTTAGATGAGGTCACAAGGATAGGACTCTCCTGATGGTATTAGTGCCTTTATAAGATAAGACACCAAAGAAAGAAGAGGCCATTTGAGCACAGAGGGAGATGGCAGCCATCTATGAGCTAAGAGAAGGACTCAGAATAAAACGCACCTTGATGGTACCTTGATTTTAGACTTTCCAGCCTCCAGAATTGTGGGAAATAAATCTGAGTTGTTCGAACCACCCAGTCTGGGGTATTTTGTTATGGTAGCCCAAGTAGACTGATACAGTATACACACCAACATACAGATATACTTTTTGTTTGTTTGTTTAATCCAAAATGGAAAGCATCCATAGATGCAATCTGATGACTTTTAATCCAAACATTAACAGCGTAACTCAAGGATTACTTCCTTCAGATCTTTAAGAAAGTTTTAGAAAAAATGGTCTGTTTCTTCTTCATTCAGATCTTGGGCCTTGGTAACTCCAGTATTTCTAGGTTGCAATGAAATAATTTGGCCTGCATGCTATCATTCATTTAATTAAACCCTGCCTTCAGATGAGGCTTTTAGTGATAACTTTACATTTCTTTTGCTCTGTTTTCTGTTAGTATTATGAGAAATCTCAAAATTTTGGTGACCTAGTATCATACTTTTTATCCTTGTCCAGTGAGAATATTGTCATTTGCTAAGAGATTTGTGGCTTACATGGAAGAGTTCCACACCTGTGGCCAGTCCCTCTCCACTGTATTCAGAAAGTGTTTTTTTTTTTCTTTCTCTTTTAAATGGAAATGGATGGGGTGAACAGGTCTGTAAATACAATGATATCTCCAATCATTGTGCTGTAGAAATGGCACATTACACTAAGATAAAAAACCCCACAAATCTTCTATTCCATCAAGCAGGTTTTCTGAGATGAAATCATAGGTACGGAGGCAATGCAGCTTACAATGAGGCAGCAGATTAAGTATAGAACTTGGAACGAAGATCTCAGTTGGACTCGTGCACCTATAGTGTGCTAGCTATGTAGCTTTGAATGAGATACCTAATTTTCCTGACTTTAATTCTGTGATCTCAGGATGGGAATAAAAATCCCATTCCTTAGGTCATTAGGAACATAAATATACTTTATGTGAAGCCCCTAGTTGATTCCTGGCCTTTCATTGGTTCTAAGGGCCATCGTGTAGTGTTATTATTCTCGTTATTACTTCTGTTACTACTTTCACCATGTTTTCTTCTCTACCTCCAGCCCTTGCAAATCCTTATACCTAGGACTACGGACTAATCCTTATACTACTGCTTACATGGTCTGAGTGTCATTAATTGAGCAGGGTTTTCAGTCCTACAGAGTCAGGCTACCTTCTCAGTTCTTTTATGCTCTGACCACATGATTATGGGGGAACTGTTCAGCCTCTGGGTCTCAGTTCCTTCACCTGAAAAAAAGGGCACAATAACATCTGCCTTCTATGTCACTGCGAGGATAAATACAATAATGCATGTATGTAAACGCATAGGAAGCACTGAGAATGGGGTCTTCAAAGTGAAGGCTTACACTAACTTAAAGTTCCTATTAGTAATACTTAATATTAATTTTATGATAAATCCAAAAAGAAAAAAAAAGCAAAGATTTCTGGCAAAACCCATTTAAGATACTTAAAACTTCTGGTTTTTTCTATACCCACTCATATCACAATATTCTCTTTCTTCTATGCAAACCCCAAATTATTTTCTTTGTTTGCTTTATAAGGGAGAGATGTCACAGAGAGGAAATCAGGCAAATAATGCAACTAGAAAAAACTGTTAAAATGCACACCCCTAAACACATTTTTTAAAAGAGATACTAAATAACCCATTGTCCCTAAAGAAAAGAAAAGCAAACAGATAAGATCACAACACACACCATGGAAAAAATCCCCAAGTGAAAAGGTAGTTATATAAAGAGCTCATGAACAATGTAAGTACTATAAATACATACATAATTTCATCATCCGCTGTTTCCCTGTTAGATGTGCTCCCTTTCAGATGGTTCTCACGCATCTGTTCAAGACAAAGCCTCTGAGCCTCTTAAATTACTCACAGCTCTTAAAAACATACACTTTGGGTTGCAATTGTTAAAAGTATTTAAATTTTATTTAAATGTGTTTAAAGACTGTTTTATGTCCCTGGATTTGGAAGGAGATAACATATTTCCCATAACCAAACTCCTCAAACATTTAAGAACTATATTGAATGCTAATTAAATCCGGAAACTACTTTGGAAAAAATGAAAACTCCAGGCTCATTTAAACCACATTTTGGAAGGTACTTTAAAAGATAATGAAGGTCTAGCAAGTGGCAGTGAAAAGTTAACTGGTGAGGATTTTTGGTTTTGGTTTACTTATTTATATGCAACATCTTCTTATTTCTAATGATTCTGCTTGTATTTATGAATTTATCCAAAATGTTTCATGATTTTATCTTTAAGACTAGGTTACATACATAGTGGTTGAACTATCATCTCCTAGATCATGAGAACTTGAAAAATGTTCTTTTATAATTCAAGAGAATAGTCCAGTAATAGTACTTATATACAGAAAGTTTCTAGATTTTTGTTCACATGATCTTACCTCAGAGTTTTGCCAATTTTTTTTTTATTTTTAATAAAACAATTCTATATTTTACATCTAAGTCATTTTAGTTTTAATTACTTGAAAAATATTTAAGGGAGAAAACTGGTTGACAGAATTAAACTAACTAGAGATTGTAGACTACTCTTATGTTTTCTTCAGTCATCTATGTAAAATTGTGACATTGATGAGCATCATGAGGTAAGACGCATGACCTCCTAAAGTAGACGAGTTTGCAAGAGAATGCTCTATTGATATCAATAGACCGCCATTAGGAAAGCTAGTCTACAGACACAATCCTGCTTTTTTCTATTTTTCAGCAAGAAACAAAAAATGCATTGGCTTCTTTTTTCTCGCCAAGGAATGGAAAGAAAACAGAGATGGGATATAGAAGATAGAGACTAGAAGCAGAAAGCCAGTCATATCCCTTGTCAAACATGAATGGAGAACAACTCCAGAGATAATTAGAAATGCCAAGGATGAAAATTAATGTCTTCTTTCTAGTAAAATGCGCTGTTTATAATCCATTGAAACCTTAAATTGGCCAGAAATAGAAAGAATTTTATGGAGTAGGACAAAGGGCACAGTCAGAAAGCCCAGAGACCCAGGGAACATTTCAGGGGGGTCTCTGGTAGTAACAAGGACACAGGTGCATTTGCTTAAACCCCACCCCCCCCTTTTTTTGGCTAAGTAATTGTATTTGCTCTTAAAAATAACAGGATATTTTTAATTAAGGCATTATAGTCAGTATACAAGAAACTGAATTATGTGCTAGTTTGAGCTTTCTCTGATATTCACACTGAGTCAAAGAATTTAGGTTGAGGCTCTTCAAAGTAATGTCTCACTGTTTGGAGGCAAAACCCGCAATTTTAAGTCAAGTGTCTAAGAAAAATTTGCTTCCAGAACCTAACATACTAACATAGGTAACTTCTGAATAGAGAACACTAGCCTTTACTTCACTGTTTTAAAAAAAAATTTTTTTTTTAACGTTTATTTATTTTTTTTTGGGACAGAGAGAGACAGAGCATGAACGGGGGAGGGGCAGAGAGAGAGGGAGACACAGAATCGGAAACAGGCTCCAGGCTCTGAGCCATCAGCCCAGAGCCTGATGCGGGGCTCGAACTCACGGACCGCGAGATCGTGACCTGGCTGAAGTCGGCCGCTTAACCGACTGCGCCACCCAGGCGCCCCAATTTACTTCACTGTTTTAATCATCTCCTGAAACCTACTACAATGTTCATAATGGGGACTTTTTTTTTTAAGGCATAAGCCCCAAATGCTGCCCGACATGATGTGCTTATAAAAGAGAACACTTTAGAAAACAAAGCCGCCATTTAGAAAGACCATGCTAACCACTTTTTATTATTGTGTTGGAGAGCTAGAAAGAAAAAAGGAACACCTCTAGGCACCCTGTAAGAGAATCTGGGACAGGCAATTCTATGATTAGCATAAAATAATTTCTTTCAGCTCCAAATTGTGATTCAAACTGATTTCTCATCCTTACCAAGTTTCTCATGTGAACGCTAGGGCACTGGTAGGGAGAGATGGTGCCCAAGAATTGGGATGGAGATGAATGAAGGTGGATTCAGAGGAATCCTCCCTATAAGTCCCTTTAGACCTTCCTTACCAGCTAGCTAGTGCTCCTCCATTCCATTCTGAGGAGGACGTAGATTCTCCTAGCATAAGGATACTGTGATGCTCTTACATTGCAAGGGGATGCTTGTTCCCAAAAGGTCCACTACCTCTCATGGTCTCCACATGCATACTGGAGTCACATCCAACCTGACACAGGGAAGTGGGTACCAAGACCGACCTGGGACGAGTCCACCTACACCTTGAAAAATGTGCAAAATGTGGTTAGTTTATATCAGCAGGAATTAATATACATGTGCATCAATGGACTATACCTATATTTGTCCGGCATGAAGGGAAAATAAGTTTGAAATGGCCAATTATATCAGTACGGGTGCACTTATGAGGAATTCTAGCTTCCATATGTTAGCTTGAGACTGAGAAAGGCCCTCACAATTTGCTCACATAGTTGACTAAAACCTGGAAGTTATATTTGTCTACATTAAAGGAAACTAAAATGTGCAATTTCCTTGCTATAATGCAGAGGAATACAGCTAACAGCTCAGGGAAACAGGAATGTTGGAATGGATTTCTAATGTGTGATTGACTCACCCAACTGGGAGGACTTAGAGGACACTCTTCCCACAGAATCATGGAGCAGTATTTGGTGAGGGGAGCACTGCCATCCTTTGAGAGCTCTGCAGACATCCTCTGTAGGATGGGATGATGACAGGCCCTCTTGAGGAGGTACCTGCTAAGCTGTCACAGATGTGGATTGTCAGTGCTTCTCTCCTTTCCTTCGCAAAGGGACTTGGAGGCATTAGCTCAAGTCATTGTGTCTCTCAGAAAGGGAAATAGAAATATTTGGGGTTACTGGACCCTGACTCTAAAGGGGCATTAAACCTGAAGAAGTCTATCAGTCAAGGTGGGGACTTTTCAATGGTTGAGTGATAAATAGGCTTCTGGATTTTGTTTCCCAATGTATGCAGAGGGTCCACAAATTTATCTGGATTTCATTCCCCATTTTTTTGGATATGCCATGGGAAGACAACACTTGACAGGTGGCATAATCTTCTCATTGGTTTCTAGACCCATCCTCTTTTCTAAAATTCTCTTCTTCTTTTCAAAAGAAAGCAGATCCTTTACCCATACCACATCTTATGATAGCATCCTTAGCTAGGTTACAAAGTTTCAAGGGCAGTCAAAAAGGTACAAATATTGGTTTGGGGGAAGTCTCCCTAATCCTGTAAGTCTTTCTGTCTTTTCCCATCCTATTCATATTATTATGGGGGGAAAGCTGGGCTCATGATAAATATTCTGAATTTGGAACAACCAAAGCAGAGTATGAAAATACTGATTTTTCTAAATATAATTAGAATGTCCTCATGAACTACACTTTTTCAATCTCTTCACATTAGATAAGACCAACCAATTTTTATGTGATTTCTTTCAAATTTGGTGTGTATGATTCAATAAATAGTTAAAACATAATTAACAAGTTGTATCACATAATATATCCATTACTCATCCAATCTAATCTTATATAATAGTATGTACTATCTATTAAAAAATAGTAAGTAATGCTGGGGCATCTGGGTGGCTCAGTCCATTAAGCATCAGACTCTTGATTTTGGCTCAGGTCATGATCTTGCAGTTCATGACATTGAGCCCCGCATCAGACTTTGCGCTGACAGCAAGGAGCCTGTTTGGAATTCTCTCTCTCCTTTCTCTCTCTGCCCCTTCCTTGCTCTTGCATGTGCACTTTCTCTCTCTCTCTCTCTCAAGATAAATAAATATTTAAAATAATAATAGTAATAACAATAATAATATGTAATGTCATATGAGAAAATTTTAAATATTCATGAGAACATACCTAGATTTTCAGAATTGCAATAATGAATATGCAAGCAAAATGTTTGCTATTCCATATCATATCATGGAATGTCATCATGCAGAAGGTTGAAATGCCAACAGAAATGGGCAGCAAGCATTGAAAATTCACTCACCAATGTGGTAATTATGCATCTAGTTATTTTAGTACACCATTGGCTTTCATACCAAATGACAATGATGTGTTAAAATTTTAAGTTGTTTTTTATTTACCCTTTTCATCTCTTCCTATCTGTAAATCAGATAATGTGGAATGCATGGAAAAAGCTGGGAGTGGGGAAAGTGAGTGGCGGGGAGTGGGGAGAAGGGCAAGCAGGGAAGTGTTGGCAGAGTAACCATTTCTACAGGTCAGCTTGAATGTGGAGGTAACTGACTAAGTGACAGGGTGCCCAGCAGCTGTTTGTGGACAGGACACTTTTCACTTCCTCCAAAGCTTGATGAAAGAGTAAAGTTTAGCCTGGTGGTGACATCCATTCAACTATTTCTGACATAATCGGAGTTTAAGTCAAAGGGTATAAAGAGAGGATGAACAGGCTTTCCTAGTACATCAGAGTACTCATTATCATCAATTCAAGCTGGAACAAAGTATTATAAGGATCAATAACACAAAACATTATATTATAGTCAGCACATATAATGCATTATATCCCTGATGGGAACATGACATACAAGGGGCCATAAAAAGCTTCATGAAAAGGTTAATTACCTGATGGGAAACACATATGGGAAAACAGAGATCCCATCGGGATGCATCTCTGATATGTGGACAAGCACAAACCATGCCCACCTAGAAAATGTCTCTGTAAGACACACAATCTGAAGCCAGGTGGACCCTGACCCAACATGGCATTTATGATCATAATTCCAGAACTGCGGCAATGCTGTGGGCACAGCTCTCTCCTCTATAGCCAATCTAATTATGTCACTTTGAAGTCCAACATGATTTTCATCACCTTTAGGATACGAACCTGAATCCCTAACATAACCTCATGTATTTTTGCTCTGGTTGATTCTCTAGCATCACTTTTGTTTCTCTCTGTCTCCACCTTCCAGCAGAGTTCTCCAGACCACATCCTCTTTCTCACCAGAAGGCATCCTACATGCTGTCCCATCTGATGGAAATTCTACTTATTTTTCACAGTTCTCTTACACATCACTCCTTGGCCAGGGATCTGTCCTCTCTCCTAGATTAAATCAGGCACCATTGTAGAGACCCACTGTTTGTTTTTTGTTTTTTTTTTTCCCATTTTTGGCACTAAGTGTCTGTGAAGTGACTCGCCCAGTCTCCATGTCTGCTGCTAGACAGAGCTCCGTGAAAGCAGAGAGACTGTTTTGACCTTGACCATATTTCACAAGGAGGACAGTTTCTGGAGTATAGTAGGCCCTAAATAAATAACCGGACAATTAATAACTTAAAATTGAGGATTATAAAAAGGGATATGTTATTCAGGAAGCTGTATCTTTTGTGATCCCCCTCCCTGCAAGTTTTACTGAGGTATAATTGAACTGCAATAAATTTCAGATATTTGAACTGTAACATTTGATGAATTAGAACTCATACATTTGCCTTCTATTACAGACTTCTATTACAGAGCATTACACATGCTTCCAAATGTGGTGGTGTTTGGAGGTGGGGCCTTTGGGAGGCAATTAGGTCATGAACGTGGAGCCCTCATGAAAAGAATTAGTTCCCTTATAAAAGGGATCTTAGAAAGCTTCCTCACCTCTTCTGTCCTGTGAGGACATGGCAAGAAGACATCTAGGAACAAAGAAGCAATGTCTCATTAGACACCAAATCTGCCAAAGCCTTGATCTTGGACTTCCAAGCCTCAAGAACTTAAATCAATTTCTTTCGTTTATTGGCCACCCAGTCTATAGTATTCTCTCCCAGCAGCCTGAAGAGACAAAGATACCCACAAAGTCATTACTATAATCAAGATAATGAACATTTTCATGATCTTCAAACTTTCCTCACGCCTATGTTCCCCTTTACTAGTCCCTAGCCCTAGGCAACCACCAGTTTGCTTCTTGTTGGGAAGATTGGTGTGCATTTTCTAGTAGTTCATATGAATGGAATCAAACACCATGTACTTGTTTGACTTCTTCTATGAAGCGTGTTTTTTTGAGGTCCATTCATATAGTTGTGTGAATCAATACTTCATTACTTTTTCACATCAAGTAGTTTTTCATTGTATGGTTATAGTACAATTTGGTTATTCATTCACCTATGTCTGGACATTTGAGTTGTTTTCTGTTTGTGACGAGACAAAGTTGTTATGAACAATCATGTGCCAGTCTTCGTGTGGACGTCTGTTTTCATTTCTTCTCTGTAAATATTCAGGAGTAAAATGTCTAAGTCATATGGAAGCTACATATTGAACTCTTCAAGAAATTGGTCCCTGATTCTCATAGTGCTTGTACTACTTTCTATTCTTATTAGCAGTTTATGACAATCCCAGCTCCTCTATATTCTCACCAATATTTGGTATGATCAGTCTTTTAGATTTCTGCCATTCCAACAGGGAGTATATAGTAGTGTCAATTTATATTTCCCTAATGACTAATGGTGTTGAATATCTTCTCCTTTGCTACTATACATCCTTCTCACTTAAAAACAAAATTATTGCAGTAGGAACACCTCACATGAAATCTACCCTTTTAACAAATCTTTAGGTACCATATCTCTAGAACTATCATGTTTAGTAAAGTGTGTTTAGGTTCTTGCCAATTTTAAGTTGGGCTGTTTCATCATTATTGAGTTGTGGAAGTTCTTTTTTTATACCTTGGGTATAAGTCCTTTATCACATAAATGCTTTGCAAATAACTTCTTCCATTCCATGACTTCTATTTTTTTCTCTCATTCTCTTAACAATGTCTTTTGAAGAACAAAAATTTTTAATTTTGATGAAGTCTAATTTTTCAATTTTTTTCCTTCTATGAATCATGGTTTTAGTACCAGAGCCAAGAAATCTTTGCTGAATCCAATGTCACAAGTTTTTCTATCACATTTTCTTATAGAAGTTTTAAACTTTCAGATTTTATATTTCTGTTCTCAGGTACACCATATTTTGGTCTATGATCCACTTTGAGTTAATTTTTGTATATGGTACAATGAAGATAGGAAATTTCATTTTTTATAAGGATGTCAATGTTATAGCCCTATTTGTTGAAAAGACTATTCTCAATTTACTTTTATACTTTGTTAAAAAATTAGTTGAACACACACACACAACTTGTTTTTTTTCAAAGGTGTTTTGGCTACTCTAGGTCTTCTATATTGCCATAAGAAATTTTACGCTAGATTTGGGGCACCTGGGTGGCTTAGTCAGTTTATCGTCTGACCCTTAATTTCAGCTCAGGTCATGATCTCGCAGTTTGTGAGTTTGAGCTCCACATCGGGCTCTGTACTGACACTGTGGAGCCTGCTTGGGATTCTCTCTCTCCCCCTCTTTCTCTGCCTTTCTCCGGCTTGCGCACACTCTCTCTCACTCTCTCACTCTCAAAATAAATAAAAAGCATTAAAGAAAAAAAATTACTATAGCTCATAAAATTCTAAAAAAAAAATGCCTGCTAAGATTTTGACTGAGATTATACTGAATCTACCTATGAATTTGGGGAGAGCTGTTATTTTAGCAATACTATACACTCTAATTTATGATCAAGTTATATTCTCCAATTTCTTAAGACCCTTTTGAACTTGTCTCAGCAAAATTTCATAGTTTTTAGTAAAGAGGTCTTGCATATATTGTTCAGATTAATTCCTAAATATTTCATACTTTTCAGTATTATTGTTAATAGCATTTTAAAATGATCAATTGTTAACTGCTCATAGCTAGTGTAAGAAAACAGTTGATTTTTATATATGGATTTTGTGGTAAACAAGCTTTAAGGTTTTAGGATTCAGGAAAGTAATAGTGCTGTAGGAGATCCCAGCATTCCTGTTCCCCAACAAAGATCAATGATTAGATAGCTAACCATAAACGAAAATAGCAAACAGCTCCCGAAGACCTCTAGAATCCACTTAGGAAGTTCTAACAATGCCATGGGACAACAACAACCACAAAACACAGAATAATCACGGAAGAGAAAGAAGAAAACCTCATTTTGCCCACTGCCCATCCCCTGCTCCCACAAGCTGCATTGTTCAACACCAAGGCGAAATTTCTGAACTAGCAAGGGTTCCTTTCACCAAGACAGGAAGAGATGAGTGAAAGACACCCAACCTCCTCTGGCACTGTGTGAAGGTCTCACTTGAGCTTTACCCTAGCCAGGTCATCAGAGAGCTGGATAGGAGAAAGGAAGAAAAGCAGAAGCTGTCATTAGCAAACACACAGTGGGAATGACTGCAGTTCACAGATACTTGCCCTGCAGACAAATTCAGCATCTTCTGCCACTGAAGAAGTTGACCCATGCATACATATGCTCATTAACAATAGCTGCCTCCCTCCGCCACCACCCCCCACTCCCACCAACTTCACTGGAGCCAAATGACAAGTTATCAAAGGCTGGGCAAGTATAATACCTAAGCCACCTGAGTCCTTCCTTGACCCAACAGGAGCTGGGGAGATATGCCCACAGCCAGCTTGGGCTTCCACAGCTGCCTCAGCACAAGACCCCAGCCTAGGTGCTCTTGGCTGACCCTCAGCCTTGTTACCTCCTCTAGCTGTGTACCTGCATGCCACTGGCATGACATCCGTCATTGGCCTCTGCTACAGTGTGTGCATGCGCACACACACAAATAGAGGAGAGAGTAACTATGGGTGAATATACTGACAGCCAGAGCCACATCTGCTTGTGGGCCCAGATCAGGCCCTGCTTCTGTCGCTGACTGGCAACACCATGTCCACCTATGGGTAGCACCCCCTCCCTCACCTTCACTGCAGCATGCTCTCAATCCAACCTATCACTGGCCTTCATTATACCGTGCACACACAGGAAGAAGAGTGTACAACCAGAGGAGAGCCCACCAACATCCAAGGACCCTGTGGCTGACAGCAGGTGCTGATCAGGCCCTGCCTCTGTCATTGTCCAGCACCACTGCACCCACCTGTAAATAGCCCCTCAAGTTGTGCACCTGCAAAACCCCCTGCCCAACTCTTGTCAACAGCTTCCACTTCAGCATGCATGTCCCGGGGGAGAGAGTGCAGCCACAGTAGAGCACAGTGACATTCAAGGACCTCGCAGCTGCTTGCAGGTCCAGATCAGACCCTGCCTTCTATCACTGGCTAGTGCCTACCTGCAGCTGATCCTTCCAGATGGGGATCTGCATTCCTCCCAGCCCTACCCCTGTCTGTGGTTTTCTGAGGGGTAGAGTGTGAAGCCATAGGAGACCATACTGAAATCCATAGCTTTGCAGACGCCAGAAAGCCCATAGTTGGCCCTTGCCCTTGCTACCTTTCCTGACCTCCATCACTACAAATGTGTCTATGAGAGGCCTCTGCCACCACACAGGCAGCTGAAACTGGCCCCACGAGCCAAGTGTGTCCATACCACTGGCTGGAGCCACTACTGATGTCTGCTCTGGTCCAACTAAGTCCTGGAGGCACCTCTTAGATGCCCAACAGCACTTGTAGCTACTGAAGAATCCCCACAATTTTTGCCAAGAGCCAAACAACTGTGGATACCATGGACCCGAATGGGGCATCACACCTTGCACCTGATACTGCCCCACAACCCTGTACTTGGCACCCTACACCACTAGATCCAGGGTCACAGCATAAGCCAGCATGCCCCCATTCAAAGGGAAAGTCTTCCCTTACCAAAATTAGTCCATAAAGTCTTTAAGAGGTGGATGCTTCTTCAAATGCACAGACAACTGTGCAAGGCTACAGGGATCACACACACACACACACACACACACACAAATCAGGAAAACATGATGCCACTAAAGGAATGCAGTGATCTCCAAAGACAAAAAATTTGAGAAATAATTAAAAATTAATTGTTCTATGGATACTCAGAGAGATAAAAGAGAACACAGATAAGCAATTTAATGATAGGAGAAAAATAATGCAAGAACAAAAGGAGAAGCTCAACAAAAAGACAGAAAATATGAAAAGAACCAGGGGCGACTGAGTGGCTCAGTCAGTTCAGCATCTGACTTAACTCAGGTCATGATCTCACAGTTTATGGGTTCAAGCCCTGTGTCCAGCTCTGTGTTGACAGCTCAGAGCTTGGACTCTGCTTCGAATTCGGTGTCACCCTCTCTCTCTGCCCCTTCCCTGCTCTCTCTTTCAAAAATAAATCAACATTAAAAAATTAAAGAAAATATAAAAAGAGCCAAATAAATTTTGGACCAGAATATAATGGGTAAACTAAAGAATTTAACAGAGAGCTCTGACCATTATTCTTGAACAAGCAGAAGTGAGTCTAAGTGAGCTAGAAGACCAATCAACGGAAATTACCCAATTACAAGATGGAGAGAAAGAAAAGAAAAGGAAAGAGTAAAAAAAGCCTATGGGGGGTATGGGATACCATTAAAAGAATAACGTAGGCATTACTGGAGTCTCAGAAAGAGAGAGAGAGAAAGGAATAGAAAGAAAATTGATTTGAAGAAATAATGTCTGGGAACTTCCCAAACATCAGGAGAAATTTCAATACACAAGTTTAGGAAGCTAATAGGTCACCTCAAAATTTCAATCCAAAACATTCTTCTCTGAGACACATAATAATAAAATTGTCTAAAACCAAACACTAAGAATCTTAAAAGCAGCAAGAGAAGAAAAAAATTCTCATAAGACTATCAGCAGATTTATCAGCACTGACCTTATAGGACATAAAAGAATGAGAATATATTCAAAGTGCTAAAAGACAGAAACTGACATGGAGCACCTGGGTGGCTCAGTGGGCTAAGCATCCAACTTCAGCTCAAGTCACGATCTCAGGGTCTGTTAAGTTTGAGCCCCACATCGAGTTCTGTGCTGACAGCTCAGAGCCTGGAGCCTGCTTCGGATTCTGGGTCTCCCTCTATCTCTCTCTCTGCCCCTCCCCCACTCATGCTCTGGCTCTCTCAAAAATAAACATTAAAAAAGAAAAAAGAAAGAAAGAAATGGCCAACCAAGAATGCTTTACCTACTTTATATAGGAAAGTTCTCCTTCATAATTAAAGGTGAGATAAAGACTTAGTACTACTACTGCTACTACTACTACTAAAAGTAATGGCGGCAGCTAAGGGAGTTCAGCACCACTAAACCTGCATTACAAGAAATTTTAGGGACACCTGGGTGGCTCAGTCGATTTAAGCATCCGACTTCAGCTCAGGTCATGATATCATGGTTCCTGGGTTCAAGCCCCACGTCAGGCTCTGAGATGACAGCTCAGAGCCTGGAGCCTGCTTCGGATTCTGTGACTCCCTCTCTCTCTCTCTGCCCCTCCCCTGCTCACACTCTGTCTCTGTCTCTGTCTCTGTCTCTGTCTCTCCCTCAAAAATAAATATTTAAAAAAAAAAGAAATTCTAAAAGAACTTTTCAAACTGGAAAAACCCCATCAGATTCTTAATACCCTAATACTATAAAATGACAACTATTTAAACACAGAATAAAGTTTAAAGGACAAAAGTATTAAAAATACAAAAATTTCAACAATTCGTTAATGGATAAGCAATAAAAAATGTAAATGGTATCATGAAAATGTGAAGAGGGGGTAAAAAATAGAGTTTTCTATGTGTAATCAGAGTTAAATTGTTATCAGCATAAAATAAAAAGTTATATCTATAAGATGTTTTATATAAACCTCATGGACCACAAACCAAAAATCTAAAAAAGGTACACAAAAGATAAAGACATGGGAACCACAGCATACCACTATGGAAAATTATGAATTTACAAAGGAGCCTGGAGCCTGCTTCACATTCTGTGTCTCCCTCTCTCTGCTCCTCCCCTATTCACATGCTGTCTCTCTCTCAAAAATAAATAGAGTTTAAAAAAATTAAAAAAAAAATTTTGAAAATTAAAAAAAAATACTCTAAATGTTAATGAATTTAATTCTCTAATCAAAAGGCAATGAATGGCTAGATGGATGAAAAAGACAAAACCCACTATACTGCCTACAAGAGACTCACCGCAGCTCTGAAGACATACAAAGATTTCAAATGAAGGGATGAAGATACTACATGCAAGTGGAAAACAAAGAGAACAGGGACAGCAAAACTAATATCAGACAAAATAGACTCTAAACTAAAAATGGTAAGAAGAGACAAAGATCCCCATTATATGATGATAAGGGGATCAACTAATCGAGTATAAAAGAATTATAAATAAACATATATATTTATCAGGGCACCTGAATATATTAAACAAATATTAACATCTGAGAGGAGAAAAATACAATCTAATAATAGTAGGATAATACTATTGATAATTGATAATTTTAATTACCACTTGATTTCTTTTTGTTGTTTTCAAGTTTTTATTTTATTTAAATTACAGTTAACATACAGTGTAACATTAGTTTCAGGTGTAGAATTTAGTGATTCATCAATTACATACAAACCTGGTGCTCATCACAAGTGTACTCTTTATTTTTTTATTTAAAAATTTTTTTTGATGTTTATTTATTTTTGACAGAGAGAGGGAGAGAGAGAGAGAGAGAGAGAGAGAGAGAGACAGAGCATGAGTGGGGGAGGGACAGAGAGAGGGAGACACAGAATCTGAAGCAGGCTCCAAGTTCAGAACTGTCAACACAGAGCCCGATGAGGGGCTCAAACCCACGGACCGTGAGATCATGACCTGAGCCGAAGTTGGATGCTCAACCGACTGAGCCACCCAGGCACCCCAAAAAGTGTACTCTTTAATACTCATCATCCATTTAACTCATTCCCCCATCTACCTCCCCCTAGAAACCCTCAGTTTGTTCTCTATAGTTAAGAGTTGGTTTTCTGGTTTGCCTCTCTTTTTTCCGCCATGTTCATGTGTCTTGTTTCTTTTTTTTTTTTAAGTTTCTTTATTTGAGACAAAGCACAAGTGGGGGAGGGGCAGGCAGAGAGAATCCCAAGCAGGCTCTGCACTGACAGCACAGGGTCCAATGAATGGTTTAATCTCACAAAACCACGAGATCATGACCTGAGCCAAACCGAAGAGGTGGACACTTAACCAACTGAGCCACCCCAGGAGCCCCTCATTTGTTTTGTTTCTTAAATTACATGTATGAGTAAAATCATATGGTATTTGTCTTTCTCTGACTGACTTATAGCTTCATCCATGTCATTGCAAATGACAAGATTTCATTCTTTTTATGGCTGAGTAATATTCCATTGTATATGTATATATCACTACTTTATCCATTCATCAGTCAGTAGACTTTCGGGCTCTTTCCATAATTTGGCTATTGTAAATAATGCTGCTATAAACATTGCAGTGCATGTATTCCTTTGAATCAGCATTTTTGTATTCTTTGGGTAAATACTGAGTAGTGCAATTGCTGGATCATAGGGTACTTCTAACTTTTTGAGGAAACTCCATTATGTTTTCCAGACTGGCTGCACCAATTTGCACTCCCACCAACAATGCAAGAGAGTTCCCCTTTCTCTACATCCTCTCCAACACCTATTGTTTCCTGTGTTATTAATTTTAGCCATTCTAACATGTGTGAAGTGATATCTCATTGGAGTTTTGATTTGTGTCCATGACAATGAATAATGTTGAGCATCTTTTCACATGTCTGTTAGCCATCTGGATGTCTTCTTTGGAAAAATGTCTGTTCATGTCTTCTGCCCATTTTTTAACTGGATTACTTGGTTTTTGGGTGTTGAGTTTTATACATTCTTTATAGATTTTGAATATTAAACCTTTATCAGATATGTCATTTGCAAATATCTTCTCCCTTTCCAAAGGTTGCCTTTTAGTTTTGTTTTACTGTTTCCTTCCCTATGCAGAAGCTTTTTATCTTGAAGAAGTCCCAGTAGTTTATTTTTGCTTTTGTTTATCTTGCCTCCAGAGACATAACTAGTAAGAAGTTGTACATCCTATGCCAAAGAGGATACTGCCTGTATTGTCGTCTAGGATTTTGATGGCTTCCTGTCTTTCATTTATTTGAATTTATTTTTGTGTATTGTGCAAGAAAGTGGTCTAGTTTAATTCTCCTGCAATGCTGCTGTCCGATTTTCCCAGCACCATTTGTTAAAGAGACTGTCTTTTTTCTATTGGATATTCTTTCCTGCTTTGTTGAATATTTATTAGTCAACTGTATAGTTGAATATTTATTAGTCAACCATATAGTCAACCCATTTATGGGTTTTCTATTCTGTTCCATTGATCGATGTGTCCGTTTTTGTGCCAGTTGCATAGTATCTTGATCACAAGAGCTTTGTAATAAATAATATGAAGTCCAGAATTGTGATGCCTCCAGGTTCTTTTTCAAGATTGCTTTGGCTTTTCAAGCCCTTTTGTGGTTCCATACAAATTTTAGGATTGTTCTAGTTCTATGAAAAATGCTGGTGGTATTTTGATAGGTATTGCACTAAATGTGTAGATTGCTTTGGGTAGTATAGACATTTTAATGATGTTTTTTCTTCCAATTCATGAACATGGAATTTTTTTTCCCATTGATTGGTGTATTCTTCAATTTCTTTCATCAGCGTTTTATAGTTTGCCAAGTAAAGTACAGGTCTTTCACCTTTTTAGTGAGGTTTATACCTAGGTATGTTATGGTTTTTGATGCAATTGAAAATGGGACTGATTCTTTGATTTCTCTTTCTGCTGCTTTATAATTGGTGTACATAAATGCAACAGATTTCTTTATGTATCCTGTGACTTCACTGAATGCATTGTTCTAGCAAGTTTTTCGTGGAGTTTTTTGGGTTTTCTAAATAGAGTATCGTGTAATCTGCAAATAGTGAAAGTTTGACTTCTTCCTTGCCAATTTGGATTCCTTTTATTTCTTTTTGTTATCTGATTGCTGAGGCTAGGACTTCCAGGATGATGTTAAATAACAGTGATGAGAGTGGACATCCCTCTCTTGTTCCTGACCATAAAGAAAAAGCTCTCAGATTTTCCCTGAGGATGATATTAGCTGTGGGCTTTTCGTATATGGCCTTTATGATGCTGAGATATGGTCCCTTTATTTCTACTTTGTTGAGGTATTTTTGTATGATGAATGGATGTCGTACTTTGTAAAATGCTTTTTCTTCTTCTATTTAGAGGATATCCTCTTATCCTTTGTTTTATTAATGTGGTATTTCACATAGATTGATTTGTGAATATTGAACCACCCTTGCAAACCAGGAACAAATCCCACTTGATCATGGTGAGAGATTCTTTTAATGTACTATTGGATTTGATTTGCTAGTATTTTGTTGAGATTTTTTGCATCTATGTTTATCAAGGATATTGGCTTGTAGTTCTCTTTTTTAGTGGAGTCTTTTTCTCATCTTGGAATCAGGGTAATGCTGGCCTCATAGGATGAGTTGAAAGTTTCCCCACCATTTCTATTATTTTCAATAGTTTGCAAAGAATATATATTGACTCTTCTTTAATGTTGGGTAGAATTTCCCTGTGAAGCCATCTGGCCCTGGACTTTGGTTTGTTGGGAGTTTTTTGATTACTGATTCAATTTCTCTGATGGTTATTGGTCTGTTCAAGTTTTCTATTTCTTCCTGTTTCAGTTTTGGTAGTTTATATGTTTCTAAGGATTTATCCATTTCTTCCAGACTGTTGTTTGGAAGTTTGTTGGGATATAATTTTTCATAATGTTCTCTTATAATTTGTATTTCTGTGGTATTGGTTGTAATCTCTCCTCCCTCATTAGTGGTTTTATTTATTTGGGCCATTTATCTTTATTTTTTGTTAAGTGTGGCTAGGGAGTTATCAATTTTATTAATTTTTTCAAAGAACCAGCTACTGATTTCATTGATGTGCTCTACTGTTTGTTTCAGTTTCCATATCATTTTCTTTTGTTCTGATGTTTATTATTACCCTTCTTCTGCTGGCTTTAGGCTTCATTTGTTCTTCTATATCTAACTCCTTTATGTGTCAGGTTAGGTTGTGTATTCGAGATTTTTCTTTCTTCTTTATGTAGGTCTGTATTGCTATACACTTCCTTGTTATGACTGCCTTTGCTGTATTCCAAAGGTTTTGGACCATCCTGTTTTCATTTTCATTTTTTCCATGCATTTTTTAATTTATTATTCAATTTGCTGGTTGACCCATTGATTGTAACATATTGTTTAACCTCCATGTATCTGTGGTCCTTCCAAGTTTTTTCTTGTGGTTGACCTCAACTTTCATAGCATTGTGATCAGAAAAGATGCATGGTATAATCTCAATCTTTTTTTTTTTTACTTCTTGAGGCCTGATTTTACCTAGTATGACCTTGTGACCTAGTATGTGATCTGTTCTGGCGATTGCCCCAAGTGCACTTGAAAAAAATGTGTATTCTGGTACTTTGGGATGAAATGTTCTGAATATATCTGTTAAGTCCATCTTGTCCAGTGTGCCATTCAAAGCTACTGTTTCCTTGTTGATTTTCTGCTTAGATGATCTGTCCATTGATGTAAATGGGGTGAAGTCCCCTACTATTATTGTAATATTATTGAGATCTTTTATGTTTATTATTAATTTACATATTTGGATGTTATTTCAAGTTGGGGGCATAAATATTTATAACTGTTAGATCTTCTTATTGATTGGACCTCTTAATTATGATATAGTCCCCTCCTTCATCTCTTGTTACAGTCTTTGGCTTAAAATATAGTTTGTTTGATATAGCTATTGCTACTCTGGTTTTCTTTTGATGTTCATTTCCATGATAAATATTTCTCCATTCCATCACTTTCCATTTGCAGTATCTTTAGGTCTAAAATGAGTCTCTTTTAGGAAGAATATAGATGGGTCTTTTTTTTTTTTATCATTCTGACACCTTATGTCTTTTGATTAGAGCATTTAGTTCATTCAAATTCAGAGTAATTATTAAAACATATGTATTTAGTGCCATTTTATTACTTGTTTTGTCATTGTTTCTGGAGATTTTCTCTGCTACTTTTCAGTCTTTGTTGCTTTTGGTCTTTCATTCCCACTCAAAGAATCCCTTTTATTATTTCCTGCAGGGTCGGTTTAGTGGTCATGAACTTCTTCAATGTTTGTTTGGGAAACTCTTTATCTCTCCTTTATTCTGAATGATAGCCCTTGTTTGATCAAGTATTCTTGGCTGCAGATTTTTCCATTCAGCACATTGAATATATCATGCCTGTCTCTTCTGACCTGCCAAATTTCTGTAGAAAGATCTGCTGCTAGCCCTATGGGTCTTCTCTTATAATTAAGGGAATTCTTTTGTATTGTTCCTTATAAGATTTTTTTAGCGCCATTATTTTGCAAATTTAACTGATACTTCTTGGTATTGGCCTGCTTCTGTAGATTTTGATGAAAGCAGTCTGTGCCTCCTGGATTTTTAGGTCCCTTTCCTTCCACAGATTAGGAAACATTTCACCTATTACTTCTTCAAATAAACCTTTTGCCCCCCTTTATCTCTCTTGTGGGTCTCCTAAGACACAACTGTTATTACATTTAATGGAGTCACTGAATTCCTTAAATCTCCTCTCATGATTCATAATTTTTATTTCTCTGTTTGTTCAGCTTATTTTCCACAATTCTATCTTCTATATCATTTATTCCTTCCTCTGCTTCCTCTATGCTGTGGTCATTACATCCAATTGGTTTCCAATCTCAGTTATTGCATTTTTCATTTTGGCCTGTTTTTTTAGCTCTTTTATCCTTGCAGAAAGAGTCTCCCTGATGTCTTCCATGCTTTTCTCAAGCCCAGCCAGTATCCTTATGATTGTTGCTTCAAATTGTGGAACAGGCATATTACTTACATCTGTTTCAATTAATTCTGTGGCCACACTTTTTCTTATTCTTTCTTTTGGGATGAATTCCTCCATCTTGACATTTGTCTAGGTCTCTGTCTTCTTCTATGTTTTAGAAAAGATTGTTATGTTTCCTGCTCCTGAGAGTAATGGCTTTATGAAGAAGAGGTCATATAATGGTCAAGGCTTGGCACTTCAGGAAGTGTCGCTGGGGTATGCTACGTGCATTCTGCTGGTGTGTTTTGGCTACCCTATCCTTCAGGCCAGTCATCTGCAGAGTTCCTCTTTGCCTGCAGTGGTGACTGTTTGGACCTAGGTCAGAGTGTGGTGAGTTTTAAATAGGTGTGCTCTGGTCAGCTTATTAAATGAGACCTGATGCTACAACTTGTAGAACTCTACGGCCAGTAGACATGGTTCATGCAGGGGTTTCTGCTGGCCTTATGGGGAAGGGGTTTACTATTCTGGGACTTTGGCATACCTGCCTGAGAAAAGCAGTACTGGAAGAGCACAGTGAGGCAGGGCACTGCATAAGCAGTCAGTGTTGGCTCTGTGCTATAACTGAAGTTGTTTTATGCTGAGGGGTGAGGGAGGGAAATGGTGCCAGCCAGCTCCTTTGTCCTCCGAGAGGGGAGTCCATGCTTGCTACTCTCAGGGAAGCACTTTCAGAGGAGCAAATAATTTCCTCTAGTGTGTTGCAGATATTTTTCAGATCACATTGTTCACAGTGTCTGTCTCTGGGTTTCTTGCCTGCCTGGAGCAGCATAGTGCACCCCGGGCTCTATCCCAGCCACGCTTGCTGACTTTTAAATTCTAAACTTAAAGGACCTGGTGTGGTGGGGATCTTCACTGGTCTCCTGGGAAAGGGTCTCACTGCACGGGGGCAGGTCTGACCCAGAAGGGAAGTTGTGCCAGAACACAGTGTTGTGGGATTTGGAACAAAGCAGGTTAAAGAGCCAGTGTCCAGGTTACCTGCCCTTAGCAAGTGTCTCTGCCCCTATGCTGAGGGGTGTGTGTGTGTGTGGTGGGGGCGGGGAATGGCACCTGCCAGTTCTTTTGTCCCAGGAGAGGCAACACCACCAGTCACAGATGCACTCAAATAAGAGCAAACCATCTTCCCCTGTGAGGCACGGCAATCCTCAGGTAGAACCATCTGCCCTGGGGTTGCTTGTCTGCCTTCTCTCCTGGAGTAGGATGGTGTCCTCAGGTCTCTATGCTAGCCAAACCTGGGGACCTTTAAAACACCAGTCTTTGCTGGTTGCAAAAACTCATGAAAGTCAGCCCCTCTTTCTTGTTTGTTTTCCCAGCCAATGACTTTGGGGAAGTGTCCTCCTTAAGTATGTCCCTGTGTGCTCCACACTCTCTTGCCTTTCTCTGTGACCAAGTCTCCCTTCCCTCCAAAGTACTTGTGATCTATTTCTCCCCCAAATCATGTCTCTGCACTTCTTATCCTTTCTTGATGTGGCCTCTTCTCTCCCTGTTGTTGTAGTTTGTCCTCTCAGTCCTCAGGTCAATTTATTGGGTATTCATAATGATTTGATAGTTATCTAACTATGTTTGAGGGACGAGGCAAGCCTAGAGTCCTTCTACTACATTACCATCTTAGCTCCCCCCTCCCCCCAACTGAAAATTTAAAAATATTTTTTTTAAATTTACATCCAAATTAGTTAGCACAAAGTGCAACAATGATTTCAGGAGTAGAATCCTTAATGCCACTTACCCATTTAGCCCATCCCCCCTCCCACAACCCCTGCAGTAACTCTCTGTTTGTTCTCCATATTTAAGAGTCTCTTATGTTTTGTCCCCCTCCCTGTTTTTATATTATTTTTGTTTCATCCAACTACCGCAGAATATACATTCTTCTCAAGTGCACCTGGAACATCCCACAGGACAGATCACATGACAGGTCACAAAACAAGTCTTAGCAAATTTAAGAGGGCTCAAATCACACCAAATATTCTTTCCAACCACAAAACAAAAATAAATAACAAGAAGCTAAGTAGAAATAAATAACAAGGGGAAAGTTAGAAAATTAACAAATGTATGGGTTTAAACCGCAGGCTCCTGCATAACCAATGTGTCAAAGAAGAAATCAAAAGAGAAATCAATAACTATTTGAAGTAACTGAACATGGAAGCACAACATATTATAACTTATGGGATGCTACCAAATATGTTCTAAGAGGAAAGCTTATAGTGACAAATGCCTACATTAAGAAACATGAAATATCTCAAATAAACAACCTTGCTTTAGGCCTCGAGAAAGTAAAAACAAAATGAAACAAACAAACAAACAAACAAACAAAAAACCAGGAACTAAGCCCTAAGTGAGCAGGAGAATAATAACAAAGATCTGAGCAGAAATAAATAAGAGATCAAAAAAACAATAGGAAAGATCAATAAAACTAATAGATTTTTTAAAGAAGAGAAACAAAATTGATAAAATTTCATCTAAACTCAGAAAAACGGAGAAGGGACACAAATACAACCAGAATTGAAAGAGGAGACATTACAAGTGATATCACAGAAAGACAAAGGAACTTAAGACATTTCTAAGAACATACACCAAACCAAATAACCTAGATGACATAGATAAGTTTTTAGAAACATAATCCACATACAGCATATTTGGTCTGAACATGATTCAACCTGAATCATGAAGAAATAGAAAATCTTATCAGACTAGTATCAAGTAAGGCAATTGATGTTGTAATAAAAAAAAAAAAATCTCCCTGGACAAAAAGCCCCAGACCAGATGGTCTCACTGGGAATTTCCACTCAACATTTAACGAAGAAGTAATGCCATTTCTTCTCATACTCCTCCAAAAAAATTGAAGAGGAGAGAGTACTATCACATTTATTTATGAAGCCAGCATTACCTGATACCAAAGCCAGATAAGGATACTACAAGAATATAGACCTATCTCTGTGAATACAGATGCAAAAATTCTAAACAAATTCAGCAAACCAGATTCAGTGAATATTACAAGGATCATTCACCATGATCAAGTGGGATTTATCCCTGAAATGAAAAGGTGGTTCAACATATGCAAATCAATAAATGTGATACACTACATTAATAGAATAAAAAATGAAAATCATCTCAAAAGATGCAGAAAAAGCATTTGAAAAAGTATGACATCCTTTCATGATTAAAAAAAAACACTCAGAAAATTGGATATAGAAAAAAACATACCTCAACACAATTAAAGCCCACATATGAAAAACCCACAGGCAACATCAGAATCAATGGTAAAAGGTTGAAATCTCTTCCTATAAGATCAGGAACAAGACCAAGGTGTCTACTCTCACCACTCCTATTCAACATAGTACTGAAAATCATAGCCAGAGCAACCAGGGAAGAAAAGATATAAAAGGCATCCAAATAGGAAAGAGAAGTAAAATGGTCTTTGTAGATGGTATCATGTTCTGTATAAAAAATCCTAAAGACTCCACCAAAAAATTGCTGAGCACATCAACAAATTTGTTGGATACAAATTCAATACACAGGATACAAAATCAATACACAGGAACAGTTGCATTTCTATACACTAATAATAGAACATCTGAAAAAGAAAGAAAACAATCCCATTTACAGTAGCATCAAAAACAATAAAATTCTTAGGAATAAATTTAACCAAGGAGGTAAAAGATCTGTACACTGAAAGCTATAAGACATTGATGAAATAAATAAAAAAAAGACACAAATAAATAGAAAGACACCCCCTGTTTATTGATTAGAGGAATTAATATTCTTAAAATATTCATACTACCCAAAGCCATCTATAGATTCAGTGCAATTCCTATGAAGATCCTAATGACATTTTTAGACAAACAGAAAATATAATTCTAAAATTTATATGAAAAAATTAAAACCCCTGAATATCTAAAGCAATCTTGAGAAATAAGAACAAAGCCAGAGAGGCACTTCCTGATTTCAAGCTAGATTTTAAAGGTATAATAATCAAAACAGTACAGTACTAACATAAAAACAACACATGGAACAATGGAAAAGAACTGATAGCCAAGAGATAAACCCACACACAGATAGTCAATTGATTTTTGACAAGGGAGCCAAGAAAGTTCAATGGAGTAAAGCCAGTCTCTTCAATAAATGGTGCTAAAAAAAAATAGTCACAAGCAAAAGAATGAAACTATGCCCATATCTACACCATTCACAAAAATTAACTCAAAGATGTAAATGTAAGACCTAAAACCATGAAACTCCTGGAAGAATCCAGGATAAAATCTTCTTGACATGGATCTGAGCAATGACTTCTTGGATATGACTCCGAAAATATAAGCAAAAAACTCAAAATAAAACAAGTAGGACTACGTCAAACTGGAAAGCTTCTGCACAGAAGAAATGATCAAAATGGAAAACACAAACAACGGAATAGGAAAAATATTTGAAAATTATATCTGTTAAGGGGTTAATATCCAAAACATATAAAGAGCCCAAACAACTCAAGAGCAAAGTAAAACAAAACAAATCCAATTTAAAATAGGCCAATGACTGGATTTGACATTTTCCCAAAGATCTACAAATGGCCAACAGGTACTTTAAAAGATCCTCCTCACTAATCATTAGGAAAATAAAATCAATCTTAATGAGCTATCTCATACCTGTTAGAATTACTGTCATCAAAAAAACACAAGATAACAAAAACTGGTGAGGATTTGGAGAAAAGGGAACTCGTGTGCATTGTTGGTAGGGTTGCCAGTAGATGTTGCCACTACAGAAAACAGTTCAGAGGTTCCTCCAAAAATTAAAAATAGTACTACTGTATGATCCAAAAATTCCACTGATGGGAATTTGAGGAAATTCCCAAGGAAAATAAATGAAAATACTGTTGAAAATGTATGTCTACACCGATGTTCATAACAGTGCTATTCACAAGAGCCAAGAAATGGAAACAAGCTGTGTCCAGCAATGGATGAATGGATAAAGAAAATGTGGTATACGTACAGTGGAGTATTATTCAGCTGTAAAGAATAGGGACATCCTGCCATTTGCAACAACAATAGTTTGTCCCAACTTGAATCTCTAGATTCAGTTCAATCTAAATACAAAGCCCAGCAAGTTATTTTATGGATATGCACAAACTGATTCCAAATTTTATTTGGAGTATGAAAAAGACCAAGAATGGTCAACACAATATTGAAGGAGAAGAAAGTTGGAGGATTGACCCCACCCAACTTCAAGACTTACTATAATACTACAGTAATCAATAAAGTGTAGTATTAGAGAACGGACAAATAGGTCGGTAAATGGAACAAAATAGAGAACCCAAATATAGACCCTCATAAATACAGTCAGCTTGTTTTTGACAAAGGATAAAAGGTAATACAACGGAGCAAAGATAGTCTTCAAAAAATGGTGCTGGAATCATTGAACATCCTCATGCAGAAGAATAAATATAGACACAGACCTTACACCTTTCAAAAGAATTAACTCAAAATGGATCATGGACCTAAATGTAAAATAGAAAACTATAAAACCCTAGAAGATAACACCAAGTGGGCATGGTGATTCCTTTTTGGATACAACATCAAAGATATAATACATGAAACAAATATTGGATAAACAGTATTTATTAAAATTAAAAACTTCTGCTCTGTGAAAGATGGTATCCAGAGAATGAGAAGACAAGCCACAGAATGGGAGAAAACATTTGCAAAAGACACATTTGATAAAGGACTGTTATCCAAAATATGCAAAGAACTTTTAAAACTTAACAATAAGAAAATAACCCAAGTAACAAATGGACCAAAGACCTTACCAGACACCTCACCAAAGAAGATGGATGGTAAGTAGCACTTGAAAAGCTTCGAATCATATGTCATCAGAGAAATGCAAATTAAAACAACGAGATGCCATTACACTCTTATTAGGATGGTCAAAATCCAAAACACTGAGAAAGAACACCAAACACTGGTGAGGATGTGGAACAACAGGAACTCTCAATCATTGCTGGTAACGACGGAAAGTGGTACAATCGCTCTGGAAGACAGAGTTCAACAGTTTCTTACAAAACCAAACATACTCTTACCATACAACCCAGCAATGGTGCTCGTTGGTATTTATCCAGAGGAGCAGAAGACTATTTCACACAAAAACCTAGCATAGATGTTTATGACAGCTTTATTCATCATTGCCAAAAATTGGAAGCAAACAAGATATACTTTAGTAAGTGAATGGATAAACTGTGGTCCATCCAGACAATGAAATATTACTCAGTGCTAAAAAGAAATGAACTATCAAGCTATGAAAAAACATGGAGGAACTGTAAATGCATATTATTAAATGAAATAAGCCCATTTGAAAAAGCTACAGAGTGTATGATTTCCAACTACATGACATGGCGGAAAAGGCCAGTCTGTTGAGTAAAATGCAGCTATAATTGGGGGTCAAACAGACCCCTACAAAGGCAATAATCAGGGATCAAACAGACAAGAGGAAAACCTTCTTCTTGAGTAATACATGTGAAGCAAAGCACATGGGAGCAAAGGTAGTTTTTACTGAATTTTGACCCTGCTGATATACAAATTATATTTCTTATAAGATGCTGAATTTGAAATAAGAAATGGTGGGGTAGGAGAACAGCAGAATTGGCACATCTGAAATCTGGGAAATGACAGTCACTGAAGAGAATGAAGCCACTCTCAGAAAATGGAAAGGATTACAACTACCTCCCAACGACAACCATATGTTTTGTTGTGAGGTTTCCAGAGTGCATGTGTGCAGAGGTAGGGTTCAGGCATTTTCAGCTGCCAAGATTTCAAACACTGAACTTTGAGGTTTTGCCCAGTTAGGTGAAGAAGTTGAGAGGAAGAAGGATGGTTTTGATGCAGGAGAATGGAAACTGACTAACGTCATTTTCAGATTTGTAGGAGAAACCTTAAATATTTTACTCCTAAGTTCAGGGTAATTTATAAGTTACACTTTGGTATCTTGTATTTTTGTTTGTTTTTTTAAATTTGATTTATTTTTTGTTTTATTTTATTTTATTTTTATTATTTTTTAATGTTTGTTTATTTTTGAGAGAGAGAGAGACAGAGTGCGAGAAGGGTAGGGACAAAGACAGAGGGAGACACAAAACCTGAAGCAGGCTCCAGTCTCTGAGCTGTCAGCACAGAGTCCGACATGGGTTTCAAACTCATGAACTCAGTTTAACCAACTGAGCCTTCCAGGAGCACCTGATATCTTGTATGTTTTAAAAATTGACCTGTTTAAAAAACAAAAACAAAAAGAAAAACATTTTTTTCTTAAAACACTTAGGTTGACCCAAGAGAACTCCTGTCCCTGAGATTCATGAGAAAATCAAATGGAATGATCTTGGAAGATTTCAATATTTTCGGGTTATTTGAGATCATATGTTCACTTGCCACTACTAAATGCAAATACAATGTGAATAAAATAAAGCTTTGGAATGTGCCAGGTAAACCATTTGTAATTATTGCATCTTCCTATCATGGGATTTAAAACAATAATATTTCTACAGAGGCCTTATTTTTTACAACTATTTTATATTTCTAGAAAAAATGATTTCTTAAAAAGTGCTTATTTATTTTGAGAAAGAGAGAGCAGGGGAAGGGCTGGGAGAGAGGGGAGGAGAGAGCGAATCCCAAGTAGGCTCCACTGCTCAGTATGTAGCTCAAAATGGGGCTCAATCTCACAACGTTGAGATCATGATTTGAGCCAGTGTCAGGTCAGATGCTTAATTTTTAAAATAGACTTTAATTTTTATTATTTTAAAATAGATGTTATTTTTTAGGATAGTGTTAGATTTACTGAAAAATTAAGATTGTACAGAGAGCTCCCATACACTTTATATACCATTTCCACTATTACTAATATCTTATACCAGTATGATTTATTTGTTACAATAAACAAACCAATACTAAAGCATTACAGTTCAGTTTATTCTGATTGCCTTTGTTTTTACCTAATGCCTTGTTTTCCATTTTAGGATTCCATCCAAGACACCACATTGCATTTAGTCATCATGTCTTTTTAGGCTCCTCTGCACTGTGACCGTGTCTCAGACTTTTCTTGTATTTGATGAACTAGACAGTTTTGAGGAGACAGTCTGGTCAAGTATTTTGTAAGATGTTTCTCTACTAGAAAAATATCTTAGATGTTTTTCTCATGATTAGATGGAGCTATAGGTTGTTTGGGGATCAGACAGATAGTGCCATTTTCATCACATCACATTAAGAGTATGTACTAGCATCATGACTTATCTCTGTGATGTTGCCCTTGCTCACCAGCTGAGTAGCGTTTGGAAGTTTTCCCCATTGGAAAGTTACTCACTTTTCCCTCTCCATATCATACGTACGCTTTGTGGGTTCGCCATGTATGTAAGGTTTATTCCTAGGCTTTCTATTCTGTTCTGTTAGTATATATGTCCATCTTTATGCAGTACCACACTGACTAAATTACTGTAGCTCTGAAATAAATTTTGAAATTAGGAAGTGTGAATCATCCAATTTCATAGGCAGTCTCATGAATAAAGTTGTTTGACCCACACTCAGCTACGTAAGAATGAGCCTTGGACCTGGAATATTCCCTTACTAATAGACAAAGAATCCTCACAGTCTGTGCCAAACTTACCACCTTATGTGGGAACATCTTTCCCTGCTTCAGATTTAATGTGTACTACTTTGTTCTGCTTAAGTGTGTGTATCACATGGCATCCGTCCAACTCTACTGCTATAACTCTCCCTTGTGGGGAGGGGGTGGAGTCCATCTGCAGTGGCACAAGAAGGGTGTGTACAGGCCAACTGCCCTGCATCAGCTTCTGGGAGGGACCCACTAACCATGAGGAACTGACTCCCACTACTGAAGCTAACCTTGCTCTGTCTCTACGTGAGTAAAGTTCTTGTTCCATTCAATGCCTGATCATGTTGTGTTTCCTTGGCGTCTTTGATACCAAGATGTGGTGGGTAGAAGTGCTCAGACTCTTACTCCTGATAATAAGCAACCGATGTCACCTGCACAACATGTTCTTGTTTTGAAAGATTCTTTTGTCTATTTGGGTTCCCTTGAGATTACATATACATTTTAGAATGGGTAATTCTATTTCTCAAAAAGATATCATTGGGATTTTGATAGGGGTTGCATTACAGTTGTAGATTTGTTTGGGTAGTATCTACATCTTAACAATATTAACTCTTCCAACTAATAAACATGTGATATCTTTCCATTTGTTTGTGTCTTCTTTAGTTTCTTTCAATTCTTACAATTCTTTTCTCCCTGTTCAAGTTTATTCCTAAGTATTTTATTCTTTTGGATGCTTTTGTACATGAAATTGCTTGCTTACTTTCTCTCTCTTTCTTTCGGATTACTCATTGTTAGCATATAGAAACACAACGGAATTTCGTACCTTGATTTTGTATCTTACAATGTTGCTGAATTTGTTTATTCTAACAGTTTTCTTTAGGCAGGGGGAAGAAGTTTTCTATATAAGGACATGCCATCCATGAGAACAGATAATTTTACTTCTTCCTTTCCAATTTGGATATCTTTTATTTCTTTTTCTTCCCTATTTTTAAAAAAAATGTTTATTTATTTTTGAGAGAGAGACAGAGCAAATGAGGGGCAGAGAGAGAAGGAGACAGAGGATCCAAAGTGGGCTCTGTTCTGACAGCAGAGAACCCAATGTGGGGCTTGGATTCACGAACCGTGAGATCATGACCTGAGCCAAAGTTGGATGCTTAACCAACTGAGCCACCCAGGCATCCCTTGCCTACTTTTTTTTTTCACCTGTTGTTGAGTTTTAAGAGTTGCTTATATACTTTGGATACAAGTCCTTTATCACATGTTTGTTCTCCAAATATTTTTTCCTAGTCTGTGGCTTGTCATTTTAGTCTCTTAACAGTATATTATTCAAAACACAAGCTTTAAATTAAATCCAACTTATAAATGTTTTCTTTCATGGATTCTGATTTTTGTGTTATATTTAAAAACTCATCATCTCAAATCCAAGGTCAACTAGATTTTTTCCTGTTTTCTTCCAGAAGTTTTACATTTGACATTTAGTTGCATGATTCATTTTGAGTTAATTTTTGTGACAAATGTCAGATCTTTTTCCTGATTTTTTTTTTTTGCATATTAATGTTCAATTGTTTCAGCACCACTTGTTGAAAAGATTATCTTTTTTTTTCCCATTGAATTGCCATTGCTCCTTTATCAAAGGAGCAAGATAGACTAAATTTGAGTCGATATATTTCTGGATTCTTTACCCTGTATCATGTGTCTATTCTTTCACCAATACCACACCACTTTGACTACTGTAGATAACTCGTAAGTCTTAAAGTTGAGTAGTCTCAGTTCTCCAACTTTGTTCTTTTCTATTCTGTGTCTTTTGACATTCCATATAAACTTTATAATCAGTTGACAAATTTCTATGAAATAGCTTGCAGGAATTTTGATTGAGATTTACTGAATTTGCTATTCATGAAATCTTAAAGCTAAAATGTTCCTAAAACAACTTTTCTATGAGGCACTCTCATTTTACAAATGGATAAACCAAAAATCAGAGATATTAAGTGACTTGCTCAATGTGAAGCAACTGGCTCAAGTCAGATTTCTGATCTCTTTATTCCAAGCCCATTATTTTCTCCCCCCACCTTCTGAAGACACTACTTTAAGCTGTGTGCATAAAATATTCTACAGAGGCTGTTAGACATAGAGCATGGAATTGTCAGTTGCTTTTTCTATGTGTAAAATTTTAATGGACTTACAAAAGGAATGGAGTGTATTAATCAGCTAAATTAACCTCTTGTAACAAATACCCCCACATCTCAGTGGCTTACAACAAAGAATAATTTTTCTCTAACAGATGTTTATCATGGGCTATTTTTGAATCTTCATTTTAGGATCCATCCTAGGATGAAGAAGCATACTTATCTAAAACATTTCTAGTCTTCAAGGGTGTGGGGGATGGATGGAGAAACACCACCATGGTTCTCAAATTGACTTAGGAGTAGCACATATTCACTTACACTCATTTAATTAACCAAAGCAATTCATATGGCTAAATGTGACTTCAATAAGTTGAGAAATATAATCCTGCCATAGGAGTGCATCTGGTAAGGAAGGACAGCAAATATTTGACAATAAAACCTACCCCTAGTAGTATTGCCTATTGATTAAGACCACGGTCTATGGAGGTGAACTGGTCAGCTTTAAATCTTGTCTTTACCAGTTATCAGCTAGGTGACCTCAGGCAAATTACTAAACCTCTCTCTATATTAGTTTATGCCTTTATAAAATTACAATAATTATATTACCTACTTATTAGAGTTACTGTAAGGATTAACTGAGATAACACGGATGAAACATTTAGCAATGTCTCTGCCACATGGTATACTCTATGTGTTCACAATTATTATTAGTAGTAGAATCCAAGTGAAAGCAATAGTTTTTGTTCAGCCATTCATTCCCTAAATATTTGCACTGTGCCTGTTAAGCAGGCAGATGGTTGTCCTTTCTTGTGCTTAAAATATTTCTCTTTTTCTCTTTAAAGTTATTAGGTTTATTTTTTAAACCCAGTAGGATTGATTCATCCGTAATTAAAGACATGGCATATTTATAAAAGGAAATGAAGGGAAGACTTGGTAATGAAGTCATATTGTTTCATTGTCAAAAATTTCATAGATTTGTTTCACTGGCTATTAACTCAGTTTCCCTAAGTTGACAATGGAAACGTTTCATTCAGTCGGTCAAATACTCTTTGAATGCTACTCTGTGCAATTAAGTGGGAATATAAAGAATGAGAAACTACTACCTTTGATGTTTTACTGTCTAGTGAAGGAGACAAATATTCACATGAAATGCAAAACAGTATGGGTGTGGGTGAAGAGAAGGAGAGGGGAGGGGGCGGGAGGGGAAGGGAGGAGGAGTGGTAAATTCGATATGGAGAGATCTAAATAAACAAGATTCAAAATTAAATTTAATGCACAACGGCAACCTGGGCATCTCGTCTCATACTTGATGGAAGGAACTGTCTGGTGCTGTGAAAACACAATTTTGAGGCTACAAAGTTAGCAACAACTCATATGGAGTTGAAAACAATGAAGGGGCAATTTCAAATGCTTTGTTTACAGTAAATGATAACTTGCATTAACTTATTTTCTTATTTAACAAAGATTACTCTAATTCACTTTGTTATTTTACAATTAGCCCCACTGATTACTCATGGCGTCTACCATGACGCTTCTGAGTAAGCAGCTTCAGTACAAGTTGAACAGCAGACTGTGCTACTGGGCTCTCTAACTATAGTACTTAAATCAATCATATAATACTAGGGTCTCTGAGAAATATCCATACTTATTTTTCAAAGCCTTAGGTATTCTAAATGCAAGGCAGATTTTATTTCTTTCCCTTTCTTTGAGGTTGGAAATGCCAAAGATAAAGTGGGTTTATAAGGTATGTATCAACCTTGAGGTGTCTTATCCTCTTCGGAGGAAAGTAGAATTTGCCTTTCTAAATCAAAATGAGAACAGAATTTCTGGACTCCAAGAGACAGAGATCTAACAAAGAGTTTAGCATATTTTGGATTCCCTAGAATATAAAGTACCAGGCAGTGTGTGGCAATGCAAACTATGACTCCAAATCAGGACAAGCTACATAATTTTTAGTTCCCAGGGCAAATTAGAAATGCAGGTCTCTTGTTTGCAAATTATTAAGAATTTCAAAATAGTGATAGCAGAGCTTTAAACAATTTATGGGATTCTTCTAAGCATAGGGCATTGTGTCTTTACACAGTTGACACCCCCATAAAGCCAGCCTTGCCCAAGTTCACTGCCTGAAGGGGGGATTTCTCAAACGTCCACATGGTCCTCAGGCCCAATGCTGACATTTTTTTTTCACAGAATAGATGTGAACGGCAGAATTGCCCACGCTTTACAGCAATCCCTACAATTCTGTCCAAGCTACTATTTGAAACTTGGGCTTTAGGGATGAATTAAAAACTTCTTTATAGAAATGCAAAGAAGCAAGCAAGCATAATTTCCATAAAAGAGGGAATAATTGGGAAAAAATAGACTTTCAACTTTTCCTTCATTGTTTAAATATTCTTGAAAGGTACAAGATAAAAACTGCATGCCTTATTTAGATAATAATTTAAATCTGTTGATTTTATCTTGCTCTAATGAGAAAAAAAAAAGTTTAATGGTGGTGTTTTTGTCAGCATAGGTAGGGTTATGCTATAGAAACAAATAGACCCCATCCTGCAAAGGATAAATATAACAAAAGCTTATTTCTCTTGCCCAGTGTGGTTACAGCTGACTCTCCAGGGCCTCTGTCCTTTATATGGCAACTAAATTTAGTGCTGGCTTCAAATATGTATACAAAGGATATCCATAAACTGATTGCTAGGGGAGAGATTATATACATTTGAGTGTCTTGCACTCAAACACATGTTCACTGTCTCCACAGGGGTAAACTAGGTCCAGCGTACCATATTCAGCAAAAGAATTTAGTTCACACCTTTCACAATTGTGTCTTTTCTTGCCAAACACTAGAATGCTGCTCTATGTTTTTATAGGAAAGCACAATTTCATTTCTCACAGCAACAGGCAGTGAAATTTTGCAGGAGAAAAACTGTGGCTCTATCTCATATGCTTTTGCAGCCTGGAGAATCTACTCACTTTCTTTACTCAAGAAAAATCAACACAGAAACCAGATGATACTTTCATTTCAATCAAGAGTTTCACAGAGCCTTGGAGACACAAACAAGATTTATGGCTTTTTAGAAGCTATAGTGTAAGAAACAAAATTACTTCAAAAACTCTATTTTCTTGAAGTTAAATGCAAATCAAATAGGCCCTAATCTACTCAGCATTTATCTAGTGCCATTTTCCATAGTGCTTAGAAATTTAATATGATTATTTAGCATTTATGTGGCACGTTCTATTTGCTGTTTTTAAAAATCACTCTGCTCAGTCATTTTTAATCTGCTCTATGAGTTTTGACAGGCCAATTGGTCCCATTTTACAGCTGAGGATACTATGATATTTTGAAATCCCTACATTGTTATATGGATCCCAGTGCTTGATCTTGTAAGTCTGCTGCTGTCTAAGACCATGTCCTGCCAATGTCAGTAAACAGGCTGGGTAGGAAACTTGGCCAGGCCTCAAACTTTCTTTAGTTGTCAATTGGTGTCAGTCATCCTCAACCCCTCTTCTTCACTTGATACCTGCTTGAAAAATTAATATTGACTAGAAGACGCACCCTCTTCTGTTGCATTAGATTAGAAGTTTTCTGAGTAAATAAAACAATTTGAAAATTATGTGTTATTCACAGACACCTGGCTGTATCTCTATTCTCTCTCTTCTACTGGTTGGGCCTCGTTGGTAGGGCTTGGTACCATCGTGTAAGGAGACACGTGAAGTTAAATGCACACGTGCATGAGACACTGAGATCAAGGTCATAGCTGATTCCAGCACAGGATCATCACATTATTGCATTTCTTATGGATTGAACACATGGCTGTGGATGCTCAATTTATAAATGTATGATCTTTCCAAAGTCGGTCCTGGATACATATGGATCAGAGCAATCTATCACTGGGGCAATTCTGCCACTATGGTTGGGAAAACAATTCAAACTATGTGAAGAGAAATCCTTACTTCCTCTAAGAAACTTCTGAAGTTCTCTTTGATAGAATTTTTGCTCTTTCCATCACCAGGTTATAGCTCTTTTTTTATCTGCACAAAACTGATCTCACAGAGGTTTTTGGATATAGTCTTTATTCCTGTGTGTGTACATCTCCCTTTCTCAAACGGGAAGAACCCTGCGGTTAAGGTCTCTTCAAATATATTCACATATCCTCATACAAGATTTTCACACACAAGCTTCCAATTCATGTATATTAAATATAATTTAACAATGTCAATTTTTACTTCAGAGTTTCTGAAGATATCTCCATTTTCTATTATTAGTAGACCTGTGCCCAGGTGTGATGATTTATATTAAAAATACTGTTGGAGTAATTTTCTGACCCACTTCTTTCAAAAACTCTAAGAATTTTTACCAGTACACAGAGATAAAAGAGAATCTAAACCTGCGCTTAAATAGAGACCAAAAGCCATACTTTGCTCAGGTGTTCTAGGACTGTGTCATCTCATTTAAAAAGCTTATGCAGGCATTCCTAGATAGGGTCAGGCACTTCCTCCATTGTTACCCTCCCAGAGTACTTCAAACTCTCTGTGATTGCAGCATGTGATACACCTTGTGACATTTATTTATTTACACAACTGCTTCTTAATAACAGAATGTAAACTCCTTTAGGGAAAGAGATGTTGTTGTATCTGTATCATCCTAGTGCTTTGCAGCAAGCAGTGTTTATAATGATGCTCGGCATATTCTCATTACAGGTAAGTCACTTAACTTTTGAGCATTACAGACTGACAGAGATAACTCCTAAGTCTACTTAAAGTCTGTGACAGACCACTTGGATGGCCTAAAACAGATTTTATGTAAGGCAACCATTACACCGGCTAGTTTCCTGGTATCTGAAACAGAATAAGGAACCCTGATTAAGTAAAGAGACTAAAATGATCACATCTACTCCACAATTCCCAGGAGATTTCAAAGCAAGGTCTCTGTAGCAAATATACACCCCTTCCAACAAGGTCCCTATGGGTTGAGTTCCTTTAACAAGGTCTCTTTGCATTTCTAAAAGATGCATAGCTGAGTAATATGGAATTTCTTCAAAAGTGTGGGGTTACATTGTGTGGATGACAGCAGTGGATGCTGATGGTATAAACAGAATTGATGCAATTTCAAAGATGCCACCAGAAAATCTTCAGGAAACTCTTCTTTATTTCCTTTTCCCATCTCTCATTTGGGTTGGAAGTGATAAACTTAAAAATAGGCTAAGCTGCTTCTTAACGTTTTTCCTCTTCTCATTGGTTATAGCCTGGTTTTGTCCCCTGTTTACTGAGAACTCTAAGAGACTGGACTGATGTTTAAGTCTTAATTTAATTAAATTTTAAATGGCAGTCTGCTTACTCCATCTTCCTTTCAATTTGCATCAATAAGCACCTGCCAAAAGAATATTTAGAAGCATTTTGATGGAAAGTTTGTTTTAGTAATTATCATGTCAACCTCAGCCTTTCTTTTCTTTTTTTTTATAACTTCTCCACCACAATACTTCCCATATGGTAAAGTGTCCTTGATTTTAAGAGTTAATATAGGGGCGCCTGGGTGGCTCGGTCGGTTAAGCGTCCGACTTCCGCTCAGGTCATGATCTCACGGTCCGTGAGTTCGAGCCCCGCATCGGGCTCTGTGCTGACAGCTCAGAGCCTGGAGCCTGTTTCAGATTCTGTGTCTCCCTCTCTCTCTGCCCCTCCCCTGTTCATGCTCTGTCTCTCTCTGTCTCAAAAATAAATAAACATTAAAAAAAATAAAAAAAAAAGAGTTAATATAAATGTAAAAATGGTTTTCTGGAAGAGGAAGGAAAAAAGAAACATTATTTCCACAGTAAGATACATTTTGATTCAGAAAAGTAAAACTATGGAAAAAATTGGGCATTTATAGCAATACTCAGATTTTTACCTGACATGTTGAAATGACCTCATACCAGAGTTGTCTTTCCTTTTTTTCCCAAAATAACTCAGGACATTCTCCAGTCCAGTGAAAGAGTTTCTGGGTCCAGCAGGCTACTGCTCTTCCCTCCATTTAATGATAAAGAGAAAAAAAATATTCTGGTCTTATCGAACTTGAACACTTGTCCCTTGAACATATTTGAGCTATGATTCGAGTTATTCAAGCTTCTCACATTACAATTTAGACTCCCTTGCCTCCCACTAAATCTTACTACTGCTCCTCCCTACACACCCCTACTGCCCAATTTAAGACACTGGGAAAATTCAACCATATATTTCTTTGTTTCTGCCTCTGAAATGCTGAATTCCAAGCGCGAAAACCCTATTTTGTATTTATTGTCTGCTGCTCCCTCCAGCTCCACTCGGGCCATCTCTGTCCTGCTGGAGACTGGCTTCCCTGGATTGGATCGCCCACACTTACTGTCTGCCAAGGAGTACAGCTCCTACTGAAAGGTTCCCCCTAAAACTACAGCTCTGGGAGGTGCTCTCTCCTGTCACCCCCTCGGCTGCCCTCCTCTTCCCAACCTGGTTACCTCTAGGATACCTCATCGCCAGGATGCTTTGACAATTCTTGATTTCTCTTTACCCTATTAATGCATTTGTAAATGAACCTTTGTGAAACTTTCTTCCATTACTGCATTTGAGTAGTGCATTGTCTTTTCCCTGCCATGACCTTTATAATAATCACCCTTACACACACACACACACACACACACACACACACACACACACACACAAATTGTTAAGTAGATAAAAAGACACAGTAAGATTATTTTAATCTTTTCCATGCTTTCATGCTAATCAGGTCTTACTTCTATTAAAAAAAAAAAAGATCACTATGCACAATGAAATGATAGGGTCATGTGATTCGACACTAGCTTTGTTCAAGGTGCAACTAGCCAACATCTTTCTCATCCCTAGTTAATTCGCTAGCCTGTCCACATCTGATACTTTGTAATCTTCCTTGCATGTGCAAACCACCCTATGCTCACTTTTTTCCACTGATGGAGTTTTGGTTTCAGGGAAGAAAAGCAAGTACAACTGATGTGAAATCTTCCAGTTTCTTTTGTTATTACTTCAGAACTCCATAGCTTCAGTAATATTGTGTATTTTCATGCCTCCAAGAACTTTGAAGCCATTTTTCTCTCCAAGATTTACACCTGCATCTGAACTCTTAAAACCATCTACTCTTCTATTCCATAGGACTTATCTCCATGAACTACCTCTTTGATCTCTTCAATCTTTACTCTAACTCTCTTCACCGGTTTTCTCTTTATCCTCTATAAACATCTTCCATTCTCTGCCTTTATTTTTTAAAGGAAAATGTCTATTCCCTGTGCTGCTTATCATTCAACCTTTTACTGTTTTTTCTACTCCTTGTTCTCTATTTTTACTTATTCTCTCCTCTGAAATTGTACTTTCAAAGGTCATCAACGTCTTTATATTTATCAAATACCAATGGCTTAACGCTTACCTGTGGCATCTGGAAGTTCTGAGAATGTTGTTTTTTTCCTGAATTCTATTTTTCCGTGGCTCCAGTAACACTCCAGGCACCTTGTGCTTTTAAAGTCCCTATAAAGATTCCCTCATGGACTCCTTCCTTGACCCTTCTTCTTAACATCTCATTTGTTTTAAGCTTTTTTGGTATGTTCTCAACCTTCTTTTCTCCTGATTTTACACATTTTTGGAACTTAAACAATATTTTTCAGTTAATTGCCACAAATTATATTTTTATTTCCCTTTCTAGCTACAAAGACAAACTCTCAACTATTTCTCAGTGTTTCTTTTTTTTTTTTTTAATTTTTTTTTTCAACGTTTATTTATTTTTGGGACAGAGAGAGACAGAGCATGAACGGGGGAGGGGCAGAGAGAGAGGGAGACACAGAATCGGAAACAGGCTCCAGGCTCTGAGCCATCAGCCCAGAGCCCGACGCGGGGCTCGAACCCACGGACCGCGAGATCGTGACCTGGCTGAAGTCGGACGCTTAACCGACTGCGCCACCCAGGCGCCCCTATTTCTCAGTGTTTCAATACAGGAAACATGAAATTTGGATGTTGTTTTGATGGACAGCTTCATCTTAGGGCTTTCTTTGAGGTAGCTTCCACAGCAGACCATCAAACAAACTTACTTTCTTTCTTTCTTTCTTTCTTTCTTTCTTTCTTTCTCTCTCTCTCTCTCTCTCTCTCTTTTACTTTCTTTCTTATGAAAGAGAGAGGGCGCAAGTGACTGAGGGGCAGAGAGAACGAGAGAGAGGGAGAGGGAGAGAGAAAGGAGACAGAAAGAGAAGCAGAGCTCACCCAAACCTGGGCTCGAGTTCACCCATGTGTGACTCGAACTCATGAACTGTGAAATCATGAGCTGAGCTGGTCAGATGCTTAATGACTTAGCCACCCATGCTCCTGACCATTAAACTTTATTAAGCTAAGTCTGCAACAAATATCCTTGCCGATTCTTCATTCCTGACCTTAATACTAACCCCAAACTCCTCTCCATATTTGAGGCCATTCTAAAATGTCACTCTGAGGCTCTTCCAAAATCATACATCTCATACAATCCCCTTCTTACATATACTCAGATGTTCTCCTTTTCTTCAGCATGAACTCTAAATTTCATAGTATGGTATCCAAATCAGGTCTATGTCACACAGTCTATTTTTTAGATTTACTTTTTGTACCTTATTATTCAACAATGGTGAACTATTTACTAGTTTCTGAATACATCATGCACTTCCATGCTGTCTTTTTTTTTTTTTTTTAATTTTTTTTTCAACATTTTTTTTTTTTTTTTATTTATTCTTGGGATAGAGAGAGACAGAGCATGAACGGGGGAGGGGCAGAGAGAGAGGGAGACACAGAATCGGAAACAGGCTCCAGGCTCTGAGCCATCAGCCCAGAGCCCGACGCGGGCCTCGAACTCACGGACCGCGAGATCGTGACCTGGCTGAAGTCGTATGCTTAACCGACTGCGCCACCCAGGTGCCCCCATGCTGTCTTTTTATGGTGTCCCCCAGAATGCTCTTTTTTTCCATCTGTGTAACTGAAATTCTACTCATTTCTAAAGTGCAATTTAAATCATAGTAGGGAGTATTAAATGCTCTCTTTTTCATACTACCATAACATATTGTTTTGTAACCATATTTACTACATATGTATTGGTGGTTGTCCTTCATTAAATCATGAGCCATGATTTCTTCACACTTTTTTTTTTTTTTTTAGTTAGTTATTTTTCAGAGAGACAGCAAGTGGGGGAAGGGCAGAGAGAGAGGGAGAGAATCCCACGCAGGCTCTGCACTGTCAGCACAGAGCCTGACGTGGGGCTCGAACTCACAAACTGTGCAATCCTGACCTGAGCCGAAACCAAGAGTTGGACCCTTAACTGAGCCGCCCAGGTGCCCTGCTTTCTTCATACTTTAATGAAAAATGAAAACATAATTTTGGGGTCATAGTATAGCCAGGTTCTAAAATGGTTGTGGGAAAAGGGGGGAAATAAAACTAATACATGCCTAGGACTAATATGTTATTAATGTACTTCAAATAAAGAATGATCTTTTTAAAGGTATAATTGTGCCAATAGATTGTCATTTGGAGATCTTTCACCCTCTATTTTAAATAATTACTCAAGAGCTTTTAATTGAGTGTATCTCTTAGACATATTTTTCTAGTAAGACTATTTACCCTTTCAATTTGCTTAGCAAACTACTTCCCATATAAGACAAATGTAAATTTCAGAAGTGTGTCTCTCTCTATTACACAAAATTCTAAATTAAAAGTGTCTAGATAAATGAGGATTTATTACAATCCAATACATTTTCTTCTTTTTTATGGCACTGAAGTCCTTCTCAGGTCTTCATAACCATTAATTACTTTTATGCTTGAGATATTGCTATGAGCTAGGGAGAAGAGAAATATTATTTCCCCCTGGTTTAAGTAGAAACAAAGAAAGGGACAGATAGATGGTTTGGAGTAATTTGTTAAGACCCCTCATGAGATAGAGACAAGTCATGAACACAGTGTTTTAACCTGGGTCACGGTGCTTTGCCCTAGAATGGCTACTTTCACGTGCTCCCACTCCACCAAACAGATTCCAAAATATTCCAACTCCATCATGAATTTTACCGATTTTTGCCTATATCTTCAAAAAGAAAATTGAACCGTGGCAGAAAACTGCTGAACTCCTGTGGTTTTCGGGTTATGTGAGGATCATTTTCCCCAGGTGGTACATTTCTACAAAGTAGGCCCCCCTATATTTATTTCGTCCATAAGTGAAGCATTTTGGTTTTCCAGGTTTGCCTTTTACTTAAAATGAAAGCGTATGTGACCCAAGAAAAGCTAAAACAGCCTAAGTAGTCCATACTTAATTGAGGATATTCTTACAGGCCTGAATATCTGTTAATATTAATAGTATTTTAAAACCTGGAAAACTCTGTGCAATAATTTTAATTCCACTCCTCAGCACGGATATATATATATATATATATATATATATATATACACACACACACACATATGTATATATACATGTGTGTATATATATATATTTTTTACTCTCCTCAAGAAATGGAAAGCAGTCCATTCATCACTTTCTATTGTTCAGATTATGTGGAATCTCATTTACTTTGGCTGACTAGACTTTTAAGATAAGAGCTAATCCTTTCAAGTGGATGGTTCGATAGAGTGAGCCAATGGGGACAGCCAAGTGAATTTCAGTACTGTGGGCATGGAAAGGAAATTGCCAAGAAAACATAATCCCCTGTAGATTTTCCTACCTGAAAGGCCAACTTAAGATTTGAAAACCCACCCAGTTGGTGGCAAGAAGCCCAGAAAAATGAGGCACCTGACTCCCTTAAGCCAAGAATCTCTGGAATGGGAGAGACAGGTAAGTGATGAAAAAGAGCCTCATTCTAACAGCACAGATGGCCAATGCCATCCCCGCCAAATGGCTCACCAGGTCTGACAAAGGGGGCAGGTGATCAAACAGACTAAGGCTGAAACGACTGTTCTAAATAGTACTGGAAAGTGTGACAGGGATGGGGGAGGCGGAAAGAAGCAGAAATAGTCAATTTATGGAAAAATTATTGTCATCTCCACCTGGCAGCATGTCCTTTCGACATCTGCCTTCCTAGGGCTCCTGGATTTTCTCAGCCCTGGCAAGTGGAGATCAGGTGCTTGGGCAGATGATATACTTAGTTCCTGCTGGGCTGGAGGCTGAGTCGCTGTGCTGTCAGTTCCACCTTGGTGATTGATGGGGTGGTGGCAAAGTCACCACTCCATTGGCCCAAACTTGTTCTCTCCCTCCCCTCAGAGAACCAGTGCGGCAAACAAAAGTGGATGGTATTCAAGAGTTACAAAGGAAGGGGAAAGAAGAGAAACCACTGCAAATGAAGGGGACTGTATGCAACACTGGGCCTCCCCCTTAAAATGTGATTGATATATGTTAGTTCTCTCTGCTTCCCGTTTCAGTCAGACTCTCTCCCTGAGCGAGGTTATATATTCACCTACTTCTTTTTTATAAATACCCCCACTTTCATCCCAGTGCTCTTAAGATTTCTATAGACAGAAAACATGTCAGTGTAGACCTTTTTTTTCTTTTAATTTTGTTTAATGTTTACTTTTGAGAGAGAGAGAGAGAGACAGAGTGCAAGTGGGGGAGGGGCAGAGAGAGAGGAAGACAGAATTTGAAGCAAGTTCCAGGCTCTGAGCTGTCAGCACAGAGCCTGACGAGCTCAACAAACAAACTGCGAGACTGACTGAGCCACCCAGGCGCACCAGCGTAGATCTTTTTAAAAGGTTAATCATGAAATATACCCTCTGTCCTATTTAGTCTAACCCACAAGAGAACTGGGAAATTCCCCAGAGGACTGATCAGTTAAATTTCCTGAGTTTATCTTATGGGACTAGTTAACAAAAGGTTTCCCTGAGGAGAGGGTAAAAACAAAACCAAAACCAAAACCAATCCTTCTCCTGAAACCCTACTGTCAAGGAGTCAGGGCACAACATTTCTGAAAAGCCTTTAACCACAGGAAAAACATCCTTAGGAATTCATATGACCTTTGATCCAGGAGTTCATTATCTAGGACTTTTCTCTCTGAGGGTAAGTAGAGATGTGCACGTGAATTTATCAATTAGGAGATTCATTGAAAAATTAGAGGTGACTTAACTTCCAGTAGGGTATTTATTACATCAAATATGATATAGTTATATAGCAAGTTTCTAAATAGATTCAACTATTAAAAGTAATATTGTCAACAAATATTAAACTAATACCATTATCGGTCAGCATGTTCTAAATTCTGCTGTGATAAGAGCAACAACTTCTTTTATCTTAGTGGATTATAGAAATATAGGTTTGTATATTGCTCACATTGCATGTCCATGGTGGGCTCAATGGGAGATCTGCTCCACTTTTCCTGAGTTTGGAATAAAGCCTGAGGTTGGTTAGATAATGAGCCTCAATCATATCCAGATCCAGATCTATGGAATCTGTGAATTCCCTTAAGCAGAAAAGAGTCTTCCTTAGAGGTAGTTACATTAGGGATCTTGAGATGGGGAGATTATCTTTAGATTATCCAAGGAGAGTCCTAAATGTAATTGTAAATATCCTTTTAAGAGGGAGGTAAGGGAGATTTGATTACTGGCAGGAGAAAAGAAGGCCATATGACAGAAGCAGAGTCAGAGAGAGAAGATGCTTTGCTGATGGTCTTGAAGAAAGAGGAAGGCATCGTGAGTAAAGAAATGTAATCTCAGAAGTTGGGGAAGGCAAAGAAATGAGTTCTTTCCTACGGTCTCCAGAGGGAGCACAGCCATGCTGACATCTTCATTTTAGTCATGTAAGACTCATTTTGAAGTTCTGGCCTCCAGAACTATAAGAGAATAAATTTATGCTGTGGGAAGCCACCAAGCATGTGATGATTTGTTACAGCAGCAATGAAAATCACATAGAGAGGCTAACCCAACGGATACCATCTTGGTCCTTGCCAGTATCATGGCAGAAAGAAAAAGAGCTTTGGTGGGTTATACTCTGGAAATTAAATGTTCTTTCCTAGAAGTAACACAAGTCACTTCCACTGAAACTTCACTGGCCAAAGAAAACTTATGGATCCACAAAAACCTTAGGGCTTCAGGAACCCTATCCTGTACGTGGAATTAGGAAAACTAGAAATATTTGGTTAGCAGCACTAATTACTATTCATCACACTGAAAATAGGGGTACTATAATAATAAGTGAAAATCAGGTTATAAGTCATGTTACAGAACACCGTGCTATTAATATGGGAAAATAAACCAGAAATGTATACCTATACTCAACATAAAAAAAGAGCCTGGAATGTGTAGAGGTTGCTTTGAGGCAAACAGGTTTGAGCAATGGAATGTAGAAAGGGTCCACAGCTACCACCTGGTTGAATCCAGACAGGCCTGTTGGGCGACCCACCTCAAAATATCCATAAGCCCCAACTAACCAGGGGGCTACTTGCAACCAGGCCCGGTTACTGAAAAAAGGGACAATTCCATGTGCGGCCATACCTCTTCACCTTCCTGCTCTAAAAACAGCCCCCTGCCATTGCCTCCTTGCAGACAGCCTCTCCCCTGCTGCCCTGCCCACCACTCCTTTGTGGTATATTTAGTAAACTTCTATCTCCTTTGTTCTCCCTCAGGTGAATTCTTTCACTGCCCTTGCTACTGACTTCCACCCACTCACCTCACATTGGGGACCCTCATCTCATTGGAAGAGACACCCCATTTAGACACCACAGAATGAATACTGTGTTTGTATTGTTTTTCTGGAAAGTTACAGAATAGGCGACTTTTCTTTTTCTCCTTACTTTTAAGTGTCATCAACGAGTATGTATTTTTATAAGAAGCAAGAAAATACACTTTTCCAAGTAGAGGAGCAGGTACACAGTAGTATAATAGTATACAGACCTAAACTTAATATTTAAAACATAATATTCATTTGTGGAAGAAAGTCAGGAGTTGGAGACTGTAACAGATTGAAGGGTATGAGAGTCAATTAAAGCCCAAAAGATGACAAAATTTATCTAAGACACAGTAGTTATGTAATACTAGACTCTGGGCAAAACTTCAGTTTTGTTTTGTTTTTTTAACTTAAAAGGTGGTAGTTTTTCAACCCCAATGCTAAATCCAATCTTTTGCTTATTTATTAAATTGATAATGTAACATGCTTTTTCATTTCTCTTCTTACCCCACAATTTCAATGATGATTTCTGGAATAATGGAATCTTAAAATATAGCTATTTAATTAACTTTTACTCCTCTTCATAATGGAGATGCCAGATTCTAATAACCTGTTTGTGTCTTGGTAAAAACACACCATCTTTTCGCTTATGCATCCCAAGCACTGACCTATATGCCTCAGTGGTATCTTTCAAATAATGCCAGAAATTTCAATCGAAAGAACAAAATGGTGTATATATACATGTGTATATATATTTCTTATAAATCACAATATCATATATAGTGACATATCTGAAGTCACTATTTTGTTCTTTATACATATACACATCAGTTCCTAAAATCGCTTCAGATCCATCAAAGTAACACGGATATACTGTTATTCCTAACAAGCTCTTTCCACTACAACCAGATTTATGTTAATGAGGGTGTCTTCTGTGAAGCACCTAAGAATGAGGACTGGTTGCTGGCCAAACCAACCATGAATGGAAGGTTGGAACTTCTAGTCCCACCTTCTGATTCAGAGGATGAGAGAGGGGCTGGAGGTCCAATCAGTTACCAATGGCAAATTATTTAATCAGTCATGCCTACATAAGGAAGCCTCCATAGAAAAACAAAAGGAGGGTTTTCAGGGAGTTTCCACACTGGGGAGCCAGTGCCTGGACCCAAGCTCCACAAGGACAGAAGCCCCTTTGTTCAGAACCAGATCATATGTATCTCCATGTGGCTGTGGATTTGTGTTCTTTAATATCCTTTGTAATAAACTGGTCATCTGTGGTCCCTCTAGCCATTTAATTGAACCTAGGGAGGAGGTCAAGGGAATCTCCATGTTGTAGCTGGTTAGTCAGAAGCCCAAGTAACAACCTGAGCTTGAGACTAGCCTCTGTAGTGGAGGGTAGTCTTCTGGGATTGAGCCCTTTAAGCCCTTTACCTATGGAATGAGATCCTACCTTTGGTTAGATAGTGTCAGAATTGAGTTCAATTCTAGAATGCACTGCTTGTTGTTGAGCACAACCCCCCTCCCCCCTGCCCCCCCCCCCCCAACAATTAGAATTGGGTCCAGGAACCTAACTTAGTGTTCTTCTTGGGAATCTAGACGTATTAATTTACTAGGGCACTAGGGCTGCCACAACAAAGTACGCAGACAGGGTGGCTTGAGCAACAGAAAAAATATTTTCTCACAATGCTGGAGGCTAGAAGTCCCAGATCCAGGTATTGGCAGGGTTGGTTTCCCCTAAGGCCCCTCTTCTTGGTCTCTCTTATTTCTATGTCTTCACATGGTCTTCCCTCTGTGTGTATCTATGTCTTAATCTTCTCTTTTTACAAGGACTCTGGTCCTATTGGTTTAGTGCCCATTCTAATAGTCTCATTTTAATGTAATAATCTCTTTAAAGATCCTATCTCCAAATAGAGTCAAATTCTGAGGCATTGAGGGTTAGGACTTTAACATATATACACTCTGAGGGATACAAGTGAGCCCATAACATCAGGTTTTTGAGGAACAATTTACTGACATACAAGAAGCCTCTTTTTTTTCTTTTTAAATTGATGGAAATGTTACGTCTAAGAGAGAAACTGCTGTCCAGGAGAATTAAGTATTATTTGGCGTAGCCTTTAAATTCATCCCTGGAGACCAAAATCTTCTTGGAAGAGCAGACATACATGCATATTTACATTTATAAACACGTTCTGCAGGCCTCTTCTTTCTGTAAGGGATCTGCATGTAAGCACACTGCTCTTCTGGGTGCCTCTAACAGAACATTTGTAGAAGGCAGAAGCTTCCGGGAGAATGGCAACTTACCTCATTCCCTGCTGTAACACACAGCAGGTGTTAATTACTTTGTTATTTCAATTGATCAAAATGCCCCTAATGCCACAATGACTCTGGGCACACTTACCAGTGCTATTTCTCCCCCCCATTTATTTAAAAAGCCTGCCTCGAGTGTCTATTTGTTCAGCCAACATTCTGTGTTCCAAATTGTTACTGGCTCATTCTTACCAGAATATGAATTGAATTCTCAGAGTTGACCCTCAGACATGGATCTCTGACACTAACTGCAGTGAGAATATAAGGAGGAGCTAATGTTTATTTTATCACAGGACAAAAATCCCATCATCTGAGTCCCTGAAACTTGCCCCCATACAAATGTGGGCCATTTTGCCATTCCTGGGAAAAGCTCTAATTTCCTAAATAGTGTGTGCATGTGTGTGTGTTGTGTTCAAATGCTCATTACCAAATACAGCTAAGTTGGGGCCCCTTGAGCTTTTTGTGATTTAAATGCACAAACACTGGTTCATGGAGCCAGCCACTCAGTGTAATGGGGGAAGCTGTTGCTGCTGCTGCTTTTATCCACTAAACAAAATGTTTCTGGTTTGATATTTTATCCACTTTAATCTTAGGAAAGATCAAAAGAAACTATGAACATTCTGTTCAAGTCCTTTGAATATAAACCAATTAAATTTCAAGTAAAAAAAAATGAATGAGAAAGGTCATCCTGGAAGTAGGGAGTCTACGTTGGCACAGTCTTCTACCTGACTCTGTGACACCTAGCAAATCCTGATGTCACTCAGAGGCTCGCTTGTCTCATCTGTCCAATGGCAATCAGATACCACCTGATATCTACATAATGCTTTAGAGTTTAGAAAACACAGTGAACATTTGATGCTTACAGCTAATCAGCACCAGAGACAGGAAAGGTTGATTAGGACTATCATTTACCATTTGAAGATCCTGAGCCTCATATAAATGACTTGTTCAGAGCCAATGAGTAATGGAAACAGCACTCATTTTCTAAAGGCAGAGGGGTAAACAAACAAAAAACAAAAACAAAACAAAACACATGTGCTTTTACTGTCTCCTGCTGCATAATCTATGGTTTTATTAAAAAAAAATAAAGCCAACTTTTTGGAAAGTTTGCAATAACCTAGCAAAAATACTAAAGCCAAATACCATTTACTCATACTAAAGAGATCCAAGGATAACATAAATAATTTATATCTCCAGACAATACAAATCCTATTTTGCTTCTACATAATTTCATTTGAACAACAAAATAATATGTGTGAAATCATCTGCAGTGTCTAGTTTATATTAGGTACTCAATATATGTTGGCTGAATCTAAAACTATAAAACCTATTTTTTTCTCATAGGTTTTTTTTTTTTTTAATTTTTATGGATTTTTTTGTTCTTGTTGTTTTCCTCCAGAACTGTTCTCCTTTTAGTGTGCTCTATGAATCGTGCCTGAGGATATATCAGATGCCGGGAATGGAAATCGTTTTTGGTGGAACCCATTTTCAGGATTAGGGCAACAAATAGCTTCCAGAGCTATGTCTGGAACATTCTCCACTTCTAAGAAATCTTACTGAAAACCTAGAGATTAATCTCAGGTTCAGAATGACTAAATACTATATGGATGGTAGCCTTAGATGAATTATCTTACCAAGTCTCATTGCTTTTGGCTTCTTAATATATTAGGTTGTATACTGTATATATTGCTTTATAAGCATTCCTAAGCAGGTTTATGTGCTTTTTTATAAACAATTTTAAGGTAGGATCGATTAATTCCTAGGTTTTTCTTTTTTCCCCACTAAAGCATGTGACAAGGGGAAGTGCAACAGGGAATATAAAGAAAGTGGGCTGTGAGTACCACATCCTCAAATTATCAGGGATGTGACCACAGCAATTCATATAGCCATGAACTTCTGATTCCTCATCAAAAAATGGGATGTTGACTAAAAGAATTCACAGGATTTTTACTTCTTTGTAATCTAATCATTTGTAATCTAATGAGTCGCAGTAGATAAAAGAGATCTATATGGTACAAGAACTATACAAATGTAAGTTCCTATGTGAAAACAAAACCTTAAATGTTTCAGCCTGAAAACTGTGTGTTTTGGGAGGGGGGTGCTCAAATATGTCACATTCCAAAGCATCCTTTGAAGTCTGGTGTGTCCATAAAACTGAGTTATGACCAACGGGATGGGCCAAAAGGACACAGAGTACCTTCAGGTCTAACTGATAAGAAATATCCCATACATGTCTCTCTGTCTCCAGGTCAGCTATGTATTGAAAAAAATGGTAGAGCCTTCAATAGGTTGGGTACCTGAATAACTTCATGGAACAGAGTCCTCATCCTCTCCTGCTACCAACTGACTTTATATAAGTGGGAATTAAATCCCTACTGTGTTAATGCATTGATAGTTTTTAGTTTATTTGGATCAGGAGCTATCATAACCCTAGCCAATAAAGCATTATCATTACATGTTAGCCAATATTATTTTATTCTAATATTTGCGGTTATCTTCAGCTTTTCTGTGTTGGAAGCACACCTTCAAATGGTAGAACTTTTAGTGGCACACTTGAAAGAATTAAATTCTGAGTCTGTGAAACCCAAGGGACACACACAGGGAGTCCAATGTGGGACTGGCAGCTTCAGCAGTGTTGGTGACTTCAAGGCATGGACCACAAACTCCAGCAGAGGTGATCAGCAAGGCTCTGCTAATTCATTCCATAGCACACTGATCAAAAGATTATCTCTAGCATCCTCTCAGCTCTGCCAAGCGGTTTAGTTTGCAATTGCTTTCATATTTTCTTTGAGCCTCTATCTTTTATCTTTTATCATATTTCTGTGCCTGTTTCTTTTATCTTGAACACTTAACTTATGGCTCCTAATTCATGTTTATCATTCTACGGTTCCTTGTACGGAACCAGAACAAACTAGGAGTTCAACAAAGGGTGATCTGTTATCTTCTGATGTGAATATAACAAGGATTGCCACGCCTTGGCACCTGAGTAAAGGTTTCCAAAGCACATTCATGTACCTAACCCACCGTCACTGTGAAACTTAGAGGGGCAAGATTCCCATGTACAGATGGGGGAACATAAACTAAGAGAGATCAATTACATTTTTATGTTTCCATGACTAACAAGAGGGAGGTCTGAAACCAGTGCTACTCTTTCCTAATTTTTCCATCTTGTCTTCATTCTACTGAATCACACACAATAACGACCACATTCATGGTGTTCTGGTGATGACACAGATAGTCTTTATCCTGAAGAGGCCACAGTCCTATTGGTGCCCTACAAAATATCGTTAAAAATAGGAATGTTCAATAATAAGTGAAAACTATGACTTTTGCCCATAATGGCCAATTTCGAACACTTTTTGAATGAGAACTACTTCTGAATAAACCAGATTTTCTGGAGTAACTGTGATAGTTCGTCATAATGGGTAGGGATATTGTAGTTGCTTGAATCAGTCATAACTTTTTAACCCAGATGTTTACATGAGGCTTCATATATGTGTAGAAAGGCTGTTGGAATCTGTTGCAAACTGAGAAGATTAAGATGGAAGGGGGTCCTAATTGAGAGAACTCCGAGCACTGAAGAGATTACAGGAATATCATAAAAGGCTTGGCAGAGAATGCTAGCTAGCTAGCCAAAACATGTTGACTCTCCTTTGGGCTTAAAACTAAACTCTATCTCCTAAGTCTGTCATATAGTTAGATGTGATCATATGAATTAGGACCCTCAAAGGAGATATAAGCAAGGATAGCATGTGCCACTTCCAGATCTGATCCATAAAAATCCGCTGATTGTAGACCACCATGAGTTTTTCTCATAGGAGTAGCCACAAGCTGTAAGGAGCTCGGATCCCTGTAGAATCACATGGAAGAGAACAATTATGCCAACCTGATTACTTCTATGTGTGGATTTCTTTGTTACTTAACCCTAGCTTATCCAAACTACTACAAGTAGTCAACAGAAGTCTGTAGAGTAGAAATGAAGATAGGAAACAAACAAACAAAATACTGAGGTCCTTCTGAAATACCTTGTCCTTCTTTATGAGTAAGCCATAGAAATAATAATTTTCAAAAGGAAATTGGTTGATAAAAATACAGCATCATTTCAGGCAGTTCCTGTTATTCATTTATTTGAAGGATGAAATGTTACCATTTATCATCTAGGCGGCTGATTTTATTTTATTTATTTTTTTTTCAACGTTTTATTTATTTTTGGGACAGAGAGAGACAGAGCATGAACGGGGGAGGGGCAGAGAGAGAGGGAGACACAGAATCGGAAACGGGCTCCAGGCTCTGAGCCATCAGCCCAGAGCCTGACGCGGGGCTCGAACTCACGGACCGCGAGATCCTGACCTGGCTGAAGTCGGACGCTTAACTGACTGCGCCACCCAGGCGCCCCATAGGCGGCTGATTTTAAAGACAAAAGAAGAAAGAGATTGAAGTTTTATTTCCTTCCTAAACATCTCAACATTTGGTCTAAATAAAAATCCAATGAAGTGCACCAGGCCTCTCCAAAAGTAATGATCATGACCTATCATGACTAATTCGGGAGATTAAGAATGATTTATCATGTTTCTAAAAGGAATAGACTCAGTTAAAATTTGAATTTGATAACACTGAATATCATATCTACCATAACTACTTTGTTTTGTGAAGATTCTAGCTAACTAGCTACCACCTGCTATGGGCTCTGAAATGAGCTGTATGGCTTGGGGTAAACTGTGTAACCTCCCAGTTTTTTATCTGCTGTCAGATTGAGTTTGGGCAGGAAGGCACCATGGATGTGCACCACACAGATCTCCCACTGCAGGGAGCATAGTGACTGATAGCCATAGGTGCCAAATTCCCGGATTCACCCCTGTGTTCAGCAAAGGTACTAATGCAAACCCAATGCCTATAAGATGAGGAACAGCTTTAATGCACAACTTTGGCTTCAGAACTCCTCTCAGAGTTCCTGGCTGGGTCTTCCTTAGGATAGCCTTCGAGTTTGAGACTCTGCTACACAATCTCCTGTATCACTCAATAAAGGTTCTCCCTGTTTTCTTTGACTCCCTCCCCTTTATCCTTCCTAGCTGTTTCCACAATAAATCTCTTGCATGTCTAATCCCATCTTGGAGAGCCCACAGTAACACAATACACATGAAGAGCTCAGCACAGAGTAAGTGCTTGATTCATATTGGCTATTATTATTCATAGTCTTTATATTCTTAAAATTGGAGATTCCAGAAACACAATGGTAAAGTGGTAAACTTGGCAGTAGGGAGGATTCAGAATATACATTCAAAATTAGGAGAAAACATGTACAGCTTTAGCAAATCACTTACCATAGGGAATATTGTCACTTAAAAACACTACGAAATACACACAACAACAGCAATGACAGAACATATAAGGGATGATTTATAATCCATGGTTGGGATTAAATTTTTTTATTTTGCTTATGTAAATTTAAAATCCTGATTTTAGAGACGTGGTGAAAAATGTTAGAAGATTAAAAGAACAAGAAGTCTGGCTTATCACATATTGAACATTTGAATTTTAGAAAATGTATACAACTCAGCTCTTTCCCATAATTTTCATAGGTTCTGAGATAAAAAGAGACAAGATGAAAATGGTATGAACGAACAACTATATTTTTTGGATAAACAGAGGAAGTAGAGCATGATTTTCCATTTGCAAATTCTTAATAGCAGGCAATACGTCTTGCATTTACTGAATGGTGACCCTGGGCACAGTCGAAAGCCATGTGATTTGGGGAAAAAGTCAAAGAATGCAGGGTGATGGTCTCTGTCATTGGGCTATTTAAGGCTTAACTGAATCTACATATGTGAATATTTTATTAATGAATGGTAGTAAGTGTAACCCATGTGCAGAAGTGCTATAAAAACCTGGATAACAAGACTAGCTCAACAGTAAGAACAATAATAGTGATTAGTACTGTTTCTTGAATATTTGCCACGTGTCAAACATTTTACACAAGGCATTCCATTAAATCCTCTCTACAATACTATGCAGTCTTCTCTGTTCTGTGGGTCGGATATCCGAGACATACGCCAAATAAGAAACCTAGGCCAGGGTCTTGGTTCTTAACCCCTGGGAGTCCACAGTGCATGCAGCCTTATTCAAATAAAAATGACTAGTCAGAAAAGACGATTTTAAGGGAGACAAGTTTTGAACAGTTTGCCCATGTTGTAGCTTTCACAGAAGGCAACAGAGAAGCAGTATTCCACGTACGGACTAGAGCAGCAAGAACCGAGACACACAATGGAAAGACAGCAAACCTTGTGTACAAGACAGGAAGATCGCCTGACTTATCAGTACTAGAAGCTTTGCTGGGGGATGTAGGGGAAGGGATGAGGCAGAGGACGCAGAGGGAAGGAGATTGTTGATATGCAGCCTGAAATGCAGACAAGGCAGATCTGACCCCTGATGTGGAAGGAACCCTGTTTTGGCAGTTGTGAGTTCTGGTGTGGTTGATTTCCCGGGCCTGGAATCAGGGTACAAGGGCCGGGGTTAGGGGAAAATTCTGGAAACGGAAAGCATGGGGGAAGTCAGGAAAAACAAAAACAAAACCAGAAACAACAGAGGAAGCATTAGGCATAGCTGGGCGACGTCACGTAAAACACGCATGAGGAAAGGAGTCAGCACCCGTCCACAGCCATGCGCTGGTTCCGTGCCAAACAGGGGCATTACACTACCAGGGTCATCAGGAAAGGTTGCCTATGACTGAGGCAGTAAGTACAGCCCTCCACAGTCCTGCTTTCCACCCTTGTCAAAGATTTGCGGTGGTTTGTCTACAGCCTTGCCTGGGAACAGGAGGCTGCACTGGACAGTCTCACAGGACCCCATTCGGGTGTGGCATTGCAGGCCCCGGGGAGGACAGCATGAAAGGGGCCTCTGTTCCAGTCAGAGCTGACCAGAGTGCAACAATCAGGCATCTGTGAAGCCCTGCCAGAGGAGTTTTGCAATCGCTCCCCACCTCATCTTTTCCCAGAGCAACAGCTAATCCCCCGTGAAAAACGCTGGAGTGGCAGCTACCTTCTCCCTGGGCATCGTTGCTTTTTCCTGCCGCTCCGGTCGGCCCAGCACTGGCAGCGAGCAGTCGGCGGTGCGGCCACACCACAAGGCTGGCTAATCAGTGCTATTATGCTGTAGAAAGCTTCACTGATGTGCCTCTTAAAATTTTACCACTGACACACCTACCATCTGACACCGTACAATTAGCCCTGCGCTCTTGGAGCCCACGGTAGCGGGAATATTACCACATCAGAGGAATCATTATTGGAGATTCAGAGCAGCCTGTGTACATGCAGAGTTCCTATGCCCTTCTGGGGCAAAGGACTGAGGCGGTTATTCTTTATATTGTGGCAAAGTGTTAATTTTCCAGAGCATTTTCTGTAAGAAAACCACTGTGCCGCATTGTCATCTGATCCATTACCATCAACCCTACTGGGAAATGTTACTCCTTCTCTCGACTGAGAAAGCAGTGCCTTGCTGAGTATTTCCTTACGTGTTTGACTGGAAAAGAATATCTGTTTGGGGAGCTCCGTGGAATTTCAGTCCACCCGAGAATCCGTAACATCTCCATGGTTTTACATTCTCTTATGTCCCATCCCCAGTCCAGATTCCCACTCCCCTCTCTGCCCCCCACTCTCCACCACACATAGGCACGCCCCCACAGACACACAGCCACTCACACACGGACCAGCAGACATGGAGACATGTACAGACACACAGACACGCATGCACACACTCATGCCCACAGAAGTCCGACTCAAGTCTAATAGGAAAATAGGAGAGAGGGGGCAAGGTAGACTTCCAGAGAAAAATGACAGCTTTAAGATTTCTCAAGCATGCAAAGCAGGCCAGGAAATGGATCTAAGTACAATGAATGGTATTCTAATATTTAAAAAAGTGACACTGAGGATATGCCACGTACAAATGTACTTTGGCACAATGAAGACAAGAGCATTAAAACTCGATTCTTAGGATATTCAGATATACATAATTATGAGGGGCACGGAGGACAGCCAGTGGTCAGGGAAGCTGGGACCAGGGCTGTTTTGAGCTGTGACCTAAACCATGGTGCTTCCTCTAGCGTGATGTTCTGAGGAGGAGGAGGAAATGTGTTCCGGGGGCCCTATTTACACACCACCTATTCTGGGAAGCAATGCAAATTCACTGTCGAGGGGCTTCAGGGAGGCTCGGGCAGGGGATTAAAGGCTTTAGGATAACGTAAGATACTCCCGCTGGTGCTGGTTTTCTAACCAGGGAATAAGAAAGTCTCCACCTTTCTTCAAATCTGTTTTTATCCATCTGTAGTCCCAGGAACTAAGACCACTCTCCTGATGCAACTAAAAGAAAAAAAAAAAAAAACAAAAACAAAAAGAAAACAAACAAAAAAACAACAAAAAAACCCCCTGAACCTTAGATACCAAAACATTCAATGGCTGTTCTTGCTACTTGTTTTGGAGGTAGTTGGGTTCCCTACTTTTTGTACTGAAACCTGGGCCATCTCTTGGGAAGTGCCAAGAGAAAACAGATTTTGCTGAATTTCTAGCCAGAACTTTTAGGAATTAAAATGTCTCAGTATGCCAGTACTTGTACTATTTCTATTCGCGTTTTGAATCTGATTTAACTAAGAAAATGGAATTTAGAATTCTGGCAAAAAGAAAAAGAAGAAGAAAAAGAAAGAGAGAAAGAGAAAAAGTAAGAAAAAAAGGAAAAGAAAAAGACATCTTTACCATGAAATACTTCAAAGACTTTCCAAATACTTACCTTTTATTTGGGAGGTGGTGGCTACTAGTCAGGGAACAGGCCTGCTAAATATTTCAAATTACAGAAATGTCTGAAATAGACTTGTTCCCTACATGAGTGGTGCTTTGGAAGTCAGACCCGTGGCTTACATTTATGTACCAGAGTATCTTTCAGCACAGAATACTTCTTTTCCTTTTATTATACCACAGATTCCCTCAATGTACAGGTAAACAAGCTTAAAGAAAATAATTGAATGCAAAGACCTGAAATCAATGTCAGCATATCTTCTAATGAACTATAACCACAGCGAACTGGTATCTCGATGAGACCACCTGCTCCAGGCAGACAGATGGTGGCCCTATGGGGGTCATGGCTCCCCTTGTAAAGAAAGCTGGAGTCACATACGTGCACAGTTTTGGCAGGAAGAAAAAGACCGAGGCATCGACACTTCACAGGAGACAGTGGTGACTTTGTTAAAGAAATGTCAGCACTCGCAGCTCCCCCACTCCCTCTACTTCCTCTCATTTTACTGGGTTGGGCAGCCACATCCTTCCCAAAGCACACTGCACTAAGAAGAATAGGGTGAGGAATTAGCATTCTCAGAGGCTCGGCAATCATGCAGATGGAATAAGCTGAATATGTTGAGTAACAAAAATAAAACACAGGGCAGAGCTTCTATTTGGATTCACACTCTCTTAATCGCAGCCATACAGCAGTGTTAGCTCTGGGAGGATTGAAGACAGTACTAAAGAAGGGCACAGAGAAGTGACACTGAGTAAGAGGTCGGAGGTAGCAGAAAGGGGCACATCGGATAGGAATTCTATTTTTAGAACAGCGTATGTATGTATGAGCTATACTATGAGGAGATCCTTAGGGAGATACACTTAAGAAAGAAAATTTGTAATTTTAGTTGATTAAAAGTATTTTCTGCCTTCTAGTAAACAAATTAACAAAATTCACATTAAAATGTTAACTACAGAAGGTCGCAAAGTAGATTACCTCTTTGTTCTATATAAAGTGTGGCTTTATTTTTATATTAATATCTGTGTTTTAAAGACTTTAAAATCCCTTTACATCTGTTCTGGAAGGTATGTTTTCCATTGTTAGAAAAAACTTTCATTGAATTTATTATATGAACAATAGACAGATACACTCATTCATTCATTCATTCATTCAATCAATCAATCATCTCTCCAGTATCTTGCAGTCCAGGCCATTTAGAGGAGGAAGAATAACTACCACTACCCCACCCGTCCAGGTTGAGAAGTCTTGCAAGAGGCTATAGATACAAAACAAAAAATATGGTTCCTAACTCCAAACAATGAACAAGTCTGGCAGGAAAAAAATATGCCAAGTGGAATCATTTATTGATGTACCACCACTCAGTCCTGTCATTTAATGTGTGATAATCAGCTTAGAGCACAGCTCTTCTCTTTCCTGAGCTCAGCCTGGAGCTGTGCTCCCAGAGCTTTGGTGTGACAGGGAGGGTATGTGCCAGACAGCTGGGTGGCAGAGGCCCCCCCTTATGAAATTAACTGTGCTGGTCTGGCTGGTTCCATCTGGTGCCCTTGGCCTCTGCTGCAGGAACTGTCTCCAGGTAGGGGGGATGTGTCTGATTCTGGGGACCAGCTGTGTTCCCCGTCACTTTGCATCCCCATGGCTGAGGAACTCCTCCTTAGAGAAGCAGCCATTACCTCCCTTTAGCCCTGCCAGCAGCTGATATCCCCGATCTGTTGTCTAGGTTTGGATTTGCCATGTTTTGGCAGAGTAATAATATGAACATCCCTATGGTTCATACTCATCTGTACCTCTGGGCTCCCCTGTGTGGAGCCATAGGAACCTATAAGGCTGTCTTGTTCACAGAGTACTGGAATGGAATGAGGAGTATCCCCATGCCCTTCCCAGATCCAAAATATCATAGTTCCTTCAAGCCCTGTGCCATGGGATGCTAATGTAGATCTCCTTCATTCAGAAGGCTGTGGATCAGAAAAGGATCACTTGTATATGTACAAGTATACTCCCCAATTTCAGCACACATGCCAACCACTGAAGAGGGACAAAAAACCTACTCCTGGAATCCTTGAACACTCTCTTCGACTAATCCCTGCTCAGGAAGCAGTACCAAGGTGAGCCAGAAGGTTCTATAGTTCAGCAAGCACTCATCCAGAGGAAAAGCTCTCAATCTCTCTCTATTGATCTATAATAATCAGAAACCTCCACTGAGGATGATTCTAACATTCACTGTTTAAATAACAGGATATCCAGGGGCCAGTAGACTCAAAATATCATCAAGCAACTAGACATCTTTTATCATTTGTTTTTCTTACAAGTTTTATTTTTGTCTTTATGACTATTGCCTCATGGTTGAAAGACTCAGGATGAGGCATTGTGTTCTCACATAATAGCATCCATTTGAAACCATCTGCAAGAGAAGGGGACCAGAGGGCCTTCTCATGGGGTGTTCACTTTTGTCAAGGAGGCCCCTGAGTCCCATAGAGGACCTACAGCCACATGACTAAGTCACATGACCACACCTAGACCAATACCTGGCAAAGGGGAAGGAAATGACAAACCAGCCTAGAACCATCATGATTCATACTCAGGGGATGAGTACATTACCAAAACACTTAAGTAAAACCAGAGTAGGAAGTTTTTACATAGAAAAATGGGCGGAGCATGTTGGGAAAGCACCAGAAGAGATGTCAGCCACATTGTCTTCTTCTTGGTATGCAAGAACGCCACAAGGAATCTTCTTGGACTTCCCTGAACTTGGCTTCAGGGAGGGAAAAGGGAGTATCCAAAAGGACAGAAAACATTTTTATGTGTTATAATAATTCTACTTACTTCCCCTGCCCCATCTCTTCTCAGGGTTCTTCTTTGGTTGGCTGGGAAGTTAGGTAGTTTGGTTATGGAGCGGCCCTACAACTGTAGCAACAACTGTGGTGAAATGCCTGATCCTGAATGATAACAAATCCTTGGAGGCCCTCTCAATTTCAAATGCAGGGCATCTTGGTCCTTATAGTGTTTTAGCAGACATTTTCTGCACAGTGAAAAGTTCTGACAGAATATCCTGTTAGACTTGAAAATCCTATGCAAAATGTTAATTGCTTCGTGGAAACACTTATGAAGTTGAGGGTAGCACAAACAAATACTGCACACAAATTCTGAGATGGAATGCTACAAATCATGACTAAATAGTCCAGGACTAAACTTCATTTCCCAATAAAATGACCCAAAACTTCTTGGAGAAAAGGATGAGTCTAGGGCTAGGGAAGGAAATACACAAGACGAGCCTGTAGGGTCTGGTCAGGCCAGAAAATCCAAAGAACGGAGGCATGTGAAATGGACACCTTCACCAGCCAAAAAGAGTTCCAAATGACCAAAGATTGGACAATTTGAACAAAAAATTAAATAAAATAGTATTAGATTATAACCCAAAGTATGAAACAGATATATGTGAGTCCATACTAATATAAATGAAGAATTCTAAATATTTGTAGATATTTCCCCTTCTGGGAGATAGAGTTTAATAAACTCCCTTTCCAGCCTCTTTGAATATGGGAAAGCTCACTATCAAATAGAGTATGGAAAGGAAAAAATAATAACTTCCCAGGCAGAAACCTTTCTAACACTACCTTGACCAAGTCACCAAGGTCAACTAGATCATTTTGATATCACATACTTCCAGATATGTATGATGTCATGAAAGAGACACTTCATCTCTGTAATGTTCTTCCCCCCAAACCTATAACTCCAGTGTAATCATGAGGGAAACATCAGACAAACCCAGATTGAGGGACAGTCTACAAAATACTTGACCAGTAATCAAAACCATCAAGGTCAAGGCAAATAAATAAAGACTGAGAAACTATAATAGTCCAGAAATGACTAGGGAGATAGGATGGTGCTGTGGTGCAAGGTAGTATCCTGGATTGAATCCTGGAATAGAAGAAGACCTTAGGTAATAACTAGTACAATCTGAATAAAATCTGGAGTTTCGTGAAGAGTCATGCACCAATATTGGTTTCCTAGTTTTGTTAACTGTACCACCATAATGTGAGATGTTTACCTTGGGGCAAATTGGGTGAGGGTGTCTATGAGAACTTGTACTATCATTGCGACTTTTATGTAAATCTAAATTTGTTCCAAAATAAAAGTCTGCTTAGAAAAATCAAGGAGAGATCGGAACAAAGTTGGGCTCGACAGCAGACTAACGCCCTTGTCAGAAAAGATTTTATAGGTCATCGATGAGATACTGGGAGAATTTTGATTGGAGGGGCCACATGGTCAGGTTTTTATTCTAGAAATATTAAACTGGAAGCAGCGGGGAGGAAAGGAGAGATAGGGACTGAGAGCAAAAGGCCAGAAGGGTGGAGTGATTAGTCTAAGTACAGAATTTTAACAAGAAGGCTGGGCTAGAGTGTGTGCCTGCACACCTGTGTGAATGTGTTGCGTACCTTCATGGCAGATAGCCTCAGAACAAAGATATTTCTTGTCAAATTGCCGAAAAGGGAAATATACACATTTTATAATAAAAATGAAACAGATCATTGTATCCATTTGGTTGCATTAGTTCTAATAGGGTAGTTTCAGCTGTTTTAATGCTATTTAAAGAACAGACAAAAGAAAAGCATCCTCTGATTTGAAAATAACGTTGCAGATTTGTTATGGGAAAGAAAAAACAACAACAACAACAACCTAGATTATGGTCTTTTATCAGCTCTTAGCTATGTAATCTTGGCCTAATCACTTCAATAGGACCATTTCTAAGTGGTTTTTCCATTTCTAAAACAAGAAGATTGAAATAGAATGCCTTTGATATCCAAGATACCTATCAGAGATGCTGCAATGAAATTACTACATTTGGAAAATTATTCGATTAGAAGATGATTAATCAGTTTCCTCCCGGGCCTGAGGAGAGAATTAATACTTGTTGAGTGCTTACCAGTCTAAAAATATTTTTTATCATTAATGATTTCTCTTATCCTGTGAAGGTAACACTGGTTTAAGCCACATAAAATTACTTGATTAACAAGAACTCATTTCAAACTTTGCTGTCTTACAAAACTTCTATGAATTTCAATATGAAGATCCATGACGTCAGCATTTCCAATGAAACTTGTTTTGTAGCTATGAAAGTGTCTGTGGTTTTAAAATAGTTCATGAAAATAATTTTTATGCTTTAGAGCTTCTGAAAAAGAAATCAACCATGAGCATGTTAGACAACCTGCTCCACAATGGATGTTCGCTGATCAAAAACAGCCAAAATGTTGAAATTTTATAAGTCTGAATTAAATTTTTTTGATGAACTATTACTAACACAAGTGATACATTTATTCTTATAAGGCGAAAGTGAAAAATACGGCACATTTAAGAAGAGAAATTTGATATGATTTCACTGGGACAGGACTCCAAATAAATATAAATTATCCATCATTTAATTACACACATTTATTTTTTTCCTGAGGAAGGCTGAAGCAAACATGTTAATCATAGTGTTTACTGTTCTATGACAACTCTACTTCCTATTGCTTCCAGTTCCTAAATTATTTCAGGTTAAAGTTTCTTTGACATTAAAAAAAATCACCTGTTTTGAAATTAAAAAATAGACTGAGCTGTATAAACAGTTACCCTTTTAAAATATATAGTGTTGCACTGATAAAGCTTGACCGGCAATTTCTATCATATTTACACAATAGAATTCTTCCTCATAATGTGTAGCATGTAAAATCACATCAGAAATCTTACTGTGGATCCTTTAAAATAAAAACTCATTATTAGCCTAGGACAGATAAATACACGTGACTGCAACTGAGTTTAATTATATTTTAGGCTCATAAAGGAGGCCTTCAAAAGCAGCAGAAAGAAAATCTTTGCAAGATTCATATTGGGTTTTGTAAATAATCTCCACTATCTGAAGAAATTGTTGGAGGGAGGAAGTGCATTGGCCTTGCCTTATAAATTAGGGTTGTAAATCCAACTCTGATCTGTCAGAAACTACTGAAGCTCATTTCTACTCAGGGTTTATTTGGCTCTGTTTCAATTTATGCCATTATTAAATAGCTTCCCCACTTTTAATTTCATGAAATTGAGAATGTTGAAAGCCCACACCCAGCATGAAAGAGGGAAAAAAATGATGTATGATTACAGATATAACTCAGCAGAACACACTAAAATTTACATATGATCTGAAAAGGGAACTTGATATTGGAATGACTTATTCTGACAGTCAGAAGGAAATGGATGTCTTAATTGGGTCATAACCTCATGCCCCATTTTAAATTAGCATTACATAAATATCTCCATAGTTTCAATTCTGCAATAACGCATTGCTTTTAAGACAGCTTCTGGAGCTTTCTTACTTAATTGCATCTCATTCTTTCTGTTCAACCAATACTTACTTTTCAACTGTTTAGAGAATCTTCCAGGTGTTAATCAAACCAGGGGGGCAGCTGTTGTCTCTGCAAGACCCATCTCTACGTGTTCCTATGCTGTCTCTTAGTCATTGGGACAGCCTTGACTTTTATTTTTGTATCCATGACCCATACGATAAATGCTATCCCAACAATACCAAGAAAGGAAAGAATAAATGGAACACAATATTAAAGAAGCATTTTAAAGGCATCTAAAAAGCCCAAGCAACAATTTTTCTTTTCTTTTCTTTTTTCTATATAACACCAGAACTCACAGTCCTTGATCTTCCAGCCTGTTATTTCAGACCACTGAGCCATGTTGCCTCTCTGAATAAATGGACAAAGACTTAGAAATGCCTCTGCAGTGTGGGATGACTTTGGAAAATACATTGCATCTAGAACAAAGAAGCAATGGTGCCTTTCTAATTGATCTTGTTACCACCACTCCTTAAATCTGAGGTCCACTGCTTTCATATCATTGAAAGACTACACAAAGATCCACTTCTAATACTGGGAGACCACAAAGATACAGCTGCTTTTAAAAATAAAACCTAAAATTCCTGGTCTGATTTACACACGTAGGCTGAGTGCATGAGAAAGTTTCATTTCAAAATTAATGCGTGAGTAATTCAGAAGACTTTCAAATGACTGAGAACACATGTCAGTTGTAAATATGTAAAAAGAAGAAATTGGTATAAAAACAATAGCCCTGGCATATAATTATCTTTAATATATTAAAAGATATTTGACAAATATAGGCAGGTACTCAAGTCTTCCCTCTGACTTTCTGGAAATATTGTTTTCTTTAATAGAATGAAGAATATAAAGAACATTAACAATCAGATATTGCAGCTTTCCTGAGGTGGAAATCAGGAACCTTGTCCTTGGAGTCCACATTTTTCCGAGGGTACAGCAGTCTCCCTTACATATCCATGAACCGTAGGTAAATCAAGGCAACATTCCTTAGTTTGAATTCTCTTAACCTGTGGTACTTGAGATTCTCTACTACCCTAAAAACGTTCCTTATCACACATGTTGCCACTAAAACAAAAGTGTTCATATTTGATTTTTTAGGATAGAGGGATCACACTCATTCTATAGAAGCTTTGATACTTCTTACAAACAAATATATACCTCAATTGACTAGATTTCATATTTATTTTCAAATTCTATGATGGTATAAACTATAATCATGTTATCCTTCAAATGTATACATTGTTACAAATAAGCCTGCGATTCACTTTCTTCTGCTTTCTGCATGATAATGATATTTTAAGTAAATAAAGATATATCCCCTACATAAGAGGCACTTACGTAAACTAGATTTCTGTCAACCAAGTTGACCCCTAAACGTTTTGGCAACATTTGTGGAAAACTTGAGATTTCTTTTTGTGTGTGTGTCTATTACTGTTCCAAAAACAGAATATCCAGAAATTAGAATATGCTTGGGTAATTTTTAATGTTTATGACAGTGGAGACTGAAAAAAAAAGATTATTGAGAATTTTTCCTATTAGCAGAACAATGGAAGATTCAGTAGACTTTCTCTCTGGGTGTTCCATTTCATGCATGCTCTCTGCTACTTTGACTCAGAATTGAATAACATTTAAGTATGAGACAAAATGGTAAAAATTAGAATCACTCAACTGAGCTTAGTAAAACTTAAAAATTTCATTCATTAGGCCTCCGGAAAAAACGTAAATGGTAATTTTGTTCAAAGTCATTGGTAGACTAAACAAAGCATCACTTCAACTGACTCACGCTTAGAGTAAAATAAAGTGTTAAATATTACATAAATGACAAGCCTATCTAATACCACATTGCCTATTCTACTAGTCTGTGAGGACGCCAAAGACGCAAGACTGGCTCGACGACAGTGGTCATCATGGTAGTCTGGACTGAGCATCAGCAACTCTGGCTGGACTTTCTCTGTGGACACACAAGACTGTGCTTCCCTGAAACCTTGAAGTTAAGTGACTGTGTGACTTGTTTTCACAATGAGACGTGTGGTGTGCACCGGTGACAATTCTCTACCTTTACCTTCTCCCGGGTCAGAGACTGTACATTCACGTGTTAAGATGGAGGAGTGATATGGAGCCACCGAATGATAGGGAGCTAGGGAGACAGAGGCCCTCTGTTCTGGAGGCCAGGCATGAGATAGGAGAGCAAGAGCAAGAAATAAATTTTTACTGTTTTAAGCCACTGACATTTTGAGGCTGTTCCTTAACACAACACGCCTAGCTACTCTGATGGATACATATCCTTTGCCTTAAATAAGTAGCTTGAAAAATAGGCTTGGGCCTCTTCTATTCTGCAGATCAAGCAAATCCCTACGATGTCAATCTATAAAGTTAATTGTCAAGGCAAAATGGGACATCTTTCCATCTTCTAGAATACTACCAAAAATTATTCATGAGAATCCTGATACAACAGAGAAATTGATCCTTTCTGGTTTATAGGAGACACAAAACAAATTACCATTATTATGTCACTAACTTACCTTTCTAAGACTTCTCAAAATCAAGATTATGGTAATTTCTCTGTTCTCTCTTTCTTTTTAAAAATATATTTTTAAGTTTATTTATTTACTTTGAGAGGGGGAGAGAAGGGGGGGAAGACAGAGAGAGAGGGGGAGAAAGAGAGAGAGGGAGAGAGAGAAGAGAAAGGGGGGATGGGGGAGGGGGGAGAGAGACAATGAGTAGGGAAGGGGCAGAGAGAGGGAGAGTGGGAGAGAGAGGAGGGGAGAGAGGGGGAGAAAGAGGGAGAGGGGGAGAGAGAGAGGGAGAGGGAGAATGAGCAGGGGAGGGGCAGAGAGAGAGAGGGAGAGGGGGAGGGGGGAGAGAGAGGGAAGGGGAGGGGGGAGAGAGAGAGAGGGAGAATGAGCAGGGGAGGGGCAGAGAGAGAGAGGGAGAGGGAGGGGGGAGAGAGAGGGAGGGAAAGAGAGGGGAGAGAGAGGGAGAATGAGCAGGGGAGGGGCAGAGAGAGAGAGAAGGAGAGGGGTAATTCCAAACAGGCTCCATGCTCAGCGCAGAACCTGAAGTGGGGCTCCATCTCACGACCGTGTGACCTGAGCGGAAATCAAGAGACACTCAACTGACTGAGCCACACAGGTATCCCTCTCTTTTTTTCAATCGATCTTCTCCGTTGCAGTTTGACTAGACAAGCCTAAGATCATATTGAGCTGTGTTGCTCTAGCTTTTAAGTAGCGTATACATACGTTAAACACACACATATGCATACACACACATATATACACATATCCACATATATATACATATTAATGTATCATTATATGTATTCATTATATATGAATCATCAGAAAAAGACAAAGGAAAAACGCTGATTGATTTGTGACATACTAAAGATCTACATAGATGAGTATAATTTTAGAACCAGAAGAAAGGTTTTTCATTTGCAAATAAAAACTTAGAAAAGTCCCATAATATAACAGAAGGGATAAATTTCACTTCTTTTAAACTGTTGCCTCTATTGCATTTAATCCACACAGCACTATAAATATTTCTTGCATTTTTGCAGATGATGATACTACAGCAGAATTTTTCTAACTAATTCAGACTGATAATAATCAGCAGAGTTGGACTTCAAACTCAAGGCTGACCCTAAACCTTTAAGTTACATAAATAGAAGTGGTCTTCTCAGTTCCTACTCCCTGCCCTCAGAATATGGCTACAGCATGGGGTTAATGGAACCCCTGAGGGTTTCTAAATAACTTGTGAAAACGAATAAGCTTACAGAAACTCGTATTTCAGTAATTAACATACAACTTTAGAGCTCATTCCACTATGCCTCATGAATGAAATTTTAGGTTAATAAACCTTAATAGACTACTATCGATGCATCAGATAGTTTCAAAAATGGCTCAATGGGAAAACTCTCAGTTGACTGTTATTTCTCATATTGTTTATAATAACCAAAGTGGAATATTTTTCTTTTTTTTCAAATATTTACTTATTTTTGGGGGGAGTGCAAGCAGGGATAGGGCAGAGCGATGGGGACAGACGATCTGAAGCGGGATCTGTGCTGACAGGTTGGTACCAGTGAGCCTGATGTAAGGCTCGAACTCATGAACTGTGAGATCATGACCTGAGCTGAAGTCCGACGCTCAACTGACTGAACCACCCAGGTACCCCGGAATTTTTTTCTATAATCAGGTGACAGTGATTTTGTGAATCATTACGATTTAAAATAAACAGGGGTGTGTTGTAATACCCAGCTGTGCTCCCATAAAGTGTTTGCCTGTGCAGTACCAGGTGGGGAGAGGGGTTGAGGACAATTTGTAGATCCACCAACTGCTGTACTCTTTAGAGTGGATCCACCAAAATCAGGTAGAAAAACAATAAATACAGCCCCCAGAGAGCTCTTGAGAAGGCAGGTATAATTTAATCCTTTCATTTATTAACACCCATTTTTCTTTTCATAACCTCAGTGACTATCTACAGGACAACCAAGGACCTAATCCAAAGATCTTCCCTCAAGATGGATGAACCAGGCACACTCCTGAATATATTTTTCTACCTCTCTGGTTGCACCCCAGCTGATCTATCTATCTACACATATACACAGCTATATATATCACATGTGATATATAACCAAATATACACATAAATAATATACATACATACATACCTATACATGAAGGATGAAGAGGAACAGACAGATACATAGAGAGATTTAATCCAAGACTTGGCTTACAGAACAACTGTGAATGTCCGAGGTCTGTAGGCCAGGACACCAGAAAAGGGATAAGGGAGTATCATGAGTAGATTCAAACTCACAGGCATGGGCAGAAGCTACTGTTCACAGGGTGAATTTCTTCTTCTTGGGGAAGCTTCAGCTTTGCTTTTAAGGCATTTTAACTGATTGAATCAGGCTCATGCAGATTATCTAGGATAATCTTACTTAAAGTCAACTGGTTAAATTTTAATTATGTCTGCAGTAACACCTCAATTAGTGTTTGACTGGAAAATTGGGTACTGTAAACTACACAAGTTGACACATCAAAAAAATCGTCACAGGGGTGCCTGGGAGGCTCAGTCGGTTAAGCATCCAACTTCAGCTCAGGTCATGATCTCGTGGTCCGTGAGTTCGAACCCCGCGTTGGGCTCTGTGCTGACAGCTCAGAGCCTGAAGCCTGTTTCGGATTCTGTGTCTCCCTCTTTCTCTCTCCTCCCCCACTCATGCTCTGTCTCTCTCTTCTCAAAAATAAGTAAATGTTAAAAAAAATTAAAAAAAAATAGAAACAAAACCAAAAAAAAATCGTCACAATGGAGCTTTAGACCAAATAGTGTTTGGCCACTTAGACTATTTGCTTTACTTAGAGTTTCCTTTTTTATTTTTTTTTAATCAGACTGATCTTAATCATTACTTGGCTATACCAAAGCTTAAAATGTAACAAGATCCAAAAGTCAAGGCAATCCACACTGCAGCATGCTCTGAAAAATCTCACTTGAAATTTTTCTTCCATTTGACTAAACACCAGCTCTCTACTTTTTTTGTGATGGCAAACAGGCCTAAATTTTTCTCCTTATTGTGTCTATTACTTCTTAAGGATTTAAGGACCTGTACATGTTTATTAACCTTATTATATTAGTTTACTAATTTCTAACTTGCCTTTATATTTTTACTTTTTCATATGTGAGAAAGTAAACTACTTCTGTTCAAAAGTACATAGTCAACTACAGGTAAAAAATAGACCTGCAAAGTCATCAGGTTGAAATGAAGGAGATGGGGGGGGGGGCGCCTGGGGGGCTCAGTCAGTTGAGCTTCCAACTTCAGCTCAGGTCATGGTCTCGCTATCTGTGAGTTCAAGCACTGAGCCTGCTTCGGATTCTGTGTCCCTCTCTCTCTCTGCCCCTCCCCTGCTCATGCTCTGTCTCTCTCTGTCTCAGAAATAAATAAACATTAAAATTAAAAAAAAAATGGAGATGGAAAGGTATGCCGAGGTTGTGGGGGGAAACAAGTCAATTGTGTAACAAAGATCTACTTGGATCGTCTTATTAACATGATCGATCCCTCAGAAAACTGAATCAGAATGAACAGAACAACAGAAATAGAGAAACAATGGTTATGAAGGACAAAAGAACAAACACATAAAGATTTTGTATTTGTTTAAAATATGTAATGAGCACTGGGTGTTGTATGGAAACCAATTTGACAATACATTTCATTTAAAAAATAATAAAATAAACAAATATTAAAAAACCCCACTATCCCGGTTGGGCACTTACTCTGATAACGTTTATGTATATTGTATTCAATAATAACTGAGTTGACAATCAAATTAAAATAAAAACACAAAAACAAGCAAAAAAGATGTAATGAAAAACATCTGAGAGGATGCAACAGAGATCTAATGTGTGAAATATTACCCAATTCAAATAAATATTTGTGTATGAAGATTGATAAGATTTATCATTTGCCAAGAAAAATCAATAAACTGGCATATAGCCAGATATCCTTACAAAAGTATTTAAAGAGTCAAGGAAAGAATCCTATCAAAGTCTAGGTAGCAAAAACAGGTTACATTCATGCAAACAAAATTAGGTAGGCCTTTCAGACTTTTATATATGAAAAGAAAAGACAAAGGGAAAATATCGACAATCTTTTGAGTAAAATGAATTGGAAATCAAATTTTATACCCATTAAATTCCATTTTTTATAAATGCATGGAAATACTGTAAATACTGTCAACCTTTTTTTAAAATAAAAGAAATTAAAGTAATAACTGGAAACTTCTAATGGAATATGGCAGAGACAAAACTGCAAAATCTCTTTTTTCAAACTGGTGAAATCAAAAAATGGTAAACTCTGCAAAAATGTACACCAGCAGTAACAGAGCAAATGAGGATTAAAATTCAATGCCAGATTTCTGCAACCCAATCTGATAAGAGTAATTTCCCTCAGTCTGGACAAAATATATAAAGTAACTATTTTCCATGCAGAGCAAGACTGTACTTCTGTGGAGAAGCATGACATCTGAGGTATGTTTCGTATCTGGTCTGGCTTTGTGCCTGGGTGCCTTCCTGACCACAGCAGAGGATGGTGGAGCCCAACCAGAACATGATTACCTCACTAAGCTGAGGAGGCACTGATGAGAGTACAGAATTTAGGCCATTGAAACAATTAGAATTATTTGTGGGGCAGAATCCTGGCAAGAAGGATCTGCACAAAAGAGGGATGATAGAATTCTTAGTGTAGATTTCCCGCTGGTATTCTGAGGCATGCAAATAATGATAAGCTTCAGCAGGACTGGAAGGTGAACAGAGATACAAGAGCTATGTGGTAGGACTAACAACGAAGCCAAAAGAGAACCTACCTAAAAAACAAATATAACTAAAAACTCATAGGATTAAAAACATAATAATTTAATCAACTGTAAGAACATGTAAGAACAAAACTCAGCATTCTTTAATGGAAGACAACATAGCTCTGGTATGCTCAGTTTTCAACTATAATGTTCAGGATAGATTTAAAAAAAAATGGAAGACAGTGAACCAGCAAGATACAATTGTTCTATAATCAAGGAAAGGAGGGAGGGAAAGAGGAAGGAAGGAAGGAAGGAAGGAAGGAAGGAAGGAAGGAAGGAAGGACGGACCTGGCAATATAAACTGAACCTAAGAGGGAATTAATAGATAAGGATTTTAAAGAGATTATAAATATGTTCAAAGACGTAAAGGAAGGTATAGGGTGAAAAATTAGACTAGAAATTACAGCAGAAAAAGGCAAACATAAAGAAAAGATGAAATGTAAATTCTAGAATTAAAATGTAAATATCTGAAATAAAAAAATAAACTAAGGAAACCTAAAATAGATGATAACTGTGGAAGAAGGGATCAATGAACTGGAAACAAATAAATGGAAAATACAGAGTCAGAAATGAGAACATTAAAAAGGAAAAGAAAAGAAGAGGAAGAGGAAGGAGGATTAGGAGGGGGAGGAGGGGGAGGGGGGGGGGGGAGAATGAACAGAGCCCCAGGGATCTGTGTAACATCATCATAGGATTGAATGTGAAAAACAAGAATAGCATAAGGATATGAGAGAGATAATGGGAATATACATACGTCAAAATTTCCTCAAATTGTGTAAAAAATACCCCTTACAAATTTCAGAGGTTCAGTAAATTTTAAGAAGTATAAATAGATTTTTAAAAAGCATATGGAGAAAGAGGATCTCTTTTGCATTGTTGGTGGGAATGCAAGCTGGTGCAGCCACTCTGGAAAACAGTATGGAGGTTCCTCAAAAAACTAAAAATAGAACTACCCTACGACCCAGCAATTGCACTACTAGGCATTTATCCATGGGATACAGGTGTGCTGTTTTGAAGGGACACATGCACCCCCATGTTTATAGCAGCACTACTGACAATAGCCAAAGTATGGAAAGAGCCCAAATGTCTATCAACAATTACTCGGCAATCAAAAAGAATGAAATCTTGCCATTTGCAACTACGTGGATGGAACTTATCATAAGCTAAGTAGAATTAGTCAGAGAAAGACAAATATCATATGACTTCACTCATGTGAGGACTTTAAGAGACAAAACATGAACATAAGGGAAGGGAAACAAAAATAATATAAAAACAGGGAGGGGGACAAAACAGAAAAGACTCATAAATGTGGAGAACTGAGGGTTAATGGAGGGACTGTGGAGGGGGGTTGGCTAAATGGGTAAAGGGCATTAAGGAATGTACTCCTGAAATCATTGTTTCAGTATATGCTAACTAATTTCATGTAAATTTTAAAAAATAAAATTAAAAAAATAAAAAAAAGCACACCTACACATATTACCAGAAAACAGCATAAAACAAACAGTAACTGACTTTTACTAGGTAAAAAACGGACACCACAGGATATTGCAGTGATATCACAAAATTGCTAAGAGGAATCCAGCCATCCTAGAATTTTATACCCAGCAAAAATGTCTTTTAAGTATGAGTGTGAAATATGTAAGTTTTTTTCAGTAAATAAAAGCTGAAATTATCTGTCACTAGAAGATCTCCATGATGAGAAGTGCTAAAAGTGTTCTTGTGGTTACAAGAAAATGATAATAGAGGAAACTTTGATTGACATGATGGAATGAAGAACACCTAAAATGGCAAATTAGTGGGTAAATATTAAAAACTGACTTCTTCTTAAAAGACAAAGAACTGTTAAAAATAACACAATACCACATTTTGGGTTTATTACATATCCACTGATAAACCATGACAAAAATAGCACAAAGGATTGTGTGTAATTGAAATTATACTGTTGTATATTTTAGGTCAAGTGGTATAATATCAATTCTAAGTGTATTCTAATAACTTAAGGACGTATTTTGAATCCTTAGAGCAACCAGTGATAATAAAGCCAAATATCCAATAGAGTAAATAAAAAAGGCTTACATAAAAAAAATATATATCAATCAACTCCTAAAAAGGCAGAAGAAAAGAAATAGGAGTACAAAAAATGTATGATGAAACAGATAGAAAACAGAAGGCACAATGGTAGGTAAAATTCAACCATGCCAACCATTACAATAAACAGTTCAATTAAAAAGCAGAAATTTTCAGACGAGCAAACCCCAATTCTATTTCCTTTTTGTGAAGTACGTTTCACACATTAGTCTGTGAATGGTAAAGCCTCTCTGTTTGTCTGAAAAAACTATTTTTTTTCTGATTCTTGAAGGAGGATTCCTCTAGCATACAATTCTAGCTAACCCGTTCCCCCCCACCCCAATATTTTGAGGACACAATGGAGCAATTTATGAATGAAATAACTAAGAGAAGGTTTAAGGTACTGCTCTAATGAGTAGTTGCACGTTAAGTGACAGGAGGAGGAAGGGGGGGTCTACCAAGAAGAACAGGAAACAGAAGAACCAAGATAGTGTGATCCTTAGTTTGTACTGCTTGTCAATGTTGGAAAGAGTGGGTTTGGTGGCACGTGCTCATGGATGATAGATGGGCTACAAGGAATTACAGAGGTTTGGGGATGTGAAAGAAAGGTGAGAGCGAATGTAGAGTTTATATGTGATGTGTAGATGTGAGGCATAAGAAAGGAAAGATAGTAGCCGGGCAAAGAATGCGGATTCCAGGAAGGATATTAATTGTAATACTATTGGGACTGAAACATGTCTAATGATAGCAGGGATACAGTTAGAGAGGCAGTGGCTGACAATGAAGAACAGAAAGGGCTTTACCAATAATATACATACACTAGATGGTAGGAGAAGTTCAATGAGCGAGGTATAGGCAGAATACCTTTTTTATTAAAAGTGTGAGCATTTGGGGGCGCCTGGGTGGCGCAGTCGGTTAAGCGTCCGACTTCAGCTCGGGTCACGATCTTGCGGTCCGTGAGTTCGAGCCCCGCGTCGGGCTCTGGGCTGATGGCTCAGAGCCTGGAGCCTGTTTCCGATTCTGTGTCTCCCTCTCTCTCTGCCCCTCCCCCGTTCATGCTCTGTCTCTCTCTGTCCCAAAAATAAATAAAAAACGTTGGAAAAAAATTAAAAAAAAAAAAGTGTGAGCATTTGGCATTTACTGTGGAGGGAAGAAAAAGAATGAGGGTGCCCCAAAATATGGGGTGTATGCTTAGGGAGTGGTAAATAAGACGGTGGAAGCCCTTTAATTCTTCTTTATGGGAAAATAGTAGAGACATCAGTAGACATTATTCTAAATGCAACTGAAGCATATTAGCAGACATGATTGTTGGAGAATGGAATGCATGATTTTATAATTTCAGAAATGAGAAGGCTCAGAGTTTGGTTTTGGGAAGGAGTCTCTTAAGTAAATCAGGGTAAGGAGTCCTTGGAACTGAGCAGGTTGATGAAAACCTAGACAATGAAGTCTCCTGCTAGGAGAGCTGTACTTCAGTAGACAGGAAGAATGTGAGCCAAAGTCTTCAATATCTAAAGAGGTGGTAGATAAATGATCAAGTCTTGAGCCTTAAAGGAGCAAAGATTTATACAAGAATATAAGGGAGTAATTGCTGGGATGCAACAGCCCTATTGGAAATTGAGACACTGAGCCTTAGGGAAGATTAGTCTCTCAGCGTGTGTTTGGAGGAATGGATGTGGAAAGGAGAACTGAGCTTCAAGCCAGTCAAACGATATCCAGTTAGGTGGAGGACCTAGGAAGTCTGTTATGGGATTAAGCCAAAACTTGGTGGAACAATCTGGAAATGATGGAGGAGTAGAGATTTTGTACAGTGGATATCACTTCTGCTTACCCAGTGGAAATGACTGCTTAGGGAAAGTATGACTGACCTGTGGGGGGCAGGGGAGTATTCTCTTTTTCATGTTGACTGATAGGATTCATGATAGGAGTCATGCTGAGAATTAGCTGACCTCATAGTTGTGAGAAAAAACCTAGAGCAGTGGTTCTCAAAGGGTGGTCACCATGACAGCAGCATTTTAACAACTGTAAAATTGTTAGAAATGCAAATTGTTGGGTCCCAGCCCAGATTTACTGGAACAGAAATTGTGGGGTTGGGGCCCAGAATTCTTTTTTTTTTTTTTTTTTTAACAAACCCTCTAGGTGATACTGATACATGCTCAAGTCTGAGAACCCCTGGCCTCTGCAATTCCAGGGTGGCTGCGGAGGGGACACTGTGATCTCTTGATTTATTTGTGGATACGAAAGGGACCCTGAGGAGATGGTTGCTGCTGGCAGAAGGTCAGGAGACAAAGTGGTGGATTTCTTTATGATCTTCAAGTATAAAATGATAAAATGCATTATAAAATAACATCCTTGTTAAAAGCCTTTTTGACATCCACAATTTTGTTCAGCATTATATCGACACGCTCATCTAATTAAAATATAACTGTCACAGAAAGGCTGGTAGCTGTGACGTACAAAACACATCAGGTTAACACAGAATATTCACTTATTCAAAATATATTTGAGCACCTACTACACTCAGATATTATGGGAAGTGAGCACTGGAAATGTAACAATACGTCAATAATAATAATAATAGTAATGACTCATTATGTACTGGAGGAGAGTTAAGTGTCATTGTCATTGACAAATTATTAAAATGCAATAGCAAGGTGAACTTAATTTTTAGAGAAGAATGCATTGTCTATATTAGGCACAGAGCAATGTAACATGCCTAGTGGAGTCATGCAAGTTGTTATACAATTACATTGCCACTGAGTTGTCCCCTAAAGAGCAAAAGTTTTCCAACTAGAAAAGCAGAGGAATATCAGGTAAAACTGCACGCTCAAAATCAAATGTTATTATAAGACATGTTGTACGGGCTGGAGAGTAGGATATGTGTTTAAGATAGAAGCTTAAAAGAGTAAACTGGGGACACCTGGGTGGCTCAGTCGGTTAAGCATCCAACTCTTGGTTTTGGCTCAGGTCCTGATCTCACGGTTCATGGGATCATGACGCACAGAGCCTGCTTGGGATTTTCTCTCTCTCTCTCTTTCTCTCTCTCTCTCCCTCTCCCTCTCCCTCCCCCTCTCCCTTTCTTTCCCCACTAGCCCATGTGCTCTCTCCCACTCAAAATAAAAAAAAAATTTTTTAAAGTAAATTTGGCCATTACGTGTGCCTACCACATGCTTTTGTGTCATTAAAACCATCTTTTTGGGTTTTTTGTTTTTTTGTTTTTGTTTTTTTTTACATACTTCTGAATCCTTTAATTGTATTTTTTACAAACAAAGGTATTCTTCTGAAAATACTACCAGAACAATCAGGAAATTAACATTAATACATTGCTACCATCTAATCCTCAGACCTCATCCAAATTTGGTCAATGCCCTTTACAGCAAATGAATCATGTCCAGGATCATGTAACACATTTATCTGTCCAGATTTCTTTTTAGATTCCTTAAATTTGGAATAATTCCTTAGTCTTTTTTTCATTTTATTGAATCAAGCACTTTTGAAGAGTATGGGCCAGTTACTGCATAGAATGTTTCTTACCTGGGTTCTCCTTGGTCTCTTTACGGCTATTTTTGGGTTATGCATCTTTGCATAAGTAAGTAACACGGTTCTACTGTTCTCACTGCACCTTATAAAGAGGCATACATGATTCAAATATGTCCCCGGCCTGGAAATATTAACTTTAATCACTTCATCCAGGTGGTACCTACTAGGCTTTTCTATCATAAAATTTCTTTTTCATTACTATGCAATTATTTTGTAGGATATTTAAATATTAACACATTTAAATATTTTGTAGGAAGGTGTATTTGTGCACATTTCCCATTCTTTATCAAATTTCAATGTCTTCCCTGGGTCCTATTTTATTCAGTGGGTTGTAACTTCTTACTATTTATTTTGATGCTCAGGCTGCCCTATATTTTGTCAGAGGGAGCCTCTACAAACTGGCCCCTCTGTCCTTTTATTTGTTCCTGCCATTCCTTGAGCACTCGTCTCCTTAGTTTTAGAAACAAGATATTCTGAGATCTTATGATTTCTCTTTCCCATACCTGGAATCAGCCAAGTTCTTTTTAGGGAAGAATTATATTAATCAAGATCTAAGCCTCAGGCTTTTGGGGTGCTGCTGTTCCCAGGCCCTCTCAGTGGGTAGAGCCAGGAGACATGTGTGTGGATGTAATTGTATATGTATGGGCATACATGCATATACCACCACCTCCAATGCCAAATCAGTATCACAGAGGTCATTCTGTTTATTTTTCTTTTTTCCCCTTTCCTTATTTGTAGTTCTACTGTCTGGGATTGATAAGCATGACCATCATTATCTTTACTTATTCTATTAATCTTCCAACATACCCCTTCTCTTTTTGTCATACAATTGCCCCACCAACCCTACCAGTATCCTCTTTTACCCTACTCTGACTCCAGCCCCCTGCAGGGGCCACCACTAACCATGGGGGTAAGTCCCCTCCCCACTCTGTCTAGGCTTAGAAACATGGCTGGGCTCATCCCTGTTAAGAAAGCTCCCATCACCTTTCTTGAGCTCTAAATCTCTTCGTCAGCATTACCTTCCTCACCTTCTTCCAACATTGGGTAACAGGATCCCCTCTGACCCCCAACATGGCACAGATTCCCTCCTCACCTTACCCTGCCTCATACACCTCTCCTTTGGCTGGCCTTCCCACACCCACCCTACCTGACATGGGTAGCAGGATGCCCCACAGTTCCAAGACCCTACCTACTCAGTCTCCAATATCCTGTGGAGATGGGGGGGGGGGCTCACTACTCCAGCTTGCCCACCAATCTTCAGTGCCTCTCTACCCCTGGGCATCCTGTCCTTGCTAGGTTCTACCTAATGGCCTTAGGAGTGAATTTCCAGGAAGGGAAACACAGGTAAATGGGAAGGGAAAGAAGAGGAAAAGAAAGAGACCTATCAATATTTGAAAGCTGAGGAAATGATGTGGTAGATATGAATTCTAGAGAGATGCATTTGCAAACAATAACAGGCCTGGTTCTGTAGCCATTAGGCTAGTTAGGTGAGTTATGAGAAACTTCATTACATAGTATGTCACATGCTGATATGAGTCTGAGAAGCGACCAGTGACTGCAGGATTTTTTAAAAGGAAAATATATTTCTGAGCCTGAAAGAAACTGATGATTAATTAGGTAATCTAATCTAGAGGTAAAGAAAATGAAGGGATCACAATGACACTGAGTTTTAGCTCCAGTCTGGAAACTGGCAGAAGGTGACATTCAGCCATTTTGGAGTTTTCTTCATGTAAAGGACGCTTTCTTTCTCTTTCTTTGATGCTTAGTCTGACCTCTGACCTTCCTACACATTCTTTTTGATCTGTCCTTTTTTTTAGACTTACACCCATCCTATGTTCCTTCTTAAATTTTAGTATGTCTTTTAAATTTCTTATGATAGAGTTGTCTGATCAGTAAATATTCCTCAGATATCTGTCTTCTCAAATGATATAATCTCACAAAACCAGACAAATCTTTCATTTTGTTCTTAGGAACCTTATCTTTCATCATATTTTTTTTCAGTATCATAGTAAATGATAAAATAATATATATAGTAACAATCTTGATACCCTACTGTCTACCTGACTTTACTATAAAGTACTATCAGAAATATGAATCATCAGTAGGTCAAACTATCAATGGAAAATGGGGACAGTAACATCACTTAAGAGTTATTTAAATTGCAGTGAAGTCAGCAACCATGAACTTGAAGGTTATTCAAGCTCCTAAACTAAGCATTTCTCTACAAGAAAATGGCTTCTATTCAATTAAAAAATGGCTGGAGTGAACATCAAAGAATAAAATAGAAAACAAAAAAAAATGGAGTCTGTTTTATAATCAAAGTTTTAAAACATGTAAGGGAAGATGACCTTGTTCAATTTCTGGAAGTTGGAAGTCTATCACCAATTTCTTTTTTCATTTCTTGTTCCTGCTCCACTATCCATAGGTTATTATCAGCAGAGGCACAGCCAAAAACTCTCAGTCATGGATGACTCTTCCTCACTGGAAGTAATAAGACACAATTCCTTCCCCTGAGATAATGCCTTAAAAAAAATCAGTTAATACATTTCTGGCAGGGGAATCTATAGAATCCAGAGAAAGCTTGGGGAAAAAGAAATTGAGTGTTTCAAACTTCTTGGGCTATAACTTTGGCCTGAAATATCAAAAGAGATCTCTTCATATTTCTTCATCATTCCTTGTTTTATTTTTTATTTTCCCTTATTTCATTTTGATTTCCTAAGACACATAATAGTATCGGACATATATCAAGTGCTCCTTAAGTGTTTGCTGTTTAAACAAATTTGACATCGTTTTAGCGGTTTCCATAATTGTCACAAAGACAGAATAAAATGTTGTTAATATCAAGATAGGCAGTTCTCATATGGCAGTTATGGAGTTATTTATTCATTAAAAGAACTCACTGAGTGTCTGCTATCTTCAAAGCACTGGACATAAGTTTGGATGTGAATAAAATGATTGATTGTTAAAGGCTCTATATTAAAAGACTATTTAATATCATAGCAGTGATGAGACATGAAAATCAGCAGAAATTTCATAAATTTCAGAAAAATAAGAAAATATGAACAGAAATTTCTGTTCAGATGTAGAGAAGGAGGAGAGAAACCAGTGTAAGTTAAACTGACTTGAAAAGAATCATTAGTGAGTGATAATTGCTTTAAAATACCTGTATTTCCTGAATGGGATTTCTAAAAGAAGAGATAATAACCTCACATAATTTATATGCTCCACATATTATTCCTTCTTAAGCTTCATTGTTATACTATAAGTTTTTTTCCAGCAACCTTGCTATCATTAAATAATTTTAGTCAACAATGTTGTGCTATGGGTAGAACCTACATAGTGTAGCAGAAACAGAACTATCACTAAAAAGTTTTCAAACATGGTATTCGGTGCCTTTCACTATTTCAATACATTCTCCTTTCTACCATCCATTATTCCCTGTGGCAGAGACAACACTAGGTGTTTAATACACCATTTCCTTTTACTCTTAGATATATAGGAAAATGTCATTTCCCTTACTTCCTGGCATTTGGAAGTACCACGGGTTAAGTTCTGATCTGATCTGATCTGATCAATGGAGTATATGCATCAGAAATGATGCACAGTGTATCCAGGTCTGATATCTACAACCTTCTGAATAATACTCTTTTTATTTTAATTGCTTTCATTGCTAAGACAACGGAACTCTTTTTTATTTTTATTTTTATTAAAAAAAATTTTTTTTTCAACGTTTATTTATTTTTGGGACACAGAGAGACAGAGCATGAACGGGGGAGGGGCAAAGAGAGGGAGACACAGAATCGGAAACAGGCTCCAGGCTCTGAGCCATCAGCCCAGAGCCTGACGCGGGGCTCGAACTCACGGACCAGACCGCGAGATCGTGACCTGGCTGAAGTCGGACGCTTAACCGACTGCGCCACCCAGGCGCCCCAAGACAAGGGAACTCTTTGCAGAGATCCTGGAAGAGAGTTTCATATCAAAATGGAAGGACCCAGCACCCCTGAGGCATCATGTATAATGAATGAATGCTGCCTATAAAACAAATCCTAGAACTCTGATGCGAACAACAAATGAAGTTTGGTTTGTTAGGTCACTGAGATTTGGAATTTGCTTCAAAAACTAGGATGAATTACCTTAGTACATTCTATCCATGCACTGAACTCCAGTCTTTTAAAATGACATGTTTCATGCACTCCTATTCTCACCTATTCCTGTGATGTTTACCTGGAATACATTCCCCAACATGTTCAGTTTTCAAAATCGTGCACATATTTCAAGATCCAAAACAAATATTACCTTCCCACAGATTCTTTCTCCCTCATTTCCAACTAGATGAAATCTCACACTCCACTGAACTTTTATCATCTTTCTTCTAGCACTTACAGTAATATTGGCCATATGCTACTTCTATACACATCACCCCAGCTTCTAAATCTGTTTAATGATGTGCATTCAGTGTTATATTATTTATTCTGTATTTTCCTCCTGTGTTACTGCAAACAGGTTCTATAAAACAAATATTTGTTGAATTCATGTGCAGTAATTTTTTATTTAAGAATATGATAAAATGGGCAGCCTACGATTTTGGCCATAGTAAGCATAGTTAAAGATATTTCGGATACTGTAGAATTGTATTTTTTTTTGTTGTAAAAATTATTAGAATCGTTTTTAAAGCATATCACTATAACAGTAAGAGTGAAGCAAGACTAGATCTAACTGGGTGCTTGAAGAAAAAATGAGGGATATGAAGACGATTATCACGATAAAGTTTATGGGGGGAATCTGAAACAAAACTAAGAGACACACAAAATGATAAAGGAATAGTAAGTAATCAAAATACTAACAGCATGGGTGGGTAGAGCTGTAGTCTTTAATACTAGGAAACCGGAATTTGTAAATAGCTTTTCAAAAAGAGAGAGACTGTTCTTTTTAAAAAAAATTTTTAAATTTCTTTTTTTAAAGTAATGTCTATACCCAATGTGGGGCTCAAACTCACCATCCAGAGATCAAGAGTTGCACATGAGAGAGACTTTTCTATTTTTAGATATAAAAAATTGGATATGTCACTTCTACCAAACTTTTTCTTTTAGGTAAATTCTTGGTGTTTCTCTGAGATTCTTACCCTAAAGTGCCTTCTCTGCCACTCAGATTCTGATTTCTGTTTGATGGCCAAGCTTTAGCTAAACGCACATACGTTTCTGAGCCATGCCCATATGAACATCTCCTTGTTTACCATTCAATATATTTTTTTTGTTAATCTCACTTGATTTGTTTTTTCCTGGATACTTTTTGTCCTTGATTAATCTAATTCTATCACTACTAAATTCATCTGAGAAGAGACATGATTTTCTAATGGACCTCTCCACTGAGAAAAAGATATTTATTTTTTATTAAAATTTTTTTTTCCAACGTTTATTTTTATTTTTGGGACAGAGAGAGACAGAGCATGAACGGGGGAGGGGCAGAGAGAGAGGGAGACACAGAATCGGAAACAGGCTCCGAGCCATCAGCCCAGAGCCTGACGCGGGGCTCGAACTCACGGACCGCGAGATCGTGACCTGGCTGAAGTCGGACGCTTAACCGACTGCGCCACCCAGGCGCCCCAGAAAAAGATATTTAAATAAACTGGATATATTAGCTTTTGTAACAGGAGTCATTCAGTCCCTTATAACTAAAGCGGTGGGTTGAGGGCCCTGCACCCTCCTGGCCTCCCTAACAGACCCAAATGTCAGATAAGAAAGCCACATGGGACACGGGTATATTTCTGAATTCTTGGGATGTATCCCTGCTTCCCACTTGGTATCGGCCACTTAACAACTTAGACTGAAAATACGATTGGGCAAGGAGGCACATTTCTTTAAATGAATGCTTTCCAAAAATGGTAACATGAAAAAATGGACGTTTTTCAGAAGAATTTCAGATAACAGCGAGAAAAAAGAGAAAGTATCTGGGCAAAGAAGAGACCCTCTTAGAACTCCTGCCATTAGAAAACAGGAAGCTCTTAATATTTTAGACTTTCCATTAATGTATGTATTTGTTTCCAAAGTTTTGCTTTATAGGTTTATACACTATACACAGTGAGTAGCACCTCATATTGAAAAAAAAATAATTTTAGGTTCTATATTTGTACTTTAATTTTGGAGAAAAGTATTATTAATGTTGTATTTTCACATTTGCACAAAAACTGCAGTGGGTTTCACTGCCACTGTAAGAGATATGCGAAACCCTTTCAATTGTAAGATCTCTAAGTATTGACAATAAAGATTACAACATAAAACATACCTTTTTAAAAAAAGGCTAAGAATAAGTAGCTATGGGTTGATCTAAGAAAAGCTATTTCAAATGCCTTACGATGGTATTCTATAAACTTCATCTTAAATAATTCCAAGATGTTAAAGAGCCCATTTCCATTTGGGATGAGAAGAGGCATAGAAAATCACATTAATCTCTGAATTCTGGGGAAATGTGGAAATCAACACAAGACTGTTAGTAGTAAAGAACTCAGTGTATACTCTTATGTGGGTGTTCTGTAAGACGAGCAAACATGTCTAACAAATTTTAACTTGATAAGCGAGCAGTGTCTTGTAATATGAGTAGTACATGACAGTGAACGACACATGTTCACAACTGAGCCAATGGTTCTTGAAATTTGCTTTGATATACAAGTGCTTTGGGTTACAAGCATATTTCCGGAATGAATTATGCTCACAAACCCAGGTTTTACTGTACAAAAATCACAAAACTGTGGAAGTAATGAGGACCAGAGGGAACAAAGCTATAGTGAGGGGAGAATCTCTGAAAAGCAAGTTGAGGATATAGAGCTGATTTTCTTCTAGGGGCATTTCTTGATTCTTTATGAGGACTAGGGTCCGAGAATCTATATTTCTTTGTACACAATGCTCAATATTTAAACATCACAAAGACTTCTAAACGTTCCAGTTACTGATTGCTATTTAAAAAAATCCTAAATCTCAGTGGTTTAAAATTCTTCATAAATCATTTATTGTGCTCATTAATCTGTAACATGAGCATAGTGTAATAGAAATGCTTTATCTCGATACTACGCAGTGTCAGTGAGGGCAGCTGGCCTGGAGGATCCACTTCAAGGATGGCTCTCAGATACCATGACAAATAGTGCTAGCTATTAGTTGGGAACTCAGTTCCAACAGTCTGTTGGAAGTCTTGATTCTTCAATAAGGACTTCTCTATGGGGTTGTGGGGATTCCACATAACATGGTTGCTAGCTTGCAGGGGTGTTAAAAGAGGTCTAGGAAGCTGAAATATTTCTTATGACCTAATTTTGAAGGTCCCAGACTGTCACTTTAACCAACTTCTAGTGGCCAAGCCAATCAGTAAGGCCAGTCTGAATTCAGGGAGAAGGAAATTGGGCTCAAACTTTGAATGGAATAAATAGAAAAAAAAAAAGTGGTAATATTTAATCTACTACATCAAGACACAGGACTATATAACTGAAAACCAAGAGAAAAAACACAGAATGTGAACAGACCAATAGACGATATAGACATTGAAGTAGACACAAGAATGTTAAAATAAGTATTATTAATATGTTGAAGACAATTGAAGAAAAGATAGAAAATAGAAAAAAAATATTTGATAACTTACCCAAAATAATTTGAATATTAAAAAATCTTAGACCTTAAAACTATAACAGAAATTAAGAAAGTAATAGATAAATTTAACATAACATCACACATACCAGAACACAAAACTGGTGAACGAGACATATAATAGAAGATATATAATTAAGTGCACACTAACTAAAAAGAATGGAAAGCCACACTGAGGCACACTCAGTAAAACTAATCAGAAGCAAAAACCAAGGGGCACCTGGGTGGCTCAGTCCGTTAATTGTCTGACTTTGGCTCAGGTCATGATCTCAGAGTTTGTGGGTTTGAGCCCCGCGTCGGGCCCTGTGCTGACAGTTCAGAGCCTGGAGCCTGCTTCGAATTCTATGTCTCCCTCTCTCTCTGCCCCTCCCCCACCCTCTATCTGTCTCTCTCTCTCTCTCTCAAAACTAAAAAAAACAAACAAACATACAAAAACAGCAGCAGCAGCAGCAGCAGCAGGAGCAGCAAAAGCCAAGATAAAATCTTAAAAACAGCCAGGGAGAGAAAAGTCACCTCAAAAGATTTATTTCTGACATCTTAACAGAAATTGTGCAACACCAGAAGACAATGGATAGCCATCTTTTAAGTAGTAAAAGACAATAAAACTGAAAATGTAGACTTCTGTACTAAAGAAAAATACTCTTCAGAAATGAAGGTGAAATACAGATGTTTTCAGGAAAATAAAAACTCTGAGAATTCAGCACCAGCATTCTTGCACTGAAAAGAAATACTAGTGAAAGTTATTTGGACTGAAATGTAGAAATGAAGGATAAAAGAGAGTGTAATAGAAAGGTCAAATATGTAATAAATATAAGTGAATTTTGATGATACAAAACAACACTTATGTCATAAGACATTTTAATTATGTGAAATTTGCATAACAACTACAACATAAGAAGTTGGGACAGGGTAAATGCATTCTAAGCTAATGCATTCTAAGGTTTTGCTAATATTAGGAAAACTAAACCTTTTTTTAAGAATGTAATATATTAAGGACATACACTGTAATCTCTAAATACATATTAAAAGAATGATTCAAAAATAAGTAATGAATAAAGGGGAAAAATAATTTAAAAACATTTATTAGTCTAAGAAAAGCAATGAAAGACAAAATGAATCTAAAGCTATTGGTTCAAATTTTTTAAAAAAGGAGGGGAAATTATAGATATTAACTCAACTATGTCAGTAAATACATCATATTAAATGGAATACATTTTTCAAGAAAAAGACCAATATTGTCAGACTAGATTAAAAAACAAAATTCAATTATGTGCTGCTCACAATATATAAATCTTACATATAAAACACAGAAATGTTAAAAGTAAAGGGATAGGTATATATGTGGTATAAACACTAACCAAAGCAAAGCTGACATGTATTTATAGTAATATAAAACATAGTAGATGATTAGGCAAAAAAAAAATCTGGAAACAAAGAGATATCTTTCATAATGATAAAAAGTCAATCTACAGAAAATTTTTACAACTGAAAATCATCATTCAACAATAATACTGGTTTAAAACATATTAAACCAAAGTTTGGTGACTTAAATGGAGAAGTAGACAAACTTACAAACAAATCTTCAGATAATGGAGATTTTAACATCTCCTTCAAAGGATTAACAGAAAAAAAAGAGAAAACATCAGAAAAAATAGAAATCTAAAAAATACACTTCAAAGTGTTTACCTAGTTGGCATCTAAGGAACCTTACACTCAACAAATAGAGAATTTAATTCTTCTCAGGCTGTGGAATATTTATTTAAAATTATTATATACTAAGCTATACAGCAAACCTCAACAAATATTAAAAGACATAAAAAGCTCAGATTACATTCTGACTTTAATGGAAATGAACTAGAAATTATTGAAAACAGTAAGAAAAAAATAATAAGTGAATGAAAATACACAATTCTCAGTTGGTCAGAAATTAAGCAACACACTTTTAAATAACTCGTGAATTAAGAGAGAAATTGCAAGGAAAATTTAGCAATATTTCAGATTAATGATGAAGAAAAATACAACAGTGCTCAGAAAGGAATTTATAGTCTTATGTTCATATGTTAGAAACAATGACTGAAAAACTAACGATCTAAGTTTCTATCTCGTGAAGCTAGATAAAAGAACAGCAAATCAACACCAAAGAAATATGAGGAGAAATTAATGAAACAGAAAATAAACGTATAATAGGGAAAACCAATGAAGCCAAAAGTTAGCTGTTAGAAAATGTCGAGAAAAATCGATAACCCCTCAAAATAACTGACCGAACTGTGGCAGTAGGGAAGAGTGGTGGAGGCAATAATAGATTGGTGGTGACAGGTTAAAGAAAAAAGGGAGAGAGCAGGGAATAAAAATGCAGGAATGAAAAACTGGGCATCACTTCACCAGACATTAAGTAAATAATAAAATAATACTGTAAACAATTTTATACCATTTAAATTAAAATTTTAGATAATGGGGCACCTGGGTGGCTCAGCTGGTAAGCGTTCAACTTGAGTTCAGGCCATGATCTCACAGTTCATGAATTTGAGTCCCACACTGGGCTCTCTGTTGTCAGTACAGAGCCCACTTAGGATCCTCTGCCCCCCCCCTTTGCCCCTCCCCCTTCAAAAATAAATAAACGTTAAAAAATAAATAAATTTTAGGTAAAAATTAGAAACTGTTAACAAATATAATTTCCCCTAGCTAAAGCAAGAAGAAACAGAAATTCTAAATACTACAGAATTGACTAATCGGGTGGAATCTGTTACTTTCAATCTTTCTGTAATAAGAATCCCTAACCTAGCTGACTTCCCCTATCATTTATTCCCCATATGTAAAGAGGGAATCCAAACTTGCCCCAGTTTTTCCGAAGAATAGATGTGTCAGTTTGGGCTCCATAAAAAGTAGTTTGGAGGATGATGCTTTGCCCTGCGACTGACAGATTTAAGAAGAATTGTCGTTTTAGGTTTTTTGTTTTTGTTTTTGTTCTTGTTTTTTAAGCCTTTTTCTTGTGTGGGGTGAGGACTTGCAAGTTCTTTATTGTCAGAATAGACTCTGGGAAAACAGGAACCCTCTTGCACTGTTGGTGGGAATGCATGCAAACTGGTGCAGCCACTCTGGAAAACAGTGTGGAGGTTCCTTAAAAAATTAAAAATAGATCTACCCTATGACCCAGCAATAGCACTGCTAGGAATTTACCCAAGGGATACATACAGGAGTGCTGATATATAGGATCACTTGTACCCCAATGTTTATAGCAGCACTTTCAACAATAGCCAAATTATGGAAAGAGCCTAAATGTCCATCAACTGACAAATGGATGAAGAAATTGTGGTTTATATATACAATGGAATACTACTTGGCAATGAGAAAGAATGAAATCTGGCCTTTTGTAGCAATGTGGATGGAACTGGAGAGTGTTATGCTAAGTGAAATAAGTTATAATACCATAATACCATATGTTTTCACTCTTATGTGGATTCTGAGAAACTTAACAGAAGACCATGGCGGAGGGAAAGGGAAAAAAAAAAGTTAGAGAGGGAGGGAGCCAAACCATAAGAGACTCTTAAAAACTGAGAATAAACTGAAGGCTGATGGGCATTGAGGAGGGCACCTGTTGGGATGAGCACTGGGTGTTGTATGGAAACCAATTTGACAATAAATTTCATATTAAAAAAAAGAAACAAACAGACAAAAAAGAATAGGCTCTGGAAGGTGCACGTTTTTAACTATGTAAGCACACACATAATAAATACACATATGCATAGATATGCAGAATGTATACAAAATAAAACAAAGACTTCTTTTAAGAATTTTGAACCAATACAATTAAACCTAGGCATAAGTGAATATTAGCATTTAAAAAAATTTTTGGACATATGAAATCAAAATATGCCATTTTTTTTAGAGTATTGGTTACATGGTATTTTCTCCTAACTCACACAAAATATCTCTCCAAGTTCATAATCAAAGTCTTGTCAGTATAACTGTATTTTTCCCCATGATGGAAATATGACTTTAGGCACTTTGTCTTTCCTAAACCCATTCTTCTGTCCTTGAATCTACTAGTTTCTGAGGGCATTACCTTGCTAAGTTTCTTGTCCACAAAATAGCTAAATACCTACTTTGCTGGATCCAGGCCTCTCCAATAAAAGTCAGATCACTTCCTTCCAAGATATTCTCTGCCAATTCTGAAATCCCCAATGTCTAGTAGAAACTTCAACTCCAACCATTCATATTAAGACATATGGTTTCAAGTAATTGTCAAAGGGTTGTCCTTTCCTTCTGATTATAATCCAAAACTCTAAAATATACCATCTCTGGCTCCTTGATCCCAGCAAAACAGCAAAACATCTTTCATCTAAACATCTCAGGCATTTTTTGTTTTGTTTTGTTGCTTTTACTAAACAAATATCTGGGGTGCTATTTGTCACTCTACATTCATATATATTCAGATATTTTTGTGTCGTGTAGCTGCAGTGGGGGCATCGTTTACCCTAATTACATTGACAAGCCTCTGATCAAATTAGTGATCATCTAATGTCATCTCAACTAACTGATCTGAAAGAAAGTAAATACACATACCAGTGTAGATGTTGACCCAGGTAACCCCATTCCCTCAATATGAGGTCATCTCAATGTATTTCAGTGTTAATAAGTCTTAGGAAGCAGTAAGTTTTCTATATTTTTCTTGCACCAAGTGATTTTCTTAGGTCTGTTCTCTATATTCTCTGAAATATAAGTGTCTTAAAATTTGAAACAGTAGAAAACACCATCTGATATTTAACTAGTCTATGGGTGATTAGGAAAAACTGTTGGTAAATGGAATTCTACTGCTCTAAGGGAATCAGTTGAGTTTGGGATGTCGATTTTAGCAGATGTGTAGATTTTCTGAGCAGATGTATAGTTTTCAGATATTTTTCCGAGAAAAATCAGAGATGTGACATGATTGTCACAAGATCTATGTTTAACTGCATGTGCTTTATTTCCTTCAATCTAAATCTTCCTCACATTGGAAAATTTCAATTATCACAACTTTCAAGAAGAAAAACAAACATTATTTTTATGTGCTGGGAAAAACTAGAACTAAAGTAATATTTTTTTCTTATTATCACCTTAATGCTTATAAATTCAAAAGAGAAATAAGGTCAGAATATAAGAAGAATAAAGAGGTGGAAAAATACTTCCCTAATTTGTCAAGTTTTGTATAGACTTTGAGATCTTCAAAGACCGGGATTATGTTTTATTCATCTTTGAAATCCCCACTCAGTCCAGTTATAGCAAATAAAAGTTACTCAATGTATATGTTTGTTAGCTTCATCGCTGCATTTGTATCTTTCCTCTGATCTTATTGAGGGCAAACACTGCAGCCCACTTATGTTCTAGTCACACACAGCAGCTAGATGAAAGTTTTTGTAAAGGTTTAAACTTATGGCCAGGATTAAACATATCCTCTTTTCTCTATAACCTTTTCATGTCTACAACTTTCCTCTGCTTGGGGGTCAATGAGGACAGTGTTGAAAGTGGAGTTCAGGATAAGATTACCTGGGATCAAGTCCTAGCTCTAGTATCATCTGGGATGAGTCCTAGCTCACCTCTGTGACACCTTGGATACTGTTGCTACTATTTCTGTGCCTTTGTTTACTCATCTGTAAAATGGGAATTATAAGAGTAGTGGTTGTGGTAAAAATAATAAATTTTTGCATGTAAATCACTTAGCACCGTTTCTGGCACATAAAAATACTCAATAAGAACTAAGAATTATATAGTCTCATTATGTGAATGTGGTAAGTCTCCCAGTTAACCAAGAACCAGATGTTAATCACTCATTAGCAACTTATCAAACACGTGTCAATTATATAACAGAAAATATGCTATGCATTAGATTAACTAAAAAAGAGAATTAAGCAACAAAGTGTGGATAATTTTATAAGGAAAACAAGGAAATAAAATAAATCAGAAAGTAGTGGTCCTTAACCTTCTATAAGTTTAGGGAAGTATGTTCACGGAGAAATTTTATCACGAATAAATTTTGTCAAATTATTTTTCCGCATCTATTAAGGTGATCATATATTTATTAGACCTTCAGTATGGTAATTTACATTAATTGATTTTCAATATTGAACTACCACGCATGTCCCCACTTAGTCATGACAAATTATCCTTACTTGATTTGCTTGATTTCTAGAATTTTAAGAAAATCATGAAGGAGTTTGGTCTGTTGTTTTCTTTAAGTGTGTCCATGTGATTTCGGTATCAAGGTGATTCTGGCATCATAGAATAAAGCGGGATGGGTTCTTTCCATTTTTCATGAAGAATTGGTGAAAAAATTGCTATCTTCCCTCAATAATTGGCAAAATTCACAGGTAAAGCCATCTAGTCACAGAGTCCTTGTGGGAAGATTTTAAAGTATAGATTTCATTTATTTAACAGATATAAGGCTTTTCAGGTTACATATTACCATTTGCATGAGTTTTGGTAGTTTGGGTCTTCTAAAGAATTTCTCCATTGCATCTAAGTTGTTGAATTTATTGACATTAAGTTATTCCTTATATTCTCTTACTAATTAAAAAGAAAAAAAATATTTTCCCTGTTCACAATACTTTCTGACACCAAATATGTGGGATTCTTTTTTTTTTTTCCCCCACACAAACCAATTCTCCAACTCTCTGGACAGCAACTGAATGTCTTATAATTCAATTATGACACTAATTGCCCCGAGGTAACACAAACCCCAGTGGTTAAGGACAGCCCACAAGACTGCCCCCTACCCTCACTTCAGATGCCTGTCCCAAGTCTCAGATTGTGTCCTGTATTTCTGACAATATATTGGATGTTCCAACATCCCGCTCCTCAGGTTTGATTATTTACTATAAAGGCTCTCAAAACTTACAATTACCATTTTATTATAAACAATATGATAAGGGATTCAGCTAGATGAAGAGATATGTAGTAAGGGACCCAGAAGGGGCCTGAGCACAGAAACTTCTGTCCCTGTGGAGTTGGAGTATGCCACCCTCTCAGCATGTAGATGTTTTCACCAATCCAGAAGAAATCTAAACCCTTATACTTTAGGGATTTTTATGGAAGCTTCATCATACATGAACAATTATTAACTCAATAACCAGCTCCTCTCCCCTGCCAAATGATGGGGGTGGCACTGAAAGTTCCAAGTTTCTAATTATGGCTTGGTGTTTCTGATGACCAGCCCCCCATTGTGAAGCTATCTAGAGGCCCCCAGCCACCAGTCATCTCATTAACATACAAAAAGACACTATTATACTCCAAAGATTCCAAGAGTCTTAGATGTTTTGCTGTCAGGAGCCACAATGGAAAATCAAATATTAGAACAAAATATGCTCCTAGCACCCCATCACTAGAGAAATTACAAGAGTTTTAGGAGCTCTGTGCCAGGAACTGTGGACAAGACCTGATATATTTCTTAATACACTACACTAGTATTTATAGAATGAGTAGGAATATCATTTTTCTCATTCTTGGTACTGGTAGTTTGTGTGTCTGTGTGTGTGTTTTGGTCTTGATGAATCTCATAAGACATTTATCAATTTTATTGATCTCTAGGAAAAATAAAGTCTTTTATTAACTTTTCTATTAACTTTCTATTATTTTTTACTCAATTTATATTTTCTTTTATGTGTTAATCCTTTTATTCTATTTACTTGGGGCTTAATTTACTCTTCTTTCTAGTTTAATATGGAAGTTTAGAACTTTCATTTGCTCTACAGTTTTCTTTACTTGTATTGTCCTTATCTGAATATGGTATTAAGACAATGCTGACCTCATACAATGATTTAGGAAGCAGTTCTTCAGCCTCTATTTTCTGCCAAAGATTGTCGAGAATTGGTATAGTTTCCTCCTTACATGTTTGGTGAAGTCATCAGGGAACCCATCCAAGCCTAATGCTTTCTGTTTTGGAAGGTTACTAATTATTGGTTTAACTTCTTTAAAGAAAAAGGCCTATTCAGATGGTCTTTTTCTTCCAGTGTGAGTTTTTACAGACTGTATGCTTTCAACGAATTGTTCCATTTTATCTAGATTATCAATTTATGACCAGAGATTTATTTGTAATGTTACTTTATTATCCTTTCATTGTCCACAGGATCAGCAGTGATGGCTTCTTTTTCATTTCTGATATTAGTAATTTGAGTCTTCTCTCCCTTTTCTGTAGTCACTACAGCTAGAATTATATTAATTTTATTGCCCTTTTAAAATAAAACAGCTCTTTTAATTTACTGATTTTACCTGTTGCTTGTTTTCAATTTTATTCGTTTTTCACTTTATTTCTTTTCTTCTGTTTACTTTAGATTTATTGTGCTCTTCTTTTTCTAGTTTCCTAAGAGATTATTAGATTATTGATTTTAGATTTTTCCTATTTTCTAATATATACATTCATTTCTATAAACTTCCATCAAAACATCACCCTTGCAACATTACACTAATATGCTATATTTTATTTCATTTCCATTTAGTCCAAAATATTTTAAAATTTCTCTTGAAAACTCTTTGCCCCATGTGTTAATTAGAAGTGAGTTGTTTAATCTCTAAATATTTTGAAATTTCTAGCTATCTTTCTGGTATTGATTTCTAGCTAAATTCCATTGTGGTCTGAGCATATACTTCTATGATTTTTATTGTCTTACACTTATTATGGAATATTTTATATCCCAGAGGTAGTTTGTTTTGATGAATGGTCCATGTGGGCTTGAGAAGAATTTGCATGATGCTGTTACTGGATGTAATAGTTAAAAGATGTCCATTATATCCAGTTTATTGATGTTGAATTCAACTATATCCTTACTGATTTTCCGTCTACTGGGTATGTCCACTACTGATACAGGGGTTTGAAGTCTCTAAATATAATAGTGGATCTATCTATTTCTCCTTGCAGTCCTATCAATTTTTGTCATATATTTTGATACTCTTTTGTTAAGCATATACACATTATATATTAAATTTCTTCAAGAATTGGTTTCTTTATCACTATATAATGCCCCTCTTTTTCCTGATAATTTCCCTTGCTGAAATTGGCTTTGTCTGCAATTAATATACATATTCCAACTTTCCCTAGTATTAGCATAGTATATCATTCCCTCTCCCTTTTTCAATTTTTTTTTAATGTTTACTTATTTTTAAGACAGAGAAAGTGACAGAGTGCAAGCAGAGGATGGGCAGAGAGAGAGGGAGACACAGAATCCTGAGCAGGCTCCAGGCTCTGAGCTGTCAGCACAGAGCCTGACTCCTTTCCCTTTTTTTCAAATCTGTTTGTCTTTTTATTTAAAGTGTATTCTTTACACTGAGCTGGGTGGTTCAGTCAGTTGAGCGTGTCACTTCAGCTCAGGTCATGATCTCAAGATTTGTGAGTTCAAGCCCCTCACTGGGCTTGCTGCTGTCCGGGCTCACTGCTGACAGCACAGAGCCTGCTTCAGACCCTCTTTTCTCCTCTGTCTCTGCCCCTCCTCTCTTGTGCTTGCTCTCAAACATAAATAAACCTTAAAAACAAATAAAAAAATATGGGGCACCTGAGTGGCTCAGTCAGTTGAGCGTGTGACTTCAGTTCAGGTCATGATCTCAAGGTCTGTGGGTTCGAGCCCTGCATCGGCTCTGTGCTGACAGCTCAGATCCTGGAGCTTGCTTTGAATCCTGTGTCTCCCTCTCTCTCTGCCCCTCCCCCACTCATGCTCTGTCTCTGTGTGTCAAAAATAAATGAACATTAAAAAAAATTAAAAATAAAAATAAATTAAAAAAAATAAAGTGCGTTCTTCTAGGCAACATATAGCTGGTCTTTTTTCAACCTTCTCTGATATCTGACAATATCTGTGTTTTAACTGATATAGTTAGATTATTCACATTGATAGTGATTATTGATATCATTGAATTTATTTTACCATATTTGTTATTGTTTTCTATTACTTGCCCTTCTTCTTTGCTTGTTTTTTTTTTCTTTTTTTTTCTTTCACTCTTTTTCTACCTTCTCTGGTTTCAGTGGAACATTTTAAATGGTGCTAGTTTATCTCCTCTCTTAGTATGTCAACTGTATTTCTTTAAAAATTGTTTTTAATGATTGCCTTAGAATTTGCAATGTACATCTATAACTGATCTAACTCCACTTTCAAATCACACTATGCATTTTATTGCTAGTACATGTACCTTATTACAGAGTATTTCTAATTTCTCCTTTCTATATGTCAAAACATTGCTGCCATTCATTTCACTTATCCATGAGCTATATAATTACTGAATATACTATTATTATTTTGAACAAATTTTTATCTATTAGGTCAACAGGGGTAAGAAATGTAAAGATTTTATTTTACATTCATTTATCCTTTTTCTAATGATCTACTTTTCTTTATATAGATCTGAGTTTCTGACACACATCATTTCTGATGAAATTTTTTTTTAACATTTCTTGCAAAATACATCTATTAGTCACAAACCCTTCAATTTTTGTTTAGGAAAGTCTTAATCTCTCTTACATTTTTGAAGGATAATTTCACAGGATACAGAGTTCTAGCTTCAACAGTGGTTACTTTCTTCAAACTATATATTTCCCTCCACTCTTGCATATTTTCTGAAGAGAAGTCCAGCACAACTCTTACCCTTTCTTTTCCCTATGTACAGTGTTGCTCCCTCTACCCCTGACTTCTTTCAAGATTTTCTCTTTATTTTTGATTTTCTAAAGTTTAATCATTATATCCTGTTATTTTTGTTTGTTTTCTGTTTTTTGTTCATTTGTTTTGTTTTGTTTGGTATTTATCCTACTTGATGTTCTGTGAGAATCTTGGGTCTGCATTTTGATGTTTGCCATTAATATTAGAAAATTCTCGGGGCGCCTGGGTGGCGCAGTCGGTTAAGCGTCCGACTTCAGCCAGGTCACGATCTCCCGGTCCGTGAGTTCGAGCCCCGCGTCAGGCTCTGGGCTGATGGCTCAGAGCCTGGAGCCTGTTTCCGATTCTGTGTCTCCCTCTCTCTCTGCCCCTCGCCCGTTCATGCTCTGTCTCTCTCTGTCCCAAAAAAAAATAAATAAACGTTGAAAAAAAAATAAAAAAAAAAAAAGAAAATTCTCAGCCATTGTTCCTCAAATATTTCTTCTGCTCCTTTCTGTCTTTCTTCTCCTTTTGGTATTCCCAATTGACATATATTTCACCCTTTGTAATTGTCTCACAATTCTTGAATATTCTGTGACATCTATTTGAAATTTAACTTCATTGAGGAATAACTGACAACATATATATTTACATATGTGATTTTATATACAAATACATTGTAAAACAATAGCCAGGATCAAGATAATTAACATAGCCGTCACTTCTCACAGTCAACATTAGCTAACTCGTGTGTATATGCATGTGTGGGTGTGTGTATGTTAATGCTTATGATTTACTCTCAGCAACTTTCAGTAACAATACCGTATTGTGAACTATAGCCTCCATGTTATATATTAGATGTTCAGAAATTATTCTTCTTATAAGAGAAAAATTGTACTCTTTGACCTACATCACCCCATATCCTCCTCTCCCCCAGCCCTAGGAAACCCCCATCTATTCTCGGTTTCTATCAAATTTTAATTTTAATTCTACATATAAGTGATACCATACAAGATTTGTCTTTCTCTTTGTCTTATTTCACGTATAATGCCATCCAGATTAATCCATGTTGTTACTAATGACAAAATTTTTCTTCTTTATTTTGGCAGTCTATTTAGTTTATTTTTCTGTTTGCATTTCAGTTTTGAAAGTTTCTGTTGACCTCTCTTCAAGTTTACTGTTTCTTTCAACTGTTTGTAGTTGATTGTTGTGCCCATCAAAGGCATTCTTTATTTGTATTGCTGTGTTTATTCTTTCTTAAGAGTTTCCACCTCTCTGCTTACATTGCCCATATATTACTATATGTTGTCTACTTTTTTACTAGATGCCTTAGCATATTAATCATAGTTTGAAATCTTGGTCTGATTATTCATATGTGAATCTGGTTTTGATGCTGGCTGTTTTGTTTTGTTTTTTGTTTTTGTTTTTGTCTTCAATGGCCAGAAAAACTGGTTCTGTTTTGATGGATTTATTTTTATCTTCATTATGTATCATATTGTTTTGCTTTTCCTTGCTTGTTACTTTTTGAGTACATGACAGACATTGTGAATTTTTAATTATTGGATTCTGGATAATTATGTATTAAAAATATTCTTTGACATTCATAATAACTTGGGAACAGCTTGATCTTTTTGCTGTTTACTTTTAAGCTTTATCAGATGAATCAGAGAAGATATTAGTCCAAGGCTAACTTTGGCCCCCTACTGAGTCACTACTTTAAGTACTCTAACTTGTGCCCTGTGTATTTTGAGGTTTTTAAACTTTACAATGTGGTCCAGTTTTCACTCTTCTGTGAAAGCCTACTCCTTTCATATGCTTCTTATCTCATCCTAATACATTTTCCTTACAAACACACACTGACCACTACTATCTGAACACTTGAGGTTGATCTAGTGCAGATCTCTGGGGTTCCTTCTACAGCTCTCTCCTGTGACCATGCCTTGCAATCTCTAGCTGCCTTAGCCAACCTGAATTCCCAATTTTATGTCTGCAACTCAGGAGGGTGCTGAGATCTGCTTCAGTTCGTCTTCCCTGTGCTGAAGCTCTCAAGGCTGAAAGCTCACCTCATTTCTTCTCCTCTCTCAGGAATTATTGAGCCTAATAATTTCCCTAATGTTCTTCTTTAGTGAACTTGGCACTTTGTTTCTGCCCTCTCAATCTGTCATCTCTTTAATGATTTTTCTTGTCCTATGGTGGTAGCTGGATATTTTTTTTTCCACTTCAATGTTGAATAGCAATGGTGATAGCAGGCATCTTTTTGTTATCCAGTTTCTAAAGAGACTGTTCCTAATGTTTCACTGTTAAACATGATAATTGTAAATTTTTCATATTGATTGTTACTAGTTGAAGTAATTCCTTTTCCATTCTGTATTTGCTAAGAAATTTTAACATGTTTGGTTTGACTTTTATATACACGTTTGCATTAATAGGATCATATAGTTTTACCCCTCATATAAGATACCCCTCAGTACCTTAATATTAAAGTCTTCCAATATTCCTTTTGATGAAATCTACCTAGTTATGATATAGTATTATTACTATTGATAATGCTGACTATAGGCAAGGATTTCATCATTGTTATCTCTGCATGTCCCATGATACCTATGAGAATGCCTCGCAAAAAATGGATATCAAAGGAATTTAGTGAATTAAATCTATTTGAATTCATGTTATTTGAAATCTCTGAAACAGCACATAAAACTCAAAACAATTGTTCAAGCTCTTCCAATTCCTGTTCTCTAACTTACTTAATTACAGTCTAGAGTATCTACCATATGTCAGATTGGGAAAAAAAAAAAAGAACATTCTGAATGAAGAAAGCTAAGAGAGGGTAAATAGTGTTCATAGAATCACTGAAGTGTATACAAGATGGCATCCCAGCTGCTAAGTTTTGGTTCAACAAATGTAGTTTTCATGGGTCAGTAGGTTGGGCTTAAATAGAAACCACTGCAACTAGGAAACATTTCATCGATTTCATTGCCATACATGTAGGTGGCTGCATGATGAGGCTTTTAGCATTCAACTTTCATGCAGTAACATGATTTCTTTCACAAGAGTTCAAACAGACACATACACCACAGATTTTCAAGAATAATTCATTGGGGTGCCATATCTTATGTAGAGACCTTGGGCATGGGTGCCCATTGCTCTGTTTTATTTTGCTTTCTTGATTTTGTGACCTAGATAGATCCTGCTTAAATTGACACCACCTTTTACCTGAATGATAAAATCTTGACAAACTAATGGAAATATTCGGCAAGGTGGTGTGGGAGATGTGATGGAGGGTAGGGAGTGGAAAAGATTCATAGGAAATGAAATAGATTGCTAAATAAACCAGGCCATTGTATTTTTTATGAGGCCTGGTCTCTAAACTTGAGCTATACTCAAGAAGTCATGGAAAAAATACGTTGGATTGGGACATATTTAATAAATTAACACATTGTTAAATTTTTAAATAAAATTCTCTTTATAAGGCAGGAGTTAGAGGCACTCTTTGCAAAAGGCCAAAATGTACAGAAGTTACTGAAGGCTTTCTTCTGGATAAGCACTGTGCCTGACACTACCCAAGTCACCTCACCAAACCTTCAAGAACTGTGGTTGGTAGGACTGTATTTTATTAACACAGACAATGGAAATAGGGAAGTTTAAGTAACTTGCCCACAATTGCAAAGATAGAAGATAAGTGAACAGTGATCGAAATAAAGACTAGTCATTCTAACATTAATGTCAATATATAATTGCTACAAAAAAAAAATCTTAAATACATTCTTGCCAATATAAAAACTTCAAAAAGCTATATTGGATAGGTGTGTTCTTTGGTCCCCAAAGGCTCGAAGAATTTTCTCAGTGGAGATGCCTATAATTTTAGCTTTCTTTTTTTTTTTTTTTTTTTAATCATACCTAGGATTTTGTTTCCCTAGTGCTATGGTTCTGATTTTAAAGCTGTTTTTGCAAAATAGTAGCTTAAATCTATGGCTCTTACAATAACTTGGCCTCCTTTTGTGCTGATTATGATGCACTGTTGGCATTTCCTATTTGTCCTTCAGTCTACAAAGGTCAACACACTGAGATGACTGTTCAAGATCGGAAGCCCACCCTTCATTCTGCAATGAATGAGTCATTCTCTATGTGTGATTGTTCACATTTTTATTAAGGGAACTTTATTTTTTGGAACTGAATATGTCCTCCCCCTTTTCATTCCTATGTACTTAAAATGCTTTACTGTAAAATCACACATTTCTCCCACTCAATTCATGTAATTTTTCTCTAATTCATGCCACGAGCACCCACTTGTCTCTCACATATAATTCAAGCTTCTTAAGCTTAGCCTTGTTAATCTACGTCATTTATTAATTTATTTTTGTAAACTTTCTTTTCAATATTCCAGCTAGCCTGTCACTTTAGCGGTTCCTTACTGGGTTTTTTTTTCCCCCTCCCAAATGTTCCTTCATGCCCTTTCCCTCATGTTCTCTGGTCATTCATGCAACATTCTCTAAATTCCCCTCACAAAAGTAATTAGTAGAGCCTTGATTAGCCTTAAACCTAAAAAACAAAACAAAACAAAACCCTCTTTTCTCCTTGTGTTTTCCTACTCAGTGTGAGACAGTTTAAAACTGTAAAAATAGTTGCTCCAAAATATCTGTCATCGTATCCACATAGATTCAGTTTAACACTTTTTGTGTGGACAAATTCTCTAATTTCTCTTCTAGCCATTCATTCTGTTTCTTTTAAGATTTGTGTCTATACCCAAGGCAATTCAAAAGCTAAGTTATAGTGTATATAGTGTAATATAATATAATATAATATATTATAATATAATATGTCCGGTTTATGTTAGATCAATGGTTTCTTGTTTGATAAATAGGAGGAAGACGGATGCAGATTCAGTGAGTTCTACTGGAAAAAGGAAGCAGAGATAATTAACTTCATCTATGTTATGAGATGCTTTCACTTTAACACAAAATAAAATAGCACCATAAAAATAATTACAATACTGAGACTGTATGTAAGTGTACAAACTGATATAAGTATCTAGGTAAGGTAAGAATCCCAAATGGTAGTAGGCATTAGGGAAGGCTATATGTTGGTGGTAACATCGGGGTTGTACCTAACATGATGGCGAGGTTCTGTCAGAGAGAACGTGGAGTACAGGCGTGATAAACATACAAGGTCTGGAAAACACGGAGTGCATTTGGAGGGCAGCAACTGGAGCCATATTGAATTGGCATATATATTGCAGTATGGAGGTAAGTTTGCAAGGCTGAGACAAAATCATAGGCTAAGGGCCCCAGGAAAGAGACCAAATTTCTCCTTTTAACTGGTAAGTAGTTAGCTGGAGAGTTTTAAATTGTTTGAAAATTTGAATGGTTTGTTGTGTCCTGTTTCATCTTTTTTCTTTCTGGTATTTAAAGGAAAAAAAAATGAAAAATTTAAAAAGAATCCAGGAAGTATCAGTTATTTTAAACCAAAAGGAAAAATAGAGGCCAATCTTTTGACATGTTCGGGTCTCCCTGAAAGCTAAATAAGAGAAAATGATACAACCATGAATTGTGTGCCTCAGGAGTCTGGAAAAGAGAACATACATAAAACTGGGTTTTGTAGGGATAGAAGAGAGTCTCACTTCCAACCTGAGTTTAGAATCCTTGCATACTTCCAGAATTTAGAACAGAAAGTAGCTAGAAAAGAATCTGAAATTACATGTGTATATGTTTGTGTAATGTTGCTACACATTCAAGTATGTTTGTGATCCACCAACTGGGATTGCTCAGACTGTGCACCACTGTGACTTTGTCACCACCTGGTGACAGGTTGCTAAAATTTTAGATTTGTTTATTACTCATTCGTTTAAAAAATTGTTTGTAAAACTATAAACAACATCACATATATGACAATGGAATCTGAAACCTGTGAACCAGGCATTTCTGTTGCCAGTGGAATGAGAAGAGGGAACATAATTTATCATGACACCCTTTCTGCATTCTCGGATTCCATTTTCCATTGTTCAAATCCCTTCTACTGTTAAAAACTTATGAGGCAAAAACTGGGGTTACAGGGATACAGTAGGTATTATTTCTTCTTGTACTTAATTAATCATCAATTGTAAAGATAAAGTCTATACATAAAAGATAAGAAAATACAGACAAGAGTGATACTAAAAACCATTAATAACTGTTGAAAAGAGGAGGAGATCATTATGATTGGCACACTTAAAAAAAAAACTACACAGAAACAGTGAGTCCTGAGTTGGTAACTGAAGCAAGTGGGGCTTAGAGAGGCCCAGGCTTTGTCAAGGGAACATGAACAATAAACTCACAAATGTAGAGGTGGACGTTTGTCACAGGACTGACATGAGACAACTGAACAAGTTGAGTAAGCACTGCTGTTTTCCAAGATGGAGAGAAAAGAGCTCCATTAATAACCAGTCAACAAATGCCTTCTTAAGTCTTGTTTACATCTCATTTAATCATACTCCATGTTGTGTTTCAGCTGCATACATATGTATTTTCCTCATCAGAAGAACATACATTATTATAGAACAGATTCTTTTCATATTCAATTTTATATTTCTTTAACTTAAAGGTTTTGTATTTCTTAGCTAATTGAGCGATATTTGCTAAATTCAAGAAAGAAGGCAGGAAGGAAAAGAAGGAAGAAAAATAAATGAGATCAGTCATATTTTAGAGGGTCTGGAAGAGCAAAATGAACACTATTGACTCACCTATCCTTGCCTTGTCAAGGACTGCAAATCTTGCTTTTGGTAATAAGGACATGATATAAGTGATAGTTATGCCTCTATTCAGATTTTTAATAGCTATTAGTTAACATTGATTAGATAATGCCATTTTGATGGCTAAAAAGTCCCCTACAGTCCTCCACTCTTATATGTTCATTAATATCCGTGATTGTGTCAACAACTGTATGCAAAAACACCTCACAGATTCCTCACGCATGATTTGAAACCCACGTGATTCAAAGCCTGTCTGGTGAAAGTCTTCTTTAAAGAGGAAAAACTTCATAAAGTATATGGGTTTGCATGAATACTTTAGCATCAAGGGTGAATGAGACTAAGTTTCCACTGAAAAAACATATAAGTCATAATGAAAGTAGCTTCTTCCTTCCTCTCCTCTTAAAGTTCCCCGTTGTAATAGACACCAAAACTAAATGTAAAAACCACGTGGGACATTTTCTTTGGCATTTTCACACATCTTTGGCCATCGCTAGTAAATGTGAAAAAGAACCAAGATTTGGTGTTAGACATTAAAAGTCATATATCATAAATATGTCATATTTTTAAGTTTAAACTTTTCTTTTGTGACTCAGTCAAGACAGAACAGTAATATTTATGAAAGGACAGTGAAAAAGCCGAAGGTAGCTGAGAACCTAACAGACAGTAGTTGTTGGACATCCTAAGTGTACAGACCAAGTCAAAAGAAAATTGAGGGACTTCCATACCTAAGATTTTCCCACATCATTGATCTGCCTCTCCTAGCAAGAAACATTGCTAATAAAAATGAGGCTTTGATGAATAATATAAATGGTAATATCCTTCTTGATTACTATTAATACAATTCACATGCTAATTTCAGCTCATAATTAATGAGAAGAGGGAGATAACAATATAATAGTGATTCATCCGTATAACGAGATTTCTGTTTCCTGTTGAGAATGACACATTGGGTACATGACACTGAAACTAGGTTGTTGTTATTTTTTTAAATACATGTAGAGTTGATGCCTTCATTTGTTTTAAAATTGATTACTGTTTAATTATATCTGTGGATGGAAGACTTTCCAGAAAGTCCCAGGTATAACTTTTCAAATTGAGGTTCCATTATACAATTTTGGCTTCATATATAAATTTAAAACAATTACAACAAAGATAATTGTGGCACAATCTTGAAAAACATAAATTGGGCCATAAAATGGAAAGAAAATGAGAGTTTTTATAACGTTAATGTATAAAATATAAAACCAGCCTGTATAAAAAGGGATTAACTAAAAACTTGAATTGTTAATGGAATTACATTCCATGTATTAAGACTCTAATATCTAATAATCCTAACTATATTTTTCTTTACATATAAGAGTAAGCTATAACTATTATCAAGAGCATATTTCACCCTGTAAACAAATTCATCTACAGCTCTGTTTTGTCACAATTATCATGCAAATAGATTAATAAAAATTTCCTCTTCCAACAGTAAGTAAAAGGAAATTTAATGAACTGACTGTAATATTAAAAGCACATGTATTGAAATGTTTATGATTACATACCAACAAGACAAGCAAATTCTGCTGATCCAGTGTCTTGTCTAATTAACTTCCTTGGGCCCTTCCAATATACTTGTCTCTATCAACATAGACCTGCCTTTGTCCCTCCCTCACTTCCCCATCTATTGACACACACCTAAAGATTCAAATTTATCCTAGTTTTTGTAATGAATCTGACCCCGACAAAGGGAACATAAAGATTTTAACCTTACAGCGGGGAACTGTCCATCAAAATTTGTACCCAAGTTCTTGGGCAGATTGACTCCAAGTCAACTGTGTTTTGACCTTCATTTAATACTTCTTTGATACCCTTGCAAGTAACAGCCATAACCTAGAAGTAATGTCATTGCTTCCTACCTTTTCTCCAGCCTTCACAAAGTCTGAAATCTGGGCTGAATCTCTAATACATGATGCTAACTGTCTGGCTTTGCCTGGGCCATGCAAGGACTGCTAATTATTGTCCATGTTATTAAATCTGACACAGACGTGCCCACTGGGCCTCCACCTGTGTATTCCTCATGCACATTTTTCACACGCCATTCTCTTCCCTCCTCTTTGCTACTAATACTGTGGTTATAGCAGGGTATGTTCGTGAATCTCAGTGGGCCCATCTTGTCCCTGAATCTCAGTCATCCTTAATTTGGCCCATTTGCCTCTGATAAAATAGCTATGCTAATAACTAGTATGATCATGAAATACGGCCAGAAACTGAAAACAACATTATGACAGTCTCTGAATAGATTCTTTGACCAATTTGGTTTTAACAGCAATTATAAAGAATAGCCTCTTCCATACTATTTAGAGCTTCAGGATCTTGATACACAACACGTTCTTAACTTTTTGTTAAGCGGTAATATACTTAGCATTAGTAATCTGGGTGGCATTTCTAAAAAATGTCAAAAGACATATTGATTCATTACACAGAAGTTGTGTTATAAGTGTCCTTTTCTGAATTTCAGCTGAAGAGAATAAAACGCTTTAAATCAGACAACATAAAAAATAAATCAGACAACATAAAAATTTGAATCATTCAAATGTAGTATGTTAATGAAAAAAACTTGATTTTCATATGCTTATTAAGGTTGTACTCCTTTGTTATGTCTGTGGATGCAGCTATCACATCCAGGGATGCTACATTTTTTTAATGGATTAGAGTTTTACTACAGATAAAAAGGAAAAAAAAAATCTCTACCATAAAATAACAGTGTACATATTTCTTGAGCCAGAAAGGGTGATGTTTTAACAGATGAAATGACTGGGGCACCTGGATGGCTCAGCTAGTTAAATGTCCAACTTCAGCTCAGGTCATGATCTTGCAGTTTGTGGGTTCGAGCCCTGTGTCTGGCTCTTGTGCTGACAGCTCAGAGCCTGAAGCCTGCTTCAGATTCTGTGTCTCCCTCTCTCTCTGCCTTTCCCCCACCGGCACTCTGTCTCTCACAAAAATAAAGAAACATTGAAAACAATTTAAAAGATGAAATGACTAATGAGGACCTCAGGCTATTAAAAGCTAAATATGTAAAAGTGATATTAGAATATCCTTAATAAATGACATATTTTTATGATGATGTGTTATACTATATAACTTTAATTATAAAGCAAGGAGAAAATATGAATAAATATAACAAACATTCAGATACATATTTAAGCTTCTATAAAATTAAGGGACGAATACTAGGTAAACAATTGAAAGAGGAGTAGCAAAAAGGGTTGACGAGGAGGTTTTCATGGGAAGATTCCAGGTCTTGATAACCAATGAGAGTTTCTATAGCCATCAGGAAGAGAGAAGCACTTGGACCCAAGTGAGTTAAGCTGAAATTCCAACCTTCCAAATAAAGCCAGGGTTTTGATGGCCAAATCTTTATTGACAGAAAAATTGTCCACTGGTCCCACTGATAAAGACAGCAGGGATCTTGATTCTCTTGGCCTGCTGTTGTGGTGGAAAGAATATGGTCTATCTTCAGAATTCATGGTCTTAGAGCTACCACAAAAAAGTCTGCTGTTCCAGTGTGCTATGTGCATTATAAAGACTTTAACCTTATAGCGAGCTATTATCCACCAAAATTAACAGTAAAAAGTGGTCCCAGTCTTACAATATCTCTGAATCAATTGGTAAAAGCAAATACATTTTTTAAAAATTTTTTAAACGTTTATTTAGTTTTGAGAGAGACAAAGAATACGAGTGGGTTGGGGCAGAGAGAGAGGGAGGCACAGAATCTGAAGCAGGCTCCAGGCTCCGAGCTGACAGCACAGCGCCTGACACGGGGCTCAAACTCACAGACCACGAGATCATGACCTGAGCTGAAGTCGGACACTCAATCAACTGAGCCACCCAGGAGTGCCAAAGCAAATACATTTTTATAAGGGAAACACTGTCAACCAAAACCTCATATTAGCTAAAATTGATCTCACATAAGGAACATGATTATACCCCAAGAATGTCATATATGTGACCATTAAATAAAGATCACAAATATAAAGATTATAAATAAATATATTAAGTGGCAAGTTATAAACAAAGTATTACAATATGAGGAAAAACAAGCTACATATAAAAAGACCAAAATTATTTCAGAAAAGAACAAACAGACACAAAGAAATGAAAATTTTAGTCATTAAAATAAAACCTGCAATGGATGGTCATATATATACATGTATATGTATATATGTACATATATATATGTATTATATATAATAGATTTAAAATATTTTAAAATATTTAAAAAATAAACCAGAAAAATAGATCTGATGAAATTATTTAGCATACAGCAATACAGTTCAAATACACAAAGGGAAAAAATATAGAATTTACTGAAGGAATAAGAATCCTTCTACTCATCAAAATTATAGACTGTTTAGTGGAATCATTGTATACATATCTGTAAGTTCAAATGTCCCCAGCTCTAGTGCTATGCAGTACATTTTCCGGTATAAGATGTCAAAATACCGATGGTATCAAATCTATAACTATCTGATGGTGACATTTATTCTTAAAATGATGTTTAACCTCGGGAGATAGGTACTTAATGAAATTATCAATTATAATTCCAGTTTATATATATATATATATTTTTGCCGCTATAATTTATTTATTTTAATTTATTTTTAAAGTTTTACTATTTTTTAATGTTTATTTATTTTTGACAGAGAGAGTGAGTGTGAGCAAGGGAGGTGCAGAGAGAGAGGGAGACAAAGCAGGCTCAGGTTCTGAGCTGTCAGCACAGAGCCCGAGGCAGGGCTCAACCCCATGAACTATGAGATCATGACCTGAGCCGAAGTTGGACACTTAATAACTGACTGAGCCACCCAGGCGTCCCAAATTTCTTTATTTTAAAAAGGAGAAAATGAACCCATGAAAACAAAACCATTATTCTTTACCTTTTTGACATAAATTACAAATTCCCCGCAGGGGAAGACTCATAGTCTTATGGGATAAAATAGTATATAAGTCATTTGTTATGAATCTGTGATAAATAAATATGTTCTCCTTTGGCCCAATTATTCACTGAGACATACACTGGTATACATTCCTTTAACTTATTCCATTAGCATAGCCATTTCCCAAAAAATAATGACCAAAGACTAATCCTTTTCTTAGTGCAATCATATCTTTCATGTCAAAATGTAAAATGAGTCCAGTTCCTGAGAAAGCTTTTAATTACAAGGAAGTACCCTGATTCTTCATCCTCTGTGATCTACCCAAAGTAATGTCGCCTACCTCAGCATTATGCACAAATTGTCCATTGTCTCTGTCCCCCTAGATTTCTTGAGAGATAATAGTCAATAAAATTTTAAGACACTTAAAGTGTGCAATGTGATGATGTGATGATATGTATACATTGTGAAAGGATTTCCCTCACTGAATTAAATAACACATCCAATACCTCCCATATTTACCTTTGTGTTTGTGTGAGAACATTTGAGTTCTACTCTCTGAATAGGTTTTAATTGTACAAATACAGTAATATAAACTACAGTTACCATGTTATACATTAAATTCTCAGACCTTGTTTATCACATAACTGAAAGTTTCCACCCTTTTACCAGCCTCTTCCTATTTTTCCTACCCCTTAGGCCCTGGAAACCACCATCCATTCTGTTTCTATAGGTTCAACCATATATATATCTATATATATAGATATATCTATATATAATCTATATATATAGATATATATCTCATGTATGACTATGTACATATGGTTACATGATACCAAAGTATTTATCTTTCTCTGTTTGGCTTATTTAACTTAGCCTAATATCCTACAGGTTCATCCATGGTGTTGCAAATGACCTGAGCTCTTTGTTTTTTAAGATTGAATAATATTCAGCGGTACCCAATTTAAACATAGGTAAAGGACCCTAACAGACATTTCTGAAAAGAAGATATACAAATGGCCAAAAAGAACATGAAGAGATGGTCAACATCACTCATCATCAGGGAAACGCAAATCAAAACCACAATGAGATACCTCCTCACACCTGTTAGACCTCACAAAAAGACAAGGGATGACAAATGTTGGAGTCGATGTGGAGAAATGAGGACCTTCATGCACTGTTGCTGGTAACATAAACTGGTGCAGCCAGTGTGGAAAATGGTATGGACTTTCCTCAAGAATTTAAAAAGAGAACTTCCATATGATCCAGCAATTTAACTTGTGAATACATATCCAAAGGAAATGAAATATTTATTTCAAAGAGACATCTGCACTTTCATCATAAAGCAGCATTATTCACAATACCCAAGGTATGGAAACAACCTAAGTGTCTGTCAAGGAACGAAAGAATAAATAGAATTGTCCACAATCTTGATAGAGTTACCCTATTTCAGGCATTCGATATTGTTATGATGAACCCTGTGAATTAAGTATTTTATAAGTGATAAAACTAGCACAGAGATACTACATGTTCTATTTCATAAGGCTCCTCCTAATAAGTGTGATAGGGTAACATTACTGATATAACATGCTAGAAGCTTAAGCTGTGACCATCAAAACTGAACTCTGATTTCTTGGTTTCTTCTCTTCCCTTACCAGTTGTGTTGTTTGTGCTTAAAATGCTATAGATTTTTTTTTTTAAAGTTTCTTTATATATAATAAGAAAAGTGGGGGAAAATGACATGTTGGACAGGCTTGGGAAGGGAGGATTTCAGGGAGACAGAGAAGTGAGTGCAGTATAAGAAAAGAGACTTCAGGCTGCTTGCCCTAGGTTGTGTAGCATCTTCTGAGTACTTGGAAAACACAATCAAGGCATTTACAGAATTCCATCAAATCCAAGTGGCCTCTGATTAACAGATACAATATTATATATCACTAAGGAAAGTAAATGCTACTCTCTAAGCTATGACACACTATTAATTGATTTCAAGAGATGTATGAGTGTGAGGAAATGTGTATCTAACAGTAAGTAATATTCATTAATTTAATTGGAAATTGTTTTTGATTGTCACAGTATTTTTATAAGAAAATCAGTTTGAAAGTTGGCCACTCAGGAAGTGGCTTCATTTTTTTTTTTTTTTTAGTTTTTTTAAATGTTTATTTTTGAGAGAGAGAGAGAGAGAGAGAGAGAGAGAGAGAGAGAGAGAGCGAGCAGGAACAGGGGAGGGGCAGAGAGAGAAGACACAGAATCCAAAGCAGGCTCCAGGCTCTGAGCTGTCAGCACAGAGCCCGATGCGGGGCTTGAACTCAAACCGCGAGATCATGACCGGAGCTGAAGTTGGATGCTTAACTGACTGAGCCACCCAGGCGCCCCAGTGGCTTCATTTTCTATACTCTATAACCTTTGAGCAATCCAGCCTCCTCAGAAAATGCAGCATTGTGACGGGGAGGAGTAAAATGAACTAAAGACACCAAGGAGGAATTCTCAGAAGAAAACCAGACACAGAAAGGGGAAGGAATACTCCCTACGGAGCCACAGGCAGGACTCCGGAAAAGCACAGCGAGTGGACAGTATTTTTGCCTAAAGACAGAGTGCAAAATAGGCAGTGATAAATGGAAAAAATACGTTGAGGTTTTGGTGAGTCAGAGGGTCCATGGAGTGTGGGGGTAAGGCACAAAGACATAAGAGAAAAATTGTTAAGCATTAAGACTTGGAACTCCTTCATATCATTCAGGAAAAGACACTGAATTGTGGAATCCTTTTAAGTATTCTGTATGTGTCTGGGACTGTGTTTTTTAAAATGTGATCTGAGTTTTCATTTCAAAATCATATTATAAAAATATGTAACCTATTGCCTCCAACACATATATATTACATATGCAATGTATATATATATAATTATATATAATATATGCATAATATATAATTACATAACATATATAATACTATATAGTTTTATATATGATATATGTAATATATGTATATGTAACATATATTATATAATCCATATTAGATAATATATCATACATGTAATATATACCATATATGTAATATATATTATGTATATATGCACCACAGAAATGGGATAATGCGAAAGAAAAACAGAAAAAAATATAAATATCAAAAAGAATTTGTAATTTACATTATTTAGTTCTTTTTTTAATTTTAATGTCCCTTTCTATCTTGTCAACTTCTCTTTTCCAGAACAGCTTTCTGGGGAAATGGCCACATTTGTAGCACAACTTTATTGGTTTCAGGTTCAGCTATGCTATCACATCTTGGAAATGTAATGTTTTTGTTGTTGTTCTATTTTGCCATATGTTGTTTTTTTGTTTTTTTGTTTTTTTTTTTTTTTGTATTTCTTGTGCATGGTTGGAGCTGGGAACCATACAGAGGAGCAGTGGGGAGAGAGGAGATCAGTGAAGTAATCTCCCACCACCAACACTAGAGAGGAAAAGCTGATTTGTCTCAAGACCTGAGTCTGATGAACACAAATCCCAGGATCATGAAGGCCTTGTCCTCAGACAACTCTCTCACCAAATTCATCCTTCATTTATTTTTTCTTCTATCCTTCCTTCTTCCTCCTTCCACTCTTCTTTTTTCTTTTCAGGTTTATTGAGATATAATTGATAGAAAGTAAAATTCACCCCTTTTAGTGTGAAGTTTATGAATTTTGACAAACAGACACTCAACCACAGCCACTACCACAACCAGAATGTGGAGTACGTTCATCACCCCACAAATTCTCCCATGCCCCTTTGCATTTATTCTCTGCCCCAGGCCCAGCCCCAGAAAATCACTAAGCTGCTTTCCATTTGCATAGTTTCTGCTTTTTCCAGATTGTCACATAAATGAAATCACACAGAATTTATAAAACTTTTTGAATTTGGTTTCTTTATCTTGTCATGATGCATTTAAGATTTATCCCTGTTATTGAATGTCCTTTTTATTGCTAAGTTGTATTTCATTATACAGATACACTTATATGCCAGCTCATAAATATTTGAGTTGCTTCTAATTTGGGACAATTATAAGTAAACCTGCTTGCAATGTTTGCATGCATATTTTCACATGGCCATATGTTTTTATTTCCCTTGGATAAATATCTGTGGGATTGCCAGGTGACAGGTGGGTGTCCATTTAATTTTATAAGAAACTATCAAACTGTTTTCCAGAGTGGCTATACCATTTTCCATGCCCACCAGTAATCTATGAGCATTCCTCTTGCTCTGCATCTCTCTAGCACTTGGTATTGTCACTTTTCATTTTTAGCTATCCCGGTAATCCATAGGTATACATTGTCAACAGGTTTTGAAGATTATATCTTGAGGAGAATTTCAAGAAAGCAAAATATTATCAATAAAAATGTGTTATGATGAGGCATGTGCTTGTTCATTTACATTATTTTGTAATCATTGCAAAAGATGACAAAGAAAGAGATATGGCATATAGGTTATTATTGGAAGATAATGACTGTTTCTATGAAAAGACAAGAAAAAAACCCAGAGATTGTTTGTATTCCATTAAAGGCAGAAGGCACCTTTGTGTTTCATCATGTACTTTGTTGCACTTATAAATGACACTGACTTTAAAAATAATAAGAAGAGAGTAATTAGTTCTTTAGAAACTTTTACTTGAAATAATTTTCTGAATTATTAATGGTGACAATAATAGTAAGAACGTAACTAACCTAAGAGAATATTTTTCCAGGAAAAAAGAGACATGTTAAAATTGACTCTAGTACATACTGGCAAAGGTGCCAAATAAAGTAATTTATATTTCCTTTTGTCTTGCATCTATTAACTGAATTCAGAGCTACTATATATACGCATTTATTAAGATGGTATTATATTTGTGACAAAATTCTCAGTTTTTCATAGCGTTTATTTCCAAATACTTACTGAAATTATTGGCATGAATAGATGCAATAAGGTGAAAGATTTAATTCCCTATTTGAGTCTGAATATTGTAATAGAATAAAATTCCACTACCATACTACAAAACTTTAGTGAAATTTACCAAAAAATTTACCTTGGATTAATTAGTATTAGGGTCAGCCTTTTCACAGTTAATAATTAAAAAAAATAGTAATTAAAAACATTTTTTTAATGTTTATTTGTTTTTGAGAGAGAGAGAGAGAGAGAGAGAGAGAGCGAGCAAGCATGAGCAGGGGAGGGGCAGAGAGAGAGGGAGACACAGGATCTGAAGCAGGCTCCAGGCTCCGAGCTGTCAGCACAGAGCCTGACGCAGGGCTTGAATCACGAGCGGTGAGATCATGACCTGAGCCAAAGTCGGATGCTCAACTGACTGAGCCACCCAGGCGCCCCCAAAATAGTAATTTTTAAAGGCAAACATGGGGATGAGTTGGAGAGCAGAAACAGAAAACAGAAATTAGATAAGAAATATAGATTTCCAGAGGTAGGTTTTTCAAGCCTCTGTCAAAAGGGCAGATCAAGAGAAGTAAAAGAATGGTTAGGCTCATGGGTACACAGGCATAGTCAGAAAGTCAAACAATGCCTGATGATCCAAATCTGACTGTGATGCAGCTGAGAATCCAAATGAAAACATGGAGTTCTAAATTGGATGAATCCAAGTTCTAATTTTAGCTCTGTCACTTAACAGCTCTGTGACATTAAGTATGAAAAAATTCCTTGTTTCAATGTCCCATTTCAGTAATATGATAATGCTGGCCTCAAAGAATGGGTCAGGAAGTATTCTTTTAGATTCTATCTTTTAGAAGAGATTGTAGAGAATTAGTATAATTGCTTCCTTAAATGTTTGATAGAATTCACCAGTAAACCCATCTGGGTTTGGTGCTTTCTATTCTGGGAGATTAGCAATTCGATTTCTTTAATGGCTATGAGTCTATTCAGATTGTCTTTTTTTTTCTTGTGTGATTTTTAGCAAATTTTGTCCTTCAAGGAATTGGTTCATTTCATTTGGTGTTTCAAATTTGTGAGCATACAGTTATTTATAATATTGACTTTTTAACCTTTTGATGTCGATGAAATCTGTAGTGATATCCTTTCCTTCATTTCTGATGTGACTGATTTGTGCCTTTTCACCATTTTTCTTAGTTTGTTTAGCTTAGCTTATTGATTTTATTGATCTTTTCATAGAACCAGCTTTTGGTTTTATTTTTTCTCTATTGATTTCATTGATTTGGGCCGTAATTTTTATGATTTCTTTTTTCTGTTTCTTTTCTCTAGTGTCCTAAAGTGGGGGCTTAGATGATTAATTTTCATCTTTCTTCTTTTTTAATATATGCATTCAATGCTATATATTTTCCTCTAAGCACTACTTTTTTCCACATCTTACACATTTTGGTATTTTATTTTAAATTTCATTTAGTTCAAACTATTTTTTTAAATTTCTTTTCGACTCGTGTTATTTAGAACTGTGTTATTTAATCTCTAAGCATTTCCAACTATCCTGCTGTTATTGATTTCCACTTTAATTCCATTGTGATGTGAGAGCAGACACTATATAATTTCCATTCTTCTAAATTTATGATGTTTTTATGGTCCAAAATGTGGTCTGTCTTGGTCAATGTTCCATATGAGCATGAGACCAATATGTATTCTGTTGCTGTTGGATGAAGTGGTTATATCGTTGATTTATGGCACTTTGAGTTCTACTGTGTCCTTACTGATCTTCCTGCTGTATTTTTCCATACCTGATAGATGGTTGTTGAAATATCCAACATAATAGTGGATTTACCTATCTTTTTTTCTTTTAAGATTTTTTTAATGTTTCTGTATTTATTTTCTTGAGAGACAGAGAGACAGGGCATGAGCAGGGCAGAGGCTGAGAGAGGGACACACAGAATCCAAAGCAGGCTCTAGGCTCTGAGCTGTGAGCACTGAGACTGATGTGGGGCTCAAACTTACAAACCATGAGATCATGACCTGAGTTGAAGTTGGACACTTAACCAACGAAACCACCCAGGCGCCCCTACCTGTCTCTTTTTCTGACACTGTTTTTAGATGGAGAACACACAAAGGACTGCCATGTCTTCTTGGAAAATTGATCCCTTTATCATTATGTAATTCGCCTTTTTATTCATGAGAACTTTTCTCGCTATGAAGTCTAAAGCAGCTTCTCCTGCTTTCTTTGGATTAGTGTTAGAATGGCATATCTTTCTCCATCTCTCTATCTTTAAACTATATGTGTCTTGGGGCCGCTGGAGCGTCTGACTCTTGATCTCACCTCAGCTCATGATCTCATGATTCATGAGTTGAGCCCTGCATCAGGCTCTGTCCTGACAGCATGGAGCCCACTTGGGATTCTCAATTTCCCTCTTTCTCTGCCCCTCCCCCACTCACTCACATTCTTTAAAAAAAAAAAAAAACAAAATAAACTCCATGTGTCTTTATATTTAAAGTGGGTTTCTTGGAGAGAGGGAAGATGGCGGCATAGGAGGACGCTGGGCTCACCGCGCGTCCTGCTGATCACTTAGATTCCACCTACACCTGCCTAAATAACCCAGAAAACCGCCAGAGGATTAGCAGAATGGAGTCGCCGGAGCCAAGCGCAGTCGAGAGGCCCACGGAAGAGGGTAGGAAGGGCGGCGAGGCGATGCACGCTCCACGGACTGGCGGGAGGGAGCCAGGGCGGAGGGGCGGCTCGCCGGCCAAGCAGAGCCCCCGAGTCTGGCTTGCAAAAAGCGGAGGGGCCTGACGGACTGTGTTCCGACAGCAAGCGCGACTTAGTGGCTGGGAGGTCATAAGTTAACAGTTCTGCTCAGAAAGCGGGAAGGCTAGAGGACAAAGGGAAGGAGAGCTGCTGAGCCCCCGGACGACAGAGCTCAGTTTGGTGGGGAACAAAGGTGCTCCCAACGCCATCTCCCCTGCCCATCCCCCAGCCAAAATCCCAAAGAGAACCAGTTCCTGCCAGGGAACTTGCTCGCTCCGCGCAAACACCCAACTCTGCGCTTCTGCGGAGCCAAACCTCCGGCAGCGGATCTGACTCCCTCCTGCTGCCACAGTGCCCCTCCTGAAGTGGATCACCTAAGGAGAAGCAAGCTAAGCCTGCCCCTCCTGCCCCTGTGCACCTTGCCTACCCACCCCAGCTAAGACGCCACATCCCCAGCATCACAAGCCTGGCAGTGTGCAAGTAGCCCAGACAGCCACCCCACCCCACAGTGAATCCCACCCCTAGGAGAGGGGAAGAGAAGTCACGCACCATTCTGACTGTGGACACAGCGGTGGGCTGGGGGCAGACATCAGGTCTGACTGCGGCTCCGCCCACCAACTCCAGTTATACACCACAGCACAGGGGAAGTGCCCTGCAGGTCCTCACCATGCCAGGGACTATCCAAAATGACCAAGCGGAAGAATTCCCCTCAGAAGAATCTCCAGGAAATAACAACAGCTAATGAGCTGATCAAAAAGGATTTAAATAATATAACAGAAAGTGAATTTAGAATAATAGTCATAAAATTAATCGCTGGGCTTGAAAACAGTATAGCTGACGGCAGAGAATCTCTTGCTACAGAGATCAAGGGACTAAGGAACAGTCACGAGGAGCTGAAAAACGCTTTAAACGAAATGCATAACAAAATGGAAACCACCACGGCTCGGATTGAAGAGGCAGAGGAGAGAATAGGTGAACTAGAAGATAAAGTTATGGAAAAAGAGGAAGCTGAGAAAAAGAGAGATAAAAAAATCCAGGAGTATGAGGGGAAAATTAGAGAACTAAGTGATACACTAAAAAGAAATAATATACGCATAATTGGTATCCCAGAGGAGGAAGAGAGAGGGAAAGGTGCTGAAGGGGTACTTGAAGAAATCATAGCTGAGAACTTCCCTGAAGTGGGGAAGGAAAAAGGCATTGAAATCCAAGAGGCACAGAGAACTCCCTTCAGACCTAACTTGAATCGATCTTCTGCACGACATATCATAGTGAAACTGGCAAAATACAAGGATAAAGAGAAAATTCTGAAAGCAGCAAGGGGTAAACGTGCCCTCACATATAAAGGGAGACCTATAAGACTCGTGACTGATCTCTCTTTTGAAACTTGGCAGGCCAGAAAGAATTGGCACGAGATTTTCAGTGTGCTAGACAGAAAAAATAGGCAGCCGAGAATCCTTTATCCAGCAAGCCTGTCATTTAGAATAGAAGGAGAGATAAAGGTCTTCCCAAACAAACAAAAACTGAAGGAATTTGTCACCACTAAACCAGCCCTACAAGAGGTCCTAAGGGGGACCCTGTGAGACAAAGTACCAGAGACATCACTACAAGCATAAAACATACAGACATCACAATGACTCTAAACCCATATCTTTCTAGAATAACACTGAATGTAAATGGATTAAATGCGCCAAGCAAAAGACATAGGGTATCAGAATGGATAAAAAAACAAGACCCATCTATTTTCTGTCTATAAGAGACTCATTTTAGACCTGAGAACACCTTTAGATTGAGAGTGAGGGGATGGAGAACTATTTATCATGCTACTGGAAGCCAAAAGAAAGCTGGAGTAGCCATACTTATATCAGACAAACTAGACTTTAAATTAAAGGCTGTAACAAGAGATGAAGAAGGACATTATATAATAGTGACAGGGTCTATCCATCAGGAAGAGCTAACAATTATAAATGTCTATGCGCCGAATACCGGAGCGCCCAAATATAGAAAACAATTACTCATAAACATAAGCAACCTTATTGAGAAGAATGTGGTCATTGCAGGGGACTTTAACACCCCACTTACAGAAATGGATAGATCATCTAGGCACACGGTCAATAAAGAAACAAGGGCCCTGAATGAGACATTGGATCAGATGGACTTGACAGATATATTTAGAACTCTGCATCCCAAAGCAACAGAATATACTTTCTTCTCGAGTGCACATGGAACATTCTCCAAGATAGATCATATACTGGGTCACAAAACAGCCCTTCGTAAGTTTACAAGAATTGAAATCATACCATGCATACTCTCAGACCACAATGCTATGAAGCTTGAAATCAACCACAGAAAAAAGTCTGGAAAACCTCCAAAAGCATGGAGGTTAAAGAACACCCTACTAACGAATGAGTGGGTCAACCAGGCAATTCGAGAAGAAATTAAAAAATAGATGGAAACAAACGAAAATGAAAATACAACAATCCAAACGCTTTGGGACGCAGCGAAGGCAGTCCTGAGAGGAAAATACATTGCAATCCAGGCCTATCTCAAGAAACAAGAAAAATCCCAAATACAAAGTCTAACAGCACACCTAAAGGAAATAGAAGCAGAACAGCAAAGGCAGCCTAAACCCAGCAGAAGAAGAGAAATAATAAAGTTCAGAGCAGAAATAAACAATATAGAATCTAAAAAAACTGTAGAGCAGATCAACGAAACCAAGAGTTGGTTTTTTGAAAAAATAAACAAAATTGACAAACCTCTAGCCAGGCTTCTCAAAAAGAAAAGGGAGATGACCCAAATAGATAAAATCATGAATGAAAATGGAATGATTACAACCAATCCCTCAGAGATACAAACAATTATCAGGGAATACTATGAAAAATTATATGCCAACAAATTGGACAACCTGGAAGAAATGGACAAATTCCTGAACACCCACACTCTTCCAAAACTCAATCAGGAGGAAATAGAAACCTTGAACAGACCCATCACCAGCGAAGAAATTGAATCGGTTATCAAAAATCTCCCAACAAATAAGAGTCCAGGACCAGATGGCTTCCCAGGGGAGTTCTACCAGACTTTTAAAGCAGAGATAATACCTATCCTTCTCAAGCTATTCCAAGAAATAGAAAGGGAAGGAAAACTTCCAGACTCATTCTATGAAGCCAGTATTACTTTGATTCCTAAACCAGACAGAGACCCAGTCAAAAAAGAGAACTACAGGCCAATATCCCTGATGAATATGGATGCAAAAATTCTCAATAAGATACTAGCAAATCGAATTCAACGGCATATAAAAAGAATTATTCACCATGATCAAGTGGGATTCATTCCTGGGATGCAGGGCTGGTTCAACATTCGCAAATCAATCAACGTGATACATCACATTAACAAAAAAAAAGAGAAGAACCATATGATCCTGTCAATCGATGCAGAAAAGGCCTTTGACAAAATCCAGCACCCTTTCTTAATAAAAACCCTTGAGAAAGTCGGGATAGAAGGAACATACTTAAACATCATAAAAGCCATTTATGAAAAGCCCACAGCTAACATCATCCTCAACGGGGAAAAACTGAGAGCTTTTTCCCTGAGATCAGGAACACGACAGGGATGCCCACTCTCACCGCTGTTGTTTAACATAGTGTTGGAAGTTCTAGCATCAGCAATCAGACAACAAAAGGAAATCAAAGGCATCAAAATTGGCAAAGATGAAGTCAAGCTTTCGGTTTTTGCAGATGACATGGTATTATACATGGAAAATCCGATAGACTCCACCAAAAGTCTGCTAGAACTGATACATGAATTCAGCAAAGTTGCAGGATACAAAATCAATGTACAGAAATCAGTTGCATTCTTATACACTACCAATGAAGCAACAGAAAGACAAATAAAGAAACTGATCCCATTCACAATGGCACCAAGAAGCATAAAATACCTAGGAATAAATCTAACCAAGGATATAAAGGATCTGTATGCTGAAAAGTATATAAAGCTTATTAAGGTAATTGAAGAAGATTTAAAGAAATGGAAAGACATTCCCTGCTCATGGATTGGAAGAATAAATATTGTCAAAATGTCAATACTACCCAAAGCTATCTACACATTCAATGCAATCCCAATCAAAATTGCACCAGCATTCTTCTTGAAACTAGAACAAGCAATCCTAAAATTCATATGGAACCACAAAAGGCCCCAAATAGCCAAAGTAATTTTGAAGAAGAAGACCAAAGCAGGAAGCATCACAATCCCAGACTTTAGCCTCTACTACAAAGCTGTCATCATCAAGACAGCATGGTATTGGCACAAAAACAGACACATAGACCAATGGAATAGAATAGAAACCCCAGAACTAGACCCACAAACGTATGGCCAACTAATCTTTGACAAAGCAGGAAAGAACATCCAGTGGAAAAAAGACAGTCTCTTTAACAAATGGTGCTGGGAGAACTGGACAGCAACATGCAGAAGGTTGAAACTAGACCTAACTTTCTCACACCATTCACAAAAATAAACTCAAAATGGATAAAGGACCTGAATGTGAGACAGGAAACCATCAAAACCTTAGAGGAGAAAGCAGGAAAAGACCTCTCTGACCTCAGCCGTAGCAATCTCTTACTCGACACATCCCCAAAGGCAAGGGAATTAAGAGCAAAAGTGAATTACTGGGACCTTATGAAGATAAAAAGCTTCTGCACAGCAAAGGAAACAACCAACAAAACTAAAAGGCAACCAACGGAATGGGAAAAGATATTTGCAAATGACATATCGGACAAAGGGCTAGTATCCAAAATCTATAAAGAGCTCACCAAACTCCACACCCAAAAAGCAAATAACCCAGTGAAGAAATGGGCAGAAAACATGAATAGACACTTCTCTAAAGAAGACATCCGGATGGCCAACAGGCACATGAAAAGATGTTCAGCGTCGCTCCTTATCAGGGAAATACAAATCAAAACCACACTCAG
>NW_024412434.1:25055243-25599809 GCF_014898765.1 Herpailurus yagouaroundi
TGTGTGTGTGTGTGTGTGTGTGTGTGTGTGTGTGTGTGTGTGTGTGTTTGTGTCTTGTCTTTAGTCTGCCTTATGATTTTTTTCTTGACAGCCAGACCTGATGTACTGATTGAAGGGAACTGCTGTAAACAGGCCTTTGGTAAAGTGGGGGTGTGGGGAGGGGAAACAGAAGTATTCCAAAGTCTTGAGATCAGCTCTCTGACTTCAAGCAAGCCTGTGCATCTGACATGTAAACATCACATCACCATTCTCCTTTAGATAGGACTGGATGGCCACAGGGGGCTGCAGTTGGGTATTTACCTCCCCCAGGTCAGTTAGGCTCTGATAAAACCCTAATGGTTTACACTGTTTTTTTTTTTTTGTTTTTTTTGTTTGTTTTTTTTTTGTTTGTATTCTTTTTTTTTTGTTTTTTTATTTATTTATTTATATATGAAATTTATTGTCAAATTGGTTTCCATACAACACCCAGTGCTCATCCCAAAAGGTGCCCTCCTCAATACCCATCACCCACCCTCTCCTCCCTCCCACCCCCCATCAACCCTCAGTTTGCTCTCAGTTCTCAACAGTCTCTTATGCTTTGGCTCTCTCCCACTCTAACCTCTTTTTTTTTTTTTTTCCTTCCCCTCCCCCATGGGTTCCTGTTAAGTTTCTCAGGATCCACATAAGAGTGAAACCATATGGTATCTGTCTTTCTCTGTATGGCTTATTTCACTTAGCATCACACTCTCCAGTTCCATCCACGTTGCTACAAAAGGCCATATTTCATTTTTTCTCATTGCCACGTAGTATTCCATAGTGTATATAAACCACAATTTCTTTATCCATTCATCAGTTGATGGACATTTAGGCTCTTTCCATAATTTGGCTATTGTTGAGAGTGCTGCTATGAACATTGGGGTACAATTGCCCCTATGCATCAGTACTCCTGTGTCCCTTGGATAAATTCCTAGCAGTGCTATTGCTGGGTCATAGGGTAGGTCTATTTTTAATTTTCTGAGGAACCTCCACACTGCTTTCCAGAGCGGCTGCACCAATTTGCATTCCCACCAACAGTGCAAGAGGGTTCCCGTTTCTCCACATCCTCTCCAGCATCTATAGTCTCCTGATTTGTTCATTTTGGCTACACTCTGTTTAATAAGTATTTCTTGAGGATAGACCTCATTAAAAGCAGAATATTCTGATATATTTCAAAGTTGTTCTTTTCCCCCCGCTCCCTTTTCTATAGACAGATTTTTTTTCTCCTGGTACGTATTATGAGAAGCTGGTTGAGCATCTGGAGGTAAAACTCATGATTGGGGGGCCCCCCAGTGACTGAGTTCCCCTGGAGTTTTTAACCTTCCGACCTTTGTCTCCAGAAATTTGTCAAATGTAGTTCAGATGTTCCTACCCTGAGAATAGTTCCCTGGGAGGTTTCTGCTCCAACAAACTGTGATTCTTTGAATTCACCTGTCTCAGAATTGAAGGCAGCAGTTTGTTCTGTGACCTTACTTCCTTGATGGGGCTAAGAAGAGTTCTTGATTTTTCAATTTGTCCAGTTTTTACTTTTTGCTAGGAGGGAGTGGCAACTTCCAAGCTTCTTACATGCTGGACGAGAACCTGGAAGTTGTCAATATCTTTATTCATCAAATTGGTGTAGTTTCTACATTACTAGAGTGATAGAAAACTTGCTTAGCAGAATGACTGGTGTATAGACAAGAGAAGCAATGTCTGTGAAACACTTCATTCTCTAGGCTCTCAACTGCCATTGATGAATGGAGAATATTTGTGATGCATAAAATCTCAACCATTTACTCAAGATTCATTTAAAATCAATGTTGAAAACCATTTATTCAACATTCATTTAAAATCTATGTTTAGAACCATTTACTCAACATTCATTTAAAATCCAGGCACTGAAATGGACACCCACAATTACCTACTTTTCCTCAAAAAAATCCCATTAAAATGGCAGAAACACATGAGAGCACAGATTTATGTCAATGCTGAGAATGGGAAGGAAAATTAACAGGTAAACTATTAGAATTTGTGGAGGAAAAATTAAAGTGAATTGTATGGCAAAAAACTAGGTTGAGGGATGTATTAGGTCAGAAGATATCATAGCCAAGAAAGGGAATAGGAGAGACCTACTACGCATTGTTCCTTCAGGAAGAGTTTCAGAGTCTCTAGGCGAGAAGTCTGATGAAGTAATTAAATCACTGAACATCTTAACAGCTGGTATAAATGTACTCTCCCATGTCCTATCTTCATTTATACAGAGTCAGTGGAAGAGATGTGACCATGTCTGCCCCACTCAAAACTGAAAATATGACCTACTCATCAAAAAATACTATCCTCAAGAGATGTAAGGCCTGCTTATTCCGGCACTGAGTAGGTGGACAATCCTGTGTCTCACATCCTGGAAGAAATATTAGCTGACACTCATTCCCACATACCCAAAACTCAGATTTATCCCTCTTGGTGAGAGAAGATATTGGTATCTGTTGAATTAAGGAATTGTCACCAATGTGAAAAATGTGAAATGTCAGCAAATAAAATTCAGCAAAATATTTTAAAGAAAAATAGTCCAAAATGAAGTGGGCTTCAGGTGAGAAACGCAAGGTTAGATCAGTATTGGGAAATACAGTAAGACACTATTAATAGGCCACAAGAAAAAAAATCCGTATATTTATATTTCTTTTTTAAGTTTATTTATTTTGAGAGAGAGGCACAGAGTGCTTGAGCAGCGGAGGGTCAGAGGAAGACAGGCTGTGTCCTATCAGCTGGGAGCCCAATGTGGGGCTGGAACTCATGAACCTTTGAGATAATGACCTGAGCCAAAACCAAGAGCTGGTCACCTAACTAACCCAAGTCACTAAGCCACCCAAGAGCCCCTATTTTCATTCTTAAAAGAAATAAGAATCTCTTAGTAAAAGAGAAATAGATACACTATTTTTTTATGCTTATTTATTTTTGAGAGAAAGAGAGACAGAGCATGAGTTGGGGGAGGGCAAAGAGAGAGGGAGCCACAGAATCTGAAGCAGACTCAAGGCTCCGAGCTGTCACCACAGAGCCTGTTGCTGGGCTTGAACCATGAACCATGAGATCATGACCTGAGCAAAGGCGGATGCTGAACCAACTGAGCCACCTAGGTGCCCTGAAATAGGTACACTATTAACACAGTAAAATAAATATATACAAAGATGAAAATTAATATCATGTTTAGAAGTATCCCCAATGACCCCAACAACAAGAGAGGGACACCCAGTAATATCACTATTATATAGCATTATTCTATAAGTATAATGTGTACAATGATGTAATAAGTAATAAGTAAGGTATAACAAAATAGATAAATTGATTCTTGAAAATAAAATACTTTATGAATTGGTTGCAGGGTTCTATATAAAGGTATATATATATTTTTGTTATATCAAGCTCACTAATTTTCCAGTTCACGTTTTTGATGTCTTTAAAATTTTTTTATGTGATTGATTTTTCAGTTTCTTATAGAGGAGTATTTAACAATCTTCTAAAAACAATTGTGGATCTCACCAGTTCCCACTGTATTTCTATGTTTTGCTTTAAAATTTCTCTTTATGTTGTAAAGCTTATACAAGAACATGGTTTTCCTGGAGGTGACTTCCTTTATGGTTATGTAATTTTCTTTCTTTTGCATTAAGACTGAGTTCCAACTTAAATTTTATTTTACTGATAGTAATATGCCCCTCCCCCACCTATGCTTGGTTTAATATTTTACCTATGTTTTCTACTTAATAATTGATTTCAGTTTTGTGTTAGGCATATAGCATAAGCATTTATATTTTTGTGACTATTGTTTTATCTGGATTCATTTCTAACATTTTATTTTCAAATTATGACTTCTACTTCTTCTTTATTTTTCTCCTCTCATATCTTGTTGGATTAATAAAGCTTTTCAGACTCCAAAATTTTGTCTCTATTGACTACTAAGCTATATAATTCATCTTCTTTTAATAGTTACACATTAATTTCCCAATACATAGATAACTATGATTTTTAAACAAATCTAAGATTTATTTAGGATTCCTGTCTCCTTCCAAGCATAAAAAGACTTTAGCAAGATTTAATGTTCCTTAGCCCATGCTGATATTGTTGTATCTGAAGTTTTTGTCTTTAACAGTTGTTAAGCACACATAAATTTGTAGTCCATGATTTTTACAATTAATATTTAAATTAACCTACATTTTTAAAAAATGTATTGTCAAGTTAGCTAACACACACTGCAGTCTTGGCTTCAGGAGTAGATTCCCATGATTCATCACTTACATACAACACCCAGTGCTCATCCTACCAAGGGTCCTCCTCAATGCCCATCACTAACCTCCCACCCCCATCAACCCTCAGTTTGTTCTCTGTATTTAAGAGTCTTTTATGGTTTGTCTCCCTCTCTGTTTGTAACTTATTTTTATTTCCCTTCCCCTTTGGTCTTCTATTAACTTTCTCAAATTCCACATATGAGTGAAATCATGTGATATCTGTCTTTCTCTGACTGACTTACTTCACTTAGCATAATACCCTCCAGTTCTATCCATGTTGTTGCAAATGGCGAGATTTCATTTTTTTCATGGCCGAGTAGTACTCAATTTATATATACATACCACATCTTCTTTATCCATCCATTAGTTGATGGACAGCCAAAGCCATAATTTGGCTTTTGTTGTTAGCTCTTCTATAAACATTGGGGCGCATGTACCCCTATGAATCAGCACTCCTGTATCCTTTGGATAAATTCCCAGGAATGCCATCACTGGGTTGTAGGGTAATTCTATTTTTAATTTTTTGAGGAACCTCCACAGTTTTCCAGAGTGGCTGTACCAGGTTGCATTCCACCAACAGTGCAAGAGGGTTCCCATTTCTTAATGAACTTCTTCCTTATTGTTGATTCCTAAGACTCATGTCTTCCAACTTGTTAACTCCTCTTTCTCAGATAATTTTTTTTATGTTTACTTTTGAGAGAGAGAGAGAGAGAGAGAGAGAGAGAGAGAGAGAGAGGTAGGGGCAGAGAGAGAGGGAGACACAGAATCCAAAGCAGGCTCCAGGCCCTGAGCTGTCAGTACACAGCCTGACATGGCTGTTTCTGTTTCTGTTCCACGAACCATGGAATCATGAGCTGAGCCGAAGTCAGACGCTTAACCGACTGAGCCACCCAGGTGCCCCTCTCAGACAATCCTCAATAATGCTTTTACTGAGAGGTTGATGTTTGACAAACTCTCTTTTTTTTTTAAATATATGAAATTTATTGTCAAAATGGTTTCCATACAACACCCAGGGCTCATCCCAAAAGATGGCCTCTTCAATACCCATCACCCATCCCCTCCCTCCCACCCCCCATCAGTCCTCAGTTTGTTCTCAGTTTTTAAGAGTCTGTTATGCTTTGACAAACTCTCTTATAAACTTTTGAAAATCTTTATTATTGTATAATTTGGCTGAGTTTAAAAATTATTTGTTTCAGTTATTTTTCTCAAAGAACTTTACATCTACCTCTCCTGTGTTTTCTGGCCTCTGTGGTTGCTAATAATTAAATCTCCTGCTGCTTATCCAATCGCCATTTTTATTAGGTGATCCAAATTCTCACTCTGGCTGCTCGCTTCCTTTCTCTCCTCCTCTTTCTCTCTCTCTCTCTCTCCCTAATTCTTTCTTTCTCAAGATTACTATTTTGCAGTTTCAATAAATATGTTTGGATTTTTCTGAATTTATCCCACTCAGTTTTTGGAATCCACTTTTCTTTAATCTGAGGACTCTGTTTTTGTTGTTGTTGTTGTTGTTGTTGTTGTTCAATTCTGGAAAAATACCAGAGACATGCTTTTTAAATTTTGGTTTTATTCCATCTTCTCCATTCTATTTGTGTCAGTTAGGGTTCTCCAGAGAAGTAGAACCATTAGCATATATCCAGAGAGAGAGGGATTTTTGTTTTAAGAACATGCTCATGTAATCTGGGGGGCTGGCAAGTCAGAAATTTATAGGGCAAGGTGGCAGGCTGGAAATTAAGTAAGCCGTGAATGTTGCATTCCTATATCAGAAATCCATAGAGTAGGCCAGCAGTCTGGAAACTCAAGTGGAATTTCTTTATTAGAGTCTTGAGGAAGAATTCCTTCCTTACTGGAAAACCTCTATATTTTGCTCTTAAAGGCCTTCAATTGATTAGATGAGACCCACCCACGTTATAGAGGCAATCTGCTTTACTTAAAGACATCTGAGTGTGATTCTTAATCACATCTACAAAATACCCTCACATTAACATTTAAACTGGTGCTTGACCAATAACTGGACACTATAGCCTAGCCAGCTGACACATAAAATTAACCATCACACTCCTTCTGCAAATTCAATAAAAATATGCTGGGATATCTCAATCTATTCTTGATAGAAATTGATTACTCTCTCATATTTCTAATCTCATTTTATTTCTGCTAGATTTAGGGTGAATCTTTCAATTTGTGAATCCTTTGGCAGATTTTTTATATTATCTGTGTATTTTTTTTTAATTTCAGAGACTATGCTTTTCATTTTTCATTTATGAAGTAGGTTTTTAAAAAAAAACATCTTTCTGCTCTTATATCATTTCTGTTTCTGTTCCATAATCTTTGATTATTTTTAAGAAACAAAAATATTTTTTATACATAATTATTTATTTTAAGGAATTATTTGATCATTTTGAGACTTAAAATCCTATTTAATTTTAAAGGGTTTTGCTTTTAAATTTTGTAAATAAATACTGTATCTGAAATTTAAATCTGTATCTATGTTTCATTTTGTAGTGTTCTATTTTTTTTCATACTTTTGAAATTTTAGCTTAAGAACTCATTTTAAGGTGAAAAATTTATGTCTTGAGTTTTGTCTTTTTTTCCACTCTAATTCTCTTATGTACAAACTTGGATATTGTCTTTAGCTGACTGTTGGTAGCTCCTAGGCAAAAACTAGGTTTGGGATCCTTCTCTGCAATGATATAGGGATATTTACACATTTATTCACAAAACAGATGCTATTTTGTCCCCCTTTCTTGTCATCAGAATTCATCTGTCTTCTGGCCTACCTGGGCCCAGAGTTTCCTATGAGGTCATGAACCCGTGCAGTGGTAGCAATCCCAGGCTCTCCTGTGCATTGTTAGGACACCTGAACCCCTGGCTTACAGTGTAGGTCTCCACCTTGTTAGGTCACCTTGTATGAAATACTCAGGCTTTGTTCCCAGACAAGAGCCAAGCTCCTAGCTGCTGCTTCCTGCCATTTTTATAGCTCTCAGTTTTCTGCACTCTTCACAGATACACAGAAATGTCTATCTTGTTTATGAGGCTAGAGATATACTACTGATTATCTCATTTAGATTGTATCTTTTATTGTTCTGCATTTGTATCATTTGGAAGAGACAGTATGCCAAAGCATTAGTTTATCGTGCCATATTTTTAAGAAATATTTCTTGATTATTCATTAGTTTCACAAAACTCTCTACCTCCCCAAATTCTCTAACCTGAAAAACTGACTGATTTAAATTCTTTTGCCACAAATTCACAAATTTTCCTCTTTATGATTCCCTAACACCAGTGTGCCTTTCAGAAAGAATGTGTTATCAATAAAATAATTATAAATGCCATACTAGATGGCAACAACTTTACAATTCCTTTGGAAAAAATATTCTTTAGGGAAAAAGAAAAAAAAAAGGAAAAAGAAAAAAGAAAGAAAGAAAAGGAAAAGAAGAAAAAGCCCCAATTCCTAAATGTAGCAATTTGGAAAAACCATCCAGCTTGTTAAAACAGGATCATAGCAATGCTATTCATTTTCCAGACTTGTAACTTTTATTGTCATCATCCTCATTAAATAGCATATAATTGAGTGTTCCTTTGGTATTTGGCACTGTTCTAGGTGTTTTAGTATTTAGCTAAGGAATTAATGAACAGTGGAAGCAAATCAGTACATGAGGTTTTTATCTCTCCAACAAATAGCCCAAATACACCCAGGGCAGCATTTCTGGAATTCAGATAGCCCAATACGATACAAATTGTTATTAACTCCATCACCTCTGTGGTGATTACTGCAGCCCTCTAACAGTGCATGTTGCAATGTTTGTGATCATTTATTGAATAATTAATTCAACAAATGCTTATTGAGCACCTGAATTGGGACAAGCATTCCACCAGACGGAGAGACAAATCATTCCATGTCAATATCTTTGATATGTGTCTCTTTACAATCTCTCCTAACATAATGCCTGGCTTATGGTAAGTGCTCAGTGAATGTTTGTTGAAATGAATGAGTGAATCAATCAATAAATGACCCTAAACACCTTTAGAAGAGAAAAGCAATATAATTGTAATATGTATCTTTGTTCTTCTAATACAATATGTTAACACCTTTAAGTTTTTAGCACAAAGTCATCACAAGGAATAAATTAATTTACCCATTAATTGTCCCATGTGGCCCAGTCTATTTACTGATCACCAAACTCACTGTCCATTTTTTCTAGGACTCAGAAGGCAACCACACTCCCAGACTTCCCTAACCCTTAGGGAGGTCCAACCAAAGCAATATGAGCAGAAATAAGGCAATGTGAAGAAGTAACCTCCTACACAAGTTCGGTATATTCTTTTCTGGGAAGTGTATGTTGAAGATGAAACTACAGGACAGACTGAGAAGGATCGCCAAATCAGTACTCAGAGGTGAACCACTAAAGTGGAAAGGCTCACATGTCCTGTTGAGTCCACTAGAAATAGACTTTCATTGTGCTAAGCAATTGAGGTGTTAGACTTGGTCTGTTATAGCTGTTAGTGACCCCTAATCAATCAACTCTTCTCTCAAGGACAAATTCTCATGACAGTGTAGAACTAAGTCATATAATATCTTCATTACTATATGTAGATATTATATCATTGTACAGTTTAGCAAATTAAGATAAATTTTTTATATATATTTCCTTATACACCTACTAAAGCTTAAATTCCATAAAGATTTTGGAAGAAGCGTGCAAAAAAAAAAAAAAAAAAAAAAAAAAAAAAGGAGAGACTGATCATTTTATCAGGTTACAGGGGCTGGGTTGGTCATTTTGTGTTTTATTTCTCTTAAAAAAAACCCTAAAATGAAGTATTACTAATAGCCCTGTCATAGAGAAGATTGTGGTATTATAAAAATGTTTGCTACCAAATCAAATCTGAGGGCATTTGAGTCCATCAAATTTCCATTCATCTCTCTAAAGTCTGGTCATTGACTGAAAGGACATTCAGCAGCAGCAAAGTGCTTACAGGCATTAATCTGAGCACAATGTTTCTGGTCGCTCTGCTTTTGCTGTACTATTTCTTCTGTCTGAATGGACCTTGCCTGCTTCTTCATTGGGTTACTGACTCTTCATTGTGCCTCAGGCATCACCTTCTCAAAGGCTGCCCCTCCAAGTTTGAGCTAAGTGACCTTTGGATATTTGAATTATCTTTTTCTGTCCCTTTCACACATCGGTAGGCCCATCAATGGCAGGGACTAGGTCCTACTCATGATTCAACTCCTGACACCCAGCACGATGCATGTTACATATACCCAGGCCTTAGTGAAATCTGTGCATGACCAAAGGAGTTACAGGATGGGAGGGCTGGCTTTTGGCTAGACAGGCATAAGAGAATATGAGTAGGGAGGTATAACACATCACTTACTTTTAAAAAATAGCCTATCTTTCCACAGTGTTGTGGACAGGTAAAAAAAAAAAAAAAAAAAAAAAGCACCCCAGAATAAGCAGGCTATATTTAAGGGTGTAAAAGAGTTATATAAATATTTAGGGATACTCTTGAGAAATATTATGTGAAGTAGAAAAAATGTATATGTATGTTAGTAAGGACAATGAAGTCTACAAAGTTATATCATAAACAGACTCTGAAGGACCTTAAATTATTTGCCATGTTAGGCCACTTGGCCTTGATTTGATTAGACATAAAAGATCATTTAAAAAGGTTTGAAGAGGAAAGTGGCATCTGTCATATCCTCTAGGAATTACATAATGAGGGACTGCACTGTGATTTCAAGAATAAAATTGAAAAGATAGGCATGCATGGGACAGATAACAAGGGGCTAGTAATAAATTTGAGTTTTTGGTAAAAAGGAGGCAATCAACGATGGCACCAAGTTTCCAAATCTGGACATAGGGCATAGCTGCTTCCATTTATCAGCTGGGAATACATTCGGCTGCATGTAACGGGAAACGTAATTTACAGGAGCTGATGCAGCTAGCAGAGGACTTCAGCGTGCTATGAGAGGTCTGAAGTTGAGTGGCAGATGACATGGATCCAGTGGCTCAAGAATGAGACAGACATAGATCAATGTGATCTCTTGGCCTGTCCTTCCTAGACACAAGTTGGAGGCTGAAGTGTTAGCAACACATCTGCATAGGAGAGAAAAGCAAGGGAGGAGGGGGGATTTCAGGAGCGGTAGCTGTCCTTTTTTGCCAGAAAATCGAAAACGTTTCCAAGAATTATATACCCTGGCAGGCTTCAGCTATGTTTCATTGGCTAAAGCTGTATTATTTGGGGATATCAAGCTACGTGAGGAGACTACGTAAGAAAGATTTATAAATGTGTAGCCTTCAACGTGTAAAGCATCAAAGAAGAAGAGAGTTGAGAATAATAGTGTCTACCATTGTGTCTACCAGAGTTAGCAACATTAGTAAGGGGACTCGAGGTTGAGATATTTCCAAGGGATGGAAATAATTTAAACAGAATTGACTAAGAGATTTCCAAGGACTCTTACAGATCAGTGAGAAATGCTCACTGGCAGGATCTCCAGGTCTACACTAAAATAACACCAGATATTTTTCTGTAAACTATCCTAGGTGTTCCAATCAATCAGCTGGTAAGAGCATTAGTGGGCAGAGCAGAATACAGATCTATGCCCAGGCTGTCTAAAACCTTCCTGTCCAATATAAATATCATTTATATTGGGAAATGCCCCACATGGGAAATTTTATATTTTTGTGGAGCTTTGTTTTTTTTAAAAAGCTAAAATAAGAAAATTAATTTTAGTAACATATTTTATCATATCAACATATACCAAGTATAGTCATTTCAACATGTAATCAATATAAAATATATATTTTCAGTATTTTTTATATTTGGCCTTCAATATCCTGTGTGTATTATTTTAATCTTTCTTTCTTTCTTTCTTTCTTTCTTTCTTTCTTTCTTTCTTTCGAGAGAGACAGAGAGAGACAGACAGACAGACACAGAGGGAGGGAGAGAGAGGACATGAGTAGGAGAGGACAGAGAGAAGGACAGAGAATCCCAAGCAGGCTCCATGCTGTCGGTACAGAAGTAGACTCAGGGCTTGATTTCATGAACCGAGAGATCATGACGTGAGCCAAAATCAAGTCATATGCTTAACCAAATGAACCACCCAGGTGCCCCTCTTGTGTGTATTTTACACTTATAGCATATCTCACTTTGGACCAGCTAGATTTCAAGGACTCATTAGGTAGGGGCTAGGGACTATTGTATCAGACATCACAGTCTTAGTCACTGTAAAAAAATCACTAGACATCTCAAAACACCAGCAACTTATTTTATGGATATCAATAAATTGATTCTCATATTTGCTGCTCAAAAGACACAGAATAGCCAACACAATATTGAAAGAGAACAAATTTGGAAGACTGAGGCTACCTGATTTCAAGACTTACTATATAGCTATAGTAATAAAGGCAGTGTAGCATTTTTTAAAGAATAGACAAATATTACAAAGGACCAGAATACAGAGTCTAGAAATAGACCCCCAGAAATTTAGGCAACTGATCTTTGACAAAAGAACAAAGACAATACAATGGAGACAAGATGGTCTCTTTAACAAATGGCTTTGGAACAACTGGACATTCACATGCAAAAAAAAAAAAATGAGTTTACATAGAGACCTTACATACATCCTTCACAAAAATTAATTCCGAGTGGATCACAGACATAAAAGCAAAACACAAATGTATAAAACTCCCAGAAGATAACAGAGAAAACCTGCATGACATTGGGTACAGTGGTGGCTTTTTATATACAACACCAAAGACATGATCCATGAAAGAACAGATAAGCTGGACTTCATTAGAATTAAAAACTCCAGCTTTACAAAAGATAGTATCAAAAGGATGAGGGAGAAAGTATTTGCAAAACAAAGGGGAAAAAAACCAAACCCAAAAACATAAAGGACTGTTATCTAAAATACACAAGGGTGCATGGGTAGCTCAGTCAATTAAACATCCAACTCTTGATATTGGCTCAAGTCATGATCTCGTGGTCATGGGATTGAGTCCTGCTTCAGGTTCCACACTGAGCAGAACCGGCTTGGGATTCTCTCTTTCCCTCTCTATCTCTGGTCCTCCCCCCTCCATGCTTGCATTCTCTCTCTCTCTCAAAATAAATAAACTTAAAAAATTGAAAATAAAATACACAAAGAACTCAAAAATCAACAATAATTGGGGTACTTGGGTGGCTCAGTTGGTTGAGGGTCTGACTCTTGATTTTGGCTCAGGTCATGATCCCAGGGTCATGGGATCAAGCCCCACATCGGGTCTCCACACTGGGCATGGGGCCTTCTTGAGATTCCCTCTCTCTCCCTTTACCCCCTCCCCAGCTCACTTGCACTCTCTCTCTTGCGGTAAAATTAAAATACACACACACACACACACACACACACACACACACACACACACACACACACACACATATCAATAATAAGAAAACACATAACCCAATTAAAAATTGGGCTAAAGACCGTAACAGAGACCTCACCAAAGAAGATAACACAGCAAATAAGCACACAAAAAGATGCTCCACATCCTATGCCATCAAGGAAATGCAAGTTAAAACAATTAGGTATCACTATGTATCTGTAAGAATGGTCAAAATTCAGAACACTGACAAAACCAAATGCTGACAAGAATGTGGACCAACAGGAACTCTCATTCACTGCTGGTGTGAATTCAAAATGGCACTGCCATTTCAGAAGATAGTTTGGTGGTTTCTTATAAAACTAAATACGCTTTTACTATACAATCCAGCAATAATGATCCTTGGTATTTATCTAAATTCATAATTACCAAAGCCTGGAAGTGACCAAGATGTCCTTTAGTAAGAGGGTGGATATAAAAATTGTGTGCATCCAGGGGCACCTGGGTGGCTCAGTTGGTTAAGCATCCAACTCTTGATTTTGGCTCAGGTCATGATCTCACGGTTCATGAATTCAAGCCCTGCATCAGCTCTGTGCTGACGGAGATTCCCTTGGGATGCTCCCTCTCTCCCTCTCTCTGTTCCTTCCCCACTTGTGCTCTTTCTCTGTCTCTCTCTCTCAAAATAAATAAACTTAAAAAAAATGTGTACATAGAGACACTGGAATATTTTTTAGCACTAAAAAGAAATGATCTATCAAGCTATGAAAAAGACTTGGAGCTTAAGTATTTATTAGTAAGTGAAAGAACACACTATGAAAAGGCTCCATATTGTTTGATTCCAACTATATTACATTATGGAAAAAGCACAATTATAGAGACAATAAAATGATCAGTGATTGCCAAGTGTTGTCGAGGGTGGAAGGAGATGAGCAGGCAGAGCAAAGAGGATTTTTAAGGCAGTGAAAATATTCCACGTGATTGTATAATGGTAGATAGAAGTCGTTACACATTTATCCAAACCCAGAGAACACCAAGAATGAACCCTGAGGTAAACTGTGGACTTTGAGTGATTATTATGTGTCAGTTTAAGTTCGTCTTTGTTAAAAAATGTGCCACTCTGGTGAGGGATGTTGATAACAGGAGTAGCTATGTATGTGTGGGCACAAGGTGTGTGTGGAAAATCTCTATGCCTTCCCCTCAGTTTTACTGTAAACCTAAAACTGTTGTAAAAAGAAAATAATAACTTCCGAAAAAATCACAAAAGAACAAGAGAAAAAAAAGCAGAAGGCACTTTCCTTCTGGTATGGAAGCATTTCCATACCAGCAACAGTATTCACACCAGCAATGAATGAGAGTTCCTGTTGGTCCACATTCTTGTCAGCATTTGGTTTTGTCAGTGTTCTGAATTTTGACCATTCTTACAGATACACAGTGATACCTAATTGTTGTTTTAACTTGCATTTCCTTGATGGCATAGGATGTGGAGCATTCTCAGAGTGGACTGAGTCTTTTGTAAAGAAATCCCATCTCAGCCTGTATTATGCAATGATATCTCAAGATGACATAAAGTCAGAAGGGCAAAAATTTTCTTGATGTTTTAAAAACAGTTCCAAAATGATCTCGCTTTGTTCCACTTGTTGGAGAGGGTAGAGTTGAACCCAGCTTTGGAGACTACAATGGACAGGGCATAGCAGGGACACATAATGCTGTCCAACAGGCAACAGGGTTGACTGCTAATAGTATTCTCTTGGATTATCAGGTATATTCAAATATGTCAGGCTAATGATAAATACCAAGGGACCCTCAATGATACTAAGAAAAACACAATGAAACCAACTACTTGGTAGTTATATTTTTCCTTGCTGCAAAGCATTAGATGGGGCTAAAGTAACAAATGTGGCTGCTCCCTTAAGTGATAGGGCTGCCTAGTACATTCGTGGAGACTTCAGAACCCTGTGACTGGGCACTAAGAGAGCAGGTTCTAAGGGTGTATGTGGCTGATCTCAGCATTCCCAGAGATAAGTCATTATTCTGACGAGAATTGACTAGTCACGAGAAGAAATCTAGCCAGAAGGCATCAAATATGTCCTCCTGGAAAGCCATTGCTCCTTTATTCTTCTAGAGAAATCAGACTTTTCTTTCAGAGGCCACCCCAAAATATCACCTCCTCTGTGAAGCCCTCCCTGACTACCTCCAGGCAAAAGTCTTTACTCTCTTTTCTCTCTATCCTATCCCACCATAGCTACAGTAAATAACTATTATATCACATGGATTCTAATAAAATATCCACTTACATATTCCTAATTAAATATGCAATTCTTAAGAACACAGATTTAGGAATAGATTCTTTAGTTATTGTCTTTGGACTGATAACTAAGTCTGACCATTTGTGGGCCCTCAATAAATGTGAAAACTGGTATAACCTTCCATTTCCTTCTAATTTTATAGCTTAAGTGAAGAAAACCAACCTTTTCATTGGTAGCATGGGGTAAAATGACCTTTCCTACAACCTTTCCAAGTTGTGGTACAAATGCAGTGAAATGTTTATTCACGACAGACATTATATAAAGTATTAATGCAAAAGTCACTCTGTCTTTAAAAATTACCAACTTATGCAAAATGTTGCTGTGTCACATGAGAATGGCAGCGAACGCTCCTATGGGGCTTACCGGGCGCTGGACACTGTTCTCAGCACCGTCATATCTGAACCCACTTAATCCTTACCACAGCTTTGAGACACTTTCTATTATTATCATCTCCGCTTTGTGCTTTAGGAACCTGCATCACCAAGAGTTCAAGTCACCTGCCTCAGCAGGTGGAAAGAAGCAGCAGACTTAGAATCAAACCGGGTCCAGTGTTCAACACCAAGTGCTTACCTACCACGATACACCGTCTTTTCACGAGGCTAACAGGATGGCGGTGAGGTGGCCGTGTTTCCCGCCAGTAATGCTAGGAAACCTGCCAGCCCTTTATTTTATCACCACTAAACAGGGTTGCTGAGGGACCATCCAATCCAAGGGACTCTACATTTCCATCCCCAGAGAAGCATGCTTTATATCAACACATAGAGGACAATTCAGATAAATATCAGAACGACATGACTTAAGAACACATATGGGGGAGAGGAGATTGCCCGAGGCTTCTGGGGTGGGGGTGGCCCCGCCTCAACACTGTGCGAGCCCCCAGCAGAAGGGAGTCAGTGTCTCCTTGAGGAATCCATCGTGCCTACAGGTGACACCAAGAAGCCCGAGTTTTGTTTGTGTTTCTGCAGCAAGTTGAATACATTTTTAAATTGTGGTTTGTTTTGTGGAAAAGATGTATAATCATAGAATACTAATGCCGGCAATGACCTTAGCTTCGAGTTGAACAGCTTCGTCATAAAGAGTCCATGCCTGGAGGGGCAATGTATCTTTTTATGTTCATTTAGGCTTTTGTTTTTACAATGACAGCATGTGGTAGAAACTTACGGTATCTCTGGGATTCACCATTTTGAAAACTTTGCAGCACGGAAATTAACTGCAATGGCACTTTATGCACCCCCACTGAAATGGCCACTGGTGCATATTCAGTGAATTTGACAATTTTAATTAAATAATTCTAAATATTGGGAACAGATACAGGGGATCACAGGCCACAGATATGAGTGACGTGAATAACAGCTGGGGTAGGGAGATGTGGCTTTAGAGGGACTGATTTTTACCCTGGATATATTGCTATGTTTCTATCTTTATGATTTCCCTTTGAGATAATGTGGGCTTTAGGGATAAAAATATCCTATGCCATATGTGATAGACATGCTGTAGTTTAGAAATCTCAAGTGATATAGGTTTGCCTGTCAAATGAATGATATAAGGACTTCTAATTGGCACAAGAAAGCAGTCTTTCCCTTAAATCTTCTCCTCTGGCTTGAGCACATATGCTCAAAACTAGTCACATGTGTCTTATGCCTTTCTCTGCCTTAGCAATTTTTGAGAGTCTGAGTTTTCTGCTTGGATGGTGCACAGTTCTCTGTTATCAACTTGGCAGCTGAGCCCAGCTGCCTTCCCCCTAAAGCAAAACCAGAGCTGCTCTGCCCTTGTCCCTCTCCTCATGGAAGCTAATCAACTAAAGCTGATCAGGACCTTCTTACAGTGACATCAGGGGCTTACGTCGTAATCACTGATAAAGCAAAGTAATAAAAATGGAGATGGTTTTCTGCAGAGCTAACAAAAAGAGAAGGGATTTCTAAAGATGATGGCAAGTGTCCCCTGTGTCAAAGATAAATGAGGCAGTGATCAGAAGGGGATTTCAAAAGTCACTGCTTGAGTTCATAATATTGGCTACTTAGAAATGAACAAAGACAGTCGTAAAATGGAAATCTAAAATATTTACCTGGTTTTAGCTAATAGACAATACTTCTCTGAAGGGGAAACCTCCTAGAAAGACAGTGCCTTTATAATCCACAGGGAAGGAAGTGAATGTTACAAGAAGAGCATTTACACATGACATTTTTCAAAATCAAACCACGTTTCGTCTCAGACTCACGAAGAAGTTCCCACCAACATCGCCACACAGAAATTCAAGGCAGCAGTCACCTTCTAGTACTCGAAAAGCAGGAATATTATGGGGCGCCTGGGTGGCTCAGTTGGTTGAGCGTCCAACTTCGGCTCAGGTCATGATCTCACAGCTCATGAGTTAGAGCCCTGCGTCGGGCCCTGTGCTGACAGCTCAGAGCCTGGAGCCTGCCTCTGCTTCTGTGTCTCCCTCTCTCTCTGCCCCTAATCCACTCACATTCTGTCTCTGTCTCTCTCTCAAAAAATAATAATAATAATAATAATAATAATAATAATAATAAACATTAAAAAGAAAAAGAAAAGCAGAAATATTAGTACCATGTGACCTTAGAGGTTATTTTGTCCAATATACTATAGTTCACAGTGGTAAAGTAACTTGCTCAAGGTCATAATTTAGGTAATGGCAGAGATAAGAAGAGTCTCATTTCATTACTGAAGCTCTTCATGTTTCAGGAATAAATACACTTCTGGCCCTTGGTCAAACTGAGAATCCAAAGGCAAAATATAATTTTTCAAACAAATTATCATTTCCTTAGTAAATGTGTGTAAACCATATTTTAGGCCATTTTAGAAGCAAGATGTGAGCAGCGTCCTCTCCAGATACCCTTGGAAATTTTGTCTGGTATCCCAGAATCACTGGGACTTGCCTTTAGGATGTTTTCATTTTTTTCTGACCCTCTCAGAGACATGAGGAAATGAGTTTAATTCCTTAAGGTGAATGATAACAACCCCAGATACTGACATTGGTTAACACCGCCCAGTGCATGTCAAAGGCACATACCATAGAGGCATGCAGAGTTCATCATTTCAACAAAAAAATTGCCATAAATCAGTAGAACTTAAATGGCGATTTACTCAGTAGGACCTCTACCTCAGACTCAGTACAGAATGTGTACTGTGATTGGCCAGAAAGTGGTGCCTGAAGAACAATCCACATGCATGGAGAATAAGGCTTAGAATTGATGTGGTCTTTTATATTTTCCAAGTCACTCACAATCATGCATTATTTAGAGTCACGCAGAGCTTGGGAGCTGACACCCCATGCTGAGCACTCTTTGGGGAAAAATGAAAGCCAATAATAGTGCACACCAGAGTTTTGGGATGTCGTGGCATCCCGGCTCTCTCCACACCTCGGGTTCCACGGGAGTTTTTCCGACTGCAGACTAGGATCTCGATTAATTTATTTACTCCCCAAATACCATTTGAACTCTGATATGTGACAACCACTATTACTAATGTTGGAAATTCAGTGGCGAAAGCAAAATAAATAAGGTCACAGGCAAGGTCTTTGACTTCATGATGCTTATGCTCTAGATGGGAAAGGCAGGTAATGAACACTTAAACACCTGACATTATTTTATTTTATTTTTAAATGTTTATTTTTGAGAGAGAGAGAGAGAGAGAGAGAGAGAGAGAGAGAGAGCATGAGTAGTGGAGGGGCAGAGAAAAAGAGGGAGACACAGAATCTGAAACAGGCTCCAGGCCCTGAGCTGTCTCGGAGCCTGACACTGGGCTTGAACTCAGGAACAGCGAGATCGTGACTTAGGCCTAAGTCAGACACTTAACCAACTGAGCTACCTGGGCACTCCTAAATGGGATCATTTTAAATGTTTATTTATTTATTTTGAGAGTGAGGGAGGGGGAGAGTGTGAGTGCATGAGTGGAGGAGTGGCAGACAGAGAGGGAGAAAGACAGAATCCCAAGCAGGCTCTGTGCCCACAGCACTATGAGTTCCCTCAATGGGGGACTCGAGCTCACAAACGGTGAGATCATGACCTGAGTGGAGAACAAAAGTTGTATGCTTAACCAACTGAGCCACCCAGGTACCCCAAGGTCATTTTAGATGGTGAGAAGGGATGTGAACAAGAAATCTGAGTAATGGGGTAGAGTGTAATTGATGGAAATGGCTGAGGGCAGCCACTTTCCTTTAGACAGAGTAGCTAAGGAAAGCCACTTTGAGGTGACATTTAAGGTGGAACAGGTGTGATGAGAAAGTCAGCAAGAGGAAGATCTAGGAAAGAGAGTCCCCAGTGGATGCCTTAAGAAGAGAAGGAGCTTAGAACGTTCCAGGAAAGGAAGAAGGTGGCCACCGTGGCTGGTTCAGAGAAAGAGGATATAGTAAACGTTCACTGGCTTTCCGCAGTCCTTTTCCCAAAGGCTAGAGGATTTCTCACCTGAGACATTCTGTTGAGAAGCAGAATTTGCTTCAAGAACCCGAATCTCTTGCTTCTGCAGTGTTCCTATGCTGATGCCAAACAGGTAGTAAAGGACTTGAGCATATATCCCAGGTCAGGCCAATTGGCCATACCTTGTATTTGGAGCTAGAAATTTACCATAAGATCTAGCAGTGATAGGGGTAGCAGCAGAGGCCTTGAAGGTCTAAGATAGCATCCACAAAAGCAAGCTCTGATACCTGTGCTCACAAAAGTCAGCAGCTATGAGAAGGGGCCTAGATATTTCTGTCAACAAGACTTCCTCTGCTCTTCCCAATTTTCACTGCCTAGTTCTCTACAGTTCCCAGGAAATCTATGAAAATCTTAATAGCCTTCCACAAGCTTTATTTTATGCTTGAATCATTGAGTTGGTTTGGTTACTAGCAACTAAAACCCTTTTCAGATTGACATAGCAATTTTGCAGGAGTGGTTGCACAAAACAAACCATCTTGGAGGATAGAGAGCTGGAATTGGTTTTCTGCCTTGGTTAGAGTGGAAGGCAATAAAAATCCACTAGCATTAGGCAAGCAGTGGTGAAGAAACTGATTTCATTATCACCTCTAGTCATCTGAAAAGAAGTGCCATCAAAGGCAGAACTTTGGGGGACTGAGTGGACCCTTCCAGGAAGAGGTGGCTAAGTTCAAGAACTATGGATATGAGTGGCTGTTTCTAACAATGCCAGGAAGCTAAAGAAAAAGGACCACCAATCTGAAGTTCTGACATTTTCCAAACAAGTTATAAATGGATTCTTAAGACTATTTTTTAATGACTGTGTTTAGAAGACTCTCTCATTTCTTGCCACGTGGAGGCAGAAATCTCTTTGTTCTTTTTGCACCAGAAAGCTGATCTAATGGGCTCTATGATAAGCTCACCTAAATGTACTGTCTCAGTGGGGTGCCTGGGCGGCTCAGTCAGTTAAGCGTCTGGCTCTGGGTTTTGGCTCAGGTCATAATCTCATGGTTTGTGAGTTCAAGGCCCACATAGGGCTCTGTGCTGACAGTGCAGAGGCTGCTTGGAATGCTCTCTCTCCCTCTCTCTCTCTTCCCTCCCCCACTCACTCTATCGCTCCCTCTCTCTCAAAAATAAACAAAAAATAAATAAATTTACTGTCTCACAAGGTTTCCTATGAAAATCTGAAGACATTTACAAGAAAGTATATAGGGCCTTGAGTATTGGCATGATATCTTAAGGAAAACTTGAGGAGATTCAGTGTTCTCTGAACTATTACTGTCCCCACCCCTGGCAGCACTTAAACACTCATTAATTCTCTCTTTGAAATGAGCAGTCCCTGTTCTCTTATCTGGAGTGATTTACTGATTGTTCCAAAGACCTAGGAATGACCCTATTCATGGTCACCTGCAAGGGGAAGCTAATTGTCCTCAGGCCCTAGTGGCAACCAACTCTCATTGTTTCAAGACCCTTGATTAGAAAGAACCGAATCTCAGTGTCCCTCACGATGGGTGCAAATGCAAACTTCACCTTGGGAGGAGAAAGCTCACAACTCCCCCAAACTATTAAAACTTTTATTTACTTATTTTTTATTTCTGAGAAATACCTGAGCAAATATATGTGGAAATAGACTCAAGCCAAGAGGGTAGGATATTATTTTGGATCAAGTTGAATTGACTAATATAGATTCACCAATTAGGGATTTTTGACTGAATGTGCTAACTGGGATAAAAAGAGAGGATTCTACATTTCGTAGGGTTAGTTTATCGAATCCCAGATGTAATAGTGACTATGTTTCTGAAGGGTTCTTAATACACAGCACCAGATTCCCTGCCTAACTGAAGAATAATCCTAGAAAGGAAGCAAAGGGTACAGATGGTGTTAAATATCACCTATCCAGATAGGTAGGCTACTGATAGGTATCTCTAGGCAAATACACTTTTAGGTCTGTTAGTCAGGCATGTATGCTGACACTGAATCCCAGACTTGGGAAACTATTTCACAGAATCACAAGTGCTGGATCAGGAAAGACTTCCACAAATTACACTCCATCTACACTTCCTCCCTAGGCCAGTAGTTCTATAACTAATCACTTTCATTATGGTGCCCACAATCTAGCTACATTAACTTAAAAATAGCAAATATATATTTTTTCTCATTCCTAATGCTTCAAAGGCTTATAAAAACTTTTCTTTACCTACTATGGAGCTCTTGATTAACCACTGACCCACCAAGAGCAGACTGGTGGGGTCAGAAGATGCTTTAAGAAAATTAATAACTGTAATAATACTAAAAGTTGGTCTGATTTTTATTACCATTCGTCAGTAATTCTAGACAAAATTAGTGATAAAATAATCCTTTCTGACAACATCTTTTATTGCTTTAAGTTTGAAACAATTGCTACCATTAGATTTTAACAATATATGAGCTTTAATTTTACATATTTTTACCTATCCTTTAATAAACACTGCGTTTTTTTTTTAACATTTATATTTATTTTTGAGACAGAGAGAGGCAGAGCGTGAATGGGGGAGGGGTAGAGAGAGAGGGAGACACAGAATCCAAAGCAGGCTCCAGGCTCTGAGCTGTCAGCACAGAGCCCTGACGCGGGGCTTGAACTCACCAATGACAAGATCATGACCTGAGCCAAAGTCTGATGCTCAACCGACTGAGCCACCCAGGCACCCCAATAAACACTGCACTTTTATCTGGAAAGTAATTCTGAGCACCCCTGTAAATAGCCCCCGACATATGCAGACTCCTCTATATATATGTGATTCAAAAGCCAGTGTATAAATGTTTAGAATTGTTCAAGTTTGTTTCAAGTGCAATTTGTATCCCCAGCCCCTGCTGTATTATATATCCTGGCATTTAAACCATAGATTAAAATAAACATGATGGCACAGTGATTGCAAAGGCAAAGAGCCTAACTTGAGTTTCTTTGATTCTGCCTGCACAATGGAGTTTTCGTTTGTGCTTAATGTTTGCAAGAATGAAACAGAATGCCAACTCTGAGCTGCAGTACTTTTGTGTAGCTGGTCTCAATTTCAGGTCATGCATGAAATATTTTCCTGAATTTCAATAACACCTTTAAAACACAAATTTATTCTTCCTTTTGAGTTATTTTACAAATTAAAGGACAAGCAAAAATAATTATTATACTGATTATTACCTGGTTTTTATGGGAAATAATTTTATCATACAGAGGAGGGATTTTTAGTACAAAAACTCACTCTGGATACCAAATATCTATTAGTCCTCATCATATCTCCTTAGAGAAAACTAAAGTAGGAAACTGAGGCAGCCTTCATTCTTAGGTCACAAACCTGAAGAAAGGGTACACACCTGTTAATAACCCCTGTGGCTGGCCTTTCTTGCTGGGCCCCATTTTTCAATCAAAACCTGCAAGACTATCTTGTCCTTATCCCCTTTTTGACTTAGGACACCTGCCTTTTGGCTCTCATCTGTGACCTGTGTTTTGTAGAGGCCCAAACGCCCTTGCTTAATTCTCTCCTTGTACAGAAATAAGCACTTACTTGTAGAGTCCAGTACAGTCAGCCCTTGAAGTCAAAATACCCATGGCTGATTTAAAGCCTCTTACCCAAACTACAATGTTTTAAAGCCAGCAGAACAACAAGCAGCAGCAGCCCAGATCAACCAACACACCCTCATCAAAGTACCCTGCCCACACCCAAAGAATGAGGAAGGCCCAACATCACAGAAGCTGGGTCCACAACAACTGTAGCCTATCTGTATTTTGCGAGGCCAAATTCCATTCTCTTAAGCAATGTCCCAGTGAAGACACTATGCCATAAATCTTCTGGAATATGACTCAAAAAGTAATCAAAGCAACCACAAAGGAAGGATTGCAAGAATGGATTTATCATGGCCTATCCCAACACACACTCGAGACCAATCTATGGCCCCTGAGAAAACCCAAAGAATGGAACCACTCTGAAATCTTGATAAACACTTGTGGAACTTGAGGGTAGGGAGCCACCTCTTTGGGAAGAACTTTATGACTGTATTTGGTAGCTCAGAGCTGCAGCTGAGAGGAAGAGCTTGCTGGAGGAAAGGGCTCCCTGACTTTCAGAGGAGACCATAAAATCTTGAGGTTGCGGAGGCTGAAAACTGGTCCCACTCTGGCAGAAGCAAGGGGTGGTAGTGACAGTGGGATCCAGGAGCCCAGCACTTCCCCACCTGTGAATGCCTGCTCATGGGCTCATAGGATCAGAGAGATACACAACCCCACTAAAGTTTTTCCACAAGATTTACGTACTGTGAAAATTCCAGGCTGGCCAAAGAACAGCCTGGCTTAAGAGACCTCATTAGAGTCAAACGTCCTCACTTACTTCTCTGAAGACGTGAGACATTTCACAAACCCAGAATCAAAGAGCAGGGTGTGGCAACTTTGAGCAAGTGCTCTGTAACGTCTGAGTAACATCCAGGATACGTGAATACTGGGATCCCGGAAATATCCAGGTAGAGCCTTCACTTCAGGGTGTCTCTCAGGTCAGTGCAGGTCAAATGAGCTACTAAAACTTAACTTCCAGATTTCTTTTTTTAAATTTCATGATTGCCCAATGTGCCCAGCAATTGGGTTATTTTTTCTTATCGTGTTCAAAGGCATCACCTCCTGCCTATGCCTTAAATTCTGTCATTTTCCAGCACTGAATTCTAAATCCACTTCTGTTCTAAATCAGTGCACTCCCTTTGGGTATCTTAACCCATTCCTTCGGATTCAATTTCTATCCAACTTTCGTGAATTCCAAGTCTGTATCTCCCATCCAAGTATCTCCCAGGAACACCAGGCTCCAGGAATACCTGATGGAAGTCCATTTAACTTCACTACAGACAGATCGACCTCACCATATTCAAAATGAAACCTGTAATCTTCCACTCCAAACCTTCCTTATCTCAGTGAACAGTATGCATATTCACACCAGAACAATTGTGTCAGCCAGAATATAGAAAAGCATGGCTCCCTGGTCAGGGAGCCCAGGGGTCCAGTGCCTGCTTTGCCTATAAATTTCAGCTTGAGATCTTGTGCAAGTCATTAACATTCTTGAGCCAAACTCTATCACTTATGAAATGGGCTATTTTTAATTGGAAAGCCTAGGTTTCAGACCTGGCGTTACCACTTACTAACTATGTGACTTTGATCGTGAAGAGGTCACGGACTGTGATCGACAATTCAGAGCTGATGGCTATTCAGGCCGGAAGGGCAGAATCCTTGGGTCTCAACTTGCTCAGCCCCACAGTGAAGCTTTGTTTGGACCCGGTTTAATTCAGCACCAGTGCCCTGGAAAATGATCAGAGGCAGTTTTGAAAGTTAAATGTGCAAGGGGAGAGCTTCCTGGGCAGGGTAACCCCTTCATCTACTTCTTTCCTCCTCTGAAAGGCTTTCAAAGAGCGTAGCAATTCCTTTTTTTTTTTTTTTATCTTAGTCTTTCTTTTCAGCTCCAGCACGTCTAACTCTTGTCTCATTATAATTTCACATATTTCTATGAAAGAAACCTGACAGCTACAGAACATTTGAGGGAAGAATGAAAGGAGGGTGGGCATGTGGGGGAGTGAGGGAGCAGAAGGAGGAGAGGAAAAGAGATGTGCCCGTGGCTGAGTCCTCGGCAGGCTCTTTTGGGTGACGCTTTCAGAGAGGTCTGCATCTCAGCCATATGGCAGCACAGTCTCTTGGCATTATTTTCAGAAGGCATCCAGAGCATTAATAGAAAATGGGATGAAATCATCTCAGCTTAAATAGCAGAGAAGTAGCCCAATTTCACCCTGAATCAACTAAACACTTGGTTCCTTTACAGGGAGCTTTAACTGATGCTGAACGTCTGTATCTCCACCTATGTTCTCTGCAATCCATGATGCGTGTCCTTGCCAGAGGCACCAAGTTCTTACGAATGTGTTCATTCATTTATTTCCTACTTCACTCCAAAGAGTAAATTGAAGGGGGCTATAAACTGACTGTGTGACCATGTCTCTCCCGCCCCATTCATACGTTGAAACCTAAAGCCCAAGGTGATGGTATTTGGAGGTCAGGCTTTTGGGGGTGTGATTAGGTCACGAGAGTGTAGCCCTCACAAATGGGACTACTGTCCTTATAGGAGGAGGACAGAGAGCTAGATGTCTCTCCTTTTTCATAGTGCAAGGATAGAATAAGACATCAGTAGTCTGTGACCAGAAAAGGTGTCTCACCAGAACCTGACCATGTTGGGACCTTGCTTTCCAACTTCCAGCCTCCAGAACTGTGAGAGATAAAAGCTTTGTTGTTTATAAGCCATCCGGTCTCCGGCACTTTGTTATAGCGGCCTGAACTGACCAAGACAAAGGGATATGCATTTCACTGCATTTTACATAATGCATCTTCTCTAACGAAGGGTTTCTGGTATGGCAGTTTCCTCAAACCACCTGAAAAACAATTGGTTGTTTTTCTACAGAAACAGAGAACATAGGAGAAGGAAGACTCAATCCTGAGAACATATACCACTGCTTCAACAAGCTTATGGTCTTCATGTTCTCTGCGATCCTACCTACTATTGAGACTCTAGTACAATATGTGATATTGATAGATGGATCGTTTTGCAGCAGGCTTAGTATGTTGTAAATTAAACCTAACCTGGTTTGATCATCATAACTGACATGAAATATGAAGTACAATCTTCAAATAAAAAGTGTTGCTTACTGATTTATCAAATTTGAGGAATGGATTAAAAGTACAGTCTAGATGATTTTCCTTCTGTTACTATTACTAATGTAGCATAATACAAGTGTCCACTATGTTTAAAGTAAAACAGGGGGCGACTGGGTGGCTCAGTCGGTTAAGCATCCGACTTCGGCTCAGGTCATGATCTCGTGGTCCGCGAGTTCGAGCCCCGCGTCAGGCTCTGTGCTGACAGCTCAGAGCCTGGAGCCTGTTTCAGATTCTGTGTCTCCCTCTCTCTGACCCTCCCCTGTTCATGCTGTCTCTCCCTGTCTCAAAAATAAAATAAACATTAAAAAAAATTAAATAAAGTAAAACAGAAAGAAACATGTGCATTTGTGCACAATTGCACATGTCTGTGCAAAAATAAATTTTGTGGATTTGTGGATAAAGGCATTTACCCATGACTCATGGTTTCTCTGTACCTTTTACCAGCTTCCATAAAGTTACCTAAACTCTCTTGAAAGGACAATATATTTCCTTTTATAAATTTCATTTCCTTAGAGTTACTGCTCATCTTTTTTTTTTTTAATATGTTTTGGAGTGGGAAGAAGATGGGGTTTGACAACTGCTACAAACAGGAAGCTGGCTGTGGTCCTCAGGAGAAACAGGAAATAGGGTATGAAGACACAACTGATGGATCACATATATCTGATAGATTCAATGGGCACAAACTGATTCTTTCATTCTTTTTTAATTGCTGTTCTTTCCAAAAAGAAAAGTCTATGCAGGTTCAGGTTTATAACATTTGAAATCAGTCTTTTTTTTTTTCTCCTACCTTGTCTTTGTGGGTCTTATCTGTACTCTTGTCTCCCGGTTCTTTTAAGAATCATAATTGGTGTGATTATCGCTGCTATGAGAGTAATTAGCTATAGCTTTTTGACACTCTAAATCGGGAATACAGAATCTTCAAGCAGCGGGGACTGAACAGCTACACCTTTCAACTTTGAAACTGAATTGGGTGCTGCCAACTGGATTCAGGTGCAACGATTCCGAGTCTTCTGCGGTTTTTACTTAATAAGGTAGAGGAAAGAAAGAAAGCAGTTCCCATTTCCACATGAGAGACCAAACGGAAATCTCCTTTAATGGGCTAATTGCCTGTTATGACCAATAAATAAAAAGTGAGAGATCAGTATATTGAGAACCAGATTGTTCCTCATGGACTTATTTCACTGCCTCAGAAAATATCTGCGATGTTTTAAAAATTCAGACGAGAAAGCTACAATCGTGATAGCAGACTTAAACATTTGCATTACCCATTGTCCCTTCTACCATTAGGATGTTCTAATATTTGAATGAAATGGGATTTTTGTTCTGAGTATAGATAAGTTGAGGAAGCTCTGAAATACCTAGAGGGTATGGCACATTCATTTACATAATCATGGAGTTATATTTTATGTTTATTTTGATAATCTAGCGTAGTCTGTTTTACTTTTCCTAACGTTTACATAGCTCTTTTATCTGAATCCAAAAATGATTCAGGAACATTGCAAAAATAATCGAACGATGAAGAAAATATAAAGAGGAAAATAGAATTTGTCTGGAACTCTCCCTTCCAGAGATTACCTAAATTTACACTACGGTTAATATTTTTCCTGATAAATGAGGTCATGCTATGCTATACATGATTTATAAACCATTTTTGCTTTTAATAATGAATGGCGGTTAATAGATACTGTATAGCCTGTAAAAATAGCATGTTTCTTCCATCATAATAATATGCCATAATTTATTTAGCCAATTTTCTATTGATAGATACTTGATGTTTGGCCTTAGAAACAATCCTTGAGAGAACACATTCAGAACACACTCTTTGGGGGAAATTTCTGATTATCCTCACTGGGGTGATCATAGACTTACAGGACTACCTGATAGTTTATAGATCTAATCCAACAAAAGTTCAAGGGTATAAAGTATTTGCTCAAGATTATGAACTTAATTAGTGACAGGACCCAAATGATCTATTTACTGAAGGCATAAGGCACAGTATCATGACAAGTGACGTGGTGAGCAAAAATGCATATTTCAAGGCAACCACAGCAAATGTGTCATTTGGAACCTATTAGAGTTGCAGCATGTAAACAGTGAGCCATGTAAAAGGTGCTTAATCATTATGTGGTTATTATATTTAAAAAAGCTCACTTGATAACAGAACTTTTACAACAGCGTCCTATCTCCTGCTGAGTCTCTCATTATGTCCATCCAATTTTCATCCGGCTGTTAATTATGAGTTTAAGAATCAAAGCTCTACATGGCATACCTTGTATAAAATCCTTTATCTTTGCAACTCCTGCTGAACCTAAAACAATGCTGGACACAAAATTATCATGACTTGCTGGCAGAACAATCAGTAAAGAGTTTAGATACCATTCCATAGAGAATTGTAAGCTGTTAATTTTATTGAATAGATTATTTATAAATTAGAGCTAGTACGCCTTTAAAAATTATTAAGTATGATAATTAACAAGGTAAACATGGAAGCAATCTTGGATGTCGCTAATGGCTACAGGGCTGGTGAGAAAAGGCCAGCTCAGGAAGACAGTGTGAAGGACAGCTAGAAGGACCAAAGCTTTGGTCCAGGATGTCAGGACTCACCTGGGAGTTAAGGAGAAGGAAGAGTTTGAAACAACGCTACAGTGGTGATGGTAGGGACTATAAAGTGTGACTATTTTCTTTTTCTTTTACAGATTATGAAAGCTGAAGGGCAAAGTGCTTAGATAAAAATAGATCATTTCATTTTAGATTTGTGGAATATTATTCCATTCTTGCTTAGGAACTCTAATTCAACCCATTAACTGAACAAAGGATGCCCTTATTTAGGCTGATGAACATAGGATGCCAGGAGAGTCTTTTACAACTATATGAAGGAAATCATATTTTCTGCAATTCTAAGACTTTAGAGACCATCAAAAATAGACAAAAGCACTTGACATTCATATAAATAAATACATATTTAAACTACTGGCTGTTAAATAAACGTTATCAATCTATGCATTTGACAATGTATCTTATTTTAATGATGATAGGTTGTTGCTCACCAAACTATAGTTTATTTTCAGATTTATATGTCTTATTATGTAAAATATGTTTAGAATTCTACCTAGCATATTAAGGGCTCAATAAAGTATAGCTATGTATAAATTCACTCAGTAAATATGTATTGAACAACTATAGGTGAGTAAATGTAATAAGTACCCAGTATGTCGTAGCTACAGATGAATTAAACATTCTCCTTTAAAAAAATCTTTTCTTTCCTTTTTCCTTTTCCCCCTTCCTCCATCTGACTTAATGTGACTCTGACCCGAACTGTTCTTCTGGGGTTTGCATCTTCTTCCCTACTTGGCTGGACCCTTCTTCCCCAGACATCTGTAGAACTACTCCCTACCCCATTCTTCAAGTGTGATTAGCTGTCACTGTCAGGGAGAGGGCTTCTCTATCCACTTATAAATACAGCAATACATTTCTTCCACTAGCACCCAGCACTCTGATTCTTCTATTTTGTTCTACATTTTATTGTCATAACATGTTCACCACCTGAATTATTGCATATATTTTTACTTACTTATTTTGTTTATGGACCCCACCCCCTTCCCACCTATGGAGCATGGATTTTGTCTTCCGCAGTTGATGTTGTTTGCCTGGCACTCAACATCCAAACACTCAATCATTACCTGTTGAATGAATGAATAAAGGAGAAGAAAAAGAATGACAACCATCTATTAACTGTTGTGGTTTGTCAGGCAGCAATGCTAAGCACTTTGTATACCTGTTTCACTAATGCTCACAATAACCCTATGAGAAAGACTTTATTATGGCCACCTTAAAATCTGGAGAAATGACAGTTACAACTCCCTAAAACACAGGGAGAGTCCCTCTTTGTCTCTGGTGAGGAGGAAGGAATAAATTCCAATAGAGAATGAGTTCTTAGTAAAAACTCAAACCCTGAGAACTCCACAATTTGTACCGGTTTGATTTCAATGCAAAGCGACCTGTGCCACAGTCCCTTGGGAGGCTTTTGTGCTGGAGTCCACACAGGCTCCCCTGATGTGATTTGGCTTGAATTATGTACTTGTTAGTCAATTGGAACTTTTACATTTCATCTGGTGCTTGGCCATGTAAATAGCCCTGTCTTTACTGGACACAAGATTATGTACTAGCCTGACTGCCCTTTTAAATTACACATTACAAAATCAATGAGGGTACACTGTCTGAATGAAAAAAAAAATTCTAAGCAAAAGCTTTAGGTTCTTTCTGGGTAGTGAGTTGGGAAGGGGACTTGATGTTTGGAGCTACCAGATTGCATAGGCTGTGTTTTTATTTCTCCCTACACTGTTGTGACATATTGATGAATCACCCCAGAATGGCAAATAGTGGGTCTGATATGAATATCCCAGCTTTCCCTATTACTATAAAAACATCCATTAAAATATGTCAAAAGCTATCAATGATAGGGAAGTTAAGCAAAAGTGGGAGGGTAAAAGAATGGAAAAAATAGACAACTAAAATCTGTCTCATAATTGAAATCAAGATAAATTATAGACATAGTATGCCTCTCTTGTAAATTACATGCATACTGAATTGGAGTTTCTTTGTCCGTGTGAGAATGACAGAGGGCAGCTCTTCCTCTATAGGGTCTGAATATTTAACTTTGTAATGTTGGATGAAAGATATCTGGTTAAAGAGATAAATAATAACATTATTTATACACATCCACTCTAATGAAAAGACCCTCATGGCATATCCTGTGTCTCCCAATAGGTATGACCAAACAGCTCCTTGGAATTCTTTGTATGGTTGAAGAAGTATTGGATTAGGAGTCAGTGGTAGCATTGGCACCGTGATCTAATTTCCTTACAGTGTGTCCTTGACATCATATATGTGCACACATATACACATAAATCTGTATACATGTGTACATACTTACCTAATGCATATATACATGCATATACATACTTACACATGTACTGTGAATGGGGAGTCTATACACTGTTATTTCTGATTCTAAAACATCATTGTACACTAAAATACATTTATTTTTCTTGATTCTGGAATGTAGGAATTAATTCTTTTAGGACACCTGGGTGGCTCAGTCCGTTGAGTGTCCAACTTTTGATTTCAGATCAGGTCGTGATCTCATGGCTCATGGGATCGACCCCACATTGGGCTCTGTGCTGAGCATGGGGCCTGCTTGGGATTCTCTTTTTTTCTCTCTCTCTCTCCTTCTGCTCCTCTCCCCTGTTTGCTCCTGAGTAAGTGGGTTATACAATCTGTGAATTTCACTTTATGGTTAGTAAATACACTTACAAAAGAGTTTGTATAAAGGGAGCATTGGGAAGAATAGGGTTGATAATCACCATTCTGGAATATTCTCTGTTCATCTGCCTATCACAATATTTTCCTTCTATTCTTTCTTCCAACTTTCAAGACAAACGTAAATCACCACAATTAGAAATCCTGCTATCATCTAAAATCTCCAAGTCAACGTGTGTAAATCTAAAGGCAGGACCTCATCCTTCAACAAACTGTAGCTGTAACCTGCCTGTTTCTTTCATTCTTCTAGACTCAGACTACTTGCTACATCTTTGCTATGTCCCTTTTCCCATTTGAGTTTTATCCCTGAGTACCTAATAGCAGTTGTGATTGAGATCCTCTGTGTGTCCTATCTTTTGTGCCAGTAAAGATGGTATAGATGATGATAGAGCTCACGGACACTGGCTGGGAGTCATGAAGGACAGAAGGAATAGTCCATTAGACAGTGCAGAGCTATTCATGCTGAAAGGACATCGCAGAAACTGGTAGGACAGCCATTACAAAAGTAAAGAACCAATGTTACAGGGGCACCTGGGTGGCTCAGTCAGTTAAGTGACCATCAACTCTTGATTTCTGCTCAGGTTATGATCTCATGGTTCATGAGTTGAAGACCCATGTGAGGTTCTATGCTGATGTTGTGGAGCCTGAATGGGATCCTCTGTCTTCCTCTCTCTTTGCCCCTCCTTCTTTCTTTCTCTCTCTCTCTCTCGCTCTCGCTCTCGCTCTCGCTCTCTCGCTCTCTTGCTCTCAAAAATAAATAAATAAACTTAAGAAAAAAACATTTAAAAAAGAACCAACATTACAATAACTCTCAGACAACAGGTCCTGAAGTCCCACAGATTTCTTCGAAACACATTGTACACTTAGACTAGAGCAAATGTCTCTGTTTTTGTTCTTTTTGCCCACCTTCCCACTACACATTTGTTCTATGTAATAGCATCCCTGGAGTTCTGGGTGCATGGCCCACCCTGGATGGGTATGCCTCCCTTTTGACCTTAGAGTTTAACCCATTTTAAATCAAACCAAAAACTGTGGTGTAGCTGACATCAATGCCAGCTGAGAGGCTAACCCAGTTTTCTCAAGATATGTTCTTATCATGCCATCTACTCTGAATGATAATCCTCAACTTTCATTTCTTATAAATACATTTTTGGCCTGGTTTCTGAGGCCATCAGAAATCTTGTGCATCTGTAGGTCTATCTAACTGACCTATCATTTACTTTTCATTCCATTTCACTCTTACTGCTTCTGACTTGCTACAATTATTTCTAGTTCCAAGTCTCTGGTCTCATATATTTTTTTCCATAGTGCATGCCCTTCCTTCTCTCCAACTATCCCCAAAGTACTTTTATCAAGGGCCTAGCTTGAGTCCCACCTGCCCTTAGCAGTTTCCCCTGCAGCTGTGTACTCAGCACACTGATTTCCCCTTTTCCCACAAATTCCTTTGGCACATGCTGAAACTGTTACTTGAACTACTAAATTAACTATTTATTCTATGTGAGGCTTAATTAATGCATTCAGCACTGGAAGGCTTTATAATTTTTTTTTCATGCTCTTTTAGTTGGCACAGAGCTGGTATTCAGTTAGTTAACTGAATAAATTGGGTTAAATAAATCAGTTGAATAAATAAATCATGGCTAAAATGAATAATTTTTTTTCAAGGTTTATTTATTTTTAGAGAGAGAGAGAGCATGAGCAGGGGAGGAGCAGAGAGAAAGGGGAATAGAGGCTCTGAAGCAGGGTCTGCACTAACAGCTGGGAGCCCAAGGTGGAGTCTGAACTCATGAAACACGAGATCATGACCTGAGCCAAAGTCTGATGCCAGCAGACTGAGCCACCCCGGTGCCCCTGAGGGGTTCAAAATGTTTGAAACTCTGGGGAAGTGAAGGTCAGGAAATCCTTTACTAGCTTTAAGGGAATCAGAGAACTGCAACAATTAGGGAAAATCAGTAATCAACTGCCTTTAGCACTGAAGTGTGTGACTGCAACAGAATGCCAGGAAACCACTGGCTGGCCTTCATATCTTTCATATGCAAAACTCAGGTATCTGCCATGAAGACTCTTGCTTCTCTTCCAAAACTTGGACACGGGGCTCTTACTGGTGGAATCTAAATTGGAATATGGCTACTACAAAATTCTGGAACATGCAGCCTCCAGCCAGCTTCCAGCCTCTGTTAGCAGAGAAGAATATTCAAAGGGAATGGAGATGAATGTTGGTTTCCAATGTGTGTGTGTGTGTGTGTGTGTGTGTGTGTGTGTGTGTGTGTGAGTGCGTATGGGCCACAGCAGTCAACCCTAAGCATCTGCAGGTAGAAGATTCCACAGAAGAAAAAAATAAAACCATTTACCCTGAAACCAGTCAGAAATGCTCAGGAAATTGAAAACTTGAAATGTAAATGGAGTGAGTTGGGAAGCTAAAGAGAAAGAAAGTGTGTAAGTAGAGATGCAAAAATGAGACAACGATTTACTATAGTAAAAAATTATAAATATGTAAGTGGTATACTATAGGAAGAAATCAGGAATGTGTGACAAAATATTTTTCCATAAAAAGAGGAAGCTGATAATTACTAAATATTGAACATGTACATATCAATATACCTATTACTTAGAAATCTGACAGTTTATTTTTCACACACACACACAAAAACCCTGTTAAAGAATTAAAAGATTTTGTATCTGGGGAGCAAAAAGATGGTATAGGAAGGCGGAAAGAAGAGAATAATGTTTTTTTTTTTTCCAATACAATCTTTGGGGGCTCAATGGCATTTTAGCTTTTATTTAATGTTACATTTGCATGTACTACTTTGATAAAATAAAAATAAATTAGAAATGAGAAAAGCAGTGAAATGAGAAGTCAAAATCATATCAAAACATAGAAAAAATAACCAGTGATTAAATTTAGGAAGTTTAAGAGGGAAAGAATTAGGAACACATTATTTAAGGAAATTTCAGATAAACAGAAAGTAACTTGTCAGGAAAGAGCAAGGATAAGCCCAAGCGTCTGAGGATGGCAGGCTCTCAACATTTACCCTTTCAGGATCTAATCTACTCCATCAGAACTTTACTGAGAGTCAGGTACTGGGGCGCAGGGTCAATTAATTATCTGCAGTAGAATGCGGTTTTAGGAAGCTCATGTTCTATAGCCCTCACAGAGATTCTGTAGTAAGATTTTCCAAATCATTCACATGTTAGCAAACAGTAAACGTAATCATTTTTTTTTTGTCCTAAGTCATTATTCATTTATAAAAGGATAGCATTTACTCTGACTTGGGATATATACTCTGCCATGTTCAATATTTAAAAGTTACAGCCAAAGGGGATATTTCTTCTAGCTTGTGGGGTGATTCACCTTACCAGAAAAAGAAGTCTAAATATTTATTCAATGTCAGTTAGGTATAATCCTTCAACAGATTTCCAATGCTCCTGGGGTAGAGGCTCTAAAACCTAGAGTGGCCTCAAATCCTAGGTAATCTGGCCTCTACCTTTCTTGGCTACCCCATGCCACCCTGTCTTTCCTTCCAAGGCAGCAAAGCTCATTTTCACCTCACAAGCTTTTGATTGTACAGTTTCTTATTCTGAGTTACTGCTTATCTTTTTTGTCTAACTAATTTTTACATATCCCTTAAGAAAAATTAAGTTAAATTCCTTAAAAAAAAGTCAGGGAAGACTTTTCCTGACCAACTTTCTCATCCCACACCAGACCAGATCAGGCCTCTTGATACTATGTCTTTTTTCTTCAATCACCTGACATACCTTATCATAATACATTTCTATCAGTATTTAATTAAGATCTCCCAGGCCAACCCACTACAACACATTGACAATACTGTATCTGCTTTGTTTCACCACTGTACCCAGAGAATCTAGCACCAGACGTGGGATATAGTAGGTATTCAGTAATATTTTTAAAAATGAGTGAATAAATGAAAATATAGTTGTAAGGTTGAAAACTGTTGAATAAGACATGCCTGAGCAAATAAGTTTAATAAATATTCCATTACTTGAAAGTTGTTATTGTTCTTAAGGTATGAGTTTGATTTAAAGAGAAAAGACTCATAGAGCTGTAAGATTCAAAAGAAATTCTTTTTTTTTCCTTTTCTTATAAGAGATAATATCTGATCATCATATTCAAGACACAAAACTAACCATTTGAAATACAGTTGCACTTTTGAAATAAAGTACTTTTTAGTAATGTAGTTAGTGTCCTTTATGGTCTAATCTAGACCAAATTTCAAGAAAGTAATGATGAGATTTCAATTAAGGCACTCTAAAAATTACAATAGAAAGTAAAAGCAAATTATTTTACTAAAATCTCAGTGCAAAGTTGCAATTGATGGTGGATATCTAAATGACACTTCTTCTCATAAAATAAAATCCAAAATCTCTTAGTTGTTGATTCTGAAAATGCACAGCAATTTGTCAAACACAGTGGTCTGACAATGACTCAAATAAAATGGGTTCATGACACTGTGCATAAGGTGCTCAATCATCATTATTATGAACTTTTACATTAGTTTTATTTTCTTAAAATGATACACTGTTAAATGCTATAGAGCAAGAAAGGCAAGGGGAGAAAGAAAATGGAAAAATTTTGTGAAGAAATGCATCCTTTATGTTTCTTGATGTATCTGGATATTTAATTTATTCATCCATGATTTTTTTTTTAATGCTGAATATGTGCCAGGGAATATACGACTCCCTGGGCTTTTGTTGTTTCTTTCTGTCCCTACATTCTACCAACTTAAAGTACTCATAATATCATCACCCTCTGCTACTTAACTGAGAGCATATTGTGTAATTAATAAGAAATAACCTTTTTAATAGAAAAGCCTTAGTTGAAATGTCAACTGTAAACATTTGGTCAGTTCTACCCAAATTTAGTTTTCTCATTACTAAAACAATTCTAAGATTATTTACCTTACAGGCATTTTGTGTGTGTGTGTAGATTAAATAATACATTAAAAAGTGCTAAACACATAGTAAAGGGAAAAGTTTGGAAAAACTATGAGATTACAGTGGTACTTCGAATTTGAAAAGTAGAAATCAGAATCAGTTAAACTCTTCCAGCCCCCCTGAGTGGCATAATTTTTTAACATCTTTTTTCAATGTTTAAACTTAAAGATTTCTTCAGAGGGGCAGATATAATAACATCATTTAAATTCAATAATAAAGCCAAGAACATCTGCATTTTTGTTCTACAAACAGTACCTTATTTCAATGAATGATACACATTGTACCTAAGTTTTCCGACTTCCATGAATGCTGTTTTGAAAGCTGTTTTAAAGCTGTGGTCAATAACAGAAGAAATGGTTTGTCACCAGCTGTGTTCAATACCTACAGGCCATTAAAATTCTCCTGATAAAATTCTCCTTTGGTATATAAGGTAATACATTTGTCAGACAGACGGATATAGATAGAATTTATAGATTTCTAAGGAAGCAAACAGGGAACATGTATAAATATAGATCTTGGCAGAAAGAAGACTATGCAAGAACCAATAAGCATACGTATTTCTAACAGACTCTTGTAATATTCTGATGCCTTCCTGATCACATTCAATTTGACAAGGGCTTTTAGCTTTTAGAGTTAATGTTTCCCAATGACTTCTAAAATTAATATCAACATAGGGGAAGACAAAGACATAATAAATAGCATCTGTTTCACAAAGCTGCTTGGTGGATGAAAACTTGAAAAAAAAAACTGGAGACTATATAAATGTGCTCACACACACACGTGCGTACCAATTTTAGGGCTAGATAAATCCACCAGTCTGTTTTCAGCTCAGGCACGATTCAAGAGGGAAAAGTTGTAATATCTGTCATTTGTTAAAGTTTATTTTAGAAACTGATAATTGCTTGGGTGTAAATGTGTAAATACAGTTGTGAGATAACCAGTCAAATCAATTAAAAAACTGAAACCTGACTGGAGTGAGAGAGGACCCCAAGATATAATCAGGATATATTTGCATAGAAAGAGTAATGTGCAGATGAAGCATGTAAAACAAAAACAATTTTTTTGAACTGTTTTTCATTATCTTGAAATATCAGATGTACTGGGAATTTTAAGGCCTCAGTTATATGAATAATTGCTTTGAATTTTTTACACTGTGTATGTATTTGTGAGACATACACCTACAAGAATCTAAAACTATTCCTTGCACTATCGATTAAAAAAAAAGGCAAAGTAGAGGGAAGCATCTAAAGTCAATCTTTTCCACTTCTATTTGTGTTAGAATGAAAATCTACTAGGTATGGCTTTACCACCATCACTTATCATTATAACTCAGCACCACTGTCCCAACATCCTCCTAATATCATGAAAGAAAGAGAAAGTAAAAGGAAGGAAAGAAGGAAGGAAGGAAGGAAGGAAGGAAGGAAGGAAGGAAGGAAAGGAAGGAAGGAAGAGGGAAGGAAGGAAGGAAGGGGAAACAATGGATCAGTGAAGCTGACTTCCTTGGAAGTAGAGCTGCTTGGCAATCACAAAATACTTTTTTTTTTTTTTAACGTTTATTTATTTTTGAGACAGAGAGAGACAGAGCATGAACAGGGGAGGGGCAGAGAGAGAGGGAGACACAGAATCGGAAGCAGGCTCCAGGCTCTGAGCCATCAGCCCAGAGCCCGACGAGGGGCTTGAACTCACGGACTGCAAGATCGTGACCTGAGCTGAAGTCGGACGCTTAACCGACTGAGCCACCCAGACGCCCCCACAAAATACTCTTAAGAGTTAATTATTATTTTAATTAATCTAATATCTATTAAATGTTAAGAGCATTTTGGTTTGTTTTTGATATTTCAATAATTGGGAGGAATTTCTGGATATTGACTTTCTGATTGCTGAATTCTCCTCTATCTTTACTGTATTTTCAACTCCAATAATAATGTGAATATTATTATTTAATATAGAATGTTGGAATTATTTGTTTTGTATAAACTCAGACAAAACTTAGAAATATTTTACAGTGTGCCTGGGTGGCTCAGCTGGTTAAACACTGGCTTCTTGATCATGGCTCAGGTCATGATCTCACAATTTGTGAGATCAAGCCACATGGGATTTTTTCTCTCCCTCTCTCTCTACCCTTCCCACCCTCTCTTTCTCTGAATAAATAAACTTTAAAAAAATATTACAGCTGTTATTGCAAAGAAAATTAAATGTGGGATTTTAAAAATTAGCAATGAAGGCAAATTTTAGTATTACAGAGCCTGAAACGTCCTGGGAAGAGTCTCAAAAATCATTACATTGTCTTAAGAGAGTAATTCATCAAAAGTGTCCAATCTAAAGAAAAAATGGAGTTTCTTTATCCTTTGGTAAAACCTCTAGCATTTCATGATCCTACTGGGAAATTATTTTTTTCAAAATGCTTTATATAAAAAGAGAAAAAAACAATAGGTGCTTGTGTTTCTTGCTTTAATTAATTGCTTTAGGGGCATCTGGGTGGCTCAGTTGGTAAGCATCTGACTCTTAGTGTCAGCTCAGGTCATGACCTTGCTGTTTGTGAGATCAAGCTCCATGCTGGGTTCTGCCCTAACAGCATGGAGCCTGCTTGGGATTCTCTCTCTCCCTATCTCTCTGCCCCTCTCCTGCTTGTGCATGCGCTCTCTCTCTCTCTCTCTCTCTCTCTCTCTCTCTAAGATAAATAAATAAACTTAAAAAAAAGTTTAATAATTGTTTTAATGCACATATAAATGCTCATTTAAAAAAGACTAGATGATTGAAATTAAAAGTAAAGTATGTTCAGATGTTGCATTTTTAGAATTTCAATATTTTTTATTTATATCAATATTCAAACTCAACAAAACCCAAATCAAAACAATTATCATGTAATGTTAGAAACACAACATGACCTAGCTTTACAATTAAAGAGACATTTTATTTCCAAACCAGATGGAGTCACAGGTCAAAATTCACCTTTCCACCAGAGACAAAGAAGGACAAAAAGACAAAATATAAGGAAAACAATTTTAAAGAAACTGGAAATCAGGCAAGAGAAGACAATTATTTCTGAGAGATTAGAAACAAATGAAATGATCTCTTGCATTTCTCAATTTATTGCCAAGGGATAATTTCCAGGCCATGACATATCTGGGAACTATGATGTTCCCAGACGTTTCCTTGAGGTGAGATAAAGCTAAAATTCTTATTAGGAAGGACAGCTAAAATTTGCAGGACAGAGTAGGAGAGCTGCACACAGAGGAGAAACTCAACATCTGCAGAGGATCCCCCTAAATTCTTTGGCTGAATGCTGATCAGTGAATGGATGTGAGAACATGAACTGTGACTGGGAATAGTACCATTAAAAGGATGATAGGAAATAATCCCTATGGCTCAAACTGGTTGAGAATAGTTCCTTTTCCTACCACCAAGAGTGAGAAACCTCATAATTCACAGCGTATCACATGGAACACTCAGAAAAGCTTTACCTCAGTAGTGGGATAAAGTTAACGTTAGAAAAACACTCTCTGGCCCCACATAACAAACATGAAAAAGCAAGACCTGAAAGGATCAATTTACTAGCAAGTTAACTGAATCACATTTTTTTTTATTTTTAAATTGTTTTTAATGGTTCTTTGTTTGTTTATTTGAGAGAGAGAGAGAGACAGACAGACAGACAGACAGACAGAGAGAATGTGAGCAGGAGAGGGGAAGAGAGAGGAGACACAGAATCCGCAGCAGGCTCTAGGCTCTGAGCTGTCAGCACAGAGTTCAACACAGGGCTCGAACTCACAAACTGTGAGATCATGACCTAAGCCAAAGCCAGCCACTTAACCAACTGAGCCGCCCAGGTGCCCGACTGAATCACATTTTGATACCATAAACCAAGAGCATTTATAGGAATGAAAAAATACCTAGCATATAATGAATAAAATATAATTAAAAAATTATTAGATATGCAAAGAAGCTAACAACTATTTTTCATAATTTATAAAAATGGCAGTCCATAAAAACCAACTCAGAAATGACACAGATAACATACTAAGTAGATAAGAATATAAAAAAAAATTAGTTATTATAACCATATTTAATATGGTCAAGCCCAGAAGATTTAGAATGTTATATAGAAGTCTGAACAATACTGGGGGGTGGGGGAAGAAGACTCAAACTTGACTTCTAGAGATGAAAATTACAATGTAAGAAATCAAATGTGCAAGAGTTAACATTGTGCATTACAGAAGATTACAGATAAAGCAATAAAAAACTACAAATGTTCTCATTTTCTCATAGAAAAAAAAGACAAAAAATCTCCAGAACAGCACGATTCTTAAAACAACCTCAACCAGTTTAATTAGAATCTGTGAAAGAAAACAGACACCAAGAAAAGTATTTTAAGAAATAATGCCCCAAATTTCCAAATTTAATTAAAAAAAAAAAAAAAAAAGAACCCACAGCTTCAAAAACTCAATGAATCAAAAAACAAATATGAGAATAACAGCAGATTTCTTATCAGAAACAATGCATGTCAAATGACAGTGGAACAACAAATTTAAAGTACTGAAATGATTAAAGCAATGACAAAATAGCTAGATTTCTAAATAAAATTAAAATAGTTTTCAGAAATAAAAGCATAATTAATGTCTTTTAGGCACAGAAGTGTTGAAATAATTCAACAGCAACAGAGATACACCATATGAAAGGTTAAAGGTAGAAAGAAAATTATAAGATAAAAATACATATCAATACAAAGGAATGAAAAGCAGCAGAACTGACCATTACCTTGGTAAATATACAAGGCTATATTTATTATTATTTAATCTGTTTAAGAGAGATTGGACCAAGAGAATAAGAAGACAAGCCACAGGCTAAAAAATAAAATAAATAAATGGGGACAAGATCTAAACAGACACTTCTCCAAAGATAAAGAATGACAAATAACCATATGGAAAGATGATCCATATTATATATCATAGGGAATTACAAATTAAAACAACAATGAGATACTACTATACATCTATTAGAATGGTTAAAATCTAGAACACTGACAACACCAAATTCTGGCAAGGATGTAGAGCATCAGGAACTTTCATCCATTCCTATTGTAATGCAAAATCGTACAACCACTTTGGAAGACCATCTGGCAATTTCTTACAAAATTAAACCTTCCTTTTATCATATGATCCAGCAATCACTCTTCTTGGTATTTACCCAAATGAGTTGAAAATTTATGTCCACACAAAAACCTGCCCATGGATGTTTATAGCTGTTTTATTTACAGCTGCCAAAATTTGGAAACCATCAGAATGTCCTTCAGTAATTGAATGGATATATAAACTGTGGTATAAGCAGACCAGTGAATATTATTCTTTGCTACAAAGAAGTGGACTACCAAACTATGAAAAGACATGAAGAAAACCTAAATGTGTATTTCTAGGTGAAAAAAGCCAAGCTGAAAAGGCTGCACACTATATAGGATTTCAGCTATATGGCATTGTGAAAAAGATATAATTATGGAGACAGTAAAAAGATCAGTGGTGTCCAAATGGTAATGGGAGGGAATAATGAATAAGCCGAACACAGAAGATTTTTAGAACAGTGGAACTATTCTGGATGATACTACAATGTGGATGCCTGTCACCATATATTCATTAAAATCCATAGAATGTATAAAACCCACAAAATGTACAGCCCTAAGCTAAACTATAAGCTGTGGGTGATAATGATATGTCATTGTAGGTTCATTGATTATAAGCATGTTGATAGTGGGGGTGGCTACATATGTGCAGAAGCAGGGGATATATATGGGACTCTCTCAGCTCTCTAGTTGATTTTGCTGTGCACTTAAAAATTACCCTAAAAACAACTATTAACAATCAGAGAGATTGAGAGATTGTTTAATGAGAGATTGTTAATGAGAGATTGTTTAAGGCAAAAATAATAATTGTCTGATATATATGTATAAGTAAGTCTATGGTAAGACTAGTTCAAAGAATGGGAGGACAAAAAGAGAAGTATATTATCATAGGATTGTTATATGTGAAAGGATTATTCACTTCAATACAGAATGTGATGAGTAAATGATATAAAATACAAATCCAAAAAAATAACTACTAAAATAAATAGTTATAGCCAATATAGGAACAAAGCAAATAAAAGCAATTATAAGAGATGCTCAGTTAAAACAAGGCCAAAAAGGAGGGTGTAGGAGTGCTGACAGCATTTACTCCACCTTTGGCCCTCCATCTTGTCCATGCCCATGCAATGACCTCCCTCAGGGCTATGCATTACAGGCCCCATGGAGGTTAATGTATGCCCTGACTGGAATGTGAGAAAGCTTGTGATTTCCCCTAAAGTGGCACATAGAAAGTGTCACTTTACATATCTAGTAGAGATGATGAGTGCCCACATGATGCCACTTTGGGTAACTATCCTGTGACCTCACCACCATGCCCCTCACTCTATAAAAGCTGGGGATTAAGGTCAGGACTGGGCAGAGAATGGCTGTGTACTGGCTAGACTGTCCATCCTCCTGATTCCTCCTGTCAGTTAAGTGACTCTGAATAAAACTCTGTAATGGTATAGAACTGCTTACTTCATTCTTTGGTCTTAAACTGCCTTCTCAGTTTGGAGGATAGTTTACAGACCCTCCTTCATTCTTGCAACAGAGGAAAAATGAAGGAAATTTTAAAAATAAATCTAACTTTTTCAACAGTCATAATAAGTGTTATTATCTGTACATCCCAAATTAAAATGAAGAAATGATCATTTGTCTAAAAAGGCAAGGCCTTATTAAAAACTGACCTAAATATAAGCACACAAATATGTTAAAAATTAAAGAGTAAGAAAAATATACCACTAAGGAAACAGTAAGGAAAACACTAAGGAAAAGAAAACTCCATTAATATCAGAGAAAGTAGGTTTCAGAGTAAATATTACTGAGGATAAATATGGCCATACAATATGATAAAGGAGTCAATACATCTAGAGGATACAACAATTCTAAATAATTATGAACCTGATAACACAGCTTCACAAGTCATAACGTGAAAATGGATAGAAACTGCAAGGAGGAAATAGACAAATCTATAACTATACTGAGGAATTTTAATAACTGACTCTCAATTACTGATAGAATAAATATACAAGACATAAGTAAGACTATAAACAGCTTGAACAATACTCAACAAGTTGACATAGTGATATTTTCAGACTATTCCATCCCAAAACAACAGAATCTACAGACACAAGAATCTATGTACTTTTTAAAATGCATATGGAATATTTACTAAAAACAAAAGAGTCTGGTCCATAAGACCAGTCTCAGTAAACATAAAAGTACTCAAATCACATAAAATATGTCATCTGTCCACAATGAATTTAAATTAGAAATAAATAACAGGGAAAAAAACAAATATGAAATGTTTGGAAGCTAAATAACATGTTTCTAAATAACTTAGAAGTTAAAAAAATAAAAATGGAAATTAGAAAATATTTTGAAGTGAAAGAAAAACAAAACAGATATAATTAAAAACAAAAAAGATTCAAAGCAATATCCTCGGCTTCTACCTGAAGACAAGTTTTAGAACCAATTATATCCCAAATAAGGAGAAGGAAATTGTACATATCAGGGTAGATGTCAATTAAAAAGAAAACAGAAAAACAGACAAAAATTTAATGAAATCATAAGCTGGTTCTTTGATGAAATCGCATAAAAATAATCAACTTCTATTTGGGAAACACGGAAGGAATAGGCAACCATCTGTATTAGGAGTGAGGGTAGTGACATCATTAAATGTTATAAAACAAAAAAGATAATTCTAAAATATTATGAAGAACTCCATGGTAATAACTTTGACAACATAAATGAAATGGAAAAATGCCTTGAAAGTCTTAAAGTACAAAAGCTCAATCAAGAAGAAACAGACATCCACAATAGTCCTGTGTGTATTAAAGGAGTTGAATTTATAGCTCCATTATTTGCTGCTTTACCTTACATTTTTATGTTATGGAGATGGCCTCTTTCCATAAAGCTGATGAACCAACCTCTGCTAGCTTCAAACTTTTCTTCTGCAGCTTCCTCACTTCTCTCAGCCTTCATAGAATTGAAGAGAGTCAGGGCCTTGTTCTGGATGAGGCTTTGGCTTAAAGGAACGTTATGACTGGTTTGATCTTCTATCCAGACCACTCAGACTTTCTCCATATTAATAAGAACTGTTCTGCTTTTTTATCACTTGTGTATTCACTGGAGCAGCACCTTTAATTCCTTAAAGAACTTTTCTTTTGCATTCACAACTTGGCTAATTGGTACAAATGCCAAGCTTTTGGCCTGTCTTGGCTTTCAACATGCCTACCTCACTAAGCTTAGTTATTTCTAGCCTTTTTTTTTTTCTTAATGTTTAATTTTGAGAAAGATATCGAGGGAGAGAGGGAGAAAGGGGTGGGGGAAAGAGAGAGAGAGAGAGAGAGAGAGAGAGAGAGCGAGCAGGGGAGGGGCAGAGAGAGAGGGAAACACAGAATCTGAAGCAGGCTCCAGGCTCTGAGCTGTCAGCACAGAGTCCAATGTGGGGCTCAAACCCACGAACTGGGAGATCATGACCAGAGCCAAAGTCAGACACTTAACCAACTGAGCTACCCAGGCGTCCCTCTAGATTTTGACTTAAAGTGAGAGACCTGTAAGTCTTCCTTTTACTTGAACACTTAGAAGCCATTGTAGGATTATTAATTGGCCTAATTTTGATAGTGTTGTGTCTCAGGGGATAGTGAGGCCTGAGGAGAGTAAGGGGGAGGGGGAAGTTAACCGTCAGAGCACACATTATTATTAGGGTCACTGTCTTATATGGGCATAGTTCATGGTGCCCCCACCCACCCAGAAATTACAGTAGTAACATGAAAGATCACTGACTAGCATAAAAAATATAATAATGATTTTTTTTTTAAGTCTGAAATACTGTGCAAATTTCCAAAATGTGACACAGATACATGAAGTGAACAAATGCTGTTGGAAAAATGGTGCCGACTGCCTTGCACAATGCAGGGTTACCACAGACCTTCAATCTGTAAAATAGACAATATCTGTGATGAACAATAAAATGAAGCACAATAAGACAAGGTACCTACTTCCGCATCATTCACGGATTTGATAGTATTAACTTGCCAACAGAGTAGGTAAGACTACATCGCTGGAACTAGAGGTCAATCATGAGCTATGTTTTGTATAGTCGGTACCAAGAGTTAGACTAAGATGGAAAGAACTGGAAGATACTGAATGTGTAAGTGGGAACGGATCAGGAAATTGATTGGGTATATACCTATGCATTTGGCATTTCCAAGTACTTTGTTAGTTTGTCACGGAAAATTTAAAAGCAATAAAGAATCTAATTCATGCCTCCCAGTGTTAGAATAGGCAGTTAGGATTTACCAGGATGCCTGGGGACCAACAAAGAGGGGGTGGGGGGGGTAGTTAAACCCCTTATCAGCCAGGGCAAACCAGATAGGCCTGAGACAAAGAAGCTTGGAGACCCTGACCAAATAAGGTAGAAAAAGCATGAAACCCTGCTCCAAAGAAATCCCCTCCCCAAATAATAAATATTCCGCCACTTAGTTAACAACTGCCAATAATAGATAGAGACCCAAATGCTGGGCACAGCTCCCCCTGGAGCACTCCCTGTCTCAGATCTTGAGGGATGTTCTCTCTCTCTTTCATAAACTCTTTACTTGCCCTGCTCAACTACTGTCTAGTCCATTCTTGAATTCTTTTCTTCCAGGAGACTAAGATCCTCTAACCATGTTTCTGGCACAGGCTGGGTGGGGGAATTAGGGCCTACTGGACTTCCCATTCTGCCTGACAACACAAGAAACCAATCATTCTGAGCAGTTAGAACTAAAATGTGCAACACACATTGAGAAAATTAAGGGCCAACTATGTGACAAGAATGATTTGTACATGACTTTCAAAAAGGGTAGAGAAATCCAAATCATAGAAAATGTAAGCATAAAACAGAAGGGATGATTTGTTAGATGAAAAGTGAATTCAGCTAAGTTTGAAATTTGAGTAGTATTTATACAAATAAGAATTGGGAGGAAATAGTACAGAAAACTCAGAAAATTAGGAGGACAGAGAGAAAATAGAATAGACCCTGCTGGTTAAAATTGAGTTGGAATATTGAGAAAGGATAGACAATACATCTAAAAAGGGGACTTGGGACAGGTTTCAAGTCGCTGATGTCCTCCCAATATCTTGTGCAAGGTGTCTAGCTGGAATGTACATAACATCCCGGGGAGTTGAAAAGCTGGAAGTCAGAAGATTATCTCAGGGGCTACAACAGGAATTCGGTTAGGAAAGCACTGATGAAGGCCTGGTCTTTCAGTGGTACTAACTGCAGATTCCCCCAAAAGACCATCAACATAAACTGCTGATACAGCTAAGTTTATTACTGACTGTTGCATAAGGGACCATTTCCTCCATAAGATTCTTAGTTACTTTTTAAAGGGGAGAAGAAATAGGCAGCATATTAATGAAGTTCTGGTTGGGGGCAGGCATCTAGAAAAGGGGGGAGGTCTATTAGTGGTCTGGGAAGCTGCTGACAAGGTTTGAGTATAGTTAATGACCTAATAGTGTGGAACTGATTAACAAAGCCAGTTGAGGGTTTTAAAGAAGTCTTTGGTTATCTTAGCTGAAAAATCGATTGGCCTGAGGGTTTCTCAAAGTCCTCTATTGTTTCAATAAATGGATTTGGGGTAGGTTTCAGAAACAAAGTTATCTGCAATCCTTTATCTACCTGGGTAAGTGTTTCCTGAAATCCTTATTATTATGTCTTTATTAGATATTAATACATGCGGTTGGATAGTATATTATGGTAATGTTGACAGTAAACTACATACATAAGATAGCTGTGGCTCTCAGGAGTGGCAATAGTTGAGTAAAGGAAAGGATTACCTAAGAAACAGTAAGATCTAGCCACCAATTATACATAGGGTAAAGTGAAAAGGACAAATTAGGACCATCTGGGGGTTGATATTTTTAAAACATTGACCAAATTTTGATATTAGAATTAAAGGTAAAAAAAAAAGTTTACAATAAGCATCGAGGACAGAAACTGTTGACATAATATCTTTCTAACTTTAGGTAATTATTAACCACTCAGAATTCAATGTACATTCACTAATATCATTACAAGGCATGACAGTCACTTCAAATCATTTTGGAAACAATGTAGGTATATATAATGAAATAAAAATAAATTAACTGTGATGCATTAAAATTTAGTTTAATAATATAGGTTATATGTTCATTGTAAGTGTTTGTAGCAAAATCTCTCTTTTTTGAAAGTCTGGTGACTTTTCCTATACTAATTCATAAGGGTCTGGTTTTGTATTAAATTATCTGTACATATGAGTTTTACCCCCCTGCATTGTGTATTCCTTGTGGGCATCAAAGAAAAACTGTACTGGACAGAATTAAACAGGCAAGGAAGACCTTACTCAAGAGTAGTGTGCTAAGGGATTGAGATTGAATGCAACTCTGCTAGGACAAAGGCAGGCAGGTTTTTAAGCACTGGGAAAAGTGGAAAGGGTTCACTGGACAATGTCACGGAGGAAGTTGGTCGACATGAGCAAGCTATCTGTGTTTGGTAATTGTCCCTTATCTGTCTAAAGCTTAGGCAATCTGAGGGGAACACTAAGTTCCTCTTAGTGGCTGAAATATTTGTATGCATCATGCACTTACCTCCTTTGCAAAGACCAATGCCTTGTGCATAATTAAACATTTCCTAAAACTACAAAATATTAAAAATGAAAAGATCTTGCAGCATATCCAATCTGATCTCTCCATTTATATATTCATATAAACATATTCATATATATGTTACAATTTGCTGTAAATAAACTATTACATGTATATTACAAATGCTAGATATGACAATTTCTAAACAATGCCTCTGTGTTAAGAAAAGTCTGTTTTAGATATTTAAGAATATTTTTAAAAATCAGAACATAGGCTTTGATCCTACTGGATTTTCCTTAGATCTTGAAAGGCTTAGTAGTTGCTAAAAGTTTAAATCAGCTTGACAGATAAACATCTTCAAGGGTCTGGCTCATCTCACTGCTATTCCCAAGCTTGCTGCACTTTATAACACAAAAATTCGTTCTTCTTTCTTAAATTCTGTCTTCTTTCCGAAATGATATTTTCAGTTGGTTACATCTAAGACAAATCAATCTATCCCTTTTAAGAATGGAAACACCGCAACGAGTCTTTGAAAAAAGGAATATATAACTTCCCTGGTTTCTTTTCCCAACTGGCATTACCTCCTCCCATCAGCGAATTCTACCCATTCCAAAGTCTTGCCGTAAGTGTGCGTTGGGGGTATAGTGGGGAACACAGCTGCCTTCCAAAGTCTTGCCACATGAACCTAACAACTGTATATGGAAAATTGTTTCCAAATCTATATAAGCCCTGCTTGACTATTTTATCAAGTATTTTTTAATGTGAAAAGGTAGGTCAATATTATTTTAAAGACCTATTTTATTAAAGCCTTAAAGAAAAACTCCGCCCTTAAGATTTACATAAAAAATGAATCATGCAAAGGAACTCAAGTTTGCAATATTTGTAACACAAAGATTTCTGTCAAAAAAACAGTTGGAAATAACATGCTGTTTGCAATGTAATTGTTACTATTCACTATAGCAGAAAAGGCAAATGCAGAGAACTAAAAGGCTGACAGCCTAGTCATTTAAAACTACAGGTTGTCTCAGGAATGACAATGGTTTTGAAATTCAGCTCAACCCATGCCGAGAAGTTGCTCCCTCTAGATATTAGAGAATATTTAACACTTTAGTTGAAACTGTTTCTCTTTATTTTTTCCTCAGAACATATCAACTAACCAAGGAAATCTTAGCCCTTTTTTTAAAAAAAAATTTTTTTTTCAACGTTTTTTATTTATTTTTGGGACAGAGAGAGACAGAGCATGAACGGGGGAGGGGCAGAGAGAGAGGGAGACACAGAATCGGAAACAGGCTCCAGGCTCTGTGCCATCAGCCCAGAGCCTGACGCGGGGCTCAAACTCACGGACTGCGAGATCGTGACCTGGCTGAAGTCGGACGCTTAAACGACTGCGCCATCCAGGCGCCCCTCTTAGCCCTTTTTTAAAAAGGTAAATGAAATATTAAAATGGGCACTGGTCTTCTCTGCTGTTTCTGGAATCTGAATTTTTAATGAGGACACTTGTTTAAATGTGGATGATCAATAGAGCTGTAAAACCCACAATTTGTTTCTTCTTCTAGGGAAAAAAGCATTAATATACTGAGTATAATTTTTAATAGACCCACATGTTTGCTTAACTTTTTTTTTTTCTGCTTTTATTCTTAAAGCAATTTCGGTTCCTATTCTGAAGGTGGAACTGTCCTCATCAGGACGTCTCACCTGAGTGATTCTTGTGCTTCTGTGTGTCCTTCTGGGTACCCTGCTTGTCCCTGACAATGACTCTTTTCCTGACCAACCTATAGTCAGGCTCTGCGGAGCCCCCTTCTCCAAGAGGCCTTGACCTTTAACCCCCTCCCCCCAGCCTTGCTTGGCCTGCACAGTAACAAGAATATTAGTAAGTCATTCTAGGGAGACTCACTGATATCTGATCTGATCACCTTCGACATGTAATTGAATATGCCCCAGGTGATGTCTTTACCACGGCCTGCCTTCACAAGAATCCCATTAGGTCGGGTTGGCAAGAATCCCTCCACCCCTTGATCTCTCTCCTCTTAGTGATTTCCCATTGACCCCCACTGACAGACCCCCTCACCATAAATGCCCACTTGAGCGTATTTCTATATTGACATCTCCTTTCCCCAATTGTAATAGTTTCTTATTGAAATTTGTTTTTACCACTTTAACTATGGTTTGCCTGGTTTTCTGTAGCAACCCCAATGGTAGCCTTACCTTGAGTAAATTGAGCTTCTTAGGAGGCCCTCAGTTGTGTTGCAGCTGCCACAAGGGTCTTCTCAGACAAGAAGGTCCAAGTGGTTGGCCAGTTAGTCTTTAGCTCCTGTGTTTATGATTCTGCAGGCGTCTGACTGCACACAAGGAAAAGACTGAGGTGTAATAGTCCACTCTCTGTGGAACACTCCTCCTTCTGGGGCCCTTTTTCTTTCCAAGCCTTTGAGCTCACAGCTACTCAATGACCAGAGAGATTAAGCCTACTGACTCCTTCCCTTTGCCTCCCACCCCCACAATTTATATTAGCCCGAATTTAAAGGTATTTTAGACATCATCCAATCCATCCATCCAGTCTACCACCATTTTACAAACGAGGCAACTGAAACTCAAGACTTTGTACTTGTACTCAGTGGCAGATTTAAGATTAGAAATTGACACCTTTTAAGTTCAATTTAGGGTTCTTTCTACTACAATACATTGCCTCATAAAATTGACATTTTCTAATGGCTTATACTCTTTTTCGTTTTGTTGGTCTTTTATCCCTTGTCAATAGGCTGAATGGTCTTCAACAACATTTCTCATGAGAAAACGTATCCCTTTCTCAGTGAAACTAAAATAGGATCTATGATGTCAGACATAAGTGAGTGAGTTCAATAGTGGTTCTCCTACTTCTACATGATCGCTTACCCAATTTTACATGTGTTAAAGACAGATGGGAGATATCAATAGATAATATTAATCACAAGTTATAAATGCGATATTGTAATATCCTGCATGAGTTGTTATACAAATGTTTGGATTAGTTGTTTGTATTTTAAATTTAAGACCTCATCAAAATACCTATAAAACAAAATTATAAAGAAAATCACCAGACTCTGAAGATAAAAGAGCCTGACTTATACAGTTTATGTTGGTTGATTGCTCCTAGGACAATCTCGGGCAAGTGTGATTGGATTTGCAAATGTCAGAGTTCAAAATGAATAGACCATGGTATTTACAATGTCTGTTATACAAGAAAGCTGAGCATACTAGCTATCAAGTCAAAGACAATGCAAGCTGGACTTTATTCTTGTTTTCTCTACACACACAGCAGTTTATATGGTACTGGATTTTGGTCCGTTAGTAACAGGGGGTATTTTCAGATTTTGTAGTGACATTGTATTATATGATGAAACTCTTGTTACATTCTTTTTTCTTTTTTCCAAGAAAATCTCATTTTTAAATAATATTCAAAATGATTAGCATTGTTTTACAGATTATAAATGTCTACTACTCTGAGGAATATATTTAAAAAGTAAAGTTTCTCTTATTGCAAGCACTGTTATTTCTTCTTTCTTGCTTGCTTTTCTTTTCTTTTTTTGGTATACATCTTCTTGCCTTCAGCTAGTAATCCTCTTTTGAAATACCATGGAAACAAGCAAATATGCCTCATTAAACTTTCCTTGCAGGAGAAAAATTGAAAGAATTTTTAAATTGTAGAGTAGATAAAAATAAAACACATTTATTTTAAGGGTGATTAGATCGTCCTTTTAAATTCTTTAAAGAAAGGTACCAGAGTTGGCAGGGAAAAAAACAGACCATGTGTTTTCAAATTTGTGAAATTGTGACAATTTTAAAGAATGGACGATTTATTCTTTTGCTTGGATAAATACAGAAAATAATCACTCTCAATTATATTTCATATTTAGTACTAAGTGACATTTCAGATATATTGTGAAAGTAAAGTAGCCATTTCTGATAATGCACACATATAATTATGAGTGACATTAAAGAACTTCTCTATTAACAAGCTGTATTTGCACACTGCCTTTTAAGAAAAACTGCCTTATTTACTCTTGTTCTACAGTATTCCATGAGTTAGGCAATGGGTATATTTCTTTGACAGATGAGACCAGAAACAGCTGGGTGGTGAGTTTTTTCATAAAGTGAGTGAAACTCTCAGGGAGGTAGAGGCGATCAAATTCTTGAATCTTTCATTGGTCGAATAATAAAAGAAAACTCTTTTGCCTAAAGGACATTAGCTGTCCCTCACAGTTGAAACTAAAATTGACAAGTTCATTTCATATTAAGGGTTGACCCTTTCACACAGCTTGGAACTTGGGAATGAAAGAAAATATTAGCTTTTAGTAGTCTTAATTTATTCCCCCCACTATCAGAATAAGCCTAATGAATGGATCTGAGGTTGCAGGAACATCACCATTGCTCATAATCTCCCTCTCTTTTTTCTGCCAACTTGTATTGTATACTCTTAACTAAGGCAGTGACTATTAGGGACCTGTCTTGAATTAAACATCTAATCCTTGAAAAAGTGAATGATGTTTTTAATGGCACACTGTGAAGTGAAAGGAATTATTGATTTTTGTTGAGTTAGTATTTTGTACATTGAAATCCACTTTAACAACACGAATCAATATATCTCTTTCATCTCACTGTTGTGGATTTTTTTTTCTCAACTATGGATGTAAATTCATTTAGCAACATGTTAATTTCCTATCTGTCTGGACTGAAAGGTTTCTATCTTAGTGATGTATTAATTGAGGCACCTAAAAGGTATACCGAAACCTCTGACAGATTAAGCAAACCCAAGTGTGTTAAGCTATTACAGGACAGGCCCAAAATGCGATCTGTGTGCAGCAATCCAACCTCTACAGCTAGACAAGGTGGTTATGCTTCAGCAACTGGTGGCTATTTCCTGGTAGTTGCAGATGTGATTTTTGTTCTGTTTCTTATAAAAAGGGCATGAGGGTGTAGGGAGTAACCAGTCCTTTTGCTTGGTTATGAAATTCCTGTAAGGACTAAGGGCAGGCTGCCCCAAGATGGACCATTTTGGTATCAAGATCATTTTGAGTTAAAAAGCAATCAAAACCCAACGGATTCAGGAAAAGCTCCTCCCCAACAACTGCCTAAAAATAATTTAGATAGAGGGCCTGCTCCAGGAAGAATTATCACCTTAGATTAGCCACATTATGATAGGAACCAGGTGGCTGGATAGAGAGGAGCCCAAAACGGCCACTTTGATCAAAGTCCTCTCTTTGTCCCATGGTTTCTTGAGTGGCCCAGTAAACATTTGTTCACTAAAACATTAACTCTTTTTCATTTTGCTGTGATTTGCATTTCTTCCCTTTGAAGTCCCAGGCTTCTACTCCCTTCTCCTTAGCTCAGAATGACGTATATACCTCATTTTCCCTGTCAAATTTCCATGTCTGTGTGGATTCCCTGTGTGTATGCTATTAAATTTGACTTTCTCCTCTTCATCTGTCTCATGTCAATTTGATTCTTAGTCCAGCGAGAAGGACCTAGAAGGAGACAGGAAATTCTTGCTCCCCAACATTCCTTATTAAATGACAATACGACACTATGAATAATTATATTAGATATAGTGCATGTGTTATTATGCATGAATACTTTTCTCCACTGATGATCAAATTTACATCGCTTTCCTTTCTTCATAAATTCAGAAATAGATTTCACTTCTTTTCAAGTATAGATGATATGAGGAAAAAAATGTTCTGATTCTGCTTGTCATTTATTTTAAACTTGCAGGACATTTTCATCCTCAATTTTACAATCTAATGCCCAAGGGAGAACATCTATATTTTTAAAATTGTTGTGCTTGACACTGAAGTTTTACCTTATAAATTTACTTACTTTCTTTTGTTTTGACATTTGTAAATGTAACAAGAGGCAGAGACATTAGCAGCCTACCAGGATTTCCAGAAGAGGGGAAAAAACATCTTTACAACACCTATGTGCAAGGAAATGTGCCTTTATGTGGACTTCAAGTGGGAAGTTAGATGCTAAATAACATCCTATACTAATTTCAACATGGCATCATTTGAATAATTAACATAAGTTTTACAGAGTTGTTCAGATTCTTTCATTGGTATTTTACTTTCTACAATTTATTCACTGAAACACACTCCCATGCACATGCTGCATGGAGAGTTCAATTCATTTTTATTATATTTACTGACTTTAACAAAAAAAAAAATAAATCTGTTTACTCCATTTTGATTCTGAATCTCAAACATTACAACAAATTCAATGGGAAAAGAAGTGTGAGGAACTAAGAAAGTTCAGAGAGAGATGGTGAGGATCAGGAAAGGTTTTATGAAGACAGTGGTGCCCTAGCTAAGTATGGAAGCAACTAGCCAGGCAAATAGGAAGAGAAACTCACAGAGAACAGAGTGATTCACTTAGTGGAGGGAAACGGATACAAGGCAAGAAGGCATAAAGAAGCATAAGCTGGCAGAGGACGCTGGTTGGGGACTGGTTTCATATGATCCGACAGGACTCACAGGGAAGACCAGGGAAGCAATAGCAAGGACCTTGGATTCAGAGTATGGCTTCTTCCTATAAGTCTCATTCACCACATTTCTATCTGCCAAACACTCATATTTTAGCAATTGGCTATAGGGTCCTATCTTCTGCAGTTCTCTAAAGTCCCTCCTCTGAGATCCTGCCTTTTTTTGTTCAGACTTCCAGCATAACATGGTAGAAAAAGAAAGTCATCCAGAATATATCGAATCTGAGCTGTTTTGGATTAAATTCTTTGCCACTGCGATCTTCTCATGTCTGTATGTATGGAACTATTTCACTCTTTAACACTGCTTCATAGCATTCCATAGCATGGATTCATTTCCACAAAACTTCATTTATTTTCCATTTTTTTGCAGATGTTTATTTGTGACGTGATGCTTTTTCTTGTTCTTGAATTTCCTTAGTAATCAGTTAGGATAAAAATTCTTTTTGACATTTTTGTTATGTCTTCTGTTCTTTGCCTTCATATGTATACTTTATTTTTTTTTTTATTTAAAAAAAATTTTTTTTCAACGTTTATTTATTTTTGTGACACAGAGAGACAGAGCATGAACAGGGGAGGGGCAGAGAGAGAGGGAGACACAGAATCAGAAACAGGCTCCAGGCTCTGAGCCATCAGCCCAGAGCCTGACGCGGGGCTCGAAATCACGGACCGCGAGATCGTGACCTGGCTGAAGTGGGACGCTTAACCGACTGTGCCACCCACGCGCCCCTCATATGTATACTTTATTCTCTGTGTATTTACATATTTATTAGTTTGTATGCCTTTTATATAAATTAACCAACATAAATTTATTAAATTTATATACCCACACTATTTTACCTCTGTTTTATATGATGTAGATATTTTTCCCCAGATTGTCCCTTATATTTTCACTTTATTGATGGCATATTTTGTTACAAAAGGTGTTTATATTTTGGTACCATCAAATGTATCTGATGATTAAGAATGAAAAAGTTATCAGTCTTCTCCTTATGGATCCATGTTGTGGATATCCCATATTTTCTTCATAATAATTTCATGGTTTTATTTTTCTTACTTGTTTTGGTTTCCTTATTTTTCGATTTAGAACTAACTGGAATTTATTTTTGTCTTTGTAAAAAAAAAAAAAACAAAACCTCATAAAATTAGATTTTATCTCCCATCAATTGACCAATTGTTCTAACAGCCTTACTGACTAGGGCTTTCTTCTTAGTAATTTGTAATGCCATCATTTTCAAATTTCAAATTTCCACATATATTGTATCTAATTGTGGACTACCTGCTTTGGTCCAGGGATATATTTGTATACTTATGCATAGATATTATACATATTTAGTACATCTAGTTTTATGATACATTTTCATATCTGATACAGCAAGCATTCCCTTACTGTTTTTTGTTTTTCTTTTCAAAATCTTCTTGGCTGGTCTTCACATTTTAGTATCCCATACAAATTTTTGAGTTAGCTTTTCGAGTACTTGAAAAATTCCTTTTTAGATTTTTTAATTGAATTGTACAGTATTCTCGGGTTAATTTGAAAAGATTAAAATATTTCAAATATCAAGTCTACCAATCCATGAGCATTCTCTCCTTCCACATATTCAGATACGGTTTCATGCCCTCTAGTCACATTATGTGCTGTTTTTTACAAAGGTCGTGCGCATTTTTTGATATGCGTATCCTTACGTATTTTTATAACTTTGTTACTGTTATGAATGATATGCTTTTTATGATTATATTTCTTATTGATTTACTGAAATATTGACAGCTATTTGGTTATTTTATATTGATCTTGTATCTAGCCATGAAATTCTCCTTGCAAGTAGTTTGTAGACTAGAAAATCTTCTATACATATACAATCATAGAAATGCCAGTTATATCTGTAAAACTGCCATTTAAATCTCATTCTCAGGGTTCCTGAGTGGCTCAGTTTGTCGAACATCCAACTCTTGATTTTGGCCCAGGTCACGATCCCAGGATCATGGGACTGAGCCCCATGTCAGGCTCTGTGCTGAGCATGAGGGCTGCTTCAGACCCTCTCTCTTTCTATATGTCTCTTCCCCACCCCTCTCCCCCTAAAAACCCATTTTCATGATCTTTAACTTTTGTAAATAAGTATAATACATAGTAACAATGATGAAAATAAACATCCTTTTCTTGTTCCTGACTATAAAGTGAAAGTTATGGTTTCCTTGTTTAGAATGCTATTTCCATGCATTTCTGGTAAGGCCGTTTTGCTGTTGACTACTAACACTTCTCATTCTGTGGCACAGTTGAGGAAAAATGTTTGTGACCTGTAATCATTCTTCCCTAAATGAATGGGTGCTTCCTGGATGCTGGAATAAAAAATCCAGTCTCAGAATTCGAGGCTGATGTCTCCCATGGCTACTACAGAAGGTTCAGGATGGTCTATAGGTATATTAAAAGAAGAAACTTTGTCTGACTGTTTTCAGCATCTGATACCTCAGATATCTCCCTCTCCATGACCTTACAAGCCCCCGTAAAAGAGAGAAGGATTAATGGCTTAAAAGACAGTGAATGGCCAGCACATTTTTAAACACTGTAACAGAATCTATGCTTAATTGGTTTTATTACGTCTTGAAAAAACCAAATCAAACCAAACCAAACCAAAACAGGAAGACTCTGTAATTGAAGAAAGGATTGTTGAAACATTTTTACTTCCAAATTCAACCTAGATACACATTTATACAGCTCGCTAAATGTGACATGATCGTACATTCCAATGTATTCGTACTATTCAAGCTATCATTTAAGTTTTAATCATTTTCTCTGCAAACATGTTATCAGATATTCCCAAGTTGGATTAGTATTTGATAAATGACAAGAAAAATACTTGTGTATTTACATCTAGGGTTAGAATGAAAGAGGGAATGACTGCGGAGCATTCCAACACGTGGAGAAATTCAGCTCTACAAGAAGCTCTTTCTTTAGTTCCTATGACAGTAGAGAGAAAGCCTGAAAGAATTTAGTGCCAGAGACTGACAAAACTACAAGAGCAAAGGAAGGGCTTGTGTAAGAAAAAAGACAAAAAAATCCAGAATTTCATTTACTGGCTCAAGTTGTTGGGGAATAAAATATCCATTTTTGTGACACACGGCTCAATAAAGACCTGGACTGAAGAGAAGTGGGAGCATGCATTTTAGTTCATGGGCACCAGGAATTTAAGTATGTAACCACCTTGGGTCGGGGAGCAGCAAACTGTCATGAGAACATGCTCTGAGTCAAGTTGCTTAAGAATTTATTTTTCAGAACCAACTGGTAAGTTAATAATATTTTAGATGGAATTTGACTCCAGAATTCTCCCAGAGAAATGAACTGCTTGACCGGAAACAAAAGACAAGTACCTGGTTTCTTAACTCCAAGAAACCAAAAATATTGTGTTTCTTAGTCCAAGCATAGGTCTGACTACTAAGCAAATAGCTCGAAAAAGGGATTTATTTAGTTAGTTAGTTAGTCAGTCAGTCAGTCAATCAGTCCTTGGACCTATGGAAAATCAACAGGACAAAGTACTCTAGTGGAAAGGGCATGGGGTTTTTAATCTCATTCCCATATAAGTTGACGTAATGACTTGGGTATTTTGCAATTCACTTTCCTTCTGTGTCCCTTAGTTTTCTTAACTACAAAATGAATTCATGGACATGATATAAAACACACAAGAATTCTGTAGTGCAAGCCAGGCATCAAAAATACCAAATGCTCCATCTATATATAAACTAGTTGGTGTTGGTGACAGAGGGATGAAGGATCTACCTGCTGGCTTCCTGGTCTTCCTCCAACTTTGAGACATTTCTCAATAAAATACGGGTCCCTGTGGTTCTCTCTCACCTTCTGAGATTCTGAGTTATGTGTCCTGTTGAGCGTTGTTCTTTGTCTCTAGTGTCTTTTTAAATGGGTGTGCTCTATAAGTAGCAGTTCAGTACCAAGCTTTCACTGAAGCTTCCCTGTTAGGCCAGGTGGTCCCAGGGTTATTCTTCCCACAAGCACTGCAGTCCAGTCTGTTTCAAGTTTTGTGATGCTAGATACTGGCTGGAAATTTTCAGTCGAGACTTGAAATGCAGCCCATTTTTAGATTCCTATGGGGAAAGCAAACGAAAATTATTCAAGTTAACATTGAACCAGAAATATTTCTGACCCCTCACTAACTTCTGAAGGAATCCCTGCCTTTAGTACTAAAAGAGAGATGTAGTTGCTAAATTTAAAGCTAGACTATATACTGCCTGAGGGAAGGTAACATATGTACCTTGTCGTTTTAAAAATGATTTGTTTCAAAAATCATTTCACTGAGGTGTAAGTGACACACAAAAGCTGTACATATTTAATGCAGGCATCTTAATGAGTTTGGAGATAAGTATATAGCCATGAAACTATCACCAATAATCTATGCCATAAAATAGCCATCAAACTCCAAAAGTTTCCTCCCACCTTCTCCTCCTCCTTCTTTTTCTTGCTATTATTTGTTATTTTGGGATAGGAACACATAATATCTACATTCTTAGCAAATTTTAAAGAATATAATGCAGTAACTATAGGAACTATGCTGGATGGTAAATCTCCAGGACTTATTCATCCTGCCTAACTAAAACTTTGTTCCCTTTGTCTACTACATCCTGATTTCTCCTTCCTCCCATCTCCTGGCAACAACCATTGTACTCTCTATTTTTATGAATTTGACTATTTTATATTTCTCACATAATTGGTATCATATGGTATTTGTCTATCTGTGTCTGGCTTATTTCACTTAGCATAATGTCCTCCAGGTTCATCTGCGTTGTTGCAAATGCAGAACAAAATAGAGTTTAAGTCAAAACTATCTTAAGAGACAAAGAAAGTCATTATATAATAACAATAGGGTCAATTTACCAGGATGATATCACAATTATAAGCATATTTGCACCCAACGTATCAGAGTGCTTGAGTATGTAAAGCAAACACTGACAAATCTGAAGGGAGAAATAGCCATACATTAATAGTAGGAGACTTCACTATCCCATTTTCAATAATGGATAGATCATTCAGACAGAAAATCAATGAAGAAACAGCAGACCTTAGCAATATAGACCAAATGAACTTAACATACATCTACATTACATCCCATCTAATGGCAGCAGAATACACATTTTCTCTAGTGCATATGGGAAGTTCTTCAGGATAGAATCCATGCTATATCACAAAACAAGTTTTAATAAATTCAAGAAGACAAATAATTCCAAGTATCTTTTCCAACCATGACAAAATAAAACCAGAAAAAAAAGCATAAAAAGGACAATGGGAGATTAAACAACACACTATTGAACAACCATGGGATCAAACAAGAAAATTGAGAGAGAAATTAGAAAATATTTTGAGACAAACAGAAACAAAATGCAACATACTAAAACTTATGAAGTACAGGAAAAGTAGTACGAGTAGAGAAGTTCCTAGTGATAAATGCCTACTTTAAAAAACAAAGATCTCCAATACCTCAAGAAACTAGAAGAGGAAGGACAAACTAAGCCCAAAGTTAGTGAACAGGAGAAAACAGTAAAGATTAGAGCAGAAATTAAAAAAAAAAAAAATTGAAAAACAACAGAAAAATCTATGACACTAAGAGTTTTTTTTTCCATATAAACAAAAGTTGACAAACCCTTACCTAGAATAACCAAGCAAAGAAGAGAAAAGACTGAAATAAATAAAATGAGAAATAGAGGAGACATTTCAAAGGATGCCACAGAAATAAAAAAAACAATTAAAAAGGATGATTATGATTAATTATATGCCAAAATGGGACAATCTGGAAGAAATGAATAAATTCTTAAAAATATACAGTGTGCTAAGACTGAAACAAGAATAGAAAGCATGAACAGATCGATAACATACATTGAAGCAGTAATCAAAAGTCTCCCCCTAAAGTAAAGCTCAAGACCAGATGGCTTCACAGGTGATTTCTACCAAATATTTAAAGAATTAATATCAATTTTCCCAATCTTTTCCAAAAAATAGAGTATGAAGGAGAGTACTTCCAAACTCACTTTGGTACCAAAGGGAGACAAAACACCGTAAGAAAATAAAACTATCTCTTCCCAGTTCTTTAATTTAATCCCATTAGTTAATGTGCTCTGTTTTTGATGGGCCAACCATTTCTGAAGGCCATAGTGTAGGTCGCCTGTAATGCAATCTCATTATTCTCTCTAATTACCAGAAACTATGGTATGCAGTGTGTAAACGGTGTTTTAAATGACTGAAGGTGATGTCTATTCTCCTTTCCATCTCCAACACAGATGATTGGACCAGGAATAATAGATAGGTGTCCAAAAGTATCAAATGCAGAGCCCTGGGGAGCCTGATTTGGAAAGTTGGTTTATGCTAATCAGATTCTCTCCTTCAGGAATGGAAACTCAGAGAGAACACACTTATGAGCTGTGGAATGTCTGGCTCCACTCAGTCAATGGTATGTGTAGTAACAGAAAGTCTGTCATTAACGAGAGGTGATATGGAAAACAAGGGAGATTTTTAGAAGGTAGGCAGAGATAATTTTTTTACATTGGGAAAAACCCACAAAAATGTTTCCTGCTGGTGAAGAGTTCATAGAAAGATCTAGAAGAAAAAATATAACTTAAAAATTGTACAGCAAGAATGAAGCTGGAACCTTACCTAATATCCTAAACAAAACAAAACAAACACTAAAAATCAAAGACCTAAATGTAAAACTTAGAACTCTTAAAAAAAAAAACATAGAGGAAAATTTCATAGCATTGGATTTGACAATGATATCATATATATGGCACCAAAGTGTAGGCAACAACAACAAAAATAGACAAAGTAGACTTCATGAAATTTTAAAAAGAAGTATATTAAAAAACGATATCACCAGAATAATAAGGCAACCCACAGAACAGGAAAAACATATTTTCAAATCATATCTGATAAGGAATTAATATCTGGAATACATAGAGAACTCTTAAAATTCAACAAGTAAATAAAAACAACCCAATTCAAAAATGGGCAAATGACTTTTCTCCAAAGAAGATATACAAATGGCCAATAAGCACATGAAAATATGTTAAACACCCCTAATCATTAGGGAAATGCAAAATCAAAACCACAATGACATATTACCTCATACCCATTAAAAAACAGAAAACAAAAAGCATTGGCAAGGATGTGGAAAAATTAGAATCCTTGTGTATTGTTGGTAGGAATATAAAATGGTACAGCCATTGTAGAAAACAGGATGGTGATTCCTTAAAGATTTAAACATAAAATTACTATATGATCCAGCAATTCCATTTCTGGGTATATATCCAAAATAACTGAAATCAAGGTCTCAAAGAGATATATGTACATTAATTTTCATAATGGTATTATTCACAACAGTTAAAATGCAAAAGCCGCCCAAGTGTCCATTGACAGACTAATGGATAAGCAAAACATGGTGTAAACATACAGTGGAATGTTATTCAGCCTTAAAAAGAGAAGTTCTACTGTATGCTACCACATGAATGAAACTTGAGATAATTATGCTCATTGAAATAAGCCAGTCAGAAAAAAAACAAATAGTGCATTTTTCCACTTATATAAGGTACTTATAGGAGCCAAATTCATGGAGAACCAAAGCAGAATACTGGTTTTCAGAAGCTGGGGGGCAGGTAGGGAAAACGGGGAGTTAGTGTTTTAAGGATATAAATTTTCAGTTTTACAAGATGAAAAGAGTTCTGGGGATGGATGGTGGTGATGGTTGCACAACACTATTAATGTATGTAATACACACTATACTGCACCCTTAAAAATGCTTAAGATGGTATTTTTTTTATTTGAGAGAGAGAGAGAGAGAGAGAGAGAGAGAGAGAGAGAGAGAGAACATCAAGGAGAGGGGCAGAAAGAGACAGAGAATGAATCCCTGTGCTCAGCGCAGAGCCCGACAGAGGGCTCGAGCCAAAATCAAAAGTCGCACACTCAACCGACTGAATCACGCAGGTGCCCCAAGATGGTAAATTTTATGTTATGTTTACCAGATCACAATAAAAAAGCTGGAAATAAAATATTATACTGCAGGCAACTAATACTAAGATTGAATGATAGGTGGTTTGGGAGTATGTAGGTGGGATATTTTAATCAAGGGAGGGATGGGGTGGAGTTGATTACTGACCTTGGAAAATCCAGAAAGAAGAGCTGTTGTCCTAAACCCCACTTAACCCCAAGTTAACCTCAAGTTAACTCTGCAGATGTTTGCCGTTGCTGTGTTTCTATGAAATGCTACATGACAATTATTATTGTCAACTTCAGGGGGATTATCAATGAGAAGAATATGCTTCTAATCCTTATTTCATTTACCACAGAATGGGATCAGATCGCATGTGATCTGCCTCATGGCCCTCGGCACATGGTTTCCTATAACGAAAGGAACAGCTAGAAGAAACCTTAGTGATGATTTAGTCTAAATGGAAAACTAAATAATTTAGCCAAGGCCACTGAGTTATTAGAGAGCTGGATGTGTGAAGCCAATTCCGTTGCCCTAGGTTACACAGGCTTCATAGATGCGGTACATACAGCTCATGGACTGATGGTAAGATGTTACTTCTTGACACAAGTTATTCTTTTTTTAAATGTTTATTTATTTTGAGAGAGAGAGAGAGAGAGAGAGAGACAGAGAGAGAGACAGAGAGACAGAGAGACAGAGAGAATCCCAAGCAGGCTCCTTTTGTTAGCACAAAGCCTGATGCGGGACTCCATCTCATGAATCATGAGATCATTACCTGAGATGAGATCAAGAGTCAGATGCTTCACCAGCTGAACCACCCGGGTGCCACAAGACACAACTATTCTTGCAGATATTTGAGAGTAAATCTTGATGATATATATGACCCTGCCACTGACATATCTGGGAATTAGCAAATTAATGGGTCACGTCTGACAAAAGTAAAGTGTTGGTCTTGATGGGGTAATGTTAAATAAATGTAGGAGTCAAATTAGTGTGGTAGAAAATAGGCGTTCTCTGAATAGTGATGACTTAGGATATCAATGGTGCACATGAAATGACATAACCAATTTCTCTACTCACTAGGCCATAGGTAGCCTCCCAATCTATCACTGAATGTTGTGCTCTCTGATTTCATCTACTTCTCAAAATGTTACTGACATCAAAGTAAGCCCCTAGCTTTTCATGAGATACCTGTGTAAAAACTATTCACTCTTATTCACATATGAGCAAATATTCTATTCTTCTGGAAGATATGTCATTTAAAAATCTTAAATAGATTCTTCTATAAAAACCAGAATTGCTGCTTCAGGATATATTAGAGTCTTTGATATTATTACTTGTGTAGAGAATGCATTTTTCATAAAATATCATAGAATGGAGCTGGTTTTCATCTATACCTGGAATGACAGAGAACATATGAGTATGATGCATATATTAATATATGAGTGTATGGCACACTGTAATATGCTTGATCAAAATTTAGCCACTTATTCTTTAAAAACCTGATCAAAGCAAATGGAAACAGGGACAAATTAGAGAAAAGAATAAAAGAGGAAAAAAATATACCAAGAGCATTGTTTCTGGACATTTCTACCAGTTATTAAATTAAAAAAAAAACACTGATGAGGTGCCTGGGTGACTCAGTCCGTTGGGCATCCAACTTTAGCCCAGGTCATGATCTCACACTCCTCGAGCCCCACGTAGGGCTCTGTGCTGACAGCTCAGAGCCTGGAGCCTGCTTCAGATTCTGTGTCTCCCTCTCTCTGCCCCTTCCCCACTCATGCTCTGTCTCTCTCTCTCTCCTTCAAGAATAAACATACATTTAAAAAATATTTAAAAAACCACACTGGTATTATTTCTTTTCATCTCTGTGTCATCTTTTCTTTAGTCTCCACATGATTTCTATAGATCGCATATCCTGTTACTACTATACTCAGAGATAGTGTGTATTTGAATAATCCAGGTTTGAGGAGTAAAGAAATATATTGGTAATAGCGCAAGGCAAGATTTGGACAGATGGAATGAATGGAAAGGGTTTGGCAGGGATGAGGAGAACAAGGAGGGAAAGGGAGGGAGAGAGAGACAAAAGAGAGAAAGAAAGGGAGGGAAGGCAAGAGAGAGAGAGAGAGAAAGAGAGAGAGAAGGGAAGGGAAGGGAAGGGAAGGGAAGGGAAGGGAAGGGAAGGGAAGGGAGGGGAAGGGAGGGGAAGGGAAGGGAGTAAGTGATCAGTAAAATTTATGTTCTGCCACCCAGTCCCCAGTGTAAGCGTGAAGAATCTTAATTACTAGAAACTCAGATGTATACAGAAGGTTGAAAGTGTTCTTCTCCAGGGACACTGACAATTATTTTAAGTTATTTACTTTGGGACCACTTTTAATTTTGAACAGTAGCTGTTTGAATTCACAAGCTGTACAAAGATGTACATTCCAGTGAGGGCTACTAACGTATAACAATGGGTTTACAGTTATTTTGTACCTGAAAAAAGAAAAAAAAAAGAAAAACATCATTTCTGTGACTTTAGGAGAGAACGCACTGCAATAAGCCTTTGAGAAATGCCAAAAAATACACTAAACCTATATTTGTGTTTCATGTTTATGCAATATCTTTTGCAGGTGTAGTAAAATATTTTGCAATACAAAATTGGAGCATTTTAAGTATTGAGTGTCAATCTAAAACTCCTCTTCTTGAAACAGAGGTATATTTCCCTGTCATTTTAGCTTCAACTCCATGATTTTTCATAGTCGTGAATTCATTTTTTTCAACATAGTTTATTTGCCTATCATTTATCTACCATCTACCATGTGTTTTTCTAAGTGTTGGCATAGAGTAGAGTTTAATATAGACAGTGTCTTTATTCTCATGGAGTTCATAGTGTTGGAAGATGTAGGTCATGTAAGCACCTACTGTATATAATACATCCTAAATGGTATAAAAATTAAAAAAAAAGAATATTTAAATCATATAGCAAAGTCTTTAGCAGTCATTTCTTTGAGCCTTCCATTGGAAAGGAAAAGAATTGTTTTTAGATTATCCTTTGTAAATGGTTATCATTCGTTTCTGCTTAAATATATTAACAATAAGTAGCTCACTAACTTGTATGTGACATATCATTTCTTGTTTAGTTCTATTTAGAAGATGTTCATCATATATTTATGGTAGACTGTTGGTTGCCCCCAAATCCATTCTCTTCTGACTTTACAGGAATAGAGACTTAACTAATATACAGCTCTATAGCTGAATACTCTATTTCTTAATCTGTTTCAGCAAGGTGTGTCCATTTGACTAAGTTGTAGGCAAATAAACAAAGGATAAATAATATATGCTACATCTTGCCGTTAAAACAATTAGAAGTGTACTGTCCTGTACTCTTTACTCCTTACCGTTGGCTAGAAATCTCAAGGACTGAAGGAACTATTTTGGCTCTGGAATTCAACTCATATATCCAAGATGACAGGAGTGTCCCTTCAGTCCTGGAACATTTACTTTAGGTGAAAGAGAAATACACTTTTTCTTACTCAATCTACTATGCTTATCATGTCTCTGTTACAGCAGCTTAGAGTGTACCCCCAACAAATACAACAATCACCTTGTACTAGCATAGACAGACTGATTTCCTTTCATAGGCTAGTCTTTTAAATATTTTACAACAGCTATAAAATCCCCTTTTTATTTAAAGCATTTAACAAGTATTCATTGAGTACTTACTACTGCAGGGAATGATGTTAGGAACTGAGAAGTGGTGGGGGAGGGATGGTGGGAAGAGGGAGGTTAAGTTGTCAGAGCCTCTGAGTACAGCTGTGAGAAAGTCTCAGCCAGGTCAAATAGAGCCCCAGAGGAAAGATGGTCCATTGTGAATGTTGTGGTGGATTTCAAAGTTGTCAGTTAACTAGTTCCTCATAGCAGGTTTTTCTTTTTTCCCTTCCTTCCTTCCTTCCTTCCTTCCTTCCTTCCTTCCTTCCTTCCTTCCTTCCTTCCTTCCTTTCTTTCTTTTCTTGTTTCTTTTCCAGAGAAGGAGATCTTAAGAGCACACTCTTATGGCTTCCAAATGTGTGGGTTATGTTAATAATGTAGATATCACTGTAGGATATTCTCTGACACTCAAAAAGTTTGAATACTTTTTTTTCTAGAATTTTTACTTTATTATAATCAAATAGTAAATATTAACTACTATAGGAAGAGAGAGAAAGAGCTTTAGAAGCAATGAGACACAGTCTCTTGCTTTAAGCTTATATTCTAGACAGTAAAAAAATGATATATAATTTTTAAAAGTTATAAGATTCATTTCTACTTATTGGCAGAAATACCGACTTGCGGAATGGTAATGAAAGAAACATTCACAAATGAAAATGAGGTTGAGAAATGATAAGAACACAGTGAGCTTCAGTATGGAAATCACAATTGCAAGAAAAGTTGTGGAACAATGAATAGACCAGAAGTTAGGGCAAAAGTGGAATGGCTCCTTACCCACCGATGAAGGATGGATGAATTATGACCTCCAAGGATTTTAAATATAGCCAAGAAAGAAGAAAAGGCAAAGGCAAAGACAAGAACAGAGAGGGAACTCAAATACAATGTAATGAGCTTGAATTGAAGTTTTGGTGCTCTAGTGTTATATAAGATTCAGATCCACACTGAAGGAGGCTGTGACTTGGGTGTTGTCACAAAGTCCTTAAGGTTTTAGGAGATGGGAGTTGTAACTAAGCACTTCATAAAGCTACGATCCCATAAAGCTAGGCCATAAAAAGCAAGCTAGAAAAATAGCTCTCACTAGCCCAGAGGCGTAGTAATAATGCTTGCTACCTGCCTTTGGATTTGCACACAAAATAAAGATGAACGAATAATGATTTAAAAAAGTATTTCATGTGAATTAAAAAAAACCAGCCTATGAGCGCTACAATTATGATACCTTCATATTGACATCAGCATGGCAATCCCAAGTTAACTGTCAATATGCCATCAAGGGTGGAGCAATGTCATATGTAAAGTCCTGTCAGGAATAAGCCAAAATTATTCTGAGAAGATACATTAATGCCCTAGAGCACATGGAGCTCCCAAAGAAAAATATGAATCCCTATTGAAGATGAACTTACAATTAAATTAAAGCCATGTAAGGAAAACATCTACCACAAAGAAAAATGAACAGACATAATAAGCAAGAAATTTTAAACCCCAAGATCTAGAAGAAGTAGAATATCTGAAAGAGAATATTAGAAGCATAAGTTTGTTAGCTCTAAAAGGGATGGAAGTCATAATATGAGAGATAGGGGTGCCTGGGTGGCTCAGTCGCTTGAATGACTGACTTCGGCTCAGGTCATGATCTTGCAGTCTGTGAGTTCAAGCCCCACGTCAAGCTCTGCGCTGACAGCTCAGAGCCTGGAGCCTACTTTGGATTCTGTGTCTCCCTCTGTCTCTGCCCCTCCCCTGCTCATGCTCTCTCTCTCTCTCTCTCTCTCTCTCTCTCTCTCTGTCAAAAATAAACATTAAAAAAATTAAGAATGAGACATAAAAGGTCATAAATGAAAAAATGGAGCATCAAGAAATGGAGTCATTGAAGTTTTAAGACAAATTTAAAATTAATTAAATAAAATAAATGGATTATTTAAAGATCAGAGTAGACACAGCCAAAGATGTTTGTGAGCTTGGAGACATATATAAGCAAAATATCGAAAATAATCATAGAAATAAAATGGAAAACATAAAAATATGGTTGAGAAACAGGTAACATGAAATAAGAAGGCCAGGTGTTTGCTTATATACAGTTCTGATGAAGTATCTGAGGATAATAGATAATATTCAAAGGTATGAGATTTTTCCAGTATTGAATCCAGCAAAATATTTTAATTCCACATGAAAATATAGTTTTTATAGAAATGCATTCAAATATTAGAAAACTATATAATGTAATTCACTACATCAATAGGTCAAATGGGAAATATTTGATCATGTAAACAGATACAGAAAGATCATTTGATAAACTTAATGATCAATTCATAAGAATCAGCTTCTTAGTACACTAGAAAAAAAGACAACTGTCGTACCCTGATAGAGTGTATCTATCAAAATCAACCTTAATTACAATACATGAGAAGTCGTCTGACCAAATGAATTAAAAAAAAAAAACCTTTTATATACAGACAACAAACTGAGAGTGATGGGGGTAGGGGGTAAAAGAGTGATGGGCATTGAGGAGGGCACTTGTTGTCTGGGATGAGCACTGGGTGTTGTATGTAAGTGATAAATCATGGGGATCTATACCCCAAACCAAGAGCACACTGTATATACTGGATGTTAGCTAACTTGACAATAAATTATATACAATAAAATAAAATTAAAATAAAATTAAAAATAAAAAAAAATGATTCCTATCATTATGTTTACTCAAAATTGTGCTGAAAGTCTCAGATAATACAATGAGAGAAAAAAGTAAAGGAAGTAAAAGGCTGAAGAATTTGAAAAGAAGAATCTAAACTTATTATTAATAGGGCACTGTCTAAGAAAATTCAAAAGAGTATGTGTAAAATATAGAAGTAATAAGAGTTCAGTAAGATTGCCAGGTAAAGATCAGCCTACATAGATCAATATTGTTCTAATATATCAGCACAATCCATTTAAAAATAGAACTTAAGAAATCCCCTTCCCAATAAGCACAAAACCACATAAAGCATAAATCTAACCCAAATACTCTAGATGTTTATGAAAAGGACATAAAGTATTATGTTCAAGGATGGAAAGATCCTGTACCATAAGGATGATGTTTCTTTCAAAATTTATACATGTGATGCAGTACCAATTATTATTGGTTATACTTTTTGGGAACTTGGCAAACTGATTGAAATGTATGTGATATTGCTTTAGGGGTAAACAGACGAGTGGAGGAGAAGAGTGGGCTCACAAACAGACTCAAACATATAAGGTACCTTGTAATATTACCACATGAGACCTAAATCTTCTTTGCCTTCTCAGATTTCCTTGATCTTTCTCTCTTGATTGGCTACTGGGTACCCTCTCAGCACCAGTTGGTTGCTTTAATAGAGTAACGGAGCCCACTGGAGTAACAGAAAAACAGCCGGCTGTGGAGCGTGGAATATGGCTTTGTGAGAACAGGCAGAGGGTTAGAAATGGAGCCCAGGTGTGCAGGAGCAGCTGGCTCCCTGTGTCGTGCCCAGTGACCAATGGAACCACAGAAGAGGGAAGCAGACAGGCAGATGCATTTCCTCCCGTGCTTCCTCCCTCCCTCCCTCCCTCCCTCTGTCTCTCTCTCTCCTGGACAAATCTAAGCTAATCCATACTGTAGTTTTGCCAGAGGATCCTGGAGGGAGCCCTGTGTCTGCAGCCAGCACCCTTGGAAGCAGCAGAGACACGGGGTAAACTTCTTTCACATCGTTCCCTACATCGCTTTCATTTTTTCCTCACCCTTATTACTTCAGCTTGCATTTTGCGAATGCAGTATTAGCCCTCAATCTTGGCCTAGAACTTGCTTTCTAGAAAACCTTGCCTGAGAAGCTGCAGGTGATATTAAAATACAGCATTTTAAGGACACAACAATTTAATAAATGTGTTTGAGGGGAAAGTGGATTCTTATGTCACACCAAACCAAAAAAAAAAAAAAAAGTTCTAAATAGTTTAGAGACATAATTATGAAAAGCAAACATGTAGAGTCTGAAAAATAAAACACAAGAAATTATCTTTCACTAAGTCAGATTAAGGAATATTTCCTGAATAAGCCTTAAAAGGTAAAGCTTAAAGAAAAATATAGACTCATTTGATCCATTAATAGTATATATTTAAATATACATAGGTGGAGAGGTGGATATAATATTTGGTTTAAAAAAAGATTAGATATGTTATTACATAGGACATATAGAGAAATTATCTAAATCAAACAAAGCAAATAAGTGCCCATGTACTGTGTTAGTATTGAAAATATTAAGGGGTGCCTGGGTGGCTCAGTAGGTTAGGCTCATCTGACGTTGGCTCAGGTCATGATCTCACAGTTTGAGTTCAAGCCTTGCGTTGGGCTCTGTGCTGACAGCTCAGAGTCAGGAGCCTGCTTCGGATTCTGTGTCTCCCCCTCTCTCTGCCCCTTCCCTGCTTGTGCTCTCTCTTTCTCAAAAATAAATAAAAGTTAAAAAAAATAAAAAAAAAAAAGAAAATATTGAAAAGAGCCCAGATTCTGCATGTATTCTGATGGCAGTTTTAAAATGACGACCTACAGGCCTGGATGTGGTACAAAATAAAGGAAGGAACCAAAGGTGGTTGTAATGTTTTTGGCCCCAGTAATTGAAAATATGGTTGCTATCAACTGATTCAGAAGACTCTCAGGGGAGCAAATGTATGGGAGATCAACATTACATGTTTGGACATATAAAATTATAGATGTCAATTAAATACCTAAGAGGAGAAGTCAAGTATACACTTGGATATTTGAGTTGGAACTACAGTGAAGCCTGAGCTGTATCTACCCATCTGACGATGTCGATTAAATGACTGGTATTTAAAAGCATGTGATGGGATGAGCTCACCAAAGGTGTGAATGTTTGCAGAGCAGAGAAGAGGGACAAGTGTAGGGACTGAGCATTATGATACTCCAACAGTCAGAGGCTGGAAATAAGAGGAAAAAATAGTAAAGGAAACGAAGAAGAAGTGAACAGTTTGGGTAGGAGGAAAATAAGAGTAGAGCATCTTGGAAGCTAAGCTACAAGAGTGTATCTAGGAGGAAGTGATTAGCTGTCAAATTCTGGTGATTTGTTAAGAAATATGAGTGAGAAATGACTCCTGGAGCTAGGAGAGTAGAAATCACTGACGATGTTGGCAAGAATACCTCTAGTGTTGTAACAGGTGTGAAAGCCTAACTGAAGTAGACCAAAAAGAGGATCAGAGAAGAGGAGTCGAACAGAAAGAATGGACAACTCTTACAGGAATTTTGCTTTCAAATGGTACCAAGAAAATGAGGAAATGATGACACTAAAAGTGGACTCCAGAGAAGTGTGTTACGATGGGAGGAAATAATAGCATGGTTACATCACATATACCTACATATATGAAGACAGAGGAAGAGAGACATTTTTTAATGTGGTTTATTTTTTATGTTGTGAGAGGTACAGATGAACAGTTAAAGACATACGGATACCCAATTGTTCCATTATTTGTTGAAAACATTATGCTTTCTCCACTAAACTGAGTATACCTTTGTAAAAAACGAGTTGAATACATGTGTAAGTATATTTCCATTTCATTGATCTATTTATCAATCTCTATGTCAAGAGTAGATAATAACTCCTGAAGTTTAGATGGGATCCTCTTTTTACAAAATAATTTGGGATATTTTAGGTCCTTTGCATTTCCATATGAGTATTAGATTAAGCTTGTCAATTTGGATTTTTATTGGGATGACAATGAATTTGGGAAATTGACGTTTAAATTATATTGAGTCTTTTCAATCAATATATACAATATATTGTGTAATTTATTTATACATTCTTTAAATTTCCTTCAGCAATGCTTTGTGAATTTATGCACAGGTCTTGCATATCTCTTAACAATTTTTTTCTCAAAGCATTTCATGTTTTTGATGCTATTTTAAGTGAGTATTTTATGCAAAAAAAATTTTAAAAATGAAATCCTACCACTTAAAAATTAAGCCATAATTTTTTTTCATACAAAGGGAGGAATATACCCATTTAAAATAGATTTAATCTCATCTGTTAATCATTTAGCAAAATTGTGGAAAGAATACTTAACATGAGATCTGCCCTGATAAGTGGTAATGTTTTCAATTCAATTTTTAATTGTTTATTACTGGTGTACAGCAATACAGCAATATAGTTGGGTTTTTATGTTGATCTTGAATCCTGAAATCTTTCTAAACCCGCTTATTAGTTCTGATACTATTTTACTAGATTACGTAGAACATTCCACACAGATAATCATGTGTCTCTGGAAAGGGCACACTCTTTTTTGTTCCTTTCTAATAAGAATGCCTTTTGTTTCTTCTTCTTGCCTTGCACATGCTAGGGACTTATCAGAAGTGAACAGAAATAAAGACAACAGGCATCTTTTCCTTATTTCTCATTCTAGTAGGAAAGCATTCAGGTTTTGGCCATTACGTTGTCAGCTATAGGTTTCTTGCAGATGCTTTACTAGGTTAAGAAAATTCCTGTATATTCCTAGTTTGCTGAAGGATTTTATTCTAGAAATTCATGTTGGATTTTATCAAATGCTTTTACTGCTTCTGTGAGATATGCTTAGGCTGTTTTTTTTCTTTAGTCTCTTAAAAAAGTTAATTACATCACTTTTTAAATATGTTAAATAAATCTTATACTTCTAAGATAGATCATACATTCATAATGTATTATGTTTTAAACATATTCTTGGATTTAATTTGTTAAAATTTTGTTAGGATTTTCTTTTTATTTTCATAAGGGATATAGGCCTATAGTTTTCTTATAATGTCTTTGTCTCATTTTGGTCTCAGAGTGACATGGGCCTCATAGAATGAATGGACAAGGATTCCTTCTTCAATTTTCTGGAAGAATTTGTGTAGAATTGATATCATTTCCTCATTATAAGTTTGTTAGAATTTACCATTGTTGACCTCTGAGACTGGAGGTTTAGCTATGGGAAGGTTTTTAAAAACAAATTCAATTTCTTTAATAGAAGAAGGGTTAATCAAGTTAGCTATTTTTCCTTTCAAGTTGTTCATTTCATCTAATTTGTGGAATTTATTGGCAAAATAATTCATAATAAATGTTCGTATCCTTTTAATCTTTGTAGAAGGTTATGTCATGTTGTCTAATTTCTGATGTTAATAATTTGTATTTCCTTATTTATTGTCTTGATTACTCTGGCAAGTGGTTCATCAATTTGACTTTTTCAGGCTTTGTTTCATTTATCTTTTCTATTGTTATCTGTTTTCCATTTCATTTATTTCTCCTCTGATCTTTATTATTTCCTTTCTTCATATCAATCGAGGGTTCATTAGTTATTGTTTTTTTCTCTAATTTTTAAGGTGAAAATGGAAGTCATTAATTTGAGACCTTTTTCTTTTTCTAATATAGATTTTTTTAAGTAACATTTTTTCTTTAAGCACTTCTGTAGCTACATCTCACAAATCTTATGCTTTGTTTTCATTTTCATTCATTTTGAAATAATTTCTAATTTTCTTTTGAATTCCATTTTTGATCTAGGAGTTACTTAGAAGTGTGTTATTTAGGTGTTGAGTTTGGTAAGTTCTTCACAGATTTTTGATACTAACCCTTTATCTGTTATGTCATTTGCAAATATCTTCTCCCATTCCATTGGATTTTAGTTTTGTTGACTGTTTCCTTCGCTGTGCAGAAGCTTTTTGTCTTGATGAGGTCCCAAAACTCAACACCCAAAACCCAAATAATCCAGTGAAGAAATGGGCAGAAGATATTAATAGACACTTTTCCAAAGAAGACATCCAGACGGCTAACAGACACATGAAAAGATGCTCAACATCACTCATCATCAGGGAAATACAAATCAAAACCACAATGAGATACCAGCTCATACTGGCCAGAATGGCTAAAATTAACTCAGGAAACAAAAGATATTGGTGAAGATATGGAGAAAGGGGAACTCTTTTGCACTGTTGGTAGAATGCAAACTGGTGCAGCCACTCTTGGAAACAGTGTGGAGTTTCCTCAAAAAATCAAAAACAGAACTACGCTACAATGTAGCAATTGTACTACTGGGTATTTATCCAAAGGATACAAAAATGCTGATTCACAGGGGCACATGCACTGTTTACAGCAGTGCTGTCAACAATAGCCAAATTATGGAAAGAGACCAAATGTCCCTTGACCGATGAATGGGTGAACAGATAAAGAGAACATATGTACATACACACACACAATGGAATACTACTCAGTGATGAAAAAGAATGAAATCTTATCATCTGCAGCAATGAATGGAGCTAGAAGGTATTATGCTAAGCAAAATAAGTCAGTCAGAGAAAGACAGATATCATATGATTTCACTCATACGTGTAATTTGAGAAACTCAACAGGTTAACATAGGGCAAGGGAAGGAAAAATAAGATAAAAAGAGAGAGGGAGGCAAACCATAAGAGACTCTTAAAAATATAGAGAAAACTGAGGGCTGCTGGAGGGGATGAGTGGGTGAGGGAATGGGTTGAATGGGTGATGGGCACTAAAGAGGGCACTTTTCAAGATAAGCAATTTGGTGCCATATGTAAGAGATGAATCACTGGTTTCTACTCCTGAAGCCAAGACTATATACTGTATGTTAACGTGAATTAAAAAAAAAAAAAATAAAAACCTAAACAAAAATATATAAAACATAACACGTAAGAAACTAAAAAAAAAAAAAATCATGTTATTTAGTTACTGTATTACTTGAGGGATTTTCCAGACATCTTTCTATAAGTTATTTCTAATTTATTTGCACTGTGGTCAGAGAACATACATTTTGTGACAAAAATCCTCGTAACTTTGAGATTTGTTTATGGTCCAAAAAATGGTTGATAACTATACATTTTCCTTATGTCCTTGAAGAAAATACATATTGTGATGTTGTTATTTTAAGTCTTCTATGAATGTCAGTTAAGTTTATTGATACTGTTTTTCAAGTCTTCTATATCACTACTGATTTACTGTCTGCATATTCCATAAATTATCAAAAGAGGGGTGCAAATTTATTTCTCCTTGGTATTCTACATTTTTTTCTGTATGGGATTTGGTTTATTATTGACTTCATGTAAGTTTAGGATTATTATTTACTGTTGGAAATTGATGCTTTTTTCATCATCAAACGACTTTTTTTCCTGTTAATATTCATTGCTCCGAAAACTCATACTATTATAGTCACTTCCACTTTCTTTTGAACAGTGTTACCTTAGTATATATTTTTATACTTTAATCTATTTCTGTCTTTAAATTTAAAGTGAATTTCTGAGGTGCTTGGCTGACTCGGTCAATTAAGGATCTGAGTCTTGATTTCAGCTCAGGTCGTGATGCCAGGAATGTGGTGGGGAACCCCACGTTGGGCTCTGCCTGAGCATGGAGCCTCCTTAAGATTCTCTCTCCCTCTCCCTCTGGTCCTCCTCCCCAAAATAAAATAAAATAAAATAAAATAAAATTAAATTAAATTAAATTAAATTAAATTAAATTAAATTAAAAAAATAAAAGCGCATTTCTTTTTTTTTTTATTTTTTTTTCAATGTTTATTTATTTTTGGGACAGAGAGAGACAGAGCATGAACGGGGGAGGGGCAGAGAGAGAGGGAGACACAGAATCGGAAACAGGCTCCAGGCTCCGAGCCATCAGCCCAGAGCCCGACGCGGGGCTCGAACTCACGGACCGCGAGATCGTGACCTGGCTGAAGTCGGACGCTTAACCGACTGTGCCACCCAGGCGCCCCAAATAAAGTGCATTTCTTATAGGGAGAATATAGTTGGGTCTGGATTTTTCTTTTTAATAGTCTTTCAATGCCTAACTTTATTCGGCATATTTAGACTATTTACATTTTTTTTTTATTTATTTTTGAGAGAGAGAGAGAGAGAGAGAGAGAGAGAGAGAGAAGGGCGGGATAGAGAAATGGAGATACAGAATCTCAAGCAGCCTCTTGCTGTCAGCACAGAGCCCAGTGTGGGGCTCAAACTCACCAACCGTGAGATCATGACCTGAGCCAAAATCGAGTCAGATGCTTAACTGATTGAGCCACCCAGGCGCCCTTAGACTGTTTACATTTAATGTGATTATTTATCTGAGTTAAACTTTCATTTCACTTTGATTTTATTTGTCCCATCTCTCCTTTGTTCTTTTCTTCCCTTGTGCTTTCTTTCACATAATTTGAGTATTCGTGATTCCTTTTTATCTCCTCTTTTGTCTTATTAGCTACAAGTCTTTTTTTTTTTAATTTTATGTTTATTTATCTTTAAGAGAGAGAGAGACAGAGTGTGAGTGGGGGAGGGGAAGAGAGAGACAGAGACACAGAATCTGAAGCAGACTCCTGGCTCTGAGTGGTCTGCACAGAACCTGATGTGGGGCTCGAACCCATAAGCCGTGAGATAATGACCTGAGCTGAGGTTGGACGCTTAAGTGACTGAGCCACCCAGCTGCCCTACAACTCTTTCTTTTGTGTCATATTACTAGTTACTATAGGTATACAGTATGCATCTTTAACTTATGAAACTCCATCTGAAGTAGCATTGTATCACTTCACATGTAGTATAAAAACACTTCAACCACATATCTCTTCTTTCTCCCTAGTTAACCTTTGGGTTACCATTTGTACTGCATTTTACTTATACATATTTTAAAACCCCATATTGGTATTTCTGCTTTAAACAATAAATTTTCTTGTTACAGCCTTCACTTAACAAAAAAGACAATTTTTCATATTTCTCTTTGAAGTTACCATTTCTAGTTCTTTACGCAGTTTTATGTTTCCTTTTGGTATTTTTTTTCCTACCTAAATAAACTCTTAATTTTTCTTATAATGCAGTTCTGCTGGTTATTATATCTTTCAGTTTTTCTGTGTCTGATAAAGTTTACATTTCAGTTTCATTTTTGAAAAATCTTTTTTCTAGAATATAGAATTCTAGACTGATTATTTATTTTAGTACTGTATTGATGTTGTGCTACTATTCTATGTGGATTGTTCCCAAGAAGAAATCTGCTGTCATATTTTTCTTCATTGTTATATAATAGGTCCATTTTTTCTCGCTGCTTTTAAGGTTTTTGTTTTTTGTTTTGTTTATTTATGTGTTTGTTTCTTTTTTGTTGTTGATTTTCTCACTGGCTGTAAGTAATTTTATTTTGATGTGTCTTGTGGTAGTTTTCTTTGGGTTTGAAGAGCTTGAAGTTTATTAAGCTTCTGGATCAGTAATTTTATGTTTTCCTTTATTTAAAGTCCATTCTATTTATTTTAAGTAATTATATTATTTCAAACACAGATACACTGAAACTATTTTAGTATCTTCTTCCTTTAGGTACCCTCTAAAGATGCTTGGCATCTTTTATACCAAACGATCCCCCTGAATAATTCTTAACCTTAAGTCCCACCATTTTTACCACTCCTCGTGTCAAAATTTAGAATATTCTGAAGGAATATTTTACAGGGCAAATACAATGAACTATCTCACTACTAATACCACTTCATGCAAACATTTGTTGCTGGGTGAAGATAACTTTTATATTTTATGCCTATTAGGAACATCTGAAAACAAGCATGGAACTCCCAGATACACTGTGAGTTAACCTATCATGAATAGGACAATCCTAGAAATAGGATTGTAACTCAGAAAACATAACTGGTGTAGGATATGCCCATGGGAAGAAAAGTCTCTATAATGTAAGTGAATACCTAGGTCCATGTGTAATAAGACTTGCCCTGTACAACATAACTGAACTGTCTGAAAGTCTTCATTTATCATGACCTACTTCTAAAATCCAGAAAGTCAAAACTCTTTGGATGCTATTAGTTTTATTTGTTAATTTGTTTGTTTGTTTGTTTGTTTATTTAGTGAATGGATGTTGGGGTGGGACAGGGAATGAGAACACTTGGCAATAGTTGTAGAAAAGGGTTCAATGAACCTCTATTTCTGCCTTTAATGAAACTGCCTTGAGGGGCTCAATGATAGTCTTTTTCAGTTTCCAATCCCTGAAAGAGTGCTCATTTCATTCCCCTTATGTTTTTTTCTTCTTCTCCTTTATGACCTTGTTAGCAATGAGACTTAGTTGAACACATCTTCTTTTAAAATAATCAGCATTTTCACATCTATTACATTATCTCTAGGATTGAGGGAGCTAAAGGATTCAGTAGAATGCACTGTTTTTCCAGGTGAACAAAAACTAAGGCTCGGTGCTATTTTCTCCTCATGAAAATGAACATGCTGTCATTGCTCACTCATAATTTAAAAACACCAAACCAAATTCCCCGATGATAATTCTATGCTTTTTTCCCCTCAAGCTTGTAATAATGAGTCTATAAAATGTACCCTTTGGCTCACATATGTACTTAGAGGCTAAATTATATCATAATCACATTATAATAGAGCCTTATAAGCAGCTCTCGTGGGAAGTTAGACTGAACTCTTAGGTCAGAGCTCTAAAGTTTCTGAATAATTATCTCATGTATTTAGATAGTATAGTTAGTATTTGAGTACCAAATTCATATGAAATAGCATGCTTAGTGTACTTTTCTATGCTTCTGTCTCATGGAATTCTTTGGTAAGTTACTTTTTTTTTTTTAATTTTTTTTTCAACGTTTATTTATTTATTTTTTTGGGACAGAGAGAGACAGAGCATGAACGGGGGAGGGGTACAGAGAGAGGGAGACAACAAAATCGGAAACAGGCTCCAGGCTCTGAGCCATCAGCCCAGAGCCTGACGTGGGGCTCGAACTCCCGGACCGCGAGATCGTGACCTGGCTGAAGTCGGACGCTTAACCGACTGCGCCACCCAGGCGCCCCTGGTAAATTACTTTTAAACTCTCATTTCTCACTCCAAAGGATGAATTACCTGTTATATGACGGTCCCAAATACAAGTCAAAGGTACCAGAGAGTTTAGATGTTTTCTATGTCTTGGCCACTCATTCCATCTTACAATTATCCAGTTTGGCTTAACTTAAATATACACTTAATTTTAAGACAGGGGATTTCACCAGATTCAGCAAAGTGTACTTAGAACACAGTATAGCGTTGTGGCTGGACTATTGAGTGTGATTCTGTTCTGGTTGTTATTCTTCTTCTTATTACCATTTACTTACAATGACTATGTATCTGATATAGTGATATGCACTTTGGAGTACCACCTCATTTGATTCTTTAAAGAACATGAGATAGATACTATTGTCTAACACATATGTAAGAAAACGGAAGTGTTTAAAAATTAACTTCTCTAGGCCTATTAGATGCAAATCATGCTCTTTAAAAAATATGCCACACTGCTGCTGGTAAACCTGCTTCTGTAAATGCACTTTACAATAAAATATATAATCAGGAAGAAGAAACTTCAGTATACTTTGGTAGTTTCTACCAACTTCTGGAGTCATACATTCAAAGGGATATGTTGTCCTCTGAATCTGGGTTAAATTTCCAAAAAATTTATACAGTGAGACTGTGAAATTTTTCTCTTTTAAGACTCAGAAGCAGAATATTGGGTCTGAATTTCTACACAATTATAATGACTCATTATTTAATGAGGGGGAAAAATCTTAGAAGATACTTTGTAACTGGTTAAGAAATGATTCATTTTGAGCTAACTTGGTTCCCAAACATGTGCAAACTAGTCTGGCGGCTTTCAGAGGGATTTAATGTCAAAGGATGTACTAAACAGATATGGGGGAGATAAACAGCAAAAGAGAATTAATCATAAAATGCTAAGCATCAGTAAAATGAACATATTATGCCAAAATCTTCTTTCCAGTGGTGAAGATAACTAAAAGTATATTTGGACAGACTGTACAATAGTGACTTTATATAAAATTCATAATATAGAGTCAAGTCTTTGTCACTATATCCACCTGCTTGTTTCATAAGATTGACCACACACACACACACACACACACACACACACACACACACACACACAGAATCATTCTCTAGGAAAGTAAACCTCACCTAATGGTTATAAAAATAATAAATGTGGAATTTTTTTGCATATGTGTAATTGGAATTAAATCCTTTGTGAGAAGGTGGGGAGAAAAAGACAAAATGCTAGCTGAGGGGGAAGAAAGTGGAAAGACATTTAAATTTGAGTATAATCATTGCTTAAAAAAATAGCTGTCATCCAGGACAGTATGCATAAATCTTCCAAGTTGCAGAGAATGAAGAACAGTTGCTTCTGGATCAATGTACAGTCATTTAGTGGGCCGATCAAGCTGACAGTGAGAGTACCAAACCTGATACACATGAATGCCCAAGAAGAGTGTCTCTGGATGTCAGCCTTGTGTATGTCAATGAAACAACAGTACAGGAGTATCAAAGCACACTAACAAACCACTGGTAAGTTTATTTCTGTTACAAATACAAAACCAAAGGTTAACTACAATCTACTCTTTGAAACTCATGCAATAGCACTAGTGGCCTTTAAGGCACTGGCCCACACATACTGGTATGGTAGGAAAATAACAGAATCTGAGACGTGAGTGAGAGCCTGCATTGCATCTGAAAGTGCAAAACTCATTTGAATGACCACAATTAGCTAACTTTTGGCTTATTTTTGTGTATCTAGTCTCTATCGGCTCTAACAACTTTGTTATGATGGCTATTTGATACCTAAATGACCTAATACTCTAAGCTTTAGAGTATTCTGTTGGTTTTAGCCTTTACAATGAAGTCCTCCAAAAGGCTGTGCTGTCCGTGGTTCTGACTTTATAGGTACAAACTAAATGCTTTAGTTCAGTGATTTACAGCAAAACTTGGAATATTGACTTTACAAGATTCTTCAGTTTACACCAAGAAAATAATCCTTTTGTCTCTTAGTTTAAAATATATACTGATAAAGGCCAGTCCTGTTAGAAAACCAGTTTGTATGTTGTGGCTGTGAGATGAATGGGGTTTTCATCTTCACAGCATTCTTAGGTAACCAGTAACTAACGTATTATACTTTAAATCGCAAACCAAACATAGAATTCCATTATCCTATAGCATTTTAAGATGTCTATGTATTCTACAGATCACATAGTTTTCTCTGAGCCATATTAAGTGCCACTTACAAATCTGTTCTAACATGGCCCACTTGCAAGATAATGACCATTATCCTTTTTCTTTAATACTAGTATGGTGAAAGGTTAAGCGTTCTTTAGAAGGGTTTATAATTACGAATACTAACATATTATTCATAAAAAATATCTTGACTTTTATCAATAAATACTCACATAAATTGTCAATGGTCTTGGCAGTGTTAGGAATGCACTGTTCGTGTCTAACAAAAATGTGACATAAATCTTTAGGCTGTAAGAGTCTGGGAAACTGACATAGTTCTTCCTATGTTAAAGCCACATTTGTTCTTGCATAGCAATTGACCTGAGAATCACTACTAAAATATTGAATTACATCATACACACTAGTGATTGGAGTGTAAATAACTCACTCTTTAGCAGATGGCATAATCGTTACTTTCTATCCAGAATATAAACCACTTGATTGTTCTTTGACTCTTTAGTTGACAAATATTTAAGATATGATAGGATCCACAGAAATAGTCATACCTTTGTTAATAATCCTATTTCTGAGAATTTTAAGAACATAAATCAGCCTAATCTAACTATATATATACATATATATGTGTATATATATACATATATATGTGTGTATATATATATATACACACATATAATGAATGTATGTGCATATATGTTACATATACACACATATATAATTTAATAATGCCTAATAATGGGGAAATTTATGTAATAAGTTAAGATACATAAACCAGGTAAACTATTAAGTATCCATTAAAATTATTCTTATGAACATCATAGAAGTTTGAGGAACGTTTATACCATTTTAAGTAAAACCAGCAGACTATGAACCGTTATGCATAATACCTACACAAATATTTTTCTTTAAAATTCTTAGACTCTGAATTCAGGCAACTTAGATATGAATCGTGGGTTGTAAATTCACTTCCTATGGGATCTCAGACAAATCATCTATCTTTTTATGTTCCAGTTTCTTCAACTGTAAAAAGAAAGCTAGTACTAAATAATATGTTATCAGCATTAAATGATTCCTATAAATCACTCTGTGCAATAATTCTAATAAACCCAATATATAATAGACATTTACTTACTACCTTTTCAATAATAAGGAATGTTTTTAGTAGAAGATTTGTTCTTCTATACCTCTCTGAGATAGTATGAGAGGAAATAAAAGGAGTGACAAAGTCTGAATTCTATGCAGAGAAGGTGTCAAGTGCATGAATGTTACCATCCTCAGAGCTGGACTCACTGCTCTTAGTCAGGAACCTCATTTCATAGGTCTGTATTACTTGAAGGAAACCAGATCGAATGACTGAATGAGACAGTAAACCTAAACAAAAGAAATAACTAACTCACATCATTAATATGAGAATATGACTGCCATATACTTTGCTTACTTGTATAATGCTAACGTACAACAACAAAATTTATGTAGAAAGAACTACTAGTTTTATCTCAAACATAAAAGTTTGAAGGGGATAAACTCAGAATTGTCCACCCTATTTCCCAGGGTCCACTATAAACATGAGTGACATCTCACATCCTAAATAAGTACATGGTTTTAAAGGTTACTAAAGCATAACGAAGAGAAAATGTCTTAGTTTGGGAGGCTTCCAAGAGATACCAATAAATTTCCACATCTGCTCTATTATCTCAATTGCAACCAAGAAACATTCTCCCAATTAGTTAATTAACTTTAAGAACAAACCAAATTAGTCTAAAATGCAATTTAAACTCAAGCCTATAAATTGTAATTAAAACTGCATGCTATTGGTATAATTTTTTTCAAAATATTTAAGGAGGGTGAATTTTAAAAGGATACACATTTTATGGGAGATTAATAGAGGAAAGTTCATTCAAATGGTAGATTTAAAAAATATTTTAATTAGCCCTTTCTGCACAATGATTTAGAATTCTAGATGAGAAAACAGTATCTATGCATTGTAGATGATTAATGTGAGATTTCTTTGCTTTATGTCAATGATAATAAAGCAGGGTTCCTAATAATAAACGAATTCATTAACAAAACTAAAACATAAATTGAGTAAGAATTAGAGACTCTTAAAAAATGTTAACAACACTAGTTTATAAACTCCTATAAGGCTACTACTTAAAAGCGTTAAATAGTATGAAATGAATAGAAGGTCTGGGGAAGAAAGTAATGACCATGTTATTAAAAAATAAATAAATATATGCAACAAACAAACACACTTCTGTGCATTTTAAAAGATAGTCCCCATATAGTAAAGAAGTATTCCACTGTAATTCCTCATCTCATGAGTTATAGTAGATGACAGTACCAGTTAGCAAGAAGATGTATTATTAAATCCTCATGGGGGACCTGGGTGGCTCAGTCAGATGAATGACCGACTTTTGATTTCAGCTCAGGTCATGATCTCATGGTTCATGGGATCGAGCCCTATGTTGGGTTCTGTGCTGACAGCTCAGAGCCTGCTTGGGATTCTCTCTCTCCCTGTCTCTGCTCCTCCCCTACTCGTGCTCTAAATAAATAAATAAATAAATAAATAAATAAATAAATAAATATTTTTAAACAAAATCCTCATAGTCTTTTTTTTTTTTGGACAGACTTTTTAACAGCAGTTTTAGGTTCACTGTGAAACTGAGCAGAACATAGCGTCCCCATAAACTCTTACTCTCCATTATCAATATCCGTAACCAGGACGGTACATTTGTTACAGCTGATGAATCCGCATTGACACATATCATTACCCTAAGTGCACAGTTTACATTAAGGTTCATTCCTGGTGTACTTTCTATGGGTTTGGCAAATTATTAATCACAGGCATCCATCATTATAGTGATACAGAGTAGTTTTGTTGCCTAAAAATTCCTCTGTGCTCCATCTATCCATCCCTTGCTGTCCCCTAGTCATAGTCTTTATCTAATTCCTGATTAATTGAGCTGAATTAGGTGTGAGAATACAAAACTCCCCCTCCTCCTTCCCACTGGGCATTGTCTGACTGTGGGGCACCTTTCACCCCCAATCCTGCCCTGCACTGGAACAAAGTAGGCTTTGTCTCCTTCACTCCAGAGTCACTGTGCGGTAGGCCTAGCTTTATGGGGCTCCTGCTTGTCAAGACGTTAGACCAGACACAAAAGACCCCTTTAGAAAGATATGGAGAGACCCTCTTTAACAGGTCCTCCTAAACTTTTATCATTACTGAATCTCTCTACACTTCTGTCACAACCATTAAATCTCCATTAGGTGTTTTCCACTATAGGAATGTTTGTTTTGGGAATTATTTTGCAACTGTTTCCAACTGATAACATAAAGTTCTTTCCTATTTGCCATATCAGATATACTTTTAGTTAGTTTAGGGCTTAACTTTTTTTTTTTTTTTAAGAACTGGAACTAGAGCTGTAGTTAACTATTTTCTGCCTGATGTACTGACTGGATCTCATGAGAAGATATCGCTTTACAGAAAAAATAAATCGAAACAAATCCACCATGTATTTCATCAAGCAATCAAGATGTGTTCAGAAACGTCAACTGAGAACACAAGCATTACATGTTATGTAAAGGACAGTACAAGGTGTTGAATAAAGCCATGCCATAGACCTTATATTGATCTAAAAGTAGCTTATCTTGAGGAGAGCTGAGTTATAGGGTGAAGAGGTAGGCAAACACAAGCCCCCAAAGGGCTGCATATGGCCAAATTGCTCTCTGAAAAAATTGTGTCACTCACGGTAGCCACATATAAAAGAAGCCTATTTTCTGTTTATTCCTTGTTTGGAACATCTCCCCATTTATCTATACAACTAAGGGTACTTCTCAAAATCCAGAAGTTTTACATCCTCCAGAAAATCATCCCTGGCTCCTTATCCCAACCTCACCCCTAATTATCAGAATACTCTTTGTTTTGGAATTTATCAGTATTGCTTGGCTTGGTTTGGTTATTTATTCTTAAGTACGAATCTATTACCTACATACACTTACAAATTAAAAAAAAAAAGTTACATGTAACACTTGAGTACAACTGGTTTTGTCTGCCCAGAGTAGATTTTTCTTCCTCTGATAACAACATCCATATCATTCTTTGGGAAATTATCCAGTCACAACTGCATAACGTGTGTGTGTGTGTGTGTGTGTGTGTGTGTGTGTGTGTGTGTGTGTATTAAAGTTTATTTATTTATCTTGAGACAGAGAGGGCAAGGAAGGGGGAGAGAGAGAGGAAGAGAGAGAATCCCAAGCAGGCTCTGTGTATGAGTGCAGAGCCTGACATGAGGCTGAAACTCACAAACTGTGAGATCATGATGTGAGTTGAAATGATGCTCAACCGAAAGAAATACCCAGGCGCCCCTATTTATATTGTTGTGGTTGTGGTTGTGGTTTTTAAGTAATCCTGTATAGAAGTATATTATGCATTCAGAAAGTGCACAAATTGTGAGTATATAACTTGAGAACTTTTCATAAACTGAACACAAATATGTAACCAGAACCTAAATCAAGAAATAGAGCATTGCCAGAATTTCAGAAGTCCCTCTGGTCACATGCAATACCTTCCCCTCAATTGTAAATGCTATTCTGATAAATTGAGTAGTTCTGCCTATTTTTTTGAACCCTATATGAACAGAATCAATTGCATATGTACATTTTGGTGTATGGTTTCTCTTGCTCCACATTAACCTTGTGAGATGCACCTACACCATTGATCATCGTTGGTTTATTCTGCTTGCTGTATTGTATTCCAATCTATGAATACACCTCATGGTAAGCAGAATAATGACCTCCCAAAGATGTTTATGTCTTAATCCCCAGAAACTGTGAATAGGTTACATCTCATGGCGAAGGGGGATTAAGATTGCAGATGGGATTAAATTTGCTAATCTACTGATTTATAATAAGGACATAACCCTGGGTTATCCAAGTAGGCCCAGCATAATTCCAAGGGGTCTTTAATACAGAAGGGGGAAGCAGAAGAACTGGTGTCAGAGGGTTGGAATGTGAGAAAGCCTAACTGACCATTGTTGGCTTTGAAGATGGAAGAGCCAAGAACGAGGGTGGCCTTTTCAAGTTGGAAAAGGCAAGACCACAGATTTTCCTTTAAAGTTTTCAGAGAGGTATGTGGCCATGCCAACATATTCATTTTAGTCCAATGAGACTCATTTCAGACTTCTGATTTTCAGAACTATAAGGTAATAGTTTTAAGCCACTAAATTTGTGGTAACTTGTTACTGCAGCAATAGGAAACTAATAGAACAATAGTTTGTTCCTTTGGTGATGTTAGTCAACATGTTTGAACTGCTCTGGTGAAAATTTGCTTTGTTTCTGCTAAGAATATAAAGGCATTATAAGAGAAAAATGTTTACTAACATGATAAGTTTATCTTCGGCTTTAGGAGATAATGTCAAGTAGTTTTCCAAATGAATGCAACAAATTTACATTTTTATCAGAGGTGTACATGAGTTCCAAATATTCCAGACCTTTCCCAACACCTGTTATTGTCAGGGTTAATTTTAATTATTCTGTGGGTCTATAGTATAAGTCATTGTGACTTTAACCTTTATTTCTAGGATGCCTAATGAAGCTAGACACCTTTTTATATTATATAATTCATTTGATCTGAATATCCTTATTTTTGTGAAGTAACTGCTTATGTAGTTTAATTATTTTTATAAATTGCCCATTTCCTTTTTATTTTATGAGGTTTTGTGTATTGTGGATACAAATACTTTAAAGATATGTGTATAAAAACTTATTCCCATGTCATGGCTTGTATTTTCTGTTAATGGTGTTGCTTCATTAACAGAAGTTCTGACGTTTAAATTAGTACCTCTTTTTCTTCATAGTTCTATTCTGTATTTTTTTCATACAGTATAATATTAGTTTCAGGAATACAATATAGTGATTCAACACTTCTATACAACACTTGGTGCTCATCACGACAAGTGCACTCCTTAAACCGCATCACCTATTTCACCCATCCCCACACCCAGTCCCTTATTGTAACCATCAGTGTGTTCTCTAAAATTAAGATTCTGTTTCTTAGTTTGTCTCTCTCTCTCTCTTCCCCTCTTTTTTCCCCTTTGTTCATGTTTTGCTTCTTAAATTCCACATAGGAGTGAAATCATATGGTATTTGTCTTTCTTTGATGATTTATTTCACTTTGCATAATATTCTCTAGCTCTGTCCATGTCATTGCAAATGGCAAGATTTCATTCTTTTTTATAGTTGAGTAATATTCCATTATATATATTTATATATATACTTATATAAATATATATTTATATATGTACAAATATATATATAAATCTATCTATCTATCTATCTATCTATCTATCTATCTATCTACATATATATAAATTTGTATGGAACCACAAAAGACCCTAAACACCAAAGAAACCTTGAAAAAGCAAAGCAAAGCTGGAGGCATCATAATTCTGGACTTCTAGTTACATTATAAAGTTGTAGTGATCAAAACAGTATGGTACTAACACAAAAACAAACACATAGGTCAATGGAACAGAATAAAAACCCCAGAAATGAAACCAAAACTATATGGTCAATTAACCTTCAACAAACCAAGAATGAATATCCAATGGGAAATAAAAAAAAGTCTCTTCAACAAATGGTCCTGGGAAAACTGGACAGCAACATGCAAGAGAATGAAACTGGACCAGTTTCTTACACCACACACAAAAATAAATTCAAAACAGATTAAAGACCTAAATGTGAGACGTGAAATCATAAAATCCTAGAGGAGAACACAGGCAGTAACTTCTTTGACATGGGCCGTAGCTACTTCTTTCTAGATATGTCTCCTGAGGCAAGGGAAGCAAAAGCAAAAATAATCTACTGGGACTTCATCAAAATATTCTGTAATCTTTATAACTTCTGGCCAATAATTTCCTTTAAATGCTTTACTGTTTTATCTTTCACATTGTTAAAATTTATTCATTTATTTGTTTAAAGTTTATTTACTTTTTTGAGAGAGAGAGAGAGAATGAAAGAGAAAGAGTGACATATGAGCACGGGGGATGGGCAAAGAGAAAGGGAGACAGAGAATCCCAAGCAGGCTCCACACGGTCAGTGCAGAGCCTAATGTGGGGCTTGAACTCATGAACTGCAAGACCATGACCTGAAACAAAATTAAGAGTCGAACACTTAACTGACTGAGCCACCCAGATGCCCTAATCTTTCACATTTAGATGTATGATATATCTGGAATTGAAAATTTTGTGTGCAGTGAGGTGGAGATAAAATTATTTTTCTCATTAAAAATTTCTCATTAATCCAGTATCATTTATTAATAAAATCATCTTTATCCTCACCATACTGCAGTGCCATATATATATACACAAATATACACACATATATATACATGTATGTGTATATATGTATATATGTTTATGTATGTATATATGTATATGTACATATACATGTATATATGCATATGTACATATACATATACGTATATACATATGTATATATGTGTATATATATGTATATATGTGTGTGTGTGTGTATATTAGTGCCATATTTTAAACGTAGCCCGTTACCATCTGCAATAAGGCCATATCTCCCATTGGCTGCTTCTGGTCAATTATTGAGTATCACAAGGATACTGAGGTGAACACAGGACCCCTCTAACAGCCAACTTTGGCTTGAAGATTCCCTACATCTTTGTCCGTCTCTTTTTCCTGAGACTGCCTGAAGTCTAGATCACTTCCATTCGAACTCCTGTCCTTCTCTTGTTTACAGGATTACATTCTGGTCTAACAACTTTCCCAAATTTCTCCAGCACCCTCCCAATTTCTCTTGCATAGGCATTTTCCCTAATAAAATACTTGCATGTTCAATTCCATTTTGAAATCTTCTTCTCAGAGGATCTGGGCTAACATAAGTGGTGCCATGGGTCTCAGAAAATCGGTAGTAAGATGGGTATTTGGGATGGCCTCAAAGATGCGATGTAGCACGGATATAGGTAGGAGAAAGTAGTGGCTTGTCACAGGTTTCACTGGTAGTGACCTGGGAAAGTGTCCCAGTGGAGCAGGGATGTTGTTGCAGGCTCAAGGATACAGGCATTTCAAACAAAGCCTACAGATACAGCAGAGTTGGCTGGTTCCTGCCAAATTCTGTTGACTCCCTGCAGAAGGATAATGAGAGACTAGGGGCTGTTAACAAGCAGCTGTTAATGGCTGAGTGTGAGAGCCAGAGAGCCCCAGTAGTGGATGTAAAAAGCCCTTATCACCTGAACTGGAAGGGCGGACACAGACAAACAGCAGGTTGAAGACTTAATTGTGAGAACAGAGCTCCAGAGATTCTTAAATTCTCAGTTAAGGCAAGTCTGTTATGTGAAGGTCAGGACCATAGAGAAGAACCCTGGGATCCTGAAAACTGGATGGATGTCCTTGAGAGTGTTGACTCTACCATCCCCCTGAACTTTCTGGATATACAGAAGTGGTCTACTCTTCTCTAATAATGGTTCGCACTTACACCGTGCTGGAAGGTAGTACAGAGGTCTCTTTCCCATAAAGCAACCAATGTCCCCTCAGGAGCTGCTCCACCTTCCATCCTAGAGGTTAGGCTGATCCCTGGGATCAAATCCCATTATAAATGCACCCCCCTCCATTTGGGGTCTGTAAATTAGAGTACATATAAATATAAGAATTAGACAGCATGTACCAGCAGAACCTAGGGTAGTATTCCTGGGATTATATTTTAGGGTGCTTCACCAAGGGAGCTGGAGTTTAAGACTGGATAAAGAACAATTTATTGACTTAGGGGTGTTTCCTCAGGACACATGATTTACCATCCCACAAGATCACTAGGGAACGAGGTAACTTTGCTGCTAGGGTGGCTATTGGAAGCCTGGAAGAAACAATGACTAATTGTCAGCAAAGTAAAAATGCCTGCATTATTGTAGAAGATGGTAAAGAGAGAGAGAGAGAGAGAGAGAGAGAGAGCGCGCGCGCGCGAGAGAGAGAAGAATCTAAGAGAAATGGATTTTGTGTGTTAACTTGACAGGGTGCCCAGACATTTGGCTAAACATTATTTTTCAGTATTTTGTGAGGGTGTTTCTGGAGGAGATTAATATTTAAATTGATAGAATGAATACAGCAGATGGCCCTCCCTAATGTGGGTGGCCTCATCCAAACCTTTGAAGGCCTCAATAGAATAAAAGTCTGAGTAAGAAATAAATCTCTCTCTGTCTTTGAGCTGGGACATGCATGTTCTGTTGTTCTGGGTTGGACTTGGACTAGAAATCTATATCATCAGCTCTCCTGGGTCTGGACTTCTCGGCTTCCATAACTGTGTGAGCCAATACCTTTTAATAAATACCTTTGGTATTTGTACATCCAACTGGTTCTGTTTCTCTGGGGAACCCTAATGGGTACCAGTTTTGGTAGTGAGAGTAGTTCCAGAGGAACAGAATTTTAAGGATAAGTTTTCTGAATTGTTTCTGGGATTTCTGGAATTGGCTCTCTAATCTGGCTGGATTTAAAAATGCTAATGAGGCTATTTCCAGTGGTGAAGAAAGCACTGATGGTCCCATGGTATGACCTGGCTTATACAGATGTAAGAAGTCTCCGTTGGATACTCCTAATCAGCCACTTACAAGAAGCAAGGAGCTGTGTGTTCGTTTATGTGATACTTTTGGACATTTCTGGAAATCTGATGAATATAAGGAGGTTGACTGGTTGCTCCTGATGTTGATGGAATCAGAAAAAGGTGAAATTATGAATTTGAATTCCTAGCTCAAGCTCCCCTTATATTACCCAGAAGCTTCTCACAGACCTGAAGCAGATCCTTATTTTCTACAGCCTCATGAATGAGGTTGCTGAGAATATATTACATTTTCTAATTTACACAAAAATCCAGGAAATATGTGTGGCAATGGATATTGAGAGTATGGGACAATGGTAGAAGGAACACAATTTCCGATCAGGTTGAATTTATTTACATGGGATCACTGAGCAGAGATTCTGTATTTAATGTTAACACTCTGGGGGTTAAAAAGGGCTTTAAAACTTTGTTTTGCTGAGGACCAAAAAGTGGCTCACAAGTGAGTAAGATAGAGATTCTGGACCTATGTTGATTTAACATAGAAAAACGGATTCAAAGGCTTTGGGAGATTGGAATATTAGAGTGGATTTTTCATTTAAGACCTATTCATCTACTCTGGGAGGGTCAAGAAGACATAGATTTTACCACTACTTTCACAGACCTATGTCATTGGCTAGTTGATCAGGTTGTTCCCAGAAGTCAAATGGATAGGATGTCTACTAAATTCTCACTTGATTTACGTAAGCAGAAATGTTATAAATAACTTTTGTTCATTTAAAGTTCAGTTATATGAATAAAAGTCTAATTTGAATCAAAGTAGATGCATCTCTAGTCAACTATCCTTTTGAAAGAAAAACCAACCAACCAATCAACCAAATGACAGGTTAATTATTCAATTTTCTTCTCTCTAGGAATATTTTTTTGCACTGACTTTTTTCCCTTCTCCTTCTTCTGTTTTAAATTTTTAAAAATGTTTTTATTTATTTTTGAGACAGAGAGAGACAGAGCATGAGCAGGGGAGGGGCAGAGAGAGAGGGAGACACAGAATCAGAAGCAGGCTCCAGGCTCCAAGCTGTCAGCACAAAGCCCGACATGGGGCTCAAACTCACAGACCGTGAGATCATGACCTCAACTGAAGTCGGATGCTTAACCGACTGAGCCACCCAGGCGCCCCTTCTTTTTTTTTTTTTCAATAGGGCTACCCTACTAAACTGTAGAGAGGAGCTACAGTTGCCCACCTTTCAGAAGTGCTAGCATATTGTTCAGAATTATCTATAAACCAGACTGAATTTCTTGGGAATTTGAGCCACGTATTCATGCTACCTACTTGTGCCTTTAGGATCTGCTCAAACACAAACTTGTATAGGAGTTTCATTTGATAGTGGAGTGCTGCTGTGCATGTCAAAATTATGGTTCAGACAACTCAGTTCATAATGGTCAACTTTACATCACTTTTATCACCTTGATAGCTCATGGGTAAACATTCAGTTTTCACTAAGGCCAGAAGCTGGTTTTCAAATAGCTTTCTGAAAAGCACAGGATAGCTTTGTTTTTGCTTTCCCCCTGAAATCCTAAAGTTTTGTCGTGATTTACCTGTAGGACTCTGCTCCAGGCTCCTGAACACATCATTACATTGGTATACTTACTCTCATGGCCTAATTGACAGGGTAGCTTTTGGGGTAGCCCACAACTATTTCAGACCTTCATTTGAGCAGAGGTCCACTAAACACTGTCAATTTTAGAAAATACTCTGTATATGGATTAGAAATGTGCACCCCCCCCCAAAAAAAAATACATAATCCATCAAAAATTCAGTCTCACTAGGCACTGCACTTCTTTCTTAGTGATAAAATATGCCAGGTGTACTAATTTTTCCTTTACTTTGGAGAGGTCTTAACATACCTTAGACCACGGGATCTCTAGAAATCTCACCAAGGTGATAGAACTCTAAATTTTTGTATTTTATCTTATCCCTTGGAATGAGTATTTTTAGCCAAAGTATCAAGGTTAGTTCCTAGCTTTTGATCAACAGATATCATCATGATATCAACAATCATCATGATAACATCAATGTAGTACAACAGATTCATTTCCTGCAGAATGGTTGGATGATCAATTATTTTATAGATTAAATTATGATGGAGTCCCAGAGTATTGGTAATTTATTTTTTTATTATTTATTTATTTTTTAATATATGAAATTTATTGTCAAATTTGTTTCCACAGAGTGTTGGTAATTTAAACCTGTAAATGTACGTTGCTGTATTTTCAGGTGAAAACACAATGTTCCTAGGGGGAAAAAAAAGGACAGATACCTGTATATCTTGTATCCATGTGTTGTTTTTTTTTTGTTTTTTTTTTTTGCTTGCCAAAAGAAACTGCATCCGCAGTAGTAGCTGTATATTTGCAACCCTTCTAAGAATGTGATATTTCTTTTGATTTGCTATTTTGGTAGATAGGGTCAGTTGCAGGTGTCTAAACTTAGCCTTTCCTAACATAACAATTTTCATTTCATGTATGAGGGAATCAATATGGAAATTTTACCAGCTGCTGAGCATGTCTGTTCCAACTGTATTTCACAGGCAGGTAAGTAATCATGGGATTTGTTCTGGTATTCACCAAGCCTGTTGTGAGATAACCAAAGTCAAAACACTATTATTATCTGAATCCAAAAGCCCCCACGCTTAATGGCACATCACAATGCTTTTTGGTTTATGAGGATTTAGCATTAGTTCAGAGTTAGTGTCCACTACTTCTCCTAAAGCCTTTATAGTCTTCTTTGACACTTATTCATGTGAGTGAATAGCTGTGAGTTCCTTTGGGGCAAGTCTACAAAGAAGATTTACAGTATAAAATTTAGGCACTGTTTCAAGGTTCTTCAAGGGATCCTCGGTCTTCATTAAGGCTTCCTTTCATTAACAGAATTCTGGGACTAAAGTTTGGGAATTAGGGAGAGAGCCATGACTCTAAATAGTGATGATTCAGGTCATATCTGTTCATTGAAATGAGATTTTTGCTTATACAAATTATGTAAGGCGTTAGGACAGTAGTTCCCCTCATTGGCTATTTTGCTTTCCATGGTTTCAGTTACTCCTAGTCAACCATGGTCCGGCAGCAGATAATCCTCCTTCTGGTATACTGGCAGAAGGTCTATAGTATCCTAAACCTACATTCACCTATTTCATCTTGTCAAATAGGCATAGCCATTTTATCATCTCACTTCATCATTAGAAGACGGTGAGCATGGTACAATAAGGTGACTTGAGAGAGACCTCTAGAGAGAGAGACAGAGACAGAGACACAGAGAGAGGGAGTACATTACATTACAGTATACTGCTATAATTGTCTTATTTTGTTATTATTGTTTTTAATCTCTTACCATGCATAATTTATAAGTTAAACTTTATCATATGTATGCATGTATAGAAAAAAAAAACAGTATATACAAGGTTCAGTACTATCCACATTTTCAGGTGTCCACTGGGAGTTTTGAAACATATCCCCTGCAAACAGGGTGGCGGGGGGCTACCGTAGTAACCATTTTTATTGCCAAAGATCTCTAAGGATGGAATTACTCCAATAATTCTTTTGGTACTCATTCTAATTACAATAATAATGGCCAATTTTTCTTTCTTGATTAAATGCTGTCATTTGGATTCTTTCCTCTGGGATCCCATCATTGCTGCTGAATTCAGGGAACACATTTTGATGGTAGCATCACCCACTATAACTTCTAGCCTGTAGAGAACACCCACTAGAGAGATTTTTAAAAACTAGCACTCTCTTCACCAGTTTCTTTTTCAAATCCTTGATTCAAGAGGTATCCTATACACCTTTCTGGGGCAAATAGAGAAAGGGGTAGATTTTTTATGATAAATTCATCTCTTTGTTTCCATCTAAACCCTCAGATACTTTCATCTATAGTTTATAAATAAAGTTCTGCCATTATAGTTTCATTTAATGCAGGCCACTGAGTACACCTTTCATTCAACCCATTAAGCCAAATGCTAGAACCACTTTCAGATGTTGAAGTTAACAAATTGAATCTAGACTATCGATTTAGTGCATTCATAACGGTACATTTGTCTTGTCCCAACATTATACTCCTTCCACCCTGAGAATCCATCCCCATACATATTCCTAAGATTTGTGAATCTTAATTGGAAAAATCTTACAATTCTTTGAGTGTGTCTATAGTATCTTTCCAGGTCATACTTGGTATCCATATCTCTAGGGTCTGCTGGGATTTAAATCTGGTTATAAGACTAGAAGCACTGAGTGTACATTGGTGAGTGAGGGAGAGCTTGAGGATTAGATTTGTTTGTTGGTTTCACATAGAGTGAAAATGGGCTATCATTACTGATGATGGAAGATGGGCAGATCTGGGAAGTTTCACACAATCTCCCCATATGTTGATTGCATTTTTTGATCATTGCTGTAACTATTTGAAGAGACCCTACAAGGCTGTGAATACTGTGAATTCCATATGTGTTGAAATTCAGCAACTGGCAAGATCTAATTTAGGGTTGGTTTTCAGGAATCTTTTCCTTGAAGTTACAGGGATAAAGAATTCTTTCAAAATGGTAACAGAAACTTTGTTTCCTTACCCAGGTCTTGAGTTAGGAGTTTAAAGCCCCGAGCTCATTATTTTCTTACTATGGGTTTAATGAGAAAAAAATCAAGCAACCTCAGTCTTTATAATCTTTATTCCCACTGTAGTGTTTTACTGTAGCAGCTACATGATCACCCAAAGGTTTACATAGCCACTGGACTCTTCCCAGGTGACAACTTAAGAAAGTGTTTTGACGACGTATGCCATTTGCTACTAGTGTTCCATTTGCCACTAGAATGGAGTCATAGGTGACTTTTTGGCAAAACAGATCAGAGAATCAGTTCTAAATTCCCATACTTAAGGTTATGTTCCCCTTGAAGCACCTCAATTACCAAAACCTTTATCAATTTTGCTAGAAACTGATGGGTTTCACTAGAAAAACAGAACTACTACATGTATGTCTTAGATTGATTTCCATGTACTCAAGAATCCAAGACAAGCATTCTCTTGCAAGTGATTGAGGGTGTTCCCAGGCAAAAAATGCTAAGAAAGAGAGAGAAGCAGGACAGGAGCTGGGGGTAGAGGACAAATGTGTTACTTTAGTTAAAGTGTAGCCTTAATTTAACACCCTGAGGAATTCTTGAGTATCAATGGCACCATGAAATTTCCTTGAGGCAAGGGGCCCAAGTAGATAAAGTTCACCCCAGGAATTTTTGGGTGGGGTGGTATCCACAGGTGACGGTAGTTCTTAGAGAAGAGAGAAGCCATGCACCATTAGCCGTCAATGGTCACAGAACATGGGGATATGTGCATTGACAAGGAAAGGGGATTTGGGCAGATCACCAACAGTGTCTACTAAAATGTATAACAGGGATGAGGAAATTAATAAGGGGAAAGGATTTACACAAATATGGGAGGAGTTGGCTCAGTAAGTATAGGAAAAACAGTGGTAAAGTCTCATTCCAATGTCCTAGAGCAGGAAAGAATGCTCTAATATCAGAAAAGTCTGTGATCTGTTGCAACAGTGAAGCGTAAACTAGTGTAAAAGTCTGAACACCTGCTGCACCTGACGGCAAGATCTTCTGAGACTGGCTTGCTTCACTTCTGACTTCCAAATCTCCAACGTCCCTGTGCTTAGAGAACAATAGTCTGGGAGTCTACAGGGAATTGTATTCTGGAAAATGAGATTGTTGGTAATGGTGCCTGGTTGACAACAATCAACCCAGTATACATGTCAGTTAGGTCAAAGTTGTTCATTGTGTTTTCAGATCTTATATATCACTATTAATTTTTGTCATCTTGCTTTTTCAATTCATTCTGAAAAGTGTGTTAATGTTTCCCACTGCCCTTGTGTTTTGGAGTATATCTTCTTTGGGTTATAACAACTGTTATATATCAAAATTAGTTATTAGGTACATAAAATTCAGAACTGTATATCTTCTTAGTATGCTGATACAATTTTATTATAAAATATTCCCTTTTATCTCCAGTAATGCTTCCTACATTTAAGTCTATTCTGTCTGTTATTGTAATTGTGACACCAGCCATCTTGATTGTTATTTGCATAGTGTATCTTTTTCCATCGTTGCTCTTACATTTGAGGTGTATCTTTTATAAACCACATTCACGAAATGCATTCTATAATCCTTGTTAATTCCAACATTTGTCCCTTTTACATAAAATGTTATTACTGTGTTTTGTGGTTATTTCTGCCTATTTGCTTTTTATTCATCTAATGTGTTTCACTTTCCTTTCTCTTTGACTTCCTTTTTCATTAATTTATTGTTATGATTCTATTTCCCCTCTATTAACTTATTGATTTTAAATTATTTTTACCATTCCTTTACATTACACCCTAGAGATTACAATATGATCCTTAATTTAGCACAAATTAATGCGAATTGGTATTTTTATCATTTTTAAGGCAATGTGATAACCTCACAACTCTAACTACACTGTCCTCTTCCACACTGTCTGTTGTAATTGTCATTTTTTTAAACCTCTAAAGCTTTGCTTATGCAGATTTTACCTGAAAAATCCTCATGCAGTCATCCTCTTAATTTTGTTTTAGTGTTTTGTTTGTTTGTTTTTTGGTGTACAATCCATAGGTTTTATTACAGGCATAGAGTCATGCAAATGTCACCCATTCAGGATATAGAATGGTTTCTGTAACACAAAATCTTCCTCAAACTACCCCTTGTCACATCTTCTTCTGAACTGTAATGTCACACTCGTGATGCATTCTTCATCACCATAACCCACAAGTAGTTGTTATTGCTTTCACAGTCAATATCTATTTACACTTAGCCAGATATTGACCTTTTCCATTTTATCCTGCATTATAATTTTTGTTTGTAAAATGTAAACAAAATATAGATTCATATTTTCAATAAAGAGTATTTTTAAAAATTTATTTGAGAGAGACAGAGAAAGCAAGCAGGGGAAGGGCAGAGAGAGAATCTTAAATGTATGTAGAGGAGATTTTTTTTTTTTCAATTTGGCCAAAATTGGTTTTAAAAATTATTTTTATTTTGATTTGCCTTCACTTTTAAAGGATATTTTTCTTGGATATAGGATTAGAATTTGGTGGTCATTTGCTTTCAGCACGTTAAAGATAGCATTTCATTGTCTTTTGGTTTCCATTCTTCCAATTGAATAGTCAGGTATCAGTCTAAGTATTATTCCTTTGAAAGCAATGTGTCCTTTTTACTCTGGTTGTTTTTAAGATTTCCATTAGTGTTTGGTTTTCATAAGTTTTACTAAAATGTACATATATATAATTTTCTATATTTTCTTTCTTTTATAGTCTCTGTGTTTCAGCTCATATAATTTTTGTTGACCTATCTTCAGTATACTAATTCTTATCTGATTTAAGGTAATGTATTTGATTTTCATTTTCAATGTATTGCATTTTTATTTAAAAAGTTTTTTTTTCTGTTTTTAATTAATTAATTGGCATTCTTGTTCTCTGGAGAAATTATCCATCTTGTCAGGTTTTTTTGTGTTTGGATCATCAGGTTTGTTTCCCTTAATTGGTCTTTTACAGCCATTGTTGTTTGTGGTTCTGGACATACCAGGTAACTTTCAGTTGTGTGACACATATAATATTTGATGAATTGTAAGTTGCAATCATTCTACCCTCCTTTGAAGGGAGTTTATTTTATCTTGTTGTAGCATTTAGGTTCAGGATATATCATATCATCAGGGATTAACTGGATTTGGGACCAGGTAACAGTTTTGGGGTGCTCTGGTTTGTCACTACATTCAGCACATAGCTCTCCAAGAATTCCAAGTGAGAGCCTCAAGAGATTACTAAGCTTATCCAGGTCTTCATAGAAGGTTCTGAACTCAATTATTTGTCTCTTTTCCACTATGAAACTATAAAAATCTCTAATCTGATTTCTAGTGTCTTCCTCTTTAGTTTCTTAGTCTCTTACTCTGTGCATTTTAGAAGTATGGCAACTTCCTCGTGCAAGAATCTACCACATACTGAATTTATTTATTTATTTATTTATTTATTTATTTATTTATTTATTTATTTATTTATTTATCTGCTCTTCCCTTCTTATCAGGATTTTAGTGTCTCAAGTCCTAGCAATCCTGGCGATTGTGAACTCCAAAATTGTCTTGCTACCCCTTTGAGATGGTCAAAACTATTGCTGGCTCTCTGTTTCTTCACAGTATTCAGGTAGACTTTAACTTTTGGCTTCTAGCCACCTGAATCTCCACCAAGAATCAGCCAATGCCCTCAGAGACAGTATGGCTCTAAGAATGTAGGCTTATATTTGCCAGTTCTCTTCTAATACTCTGGTCAGACTTCATGTTTCTGAGACTTGCTGTGTCTCACTTGACTTTTATAACCATCATTGGCCAAGTGAAGTCAGAACCCCTTATGGAAAGTTCCCAAAAGAGCACAGCAGGACTTTAGCTGTAGACTGCTGTGGCCCCTCCAGTCCTAATGCCTCAATAGCTTTCAATGGTGCTTTAACATTTTTGTGTGTTGCTTGGCCTTTTAAACTGTATATCTTATATTTTATTTTATATTTCCTGACTGTGAGCCCTCCATAGTATATTACACCACTGTTCAGCTTGCACTGCTGTTGAGACTATCAATATGGGGCCCTGAATTTCTTGGTGAGTAATGGGCAAAGAAATCAAGTGAAACACATCAAGTCCAAGAAATATAAATGTGATCAGGATATCAGAATGTTTAAAGAAAGTTGAACCCATTGAATTCTGCGGTTTTGTGGTTGTGGTTTATCTCCTTAATTGATAATGAAAGTTATCCTTAAATTATTAATATAAAAACTCATGTTATCCCGAGTCAGCTTCTACTGCTGACATCCAAGGAACCTAACCAACTCACTTAAACGTGTACACTTAGATGTTTATACCAGGTACCTCCAAAAATTTATGAGGCTACACAGACAGAAAATATATATATATATTTTTTTTTATATTTCAACGTTTATTTATTTTTGGGACAGAGAGAGACAGAGCATGAACGGGGGAGGGGCAGAGAGAGAGGGAGACACAGAATCGGAAACAGGCTCCAGGCTTCGAGCCATCAGCCCAGAGCCTGACGCGTTGCTCGAACTCCCGGACCGCGAGATCGTGACCTGGCTGAAGTTGGACGCTTAACCGACTGCGCCACCCAGGCGCCCCCAGAAAATATTTTTTATTCTCAATCTATAACACATTTCTGAAGCTTGTATATTATGTTCACTATATATGTGTTGAATTAAAGTGAATTTTATATTTTATTTCAGATTCCCAAATTAACATGGCTAACATTAATAAAATATTATATCACCCAAAGTAAATCAAACTTCAATTAAAATAATCCTATAATGTAAACCATGAAAATAAAAGAACAAATAAAAAGCATTGACATAATGTTTTGCCTTATGAACATGGTTACAATTCATTTTAAGACCCCGTCTTTCTGAAACTAGTAGTCAAATCTAATCATAGCATGAAGAATATATGAACTAGTCAATATGTGTTCAAAGTTATATTTTTATCAAAAAGCATGAATAAAACAGAGAAAGTAGAATGACCACTTTTACTTTAAGAATTAGTAGTAACTTGAAAATTAAAATTTGTTCCTAATGCTGTGTATATTTCATGCACACAGAACTAGAACAGACTGCCGAAATAAAAGTAGAGATTTCTATAAACATAATAGGCTGTATTAAGCCAGCCATTATGTTGGATACGATTTCCATTTAATGTCAGAAATTGGCTTTTGAAGATGGCACTCTAAAAATCAAAGCTTTCAATTTTTGCAGCTTCTAAATTGATTAAAGTAGAAAAAGAAGTAAGTGTTAAAGAAACATTTTGAGAATATAGTCATTCAAATCTCATTTTTGAGGGGTGGGGGCAGGTAGTGCTTTGTTTTTATTACATAAGGAGAGGAAAAGGAATGATTGGGACCAGCAATAAAAAGATAACTATGTCAGGGAAGGAAAAGTATTCACACTGGAGCTCTCTAAGCCCTTCGCTATTAGAATATAAATGCTACATCTTGAAATAAACTAGAAAATGAAGGAATATATCTTTCTCTTTAAAGTGCCAGATCAGAAGAGGAGAGCTTTTTTCTGAGAATCAGGAGGGCTGCCTTCTGAGGTTTCTGTGATCAAAAATGGGGAAAGCACTGATGTGGAAAGACTGATATTTGAATCTCACAAAACTGGTTTTCAGCACCAGTAGTGTTAATAGAAAGCATATCAGAAGCTCCAGTACTTTCTAACTCATTCACACAATAAATTTTTGCATGGGCAGCTGGGGAAATCTAATTCTAAACTTATACAGGAACTCTATTTGATAATATTTCTAGTACGTGAATATGCTTTACTCATATAATTTTCTTTGTTTTATTAAGTCAATAAGGGAAGATTATTATTTGTAGTAAATTGGGGGTGGGAAAAAGTAACACTTTGTGCCCCTGGACTCCTAAAGCTTATTCATGGGAAGTTTTTCTTCTGCTGGCATTATTATTATCTCTTAAACAGAACATCTCAGTGGTATGAACTCTGTTTTATTCCAACTGAGTCACTGAAGAAAACAAATAAGTAATACAGATCCTACGTGAAAAATTAGTAAATCCCTTACCCCCTAACTTTGATGGATGTTCGACACATCTCTGGTACTTTTTCATAAACGAATTCACTGGAACTCTGGTTCAGTTACTTACAAGACTGTATTAAGAAACCGCTTTAGTTTCAGCATACTTTTCATTTAAAAAAGTCAGTGATTAGCGCTTAGCATAAATTTCATACACAATAAATATTTATTTTTATTTATTTATTTTTTTTTTAAATTTTTTTTTCAACGTTTATTTTTTATTTTTGGGACAGAGAGAGACAGAGCATGAATGGGGGAGGGGCAGAGAGAGAGGGAGACACAGAATCGGAAACAGGTTCCAGGCTCTGAGCCATCAGCCCAGAGCCCGACGCGGGGCTCAAACTCACGGACCGCGAGATCGTGACCTGGCTGAAGTCGGACGCTTAACCGACTGCGCCACCCAGGCGCCCCGTCACAATAAATATTTATTAAATTAAGTAACCTCTCTAGTCCTATTCTGTCTGAATACCAATAAACTAGCATAAATTAAGACCAGGTCCACAATTCTATAGATCAATTAGGAACATCATTTACCAAGTATGTGACATTTACATTGAACAATGTATTTAACTTCTCTTAATCTCAGCTTTATTGTCTATGAACGCTTATATGCTTGCCCTGCACATTATAACTTTGCATTTATAAACAGCCTTCCACAGAGCCTAATGCATCATATTGGCTATTATTATTTTTATTGTTATTAGCAACATTTGCAAATGACAAATGAGGCTTCACCTTCTAGATTTGTGAAACTGTTTTTCCTCGTCATTCAGTATCTCAATAAATGATCATTTATAGGAAGCAAAATTTCCAAGTCCTAAATAATCATGGATCATTTTGTTGGTCATTTTTTTTCCAGGACATACACACAACTTAATTTCACTATTCCATTAAGCAACTGTATATTATTTTCCATGATTTATATTAGAAATGTTATAGTGGTGATAGTGGGTTAACTACTTCTAGGAATTGACAAGATATTTCAAGATGGGCTATTCAAGATTACATTTATTAATTTTTATTTATACTATTTGGCTTCAGTCACTAAATACAAAGAACAGACAACTAAGGCTCACGGAACACTGATAAAGGTCAAAGTCCTCACTCTTGAGTATGAGCATTAGGACAGAACTGTTCTCCGTTCTGGATGATAATCTATGTGTTCAATGGAAAATACGACTGCTGGAAGCTGATCCTATTTTATGAAAAAAGTACTGCGCACATTCAGCCCATAAATGGAACAATGGTTAGATTAATCCAAAAATCAGAATAAGCAGGAACCACATTTTGCTGTTGTGTTTGCTCTAAACCACATTTTACTGTTGTGTTTAAATGACTTACTGGTCACAAAGTGAAGAAAGCAACACGTGCATGAAAAGGAAGCGAGGATGAGATACAAAGGACAGTACTGCCTTCAAATAATAGCTAACACTGGCCTTCTTCAATCTTTACCATTCAGATCATTTATTTAAATGAAGTACATTTATATAAAATTCATGTTAAAAATGGGAACACCATTAAGGCTTTCCTCTCTCACTCCCCATTTTTAACCATCTACCATATTTCACGATCTCTACCCACCAAAGTGCTCATCTCTATGGACAATGGCAATGCACCATATCTAGCCTCCTATCTAGCCTTCCTTTCTAACTTTGCTTCATTCCAGCCCATTCTTCTAACTGCCGAGTAATCTTTCTAAACTAAAAAATCTTTTTTTTTTCCTTTCACCCACCCATTAAAATCCTTCAAGTATTCCCTATTTCTTCTAGAAAGATACTCAAACTTCTAAGCATAGCCTCTCACAATTTCCTAACATGGCCACATAATGATTTTTCTCTCTTTTAGAGAATACATGAAGTCAACAGGTTTAACTCTTGGAAAGCAGGATAATCCAAAGAGACTGCACATCGGTTCTGAAGAGAAGGAATTTTCAGTGTCGGAAAGCCTGAACATACTCTACTAAAAGTTTCTTAGCTAATAATATGTCTGTGTCTGAAATTTTCTTTGCCAATACTTCTCCCCATTTGGAAATTATGCTTGCTTCTTTGAAGATGAGATAAGTGTATTACATATGTGTGTGTATTTTATTCACTTGTCATATTTCATTCATAGCCAGGCCTTGGTGTTCTCTTGTTGAACATAAACCATTTCGCTTCTCAACTCAGACAAGTCTGCCAAGGGAATATGATGAAATGATACCAGAACCAAGACCACTTTATATTTCTGTCCAAACACAGACATAAACAAGGTCACTGAGCAAAGCACAAAACACCATGGAAAATATGAATGCTGCTGTTTTTTTTTTTACTATTAATTATGGCATGAACCTTGCTTTAGTCTATCCATTTTGTAGTTAAGATTGATTAATGTATCCAATCATAGAATTATCCCACTTCTTGATATCACCCAAATGCAGAGAAAATCCCTACTTCCTTGAGTCTTCCCCCAAATCACCTAACCAAAGCCCATATTCTTTAAATTATTTCTCATACCTTCTTACTGAGATGCCCCATAGTTTCTCATGTTGCATGGTTTCGCTTGTAATAAGAATGAAATCTAATGTATTCACAACCATAGATGCCTTTCTTTTTTTTTTTTTTTTTTTTTAAATTTTTTTTTTCAACGTTTATTTATTTTTGGGACAGAGAGAGACAGAGAATGAACGGGGGAGGGGCAGAGAGAGAGGGAGACACAGAATCGGAAACAGGCTCCAGGCTCTGAGCCATCAGCCCAGAGCCTGACGCGGGGCTCGAACTCGCGAACCGCGAGATCGTGACCTGGCTGAAGTCGGACGCTTAACCGACTGCGCCACCCAGGCGCCCCCATAGATGCCTTTCTATTGGTCTTTGACACCTGTGTGTGTGTGTGTGTGTATATACACACACACACATATATACATATATATATATGTACATATATACATACTCACTGTGTATACACTCACACACATATACATACACACTCATTGAACAGTTGAAAATATCCATCTGTTAAACCCAAAGCTCTAAAAGGCAACCTTTGTTATGGGGGGGTAGGTCCGTAACCCTAGTGACACTCATATAAAACTCTCTGAAATGCAGAAATTTACAAATATGAACAGAATAGAGAGGACTCTCTTTCCAAAGTATTCCAGAACATCCCCCCTCCCCCCCCCCCCACAAGATAAAACAAACAAGAAAAGAGACCTGGAAACATGGATACAAGAGAAGGGAACACAACAGCAAAATGAAGCAGAGCACCACAATTTGACCCAATTGTTAATCCAAAATTTACTAAAATAATTTATACAACAAAAAAGCAAAAGAGCCCTGATTGGCTTTTTACACATCACAAATATAGGTTGTGAATTAATTTAATAATGTGCTGAAATGCACCAATGGCAAAACTTCATGTCTTTAATCAATACTGGGGCTCAAATTCCAATTATATGTGGGCATCCCACTAATTTAAATAAGGTATACCTGAAATCATAAGGTAAATAAGGAAATTAATGGTCATAAACCAGTGGCCAAAAAATTACATCTCATTATAACTACTGGAACTATATCTGGGCCTAAATTTCCATGGTCTCAGCATCCACTGTCCCAAATTATCTCAGTGTGGGCACAGATACTCTGGCCCAATTAGTGGTATATTAAAATTAAATTAATTATTTGGCATTTACAAATTGGCTTGGCAAAACGGGACTTCATAGACCATTCGCCACCTCTTCTAAGTTAAAATAGTTACTGTACAATATAGATTAAAACGGCTTTCAAGGACTGGAACACATTATATAAGATGAATTAGTGAAGCACTGAGTATCCCCACTACATCTCTATGTAATAGACTGATGTTGTCTGTTCTTAAACTTGGAAAGCACAAACAGTGTCTCTGTCTGGATTACCACAAGCTTAATGTCGTGGTTTCATGCATTAAGGTTCCCATAGCCAGTGTTATTTAAATTACTGACTCCAGGGGCGCCTGGGTGACTCAGTCGGTTGAGCGTCGGACTTCAGCTCAGGTCACGATCTCACGGTTCGTGAGTTCGAGCCCCGCATCAGGCTCTGGGCTGATGGCTCAGAGCCTGGAGCCTGCTTCCGATTCTGTGTCTCCCTCTCTCTGCTCCTCCCCCATTCATGCTCTGTCTCTCTCTGTCTCAAAAATAAATAAACATTAAAAAAAATAAATTACTGACTCCATCCAATTAGCAACTACTTTGGTAAGTATTTCACTATTATGGATTTGGCCAACACGCTCTGTTCAGTGACTAGTTCAACAGTTTCTCATTGCATTCACCTCCTAAAGGACATAGCACACCTTTTCCTGGTTACACACGAGGTACCTGAATAGCCTTGCCATAATGCACAATCTTTTCAGGCTAGATCTTAACTGAACCTCACTTTCTACAGAAGCATAGGTATGACATTACATCGATGACATCCTCCTCTGAGGAGACACACTCATTCAAGACATAAAAACACTGACAGAGGAGCTCATAAAAAGGGAATGGAATATTACCCTGCACATAGTACAAGGCTTTGCCACTTTGATTAGATTCCTAAAGATTAATTGGTAAACACAGGACTGCTTTATCCTTTCCACTGTCAAGAAACTGCTATCAACCTCTCAGCACTCAAAATGTTTATACATGCTCCCAATTTTTCAGGCTTTTTGGGGATCTGTAGGCAAAATATTTCACCATTTACAAATCTGACTTAAGCTCATTTACACTGTGGCTTGCAAATTGGCGTACCTTGCATGGAAATCCATCTGGAATCTGTCCAAAACTGTAATACAATTCTGCCCCCAAGAGGTACCTTCATTATACTTCTTAGACTCTTAGAGTTTCATACTTCTTGGAGTCTCTGGACCACTCCTGGTGCCCATTAGTTGTCCATGGGCCTTCTGTTGCAAGAAACTACCCTGTGCTATATACCAATAGATGGCAATTGCTAGTTACATACGGGGCTCTCTGGAAAAAGCTCATGCCTGAGTTTATGGCCCTCTCTCTACGGTCTTTAATAGTGGCTGCACCAATTCACATTCCCATCAACAGAGCACATGGGTTTTCTCTTCACATTCTCACCAACACTTGTTTACTGTCTTTTTCATTATTATTATTCTAACAGGTGTGAGGATGTACTTCATTGTGGGTTTGCAATTTCCCGATGATTAATGATGTTTAATTTCCTACTCAGATTATATGTTGCTTTGGTGTTAAGCTGTATGAATTCTTTACCTATTTTGGGTATCAGTCCCTTATCAGATGTATGATTTGTAAATATCTTCTCCCAATCTGTAGGTTGCATTTTCATTTTGTTGATAGTTTCCTTTGCTTTGTAAAAACTTTTCAGGTTCATATAATCCCACTTGTTCAATTTTGCTTTTTTTTTGCTTTTGGTGTGAGAGTAAAAACCAAACCAAACCAAACCAAACCAAACCAAACAAAAACAAACAACAAACAACAAACAAAAACATTGTCAAGATCTATGTCAAGGAGCTTACCACCTGTTTTTTTCTTTTTTTTTTCTCTAGGTGTTTTATGGTTTCAAATCTTATGTTAAGTCTTTAATCCATTTTGAGATGAACTTTGTGTATGGTGTTAGAGAGTGGCCCAGTTTAATTATTTTACTCTCCGTTTTACTTAACATTATTCATTGAAGAGACTCGCCTTTCCCCATTGTATATTTTGGCTCCTTTATTATAAAGTAATTGACCACATATGTATGGCTTTCTTCTTGGGTTCTCTATTCTGTTCCACTGATCTATGTGTCTGTTTTCATTCCAATACCACATTGCTTTAATTACTATTAGCCTGTAATAAAGTTTGAAATGAGGCAGAGTGATGTCTCCAGCTTTGTTCCTCTCAGAATTGCTTTGGTTATTTGGGAACTTTTGTGATTTTATACAAATTTTAGGATCTTTTGTTCTATTTCTTTTTTTTTTTTTTCAACATTTATTTTTTGGGACAGAGAGAGACAGAGCATGAATGGGGGAGGGGCAGAGAGAGAGGGAGACACAGAATTGGAAACAGGCTCCAGGCTCTGAGCCATCAGCCCAGAGCCTGACGCGGGGCTCGAACTCACGGACCGCGAGATCGTGACCTGGCTGAAGTCGGACGCTTAACCGACTGCGCCACCCTGGCGCCCCTCTTTTGTTCTATTTCTGTGAAACATACTATTGGAATTTTGATAGGGATTGCACTGAATCTGTACACTGCGTTAGAAAGTATGGAAATTTTAACAATATTAAGTCCTCCAGTTCATGAACATGGAATATCTTTCCATATATTTGTGTCTTCCTCAATTTCTTTCACTAATGCCATGGAGTTTTCAATATACAGGTCTTTCAACTCCTTGATTAAATTTGTTCCTAGGTATTTTATTCTTTTTGATGCAATTGTAAATGGGATTGTTCCACTAATTTCTATTCCTGATAGTTCATTATTGGTGTATAGAAGCAACAGATTTTTGTGTATTGATTTTTTATCCTCCAAGCTAACTGAATTTATTAGTTGTAGCAGTTTTTTTGAGTGTCTTTAAGGTTTTCTATATAATATCATGTCAGCTGCAAATAGTAACAGTTTTACTTCTTCTTTTGAAATTTGGATGCTTTTTATTTCTTTTTCTTGCCTAATTTCTCTGGCTAGTACTTCTATGTTGAATAAAGTGGTTAGAATGGACACTCTTGTCTTGTTCTTGATGCTAGAAGGAAAGCTTTCAGGTCTTCACCATTGAGTATGATGTTAGCTGTGGGTTTGTCATACATGGACTTTATTACACGAAGGTACATATATACCTCATTTACCTTTGTGTTCAAAGGTAATATATAAGAATATTAACTACAGGATTAATTATAAACATGAAACACTTTAAATATGAAAGTACAGGGATAAGGATGCACATACCATTTCAGGAAAACTAAGTGATTAAATATTACATCTCTTTCAAAATCTCAATTTCAAAGAATAATTAATTGCATACATTTGTCTTCAAAATAAAGATTTCAGGGTAAAAAACTATACAGAAAATATGACCAATCTTTAGAAAGTAAGACTGAGAGGAAATGCCAATTGTGTTTTCCTGAATAGTATCATTATAGGAGATTTTATAAGAAATAAGTGCCCAGTTTGTGTTGGCTATTATTATTTTTACTAATATTTAACTTTCTTTTAATAATTTTTCTTAGTTTCTAACTGGTATAAATTAAGCATGCTTTACTTTTATAATGAAAAGATATTTAATACTATAAAGGTAGTATTTATTAATATTCTTTCCTTCTAAATTTACTTCTTTAGAAAATAACCAAAAAAAAAAAAGAGGACTCATAGTTGAGTTCTTACAGTTTTATATACTTATTAGAAAGGAGGAGACATGAACTATATTTATCCCACATGGAAGAAAACCTTTGTCATAGAGGAAAATAATGGCAAAGATTAAGAATTTTTCCATTACAAATAAAATCTAATTGACTCAGCATTGACAAAAAAGAATCCTTAATAATAAATCAGTCTTTACTGTAATAAATACTGGAATGCGATTCAAAATATTACCTTTACCAAAATTAGCTTAATGGTAAAGATATACTATAGAATCTGAAAACTGGAGCATTTGCCCTTCTAACTTTTTTTTTTTTTTTTGAAACTAGTCAACAAATGTTTTATTTATTTTTTTTAATTTACATCCAAATTAATTAGCATATAGAGCAACAATGATTTCAGGAGTAGATTCCTTAGTGCCATTTACTCATTTAGCCCATCCCCCTCCCACACTCCCTCCAGTAACCCTCTGTTTGTTCTCCAGATTTATGAGTCTCTTATCTTTTGTTCCCCTCCTTGTTTTTATATTATTTTTGTTTCCCTTCACTTATGTTCATCTGCTTTGTCTCTTAAAGTCCTCATATGAGTGAAGTCATATATTTGTCTTTCTCTGACTAATTTCACTTAGCATAATACCCTCCAGTTCCATCCATGTAGTTGCAAATGGCAAGATTTCATTCTTTTTGATTGCCGAGCAATACTCCATTGTGTGTATGTGTGTATGTGTATATATACATATACATATTTATATATGTATACATGTGTATATGTATATTTATATTATATACATATATAATGCATTTATATTATATATATATTTATATATGCATATATACATATACATTATCATATATGTATACATACACATACACACACACATCTTCTTTATCTATTCATCCATCGATGGACATTTGGGCTCTTTCCATACTTTGGCTATTGTTGATAGTGCTGCTATAAACATGGGGATGCATGTGTCCCTTTGAAACAGCACACCTGTATCCCGTGGATAAATGCCTAGTAGTGCAATTGCTGGGTCATAGGGTAGTTCTATTTTTAGTTTTTTGAGGAACCTCCATACTGTTTTCCTGAGTGCCTGCACCAGCTTGCATTCCCACCAACAATGCAAAAGAGATCCTCTTTCTCCACATCCTCGCCAACATCTGTTGTTGCCTGACTTGTTAATGTGAGCCATTCTGACAGGTGTAAGGTGGTATCTCACTGTGGTTTTGATTTGTATTTCCTTGATAATGAGTGAAGTTGAACATTTTTTCATGTGTCAGTTGGTCATCTGGATGTCTTCCTTGGAGAAGTGTCTATTCATGTCTTTTGCCCATTTTTTTTAATGGATTATTTGTTTTTTGGGTGTTGAGTTTGAGAAGTTCTTTATAGATTTTGGATACTAACCCTTTATCTGATATGTCATTTGCAAATATCTTCTCCCATCCTGTCAGTTGCCTTTTAGTTTTGCTGATGGTTTCCTTTGCTGTGCAGAAGATTTTTATTTTGATGAGATCCCAAGAGTTCATTTTTGCTTTTGTTTCCCTAGTCTCCAGAGATGTGTTGAGTAAGCAGTTGCTGTGGCCAAGATCAAAGAGGTTTTTGCCTGCTTTCTCCTTGAGGATTTTGATGGCTTCCTGTCTTACATTTAGGTCTTTCATCCATTTTGAGTTTATTTTTGTAAATGGGTAAGAAAGTGGTCCAGGTTCATTCTTCTGCATGTCGCTGTCCAGTTTTCCCAGCACCACTTGCTGAAGAGACTGTCGTTATTCCACTCGATATTCTTTCCTGCTTAGTCAGAGATGAGTTGGCCATACATTTGTGGGTCCATTTCTGGGTTCTCCATTCTGTTCCATTGATCTGAGTGTCTGTTCTTGTACCAGTACCATACTGTCTTGATTACAGCTTTGTAGTATAATTTGAAGTCCGGGATTGTGATGCCTCCTGCTTTGGTTTTCTCTCTCATGATTTATTTGGCTATTCGGGGTCTTTTCTGGTTCCATACAAATTTTAGGATTATTTGTTCTAGCTCTGTGAAGAATGCTCGTGTTATTTTGATAGGGATTGCATTGAACATGTAGATTGCTTTGGGTAGTATCAACATTTTAAAAATATTTGTTCTTCCAATCTATAAGCATGGAATGTGTTTCCATTTTTTTGTGTGTCTTCTTCCATTTCTTTCATAAGCTTTCTATAGTTTTCCATATATATATTTTTCACCTCTTTGGTTAGATTTATTCCTAGGTATTTTATGTTTTTTTGTGCAACTGTAAATGGGACAGATTCCTTGATTTTTTTGTGCAACTGTAAATGGGACAGATTCCTTGATTTCTCTTTCTTTTGCTTCATCGTTGGTGTATAGGAATGCAACCGATTTCTGTGAATTGATTTTATATCCTGAAACTTTGCTGAAACATGAATCAGTTCTAGCAGTGTTTTGGTGGAATTTTTAGGGTTTTTTCATATAGAGCATCATGTCATCTGCGAAGAGTGAAAGTTTGACCTCCTCCTGGCCGATTTAGATGCCTTTTATTTCTTTGTGTTGTCTGATTGCAGAGGCTAAGACTTCCAATACTATGTTGAATAACGGGCGAGAGTGGACATCCCTGTCTTATTCCTGACCTTAGGGGGAAAGCTCTCAGTTTTCCCCCATTGAGGATGATATTAGCATTGGGTCGTTCAAATATGGCTTTTATGGTCTCAAGGTATGATCCTTCTCTCCCTACTTTCTTGAGGGTTTTTATCAGGAAAGGATGCCGTATTTTGTCAAATGCTTTCTCTGCATCTATGGAGAGGATTATATGGTTCTTGTCCTTTCTTTTATTGATGTGATGAATCACATTCATTGTTTTGCAGATATTGAACCAGTCCTGCATCTCTGGTATAAATCCCACTTGGTCGTGGTGAATAATTCTTTTAATGTATTGTTGGATCCAGTTGGCTAATATCTTGTTGAGGATTTTTGCATCCATGTTCATCAGAGAAATTGGTCTATAGTTCTCCTTTTAGTGGGGTCTCTGTCTGGTTTTGGAATCAAGGTAATGCTGGCTTCACAGAATGAGTTTGGAAGTTTTCCTTCCATTTCTATTTTTTGGAACAACTTCAGGAGAATAGGTGTTAACTCTTCCTTAAAGTTTTGGTAGAATTCCCCTGGAAAGCCATCTGGTCCTGGACTCTTGTTTTTTTTGTGAAATTTATGATTACTAATTCAATTTCCTCACTGGTTATGGGTCTGTTCAAATTTTCTATTTCTTCCTGTTTCTGTTTTGGTAGCGTATATGTTTCTAGGAATGTGTCCATTTCTTCCAGATTGCCCATTTTATTCTCTTATTATTGTCTGTAATTCTGCAGTGCTGGTTGTGATCTCTCCTCTTTCATTCTTGATTTATTTGGGTCCTTTACTTTTTCTTTTTGATCAGACTGGCTAGTGGTTTATCACTTTGTTAATTCTTTCAAAGCACCAGCTTCTGGTTTCATTGATCTGTTCTACCATTTTTTTTTTTTTTTTGGTTTCGATAGCATTAATTTCTGCTCTAATCTTTATTATCTAATCTAATCTAATCTAATCATGTCCTGTCTTCTGCTGGTTTTGGGTTTTCTTTGGTGTTCTTTTTCCAGCTCTTTAAGGCATAAGGTTAGGTTGTCTATCAGAGATCTTTCTTCCTTCTTTAGGAAGGCCTAGGTTGCTATATACTTTCCTCTTATGACTGCCTTTGTTGTGTCTCAGAGGTTGCCTTTCTAACTTTTGATGGGGGGCTCTTATTTGAAATTATTACTTATATTTTCTGTCTATGGTGATTTATTAAAAAAAAGTATATTTATTTTGAGAGAGGGAAAGAGGGCAAGTGTGCACAAGCAAATGGGAAAAGGAGGGAGGGAGGGAGGGGGGGAGAGAGGGAGGGAGGGAGGGAGGGAGGGAGAGAGAGAGAGAGAGAGAGAGAGAGAGAGAATCCCAAGAGGGCTCCATGCTGTCAGCTCAAATTACAATGCAGGGCTCAGGCCCATGAACTGTGAGATCATGACCTGAGCCAAAGTCAAGAGCAGGACACGTTATCCACTCAGCCACCCAGGTGCCCCATGTCCATGGTGTTTTAATATGTTTTGGCAAAGGCAAGAGTCACTCATTGTGCCTCAACTTTGGGTACTTAAGAGGGAAATGTCTCTATCTTTGAGATGCTAAAGAGAGCCCTAAGACAAGAATTTTAAGCATATCACATAGCCTGTAGTTGAAGACAGAATGTTCCAAATACAGCTTCCCAGGATGGTGAGAAAATAAGCACCATTTTAATATGTTGTGGCAATAAACAAATACTCTTAAGCTTCATTTTACTTATGAAATATTATTTGTATCTTGGAAATGAAATGGGACTTTGAATGTCTGAAGAAACTCAGTCTAATATCTTAAGGATTTGGTGGAAACTTTATCATGATGTGAGAAAAATAGTTTACATTTGAAAAATAGCTTTCATCTATTTAGAGTCCTGTGAGACACTCATTATTTGTGTTTCTCTTTTGAGAATATGATTATGATGTTGGCCTTCCACTTAGAGATGAGAAAATCAAATTGCGAGTTTATATTCCTTCATATTTCTATTAGAATATTGCCTGAGGGGGTGATTATGTAAGTGATTTCAAAATTATGGAATTTGAGCCCTTTTTAAAATTGCAGTGCTTGAATGTTGAGGCAGCACCTGCTTCTACAATGTTCAAGGTGTTACTTTTGGGACAAATAAGTCAGTATGTTTCATGTCCGTATTCATTAGTCAGGATTGGTTGAGGTATGCTGCAATAATAAAGAATTCCAACATTCAAGACCTTAAGACAATGGTAGTTAATGACTTATACAGGTGAGATTTGCTATGAGCTGAGGGCACATGTCAGGACAGATGACCTCCATATGTAGACTCAATGTTATTTATCCATGCTACCGTAGGCGTTCATAACAGCCCTGACAAATAAAAAAGGAGAGGTAGAGATTTGTGTCCCAGTAATGAAATACTTCTGCCCCAAAGTAATGCACATCATTTTTACTAATATCTTCTTTTTTTCTTTTTTTTAAGTTTATTTATTTTGGGAGAGAGGTTGCCAATATACACAAGAGTATGAGCAGGTGAGGAGCAGAAAGAGAGGGAGAGAGAGAATCCCAAGCAGGCTCAGGACTAACAGAACAGAACATGACATGGGGCTGGATCCCATGACCTGTAAGATCATGACCTGAGCTGAAATCAAGAACCAGATGCTTAACCAAATGAGTGTCACCCTTCCATTAACATTTTCGGAATAAAGCTAGTTCCATAGCTATGCGTAATTTCCAAGTCAGGATATGGAAGAGAATGTGGAAGTATAAATCTATGGGTACACTAGAAAGAAGAAATAAATCCCAGGTGAACAGTTGCAATTTCTGCCATGCTGTGTAACTGTGCTTTGCCAAAACCAGAAGTATTCATCATTAGTAAATAAAAATGGACTTCCTTGATTCACCGTTTGCACTCCATAGAGGTGGCGCATCTAGGTTTCACGTGTGCTTTTATATGTTAACGCATCTAAATGAGATGGGGACAAACAAAAATATGCAAGCATGTGGCATATGATTCTCTTAACTGTGAATATTATCTAGACTTTCTCCCCCATGAAAAACACATACATAGAAAGACTTCGAAAAACTATTCCCTTCAGTTGCCTAGTACAAGTGAAAGAGCACTGCTTTTGCAGAGAAGGAATCATCAGTTTCAATTCTAGCTTGTTTGGAGTGACAGTTAGATTTCCTATAGAATATATTGAAAAAGTCCCCATTTTATTGACGGAGAAACTGAAGTACCAAATAGAATGTATAACCTTATTTAAGACGCACAATGGCTGAAATCAGGGCCCATATCAACCTGTTTATTCATGTTTAATTGAGGCTCATCATTCTTTTTTAAACAGTTTAATTCAAATTAAGATCTTATCCTCCGATATGAGATAATCCATGCAATAGACATTAATAAAATTTAGTATGAAACACACCATGAAAGCAGGAAATGAGGATGATCTGAATTTTAGAAAATATGTAATAAAAGTATGTATCAAGGAAGATGGTGGCGTAGGAGGACGCTGGGCTCACCGCGCGTCCTGCTGATCACTTAGATTCCACATACACCTGCCTAAATAACGCAGAAAACCAACAGAGGATTAGCAGAACGGAGTCGCCGGAGCCAAGCGCCAACGAGAGGCCCACGGAAGAGGGTAGGAAGGGCGGCAAGGCGGTGCACGCTCCACGGACTGGCGGGAGGGAGCCGGGGCGGAGGGGCGGCTCGCCGGCCAAGCAGAGCCCCCGAGTCTGGCTTGCAAAAAACAGAGGGGCCTGACGGACTGTGTTCCGACAGCAAGCGCGACTTAGTGGCTGGAAGGTTATAAGTTAACAGCTCTGCTCAGAAAGCGGGAAGGCTGGAGGACAAAGGGAAGGAGAGCTGCTGAGCCCCCAGATGACAGAGCTCAGTTTGGTGGGGAACAAAGGCGCTCGCCAGCGCCATCTCCCCCGCCCATCCCCCAGCCAAAATCCCAAAGAGAACCAGTTCCTGCCAGGGAACTTGCTCGCTCCGCGCAAACACCCAACTCTGCGCTTCTGCGGAGCCAAACCTCCGGCAGCGGATCTGACTCCCTCCCGCTGCCACAGGGCCCCTCCTGAAGTGGATCACCTAAGGAGAAGCAGGCTAAGCCTGCCCCTCCTGCCCCCGTGCACCTTGCCTACCCACCCCAGCTAAGACGCCACATCCCCAGCATCACAAGCCTGGCAGTGTGCAAGTAGCCCAGACAGGCCACCCCACCCCACAGTGAATCCCGCCCCTAGGAGAGGGGAAGAGAAGGCACACACCAGTCTGACTGTGGACACAGCGGTGGGCTGGGGGCAGACATCAGGTCTGACTGCAGCTCCGCCCACCAACTCCAGTTATACACCACAGCACAGGGGAAGTGCCCTGCAGGTCCTCACCATGCCAGGGACTATCCAAAATGACCAAGCGGAAGAATTCCCCTCAGAAGAATCTCCAGGAAATAACAACAGCTAATGAGCTGATCAAAAAGGATTTAAATAATATAACAGAAAGTGAATTTAGAATAATAGTCATAAAATTAATCGCTGGGCTTGAAAAAGGTATAGCTGACAGCAGAGAATCTCTTGCTACAGAGATCAAGGGACTAAGGAACAGTCACGAGGAGCTGAAAAACGCTTTAAACGAAATGCATAACAAAATGGAAACCACCACGGCTCGGATTGAAGAGGCAGAGGAGAGAATAGGTGAACTAGAAAATAAAGTTATGGAAAAAGAGGAAGCTGAGAAAAAGAGAGATAAAAAAAATCCAGGAGTATGAGGGGAAAATTAGAGAACTAAGTGATACACTAAAAAGAAATAATATACGCATAATTGGTATCCCAGAGGAGGAAGAGAGAGGGAAAGGTGCTGAAGGGGTACTTGAAGAAATCATAGCTGAGAACTTCCCTGAAGTGGGGAAGGAAAAAGGCATTGAAATCCAAGAGGCACAGAGAACTCCCTTCAGACGTAACTTGAATCGATCTTCTGCACGACATATCATAGTGAAACTGGCAAAATACAAGGATAAAGAGAAAATTCTGAAAGCAGCAAGGGGTAAACATGCCCTCACATATAAAGGGAGACCTATAAGACTCGTGACTGATCTCTCTTTTGAAACTTGGCAGGCCAGAAAGAATTGGCACGAGATTTTCAGTGTGCTAGACAGAAAAAATATGCAGCCGAGAATCCTTTATCCAGCAAGACTGTCATTTAGAATAGAAGGAGAGATAAAGGTCTTCCCAAACAAACAAAAACTGAAGGAATTTGTCACCACTAAACCAGCCCTACAAGAGGTCCTAAGGGGGACCCTGTGAGACAAAGTACCAGAGACATCACTACAAGCATAAAACATACAGACAGCACAATGACTCTCAACCCATATCTTTCTATAATAACACTGAATGTAAATGGATTAAATGCGCCAAGCAAAAGACATAGGGTATCAGAATGGATAAAAAAACAAGACCCATCTATTTGCTGTCTACAAGAGACTCATTTTAGACCTGAGGACACCTTTAGATTGAGAGTGAGGGGATGGAGAACTATTTATCATGCTACTGGAAGCCAAAAGAAAGCTGGAGTAGCCATACTTATATCAGACAAACTAGACTTTAAATTAAAGGCTGTAACAAGAGATGAAGAAGGACATTATATAATAGTGACAGGGTCTATCCATCAGGAAGAGCTAACAATTATAAATGTCTATGCGCCGAATACCGGAGCGCCCAAATATAGAAAACAATTACTCATAAACATAAGCAACCTTATTGATAAGAATGTGGTCATTGCAGGGGACTTTAACACCCCACTTACAGAAATGGATAGATCATCTACACACACGGTCAATAAAGAAACAAGGGCCCTGAATGAGACATTGGATCAGATGGACTTGACAGATATATTTAGAACTCTGCATCCCAAAGCAACAGAATATACTTTCTTCTCGAGTGCACATGGAACATTCTCCAAGATAGATCATATACTGGGTCACAAAACAGCCCTTCATAAGTTTACAAGAATTGAAATCATACCATGCATACTTTCAGACCACAATGCTATGAAGCTTGAAATCAACCACAGAAAAAAGTCTGGAAAACCTCCAAAAGCATGGAGGTTAAAGAACACCCTACTAACGAATGAGTGGGTCAACCAGGCAATTAGAGAAGAAATTAAAAAATAGATGGAAACAAACGAAAATGAAAATACAACAATCCAAATGCTTTGGGACGCAGCAAAGGCAGTCCTGAAAGGAAAATACATTGCAATCCAGGCCTATCTCAAGAAACAAGAAAAATCCCAAATACAAAGTCTAACAGCACACCTAAAGGAAATAGAAGCAGAACAGCAAAGGCAGCCTAAACCCAGCAGAAGAAGAGGAATAATAAAGATCAGGGCAGAAATAAACAATATAGAATCTAAAAAAACTGTAGAGCAGATCAACGAAACCAAGAGTTGGTTTTTTGAAAAAATAAACAAAATTGACAAACCTCTAGCCAGGCTTCTCAAAAAGAAAAGGGAGAGGACCCAAATAGATAAAATCATGAATGAAAATGGAATGATTACAACCAATCCCTCAGAGATACAAACAATTATCAGGGAATACTATGAAAAATTATATGCCAACAAATTGGACAACCTGGAAGAAATGGACAAATTCCTGAACACCCACACTCTTCCAAAACTCAATCAGGAGGAAATAGAAAGCTTGAACAGACCCATCACCGGTGAAGAAATTGAATCGGTTATCAAAAATCTCCCAACAAATAAGAGTCCAGGACCAGATGGCTTCCCAGGGGAGTTCTACCAGACGTTTAAAGCAGAGATAATACCTATCCTTCTCAAGCTATTCCAAGAAATAGAAAGGGAAGGAAAACTTCCAGACTCATTCTATGAAGCCAGTATTACTTTGATTCCTAAACCAGACAGAGACCCAGTAAAAAAAGAGAACTACAGGCCAATATCCCTGATGAATATGGATGCAAAAATTCTCAATAAGATACTAGCAAATCGAATTCAACGGCATATAAAAAGAATTATTCACCATGATCAAGTGGGATTCATTCCTGGGATGCAGGGCTGGTTCAACATTCGCAAATCAATCAACGTGATACATCACATTAACAAAAAAAAAGAGAAAAACCATATGATCCTGTCAATCGATGCAGAAAAGGCCTTTGACAAAATCCAGCACCCTTTCTTAATAAAAACCCTTGAGAAAGTCGGGATAGAAGGAACATACTTAAAGATCATAAAAGCCATTTATGAAAAGCCCACAGCTAACATCATCCTCAACGGGGAAAAACTGAGAGCTTTTTCCCTGAGATCAGGAACACGACAGGGTTGCCCACTCTCACCGCTGCTGTTTAACATAGTGCTGGAAGTTCTAGCATCAGCAATCAGACAACAAAAGGAAATCAAAGGCATCAAAATTGGCAAAGATGAAGTCAAGCTTTCGCTTTTTGCAGATGACATGATATTATACATGGAAAATCCGACAGACTCCACCAAAAGTCTGCTAGAACTGATACATGAATTCAGCAAAGTTGCAGGATACAAAATCAATGTACAGAAATCAGTTGCATTCTTATACACTACCAATGAAGCAACAGAAAGACAAATAAAGAAACTGATCCCATTCACAATGGCACCAAGAAGCATAAAATACCTAGGAATAAATCTAACCAAAGATATAAAGGATCTGTATGCTGAAAAGTATAGAAAGCTTATGAAGGTAATTGAAGAAGATTTAAAGAAATGGAAAGACATTCCCTGCTCATGGATTGGAAGAATAAATATTGTCAAAATGTCAATACTACCCAAAGCTATCTACACATTCAATGCAATCCCAATCAAAATTGCACCAGCATTCTTCTCAAAGCTAGAACAAGCAATCCTAAAATTCATATGGAACCACAAAAGGCCCCGAATAAGCAAAGTAATTTTGAAGAAGAAGACCAAAGCAGGAAGCATCACAATCCCAGACTTTAGCCTCTACTACAAAGCTGTCATCATCAAGACAGCATGGTATTGGCACAAAAACAGACACATAGACCAATGGAATAGAATAGAAACCCCACAACTAGACCCACAAACGTATGGCCAACTCATCTTTGACAAAGCAGGAAAGAACATCCAATGGAAAAAAGACAGTCTCTTTAACAAATGGTGCTGGGAGAACTGGACAGCAACATGCAGAAGATTGAAACTAGACCACTTTCTCACACCATTCACAACAATAAACTCAAAATGGATAAAGGACCTGAATGTGAGACAGGAAACCATCAAAACCTTAGAGGAGAAAGCAGGAAAAGACCTCTCTGACCTCAGCCATGGCAATCTCTTACTCGACACATCCCCAAAGGCAAGGGAATTAAAAGCAAAAGTGAATTACTGGGACCTTATGAAGATAAAAAGCTTCTGCACAGCAAAGGAAACAACCAACAAAACTAAAAGGCAACCAACGGAATGGGAAAAGATATTTGCAAATGACATATCGGACAAAGGGCTAGTATCCAAAATCTATAAAGAGCTCACCAAACTCCACACCCGAAAAGCAAATAACCCAGTGAAGAAATGGGCAGAAAACATGAATAGACACTTCTCTAAAGAAGACATCCGGATGGCCAACAGGCACATGAAAAGATGTTCAGCGTCGCTCCTTATCAGGGAAATACAAATCAAAACCACACTCAGGTATCACCTCACGCCAGTCAGAGTGGCCAAAATGAACACATCAGGAGACTATAGATGCTGGAGAGGATGTGGAGAAACGGGAACCCTCTTGCACTGTTGGTGGGAATGCAAATTGGTGCAGCCGCTCTGGAAAGCAGTGTGGAGGTTCTTCAGAAAATTAAAAATAGACCTACCCTATGACCCAGCAATAGCACTGCTAGGAATTTATCCAAGGGACACAGGAGTACTGATGCATAGGGGCACTTGTACCCCAATGTTCATAGCAGCACTCTCAACAATAGCCAAATTATGGAAAGAGCCTAAATGTCCATCAACTGATGAATGGATAAAGAAATTGTGGTTTATAGACACAATGGAATACTACGTGGCAATGAGAAAAAATGAAATATGGCCTTTTGTAGCAACGTGGATGGAACTGGAGAGTGTGATGCTAAGTGAAATAAGCCATACAGAGAAAGACAGATACCATATGGTTTCACTCTTATGTGGATCCTGAGAAACTTAACAGGAACCCATGGGGGAGGGGAAGGAAAAAAAAAAAAAAAAGAGGTTAGAGTGGGAGAGAGCCAAAGCATAAGAGACTGTTGAGAACTGAGAACAAACTAAGGGTTGATGGGGGGTGGGAGGGAGGAGAGGGTGGGTGATGGGTACTGAGGAGGGCACCTTTTGGGATGAGCACTGGGTGTTGTATGGAAACCAATTTTACAATAAATTTCATATATAAATAATAAAAAAAAGATAACATAAAAAAAGTATGTATCAAAAATGTATTAAGATGAAGCATATCTCTCATGAAACACCAAGTTATAATTTTATACTGGTAGCAACTTGTACTACAAAAGTATTATGACAACTTTTATCACAGCAGGCAAATTACAAGTCGAAATGGTGAGGTTTACTGGGCACAAGTACATAGGAGTTTCTATCACCTAATGAATCATTAAAGTCTGAGGTCACAGAAGAAACATACCACCTCTGTGATTTCTAACCAAATAATTTTTCCACTGCCAACTTTTCTTTACAAGGCATTAAATACTTTGTTTTGTAAAGTGATGAAATTGAGCCAACGCTGCTCTCTCACCTAAAGAGCTAACAGATTAGAAAAAAGCACATTTCACATGATGTTAATGGATTTAGACCTAGAATTTTTTTGAGTCTACCCTGAATCGTATTTACAAATTACATGGATTTACCTGTCTTTTATTACCCATAACAGTGATGAGGCTGTTTTATCTATTAAGTTTTTAGCTTTGGGTCATGGCATACTTTCTGGACTCACAAATTTGTTTTCATGTCATATTCCCTGAAGCTTAAATTATTTTTGTTGAATGAACTACCACTAGATTTAAAGTATTGCCTCATTAATGTGGTGAAAGAGTTTACATACAGACGAAATGCTTAAAACTTTCTTCCCATGCTAGAATTATCAAAAAAATCAATAAAAAATATTTTATAAATATTCTCTGAGGATCATTCTTTGGAAACAGTTTAACTGTAGAAACAATTAAAGTGGAAAGAGAGGGATAGGGAAAGGAAGCTCATATTAATTGAGCTGTTAATGTTTATTCAGTTCCAAATACTACCTGGTGTTTGTAAGCATTTCATACCCTAATTCTTACAAACAAACATGTATGTGGCTGTATCCATAGGTCAGAATTATGATTCAGGGAGTTTCTCTTCAAAGTCCGTGTTCATTTCCGGGGCATTTGGCAGTGGAAGGGAATAATACACTACTAATAGGCTATTCATACAACTGCTGCTGCCACCATTTTGACAACAGCGACTATGTAAACATTAGCACGAAAACCACTGAGCTCTTACTGTATTTCAGGCAATAATCTTAAACGTGTATTATTTTAATTCTCATGAGTCTGTGAACTAAGTACCACTGTCATTTTCCCCATTTACAGACGAGAACACTGTGATTCAGAGAGTTTGAGCTACCTGACCAAGGTTACACAGCAAGTAACTAAGTAAATGGTGGATAAGGAATCAAAACCTAAGTCTGTTTGGCATCAAAGTTAAAATCTGAAACCACAACTCATCAAAACTCAGAATCAAAATCGACAAGGGGTCTTCATCTCCTCATTTGTACAGTCACAAGTGACTGACAAAATATTTGTCCAATTGAGCTGAGGTGGCTATTGTAGAGGCTTCTATGAATACCAAGAAGGTGCAATCTTACATTTTTTTCTATCTGTACAATAAGGAGAAATTCCTGATTGTCGCAAATGATTATTATTTAAGGGGAAAAGTCTCATCAGACTCATTTGCAGGCTGTTTCAGGATCTTTTATGGCTCATTAGTTTTTCTCATCCCTTTCGTTTCTGTTTGACTTCTCTGTGACCATTTGTTCACAATTAATCAAGTTGTCCAGTGGCAAGGTCAGGGAGCGTGCCTGAGTTGACACAACTCTACCAGCCTTACTGTTAAAAACAACCCAGCGCTCCCGTCCTGCTGACAAGTGGGTTAGGAGAATCTCTGCTGTACCAAAAGGTTGACATTTTGCATTTCAGTGTTGTGCACAGGGCTCTCTCCGCTGGAGCATGACACCTCAGCAGAGACGCAAAACTCACTACCCATCCTTAACCAGAGTACGGTGGTTCAAGTCCACTATCTCCTGTGTTTTTTTCTCTGGTTGCAACAACCACTGGTTGCCCACGATAGCAATTGCTGGCTGTGCCCCACTCATATTCCTCAGGCCCCGGCAGAGTCAGGATACTCTGATGCCAACCCAGCAGTGTCTGCATCTCGTGCCTAAGGAATTTTTTCCCATGACTACAGGCTCTCCTGACCACAGATACTGCGGGCCTGAGGGGCAGGAGGTCACACCCCAGTAGGAGCCCTCAGTCCGTCAATGCCAGGAACTGCTATATACAATCCCAGCTCACACACCTCTGGGCTGGAGTACTCTAAGGGGTGTGTTTTATACTGTTTCCTAAAGCTGCCCTGTGAGGATTAAATCTTCCTTACCTGCTGAGGAAGGTGGCTTAACACCACTCCCTTTTTTTTTTTTTTGCTGTGTCAAGGTCTGCACTGGAGGAGGCCCACAGGGGAAAAAAAAAAGCATCCCCAGTGTGCCAGCACTAGAAGAGTCACTGAACATGCAACGCTGACAAAGACACTCCCACAGTTCGGAGCAGAGGGCCAGATCTGAAAACACTGAGGACTTCGCATTTGATGAAGAAGGGTGCATTCTGTGAATTCAGAGGAGATGGCATTTGAGGGAGATGGGGCGGTGTGGATAAAGGTGCAGCTGTTCATCGGAGCAGGACGCTTCAAGTGCTCCCCTCCCTCCCAAGGGTTCAACCCCAATCCGTTTCTCATGCTGCGGAGGCGTTAACTGTCTTAAGGAACAATTGGTCAAAGGGGGAGAAACTGTGACAGAAGAGGTTTAAAGGGTAACAGTGAGACCTGACAACTTCTTAAAATATTTCCTGGACATTCACCAGAGACTTCAGATCTTCCTTGACGTCCACATTCACACATTTTACCACAGCAGATGCTCTCAGCTACTAAACAGAGACAACAATACGTCCTGGATACTAAAATCAACTACTATGGCTTTGTGAAGATGAGAATGATGACAGCTGCTGTCCTTACCAGAGCCTACTTATCCTGGTGAAGATCAGTGCCTCATAGAAACTGCAATTTTACTATAGGTCATGAGCTTTTGGGGTTCCTCCTGAAAAATGTAAACACAGAATTGCACATCCTGCCATTTTAGGGTCTGCTCACTTTTACTGTGGGCGATATCGAGCATGCCAATTCATCTCTCACTCAAAATACGATATTGCAGAGATACCAGTGAAGGCTTGACTAACAGTACAGATTTTTGGATCTTCACTAAACTCTGGCAATCCTCCAGTGGCCTTCCAGTACCAGGTTTACGTGGCTTAGCCTGGCATTCAAGGCCATCCATCCTATTCTTCCAATCTACTGAAGACCTTCACAGCCATCATTTTCTGTAAGACAACTGAAATTCCAGCCAATGCAAGAAAATTGCTGTTCTCTAAGGACACACTGTGTCTTTTCCTCAAGCCTTTGCTCTCGTCATTGCCTTCATTTAGAGTGGCTCCGCTCCCTCCCATGCTTCTCTCTTTCCTCCAAGCTTGGCTTAGTCAACCCCATCTCCTTTATACTAGTGTCTCAAGTCAGTGGATGCTCCCTCCACTTTTTTTTTTCTTAATGTCTCTTCCCACTTTTCATTCTGGCACAGATATTTAGCTTCATATTGAGTGTCTCCTATTAGAATGTAAATCCCCGAGTGAAGATAATATTTTACATGATGCTGTATTCCCCAGAGCATCATGGCATAGCACTTTACACACAGTAAGTGAATTTTACATATCGGTGAGGAAAAGGCCAATACTACCTTCATCCACTGCTCTGGAATCTCAAGAAAGTAGTGGTAATGTTGGAGCCCTTCTAGTTCAGTCTTCATGAGATCCTCTAAGAGGTATAATTAAGTCTCTGGTTTCCAAGGGAAGGGAACAAATCTCAGGTTCCTCACCAGATAATAATGGTGTATATATTTTAGGCTTTATTACTTTCAATAAAATCATCATATAAAGAAGCAGCATGGAGATTAGCACAGGAAAATTGCTCAACACATGTAAGTAGGTCTAATTATAAGTATCTTCATTTTTGTTTTCCAATTGAGGTTGAACAATATTTGCTATTTACATCAAAGGTATTTTTTAAAATACCATATGGAATTCCTTTATAAGTAAGTGCCTTCTAGAAAGTGATTACCAGGGTCCTCTTGGCAGAACATCAGGAATAAAGGATGAGTTTAGGGTTTTTAGAGTATTTAAAGAGCTACATTAAAAACAACAACAACTTTGTCAGACCGTAAAAAAAAATGAGGGAATTTGTTCCCAAGTAGACCTGCCTTGAAGAAATGTTATAAGAAGTTTTTCAGGGAGAAGGACAATTACATAGGTCAGATAATCAGAACTATTTAAAGAAAGAAAGAGCATTGGAGAATGAATGAATGAAGGTAAAATGACAACTATGTTGATTATTCTAAATCTATCCAACAGATGACAATGTATTAAAAAAAATAGTAGCAACAAAGTGTTTTGCTTTATGTGCTCCCATAAACACACACACACACACACACACACACACACACACACACACACACACACCTATATATGGTCATATATTAGTTATATACAAGTAAAATAAGAGACAGCAATGATAAAAGGAATGTGAGGGAGAACTTAGAAATATTTTGCAATTATAAGTGCTTGTACCATCTGTGAAATTGTAGAAAGTTAGTTGAAAGTGGACTGGGGTTCCTTCTAAGCACTATTGCAAATTCCAGGGCCACTGAAAGAAAAGTAAAGAAAAATATGAAGTATAATAGATATGCTAAGAAGGGGAAGAAAATGCAATCATATAAAATGCTCAATTAAAAACATAAATAGTAGGAAAATGTGTGGAAGACAAAAAAGGACACAGAAAAAGGGTGAAAATTTTTTAAAAAGTAGCAAATTTGGTAGATATTAATACTACTACATCTGCAAAGCTAATAGATGAATTCACTATTCTAGTTGGAGACTTTAACACCCCTCTATCAGAAAGAGACAGATCCAGCAGGCAGAAAATCAGTAAGGACATTGTTGAACTCCATAACACCATCCATATACTGAATATGGTTCATATTTATAGACTACGTTATCCCAAAATGCAGAATACACATTTTTATAAAGCTCACATGAAACATTAATCAAGATAGACCACATTCCATGAAACACACCTTAACAAATTTATAGGAATAGAAATTATACAGTATCTGCTCTCAGACCATAATAAAATTAAACTAGAGTTTAATAGCAAAAAGAAAGCTGGAAAAATCCCCAATTACTTGATGATTGAACAACATATTTCTAAACAATATGTGGTCAAGGAATAAATAACAAGAGAAATAAAAAAAATTTTTTTGAACTAAATGAAAACAAAATTTATCACAATGTGTTAGATGCAGCCAAAGCAGAGCTTAGAGGGGGAATTTACAGCACTCAATGCAAATTTTAGAAAAGAAAGAAGATATAAACTCAATAATCTAAACTTCCACTTTAGGAAACTAGAAAAAGAAGAGCAATTTAAATCTAAAGTAAGTAGAAAATCAATCAATGAATCAACAAGTAAAACAAATCAGAGCAGAAGTCAATGAAATTGAAAACAAAAACAGCAGGGAAATTAAAACTAAAAACTCAAGCATTGAAAAGATTAATAAAATTGATAAGCCTCTGGCCAGAATAAACAACAAAATATAGAAGACACAAATTACTCATAATAGAAATGAAAAAAAAAAGGGGGCATCATTACAGATCTCAGGGACATTAAAATAATAAAGGGGCGCCTGGGTGGCTCAGTTGGTTAAGCGTCTGACTTTGGCTCAGGTCATGATCTCACAGTTCGTGGGTTCGAGCCCCGCATCAGGCACTGTGTTGACAGCTCAGAGCCTGGAGCCTGCTTCAGATTCTGTGTCTCCCTCAGTCTGCCCCTCCCCCACTTGCTCTGTCTCTCTCTTTCTCTCTCAAAAATAAACATTAAAAAAATAAAAATAAAATGATAATAAAAAATATAAATAACTCTTAGTCCACATGTTTGATAACCTAGGAGAAAAGGACCAATTCTTTGAAAGACACAGTTTGCAAAAACTACACCAGATGAAACAGATCATCCAAATAGGTCCATATCTCTTAAAGAAACTGAATAAAAAAATTAGTAACATTTCAATACAGAAAGTATCAGATCCAGATGGGTTCAATGGATAATTCTACCAAATACTTAGGGAAGAATTATTCCAATTTTCTACAATACTTTCAGTGAAAAGAAGCAGAGGGAATACTACCTAACTCAATCTGTGAGGCCAGAAATACCTAATAACAAAGCCAGGCACAGATATTACAGGAAAACTACCTACCAATTTCTTTCACATATGGATACAAAAATCTTCAAAAAATTAGCAACTTGAATACAATAACACATAAAAAGAATCTTATACCACATCCATGTGTTATTTATCCCAGATGTACTAGGCTGGTTCAATATTGTAAAATTGATTAATGCAACCCATCACATCAATAGTCATGATCATACCAACAGATACAGAAAACGTGTCTGACAAAATCCAACAACAATTCACGGTTTAACAAAAAAATCTTGGAGCACCTGGGTGGCTCAGTCGGTTAACGATCTGACTTCAGCTCAGGTCATGATCTCACCTTTTGTGAGTTCTAGCCCTGCATCCGGCTCTGTGCTGACAGCTCAGAGCTGGAGCCCACTTCAGATTTTGTGTCTCCCTCTCTCTCTGCGCCTCCCACACTCCCACTCTGTGTTTCTCTCTCTCTCAAAATATAACATTAAAATAAAAAAAAAATCCCTCAGCAAACTAGCAGTAGAAGAAAACACTTGATAAAGAATACCTATAAAACAAACAAACAATAAAAAATAAACCCTCTGTTAACACCATATACCCTAAGAGTGAAAAACTCAAACCTTTCCCACAAAGATTAGAAACAAGGCAAGAATTTTCCTGTAACCACTGCTTTTCATCATTTACTAGAAATTCCTAGGTAATGCAATGAGACAAGAAAAGAAAATAAATAGTAAACTGATTGGAAAGAAAGAAATAAAATTGCCTTTGTTCATAGATATGTGAACTTCTATGAAGAAGCTCTGAAGGAAGTGACCAAAAAATTGCTGGAACTAATACACAATTATAGGATGTAGCTTGATATATAAAAGTTGATCTCTCAACTATATACCAGCAATGACTAAGTGGAATTTGAAGTTAAAAATTTGTAACTATTTACAGTAGCACTGCCCCAAAATTAAATACTTAGTAAATATAACAAAATCTGTATAAGATCTGTATGAAAAGAACTATAAGACTATGATGAAAAACATAAAAAATGAACTCAATAGTGGAGATATGTTCCATGTTCATGGATAGAAAGGCACAATATTGTCAAGATATCAGTCCTTCCCAACTTGTTCTGTAGATTTAGTGCAATCTCAATCTGAATCTCAGCAAGTTATTTTTTGTATATTAACAATTTGATACTAAAGAGTTTATAAAGAGAGGCAAAATACCCAGGATAGCCAACATGGCAATGAAGAACAAAGTCAGAGGACTGACACTTTCTGACTTTAAGTCTTACTATAAAGACACAGTAATAAGACAGTGTGGTATAGGTGGAAGAACAGACAGCTGATGAGTAGAACAAAGTAGAGAACACAGAAATTACCCACATAAATACAGTTAACTGATCTCTGACAAAGTAGCAAAAGCAATACAATGGAAAAAACTGTTTTCAAAAAATGTACAGGAATAACTGTGCATCTTCATGTAAAAAAATAAATAAATCTAGACATAGACTTTATATTCTTCACGCAGAATTAACTCAAAATAGATCAGAGATATAAATGTAGAATGCAAAACTGTAAAACTCATAGATAACATAAAAAAATCTAGATGACATTGGGTACGGCAATGACTTTTTAGATAAAACACCAAAGACACGGTCCATGTAAGAAATAATTGATAAATTGGACATTATTAAAATTAGAAACTGCTCTGTGAAAGACAATGTAAAGAGAATGAAAAGACAAGCTTCATTCTGAGAAAATATTTGCAAAATGCACATCTGATAAAGGCTGCTATCCACAATATATAAAAAACTCCTAAAACTCAACAAAAAGAGGGGGCCTCGATGGCTTAGTCAGTTAAGTGTCCGACTTTAGCTCAGGTCATAATCTCTTGGTTCGTGGGTTCGAGTCCCATGTCAGGCTCTGTGCTGACAGCTCAGAGCCTAGAGACTGCTTCGGATTCTGTGTGTCCCTTTCTCTCGGCCCCTCCCCAACTCATGTTCTGTCTCTGTCTCTCAAAAATAAATAAACATTAAAAAAAAAAACCTCATCAAAAAGAAAACAAATGGCCCAATTAAAAATGGACAAAATACTTCAAAAAATACTTCACCAAAGAAGACAAACAGATGAAAAACTAAGCATATGCAAAGATGTTCAACACCATAAGTCATTAGAAAACTAGAGATCAAAACAACGAGGTCCCACACATGTAGTAGATACCTATTAGAATGACCAAAATCCAAAACACTGACAAAACCAAATGCTGTTGAGGAAGTGTAATAACAAAAAATCTCATTCAATGATGACTGGAACTGCAAAATGGTACAGCTACATTGAAAGACAATTTCATAGTTTCTTACAAAACTGAACTTAACTATTACTATATGGTCCAGTAGTCATGTTTCTTAGTATTTACCTAAATGAATCAAAAACATAAAACCTGCACAGAGATATTTATAGCAGCTTTATTCATCATTGCCAAATTGTGAAGCAATCAAGATGGCCCTGAGAAGGTGATCAAGATGGCCCTCCGGAGGTGAATGAGTGACTAACCTGTGGTCCCTCCAGACAAAGGATTAATTTTCATCACTAAACAGAAAGGAGCTATCAAGCCACGAAAATACATGGAGGAAACATAAATGCATATTGCTAAGTGAAAGAAGCCAGTCTGAAAAAGCTACCCACTCACTGAACACTGCAACTATTTGACATTCGAAAAAGCAAAACCGTAAAGAAAAGATTAGTGGTTGGCAGTTGCTAGGAAGGACAGAGGGACAAAGCAGCAGAGCACAGAAGACTTTTAGGGCAGTGAAACCAACCCACATGATACAACAATGCGGGGCATGGTCTCACTGCTCTAAAATTCCTCTGTGCTCTGTTTCTTCATTATGCATTTGTTACATGTATACTTATACATTATACATGATTCATCATACATTTGTCAAAACCAACAGAATGTACACAACCAAGAGTGAGCTCTCATACAAACTATGGACTTGGGGTAAGTATAATGTGTGAATGCAGGTTCACGGGTTGTAACAAAAGGTATCTCTGGTGGGGATGTTGATAGTGGACAAAAGTTGGACATGTGTGGGGACAGGGAACTCTGTACTTTCTAATCAATTTTACCATAACCTTAAAACTGCTCTAAAAAATTTAAACTCATGAATTAAAAAAACAAATATACACCCTCTTCTAGCACCCTAAATCATTGACAGTAGTGGTGAAAATATTCCTTTGGTTTAAATCTTTGTATCTTCGAAATCTCTCGATAAAATAAAAACATGCTATTTGAAATAAAAATCACTCATCATAAAATTAACAGTTTCCAACACATAAACAGCAATTGATTTTTTTATTATATCATATGATTTAACTAACTCCTATTAGGATTTAAGGGATTGGGAATAATAACCCATGATGAAATCAGCTTCAATTTCTCAAAAGGAAGAACACCACAAACCTATAAATTTAAAATTATTACCTAAAATTTTAAAAATCATTAGTAAGTTGAAAATCCATCAGTTATTCACATGTAGAATTCTATGCATAGGCCTCTTACAGAATGGATGCTTTAGTCTAATTATACACTTTTAAGTGACATGTCATGGCTTTAAGGTCATATATTTTAGTATAACTTATTAAATGAGGGTGATAGTTATTTTAAAAACTAGTTATTATCTTAGTTGTTCCAAATATTCTATTTAGACTACTTTTATATCAAAGGAGAGGAATTAGTTAAAATCATCAACAAATGATTTCTAAGAACAAGCAGTTCTTTTTCTAGAGCTTAAAGAGAATTGGAAAACAGAAAAATTCAACCAAAATTTTTCAAATGCTTTTGTTTTGAATTTTCACCATAAAGATTAAGTGTATATTTTATTGTAAATTCCCAACTCCTTTAAACTATGTATCTTCAAATGACCCTACTTATAGGTGTAAACCTAATATGTACATTGGTTACAATTTTATATGTGTATGTTTAAATAGTATGATTTTTAAAATGTGTTCAAATATTCAGTAAAGAGATAAGTTCGTGCTGCTTTTACTGATGTATGAATTGTTTTATTATTCAAATGGTGCTGGAAATAATTCATAGATGTGGGCTTAAAAGAGTGAAATGTATGCCAGTAAGGAAATATAACTTTTCGAGCAATATCTAAAAGGTTCCTGCATGAACGGTCACATTATATTTGCATGGTCTAACACTGAAAATAAAGAATCTGTTTCATGTCTCACCCAGGGAAAATTTAAGCTATGCTATTGACCAAAAGGGCAGAATTTTTTCAAGATAACTTGACACATCAAAATACCTCTTTATTGATAACATGCTAGTGGCAGAAAAGGTGAAACTGTTTACTTAATTAGTGGGAGAAATAGGTGTTAGGTATAAGTCCAAAAAAGTGTCAAAAGCCTGAGAAACACTATCATTTTGGGAGAAAAATCAAAGTATGAGAAATGTGTGTAAAGGAGTTAAAAAGAAAGTGGAAAATACTAGAATCTGATGATAATAGTAAAGAAAGTGGAAAAAAAAAAGTCTAAGATGCTGCAAAGACTGACCAACATATCTTCTCAAATTACTGAACTGTATTATTTCTGTATCTCTCGATGACATACTTACTAGAGTGTTAAGGGATTAACTAATGAACTTATTGAAACACTGGCAATTAGTTTTGAAATGTCTTCTAGAATTGGGAAGGTGGTATGTTGGAAGACGATTAAAAAGTAGAAGCAAATTTTATTTCTGGTATTAAGAACAAGAGTGATAATCCATAAACTTACTGGCCAGTTTTTCCAAGCCTAATCATATTTGAAAAAGACAAAACCAAAAAACAAAGAAAAAACCTTCCACTATATTATTCTGCCATTTAAAACCACACGCACAGAGGAAATTTCTTATGGTCAGCAATCTGGGTCCATGCAAGGAACTAAGGGTTGGGGAATTTGGTTTGGTTTCGTTTTCACGTAAGTAGGTAAGAATTTAGTGGTGTCCAGTATAGAAGCATGGGGTGGGGACAACGGGGGGATGAGCTTTTATTGTTATAACACAAGGAGGGGCTGCAGTCTCGAAATCACTGAAGTATTTCAAGTTCACACTTGCTTACATATGTGCATTGTTTCAGGAGTCTAGAATTGGCAAAGCATTCAGGACAAAGAAAAATGATAAAAGGCATTACATCATTTCAATTGGGGAGGGTAAGAGCAGAGGGCTGCAAAGACGGTGTGAGGTTTGTTTAAATGAGATGTTCCTCTCAAACGATCCAAGAGTGAGTAGAAGCCAAATATTAATAACAGCTGTTGATGACATGTGAAAAGGAGGGGTTATAAACACCAGTCAGGACTCAGGCAAAATAATAATTCTTTTAAGGCCCGTGGAGAATTGAAAAATAGGCAGAGCATAGCAGATGAGGTCCAACTTGGAAAACAGATCAGGAGAAAAAATATTCTGAAGCAGATAAGGACAGGAAGAAGTTGGAAGTCAGAGATGTAGAAGGGTATTTCCTCAACATTGGTTTATTTTTTTTTTAATTTTTTAAAAAAGTTGGAAGTTTTATTTATATTCCAGTTACTTAACATACAGTGTAGTATTAGGGTCAGGTATAAAATTTAGTGACTCAACACTTCTATCCAACACCCAGTGCTCATCACAAGTGCAGTTTTAAAAAGCTGCATCCCTACAAAGATGGTTTCTAGTTAGTCCAGGGGGAAAATCCCACGTTGTGTACAGCTTACCTTATTCAAAAATTGGTAATATTTTAACAGTTCTCTCCAGGAAAGGGCTAAGAGGCAAGTTTACTCAAGATGAAGGCACTGTACACAAACAAGTGAATCTGTTGTTTTAGGATTTAACACCTTTCTGTGTTACCTAAAAGATGCCCCAGTGTCAAGATCAATACATAATTAAAGAATGATTGAGGTTAGTAATCCCACACACAGTTAACTGACTACATATTAGATGCTGATAATAGATGATTCACACATAATCCCTAACCTAAAGAAGCTAAAAAAAATCTACTTTTTTTTGTGAAGTTTTTTTTTAATGTTTTATTTTATTTTTGAGAGAGAGAGACAAAGAGACAGAGCGCAAGCAGGGGAGGGGCAGAGAGAAAGAGGGAGACATAGAATGTGAAGCAGGCTCCAGGCTCTGAGCTGTCAACACAGAGCCCGATGTGGGGCTCAAACTCACAGACCGTGAGATCATGACCTGAGCTGGAGTCAGAAGCTGAACCAACTGAACCACCCAGGTGCCCCTAAAAAACCCACTTGTATATAGTGCAAATGGGGATGGGGGTAGAAAGCAGATATCAGAGACATTCATCATCTATAGTATGCCTTTGCCAATCAGTGGTTGACTCTTCAATTTAGATTCATGGATATGAAGGATCCCTACTGTATAGATGCATGGGTTAATTTATGCAATCTGTGAGCATGAAACTAACTGAATTAAAAATCAGAATTTAAGCTACAGGTTAGAGTGAATATCTTCAGATCAATCAGGATAAAACAAACAAAGTCATACTCTATTTTCAATTCTAAGAACTTGTGATGTTTCTACCAATGGTTTCTAAATATGATTGAAAGTACCTCATAAAGTATCATTATACTCAATTTTCTTAATATGGACTAAATGAAGAAGTATTCCAAACTCCTCCTCAGTATGTTGCTGTGTGAGTGCAAAGACATGCATACACTGTAAGAGTCTTAGATTTGAAATTTAGAAGTCCCTTGTAGAAAAGAGAATGATTTGTACTCATTTTGCCAGGGTCATCACTCTACTTCTGCAAATAAACCTGGCAATTTCCCAAAAACGAAATCACTGACTCTGAAAATCTGGCATAATCCAGACTATGGGAGCCAATGGGACTATGCCACCCTCCATTTGTCAGCAAATTACCCTTTTCATTCACAGCTACTTTGAAACATTTATTTAGCTAGTGATTTTCTGCCTTTATTAAATTTAACTCCAGAGCATTTCAAAATTAGGGTCAGATGATTCCACAGGGGCAATCAGGCATTTCCCAGTGGTCATTTGGCAACATATCATTTCATGTCCTCAATCAAGCACAGAATGGATTTTATATGTGCAACTGTCCCTTGATTTGTGTATTATTAAAAGGGAAACAGTTGCAAAGGGAATCAAGTTTAGGGGATGTGTATAGCTAGTACAATATGCCATATACAAAGTCAGGATGGTTAAATATTAGATTTATGTCCCAGGACTAGAAGTGGTATGCTTAATTTTCATGAGTATTTGACCATTTTGACATACACACATTTGGGGACCACTTCCTTATTTTACTCACATGTATTTGTTGAGGATGTCATAATGAACGCAGCTCTCTGTTAGGTGCCTGAGGTAAGGAAGGAGTGGAAACAATCTAACATAGGAACAATCTCTTTCTCCCTTTTTATTTGTAATATTTATTTTATTACTTATTTTTGAGAGAGAGACAGAATGTGAGTGGGGGAGGAGCAGAGAGAGAGGGAGACACAGAATCTGAAGCAGGCTGCATGCTCTGAGCTGTCAGCACAGAGCCCGTTGCGGGTCTTGAACTCATGACCCATGAGATCATGTCCTGGCTGAAGTTGGAGGTTCAATTGACTGAGCCACCCAGGCGCCTCATCTCTCTCTTTATTTTAAAGAAACAATCTCTCTGGGGCGCCTGGGTGGCTCAATTGGTTGAGCGTCCGACTTCGGCTCAGGTCATGATCTCGCGGTCCATGAGTTTGAGCCCCGCGTCAGGCTCTGTGCTGACCACTCAGAGACTGGAGCCTGTTTCAGATTCTGTGTCTCCCTCTCTCTCTGACCCTCCCCTGTTCATGCTCTGTCTCTCTCTGTCTCAAAAATAAATAAACGTTGAAAAAAAATTTTTTTAAAGAAACAATCTCTCTCTTAAGCTCATCATGTCATGGGTAAGACAGACATTACAAAAATAACAGTAGTAATAATAATAATTATTATTATTTATCTTAAGTTGCATAACAAATGTTAAGAAAGCATCACAGGTACACAGAGGAAGCAGGAGTGCAGTCCACCTGTGGATGCTGGCCATGGGATGATCTCAGATGAACCCTTATTTTAGCAGTCACAGTCCAATCAGGAGGCAGAAACCAAAGAAATAGTAACTATAAACAAGTATTAAGTAAGGAATGAAGAAAAATCTAAAGAATACAGGAATAGCAGATATAGGGAACAGACATTATTCCCAGAGCTCAGACAGATTACCTGCGGCTGGTGAGAACAAATCTACAAGAACCCCTCTCCCTGCCTTCCTTGCTATCCTGGACCTAGACACAGATCTTCTTCAAGGGGTGAAGTTTTGGCCCACTGTGTGGTGGAGAAGTCCACTGAGGTGCCACACAAGCAGAGATCACTGCAATGTTAGAATGCTAGAGCAAACCCTCCATGGGGGAGATGTCACGCATTAGAGGTCACTGTAAACCTGAAATGGATCTGAAATGCTATCACTGTTTCTATTTATATACTATGATCAGAATGAAAATAGCACAGGGCTTAAAGTTAGGAGATTTATGTTCAAATCCTCTCTCCTCCTCTTAACAGCTGGCAACTATTTACCTTCTTTAAAACATGGGTTCCTTGTCTCTAAATACTGCTGGCCATCCGACTCTAGCCTTACAATGCCACTGCAACGATTAAGTGGTCGAACATCTGCAAAGGTGTCATTCATTATAAAGCTCTACATAAAGAGTAATCAAAGCAGAAGAATAAATTGTGAAAGTCTGAACATCCCTGCCTTCACATCCGATCTGCGCCAAACCACAAATATTTTCGCATGAGCATCAGGAAGCTATTGCTTATCCATTTAGCAGGCCCAATGTTCATTTCTGGAGGACCTCCCAGCTTCCTGCCTCCCTTCTCACACCACCTAATTGAGCCTCTCACCGACTGTATAGCCAAGCATCAGAAATGGACGGACACTATTCTGGTCCATGTCTAGTCTGAGAACAAGGTCACACAGCTTCACAAGGCCTCCCATGAGAACAACAATAGATGGCATTTGTTCAGCACCTACTACATGCCAAGGATGCTTCTCAACACTAAGTCTTCAGTCACTTAATAATCCAAATGCCTTTAAATATTATTATTAATATTATTATTGTAATATCACCATCACCATCATCCTCATTTTGCATATGAAAAGACAATGTTTTAGAGTTCTTAGGATATCTGCCCAAGATCCCAGAGCTAGTCAGTTGTAAAGCTAGATATCAAACCCAGGTTTGGCTTCAGATACGATGTCCTTAAGCTCCCCCAAAATCTGACATCACCTGTGAACCTTGCAATCCTCTCCAGAATCCTTGAATCCTGGACAGTTTTTGTGAGACTTCCTCCCTGCCACCGAGTTAAGACATTAGCTGACACCTTCCAAGTCACTCCATGCTGAGATACCTGAATTTTTGCAGAGGTGAAGCCTACCTATCTCCCGTAAAATGTGAGGGCTATTTCCTTCCCCAGTCTGACCCCAAGGGCTCAGTGTGATTGAGTATTCTAACACTTCCAGAGTAGGTAAGAGTAGGTAAGTGCCAGCACGTTTGCTCTCCTGGCCCAGTAACCCAAGGTAGAAACCCAGAATCAATCTCAAATTATGATCCCCACTGTGTTTTTGTTTCTCCTTTCCTCATTCAAAGTCCCATGATTCTCCCCCATCTCCAACTCTTCTCCTGTGTTGTATGGACCTCCACTAAGTTACGCCTCTCCATCTTTTCTCTCTTCATTAAACATGCCATTTACATTAGTGTTGCCAAAAACGTAGCTCACTGCACAAGACAATATATACTTCTGAGGTTCTGGCTTAAGAATTCCTCACCTTCTGCCTCTATTTCCAGATTATCACTGCTCAATCCTTACATAAAAGTCCCAGCCCTTTTGGGAATTCTTGAAAACTGTGGTCAATATCCCCAATTTATTGAAGGCTTTCGCACCAGACTTCTGGTTTTCCTTCTACCCTGAAGCCTCTCATGGCCAACACGTAGGGTCTTCTACAATGACCTTCTCTTCCATTGCCTTGATCACGCTATCCCATGGCCACATCTGAATTCACTTCAACCCAGTATTTATTCAGTACAGCAAAGTTTCCCAAGACAATGATTATTTCTACTGTGGAAAGCTCATCATCAAACACTAAAAAGAAAAAATATATATATATAGCTTTAGCACAATAGATCAGGAGATGTTTCGTTCTTCAAATAAGTTATGAGACAGGCAGAGAAAGCCAGATATCATATGTTTTCACTCATGTGTGGAACTTGAGAAACTTAACAGAAGACCATGGGGGAGGGGAAGGGGAAAAATAGTTTCCAACAGAGAGGGAGGGAGGCAAACCATAAGAGACTCTTAAATACACAGAACAAACTGAGGGTTGATGGGAGGGGTGTGGGAGAGGGGAAAATGGGTGGTGGGAATTGAGCAGGGCACTTGTTGGGATGAGCAGTGGGTGTTGTATGTAAGCAATGAATCACAGGAATCTACCTCCAAAACCAAGAGCACACTGTATACACTGTATGTTATTCAACTTGACAAATTATATTATTAAAAAAAAAAAAGAAGAAGAAGAAAAAAAAAAAAACAAGTTACGAGAACATGCGGCTTTTCACTTCCACCTAGTAGCTTACCAGGAAGAGAATAAAGGAGTAGCATAATTATACTCACATGCCTCCCCTTAAACAGAAAATTAAAAGTAACAACTTCTTACATTCACCAGGCTAAGTTTGAGCCTGCTTGGAAATATAGACCCTTTCTAGCAAGAGGTCTGAAAGAATGTGAGATAAACTAAGATTCAGTGTTCATGGGTACTAGGCACAATGTCCAAGTGATTTTCATTTAATCTGGGACAACTGAGAGAGAGAGACAGAGAGAGACAGAGAGAGAGAGAGGGAGGGAGGGGATACACAGTGTGAAAAGTTGTTCTGGCTACAGTTTAAATTGCAACTGTCCTGACAATATTGGGGCATATGGGCTATGTGTATTTGTTGTTTAGGATAATAGCATATATATTACATACATTATGGCCCTGAAATGTCCCAAGTTGTCTACCCCTTCCCACCAGGTGCCACAAGGACTGAATTTTGAGAACTTCATTCTCTTACAATGCAGTTCAACTAAAAAGCCTTCCTTTACTAAAAATTCCTTTACTACAAATGTGATCATGTTATTGCTTTTCTTTTTTTTTTTTTTTTTAACGTTTATTTATTTTTGAGACAGAGAGAGACAGAGCATGAACGGGGGAGGGTCAGAGAGAGGGAGACACAGAATCTGAAACAGGCTCCGGGCTCGGTGCTGTCAGCACAGAGCCCGACGCGGGGCTCGAACTCACAGACCACGAGATCATGACCTGAGCCGAAGTCGGACACTCAACCGACTGAGCCACCCAGGCGCCCCCAACTTTTCTTAAAATCCTTCACGAGTTTCTCATTTCTCAGCAGTTTACATGGCTTAGAAAGTCCCTCCCTAAATTTTCAGCCATATTATTATTACTCTTTTTATTACTCATAGCCTGAGGCTCTGTTTCCAAAGCCTTTGTTCTCTCCTTTCCCTCTTTATATGTTTTTTTTTTAATTTTTGTTATTTTTTTTAACATTTATTTATTTTTGAGACAGAGAGAGACAGAGCATGAACGGGGGAGGGGCAGAGAGAGAGGGAGACACAGAATCGGAAGCAGGCTCCAGGCTCTGAGCCATCAGCCCAGAGCCCGACGCGGGGCTCAAACCCATGAACTGTGAGATCATGACCTGAGCCAAAGTCGGGCGCTCAACCAACTGAGCCACGCAGGCGCCCCTATATGTTTTTCTATCCACTTGGGACTCTTCATCTCCTTCACTTGGTCAATTCATCACCCATCATATCTCATCTTAAACTTCACCTCTGCCAGGGACTATTCCTCGATCTCCCTGTGAACTGTCAGTATCTTCTGAGTAGTCACCCAGTATCATATACTTCTCACAGAGAACACAGAAATCTTTATTGATGTTGCATATTTAATTTTTTGTCTTCTTCATTACAAAGAAAAGCCTCAAGGGCAGAGAAACTTTTTTCTCCAGCACCAGATATAAGGGTGAGGCTATTGAAAGATTAAGTAGATGAAGCATACTTTTAGTTGAGCACTTGCTATGTCAGGCATTTATTCCTCTAACTGGCCCTACAAAAATTACTCATTTTTCCTATTTTAGAAGTCAGGAAATAAAGGCAGAGAATTTTCTTTTAATTACCCAAGTTCACATAGCTAGGAAGCAGAGGAGCCAAAACCCAAACTCTAGTATGTCTTCAAACATGTGAAGGTTTCTTTGTGTATGTGTATTGCCTTAATTTCTGTTGAAGAAGTTTAATTAGATCTCTATGGTATAATGTTTGGTATAAGGCATGAGTAAAATCAGTTCAATATAAAGTAGACCCTTCAAAAAACTTATTGAAAAAGATGATTTGCCTGGTTAAATAATGAGTTCCCCATCATTAGAAGAGTTAAACAAAGGCTGGTTAGCCTTTGTCAGGGATAGTTAGGGAGCATTCCAGAGTTTGTTAGACAGATAGCGCATTGACCTGGTAGGACTCTAAGAGTCCGTGAAAATAATTGTGGCACTTAAAGGGCAATTGGATGGCTTCTTGGCTCAAAGATGCGGCAGTCTGAGAGATGACCCACAATTTTAGCACTTAGCCAGCAATCTTCAGTCTCTGTAAATCCTACCCAATCGGCTGGTATCATGGACCTTCTTTCCAGTTAGTTTTGCCGACATCCAAACTTAATTGGACCCTAAATGTTTTCCCTGTAGAGCTCTTATCTTGTGAACCAACTGCTTAATCTATTTTGGCAGATCCAGGAGTCACAGCTCTTCAGGGAGCTGTAAAATACCTTTTTTAAAAAAAGTCAGCCTACTCCAGTGGGACGGACTAGTGACAGACTTCATTTTCTATTCTGAAATTTTCCTCTTGCATGGTTATTATATCATTATGCAATGCTTTCTAATGTCTTGGAGTTTTAATGCCGTCTTATGATGTTTGAACAGTCAGGATACTTTTGTAATTGTCTAATTAATCCAACCAACAAAGGGAGTATTAATGGCTCCTTAAAAACTGTAGAATATAATACAACAGTAATATTTTTTCAAATGAGATGAAAGATATGGAGCTCTCAGCTATGTGGACTAATGGTAGAATTCTAGAGCAAGAAAAAGACTTTCCTTAAAGCTCACTTCCTGTCACAGATTCATTGTCTGGAAAGAAATTTTTGGCAGGCCAAACACTCTACACTCTTCAGGGTGGCAGGATTGATTTTACCAGAAATAACTTATTGTTCATCTGATAATATTTCTGCTTAGATTTAGTACTTTTTTGTAAAGGGAAAGAGTTATTTTTGTTATTCTTTGAGCCATGACTTTTGGATCTGAAACACATTCTTCTCTCCAGGTACTTAAATCTTTGGGGAGATTATCATTCAGACTTGAGTAGTTGTCTCTTTCAGAAAGAAACCACAAAAAGTTAAAACCTATGGGTAGGGGGTATGGAAAGAAACAAGAATTGACAGGAAGCAAAACTAAATGTGATTTTTTTTTAAGATTAAGAATTGTACATATATTTGTTTGTTTGTTTGTTTACAAAGCACTTCGTGATATGGCTAAATGTATAATGCAGGGGAACAGTATGAACTATACCCGGAACAATACAAACACAGAGAAAAATTAGGATATACTCTACACTGGATAGCTCTAATTAACCCAAGGTTGGATCATGTTTTAATTCTTGTTTACTAGCACCTTGAAAATAATTATTGGGTGAAAAAAATGGTTGCTCTTTCTGTACACTGCACATCAATCTCTGCTTTCATTGGCACTGCAGATTTTGAATAAAATCATGCTGAAGCATATCATAAATGTGTTCCATAAAACAACATATGCAATGTTTGTAAAACTTAGTAGTTACAGACAATTTCCAAAATAATTCCTTTGTTCCTCCTATTGGCGTTTCCTACTAGAATAAATTAAGGAGAAAGCTGAATAAGGAAAAATAACTAAATATGGGAGAAAGGTGGAATAAAAGTTGAAAATTAATTACATTCTTTCTAAACTTATTTTAGGAAATATAAAACAAAATCAGAGAAAAGTAATTAATCTGGACACAGAAGGCTTGTTCCTTCCACCATCCAAAAAAAAAATAAATAAATAAAGCGCTATTTGACTTGCAGGGAATAAAAATAAGTTCATACACTCATTTTTTCTCTTTCTCTCAAACCTGGTGCCTACTCAAGAATCATTCTGTTGAGAACAACTACAAAAATGGTCTTTAGCAAGAGTTCATAAAATCTCATCCTAAAAGGAAAATAAGATTTTCAGAAAGTTTTGGAAATTTCAGTGAGGATAAAGTATTTCAAAATCCAGAGACCACAGAGAGGGCATAATAAAACAATAAGTAGGATTTGTAATACCCCATAGCTCCTATCTACTTCTTTCCTGTAAATGTTGTAGAATGACCATTTCTCCTGGATGCTTATCCAAGCTGAAGTTTTATATGCAAGCATAAGAAACAATTTCTCCATTTCAGGGACATTTTTAATAAAATAAATTGACTTGTTTGCATTATTAGCCAATATCATGTTAAAGATTTTTAGTCTCCCCACTTCTGTGACTATTATGCAATCTGTTCCTGTGGAATGAAAATAAATAGTATTCTAACAACGTTAAAAGGAAAGACCTTTTTTAAAAAAATATGGAAAAAATAAACCCAGCCCTTTAACACATTTAATTTTGAGTTTTAATGCAATGAATACTCACTGTAAATACCTCCAAATCTTCATATAGTTCAATATTGAAATAGTTCAGTATCTATTCCTCCCCCATTACATAGTGCCTGCTTTTAATTTTTGTAAACTATTTGGTTTTCTTCAAAGGAATGAAGTGACAGAATTTAAGAACTATTTGTCTAATTAAAAGTTGGAAATTCTTGATTCCAATATCATTTATTACGTCTATGTATTTGATGGGTTCAGTATGGATGCTGACAATGACATCATTGTCATTCAAGGCACTTCTGGATGGAACTATTATTTTACAGCTTACAGCATGAATGTTCATAATTCTGTGAGTGAGGGGTAGAGAGAGAGAGAATCCCAGGAGGAGAGAGACAGAGAGAGAGAGAGAGAGAGAGAGAGAGAGAGAAAGAAAAGGGGGCTTGAGCCCACCCGATGTGGGACTCAACTCACGAACCATGAGGATATGATCTGAGCCGAAGTCAGGTGCTTAACGGCTGAGCAACCCAGGCACCCAAATGTGCAACAATTCTTAAAGAAATAAGTTATCAGTTGGGGCGCCTGGGTGGCGCAGTCGGTTAAGCGTCCGACTTCAGCCAGGTCACGATCTCGCGGTCCGTGAGTTCGAGCCCCGCGTCAGGCTCGCGTCAGGCTCTGGGCTGATGGCTCAGAGCCTGGAGCCTGTTTCTGATTCTGTGTCTCCCTCTCTCTCTGCCCCTCCCCCGTTCATGCTCTGTCTCTCTCTGTCCCAAAAATAAATAAACGTTGAAAAAAAAAAGAAATAAGTTATCAGATTATCAGAACTATAACTTAAAGTCTATATTCTTTTTTTTCGGACTTCTATATTTATTTATTTTTGTAATTAAGTGATAAATGTGACAATCCTTTCTTAATGTATTTTTATTTTATTCATTTTATTTTTTAAAAATATAATTTATTGTCAAATTGGTTTCATACAATACCCAGTGCTCATGTCAACATGTGCCCTCCTCCCTGCCCATCACCCACTTTCCCCTCTCCCCCACCCCCCCATCTACCCTTAGTTTGTTCTTAGTCCGTAAGAATCTCTTATGGTTTGCCTCTCTCCCTCTCTGTACCTTCCCTCCCTTCCCCTCCCCTATGGTCTTCTGTTAAGTTTCTCAAGATCCACATATGAGTGAAAATATATGGTATATGTCTTTCTCTTCCTGTCTTATTTCAGTTAGCATAATACCCTCCAGTTCCATCCACATTGCTGCAAATGGCCAGATTTCATTCTTTCTCATTGCAAGTAGTATTCCATTGTATACATAAACCACATCTTCTATATTCTTATAATAGGGGTGCCTGGGTGGCTCAGTTGATTAAGTGTCTGACTTCGGCTCAGGTCATGAGCTCACTGTTCTTGAGTTTGAGCCCCATGTCAGGCTCTGTGCTGACAGCTCAGAGTCTGGAGCCTGCTTTGGAGTCTGTGTATCCCTCTCTCTCTCTCCCTCCCCTGCTTGCTCTCTCAAAAATAAGTAAACATTAAAAAAAAGTCTATATGCTAATTATGACGTATTTTACTTAGTTCTTATATTCACTAATATATGCAATATATTAGCATATGTATCACATATATATGTCATATATATGTATATGACAAAATATAGAATAAAAGTACAAGAATGAAAGAGAAAGAGGGCAGGAGCAAGAGTTCACATGTTCAATATGTTTTCTTTAAATGGATTTATTATCTAAGATATTCAAAAAGCTTTGAAATATTGTGCGTGTCTCCTGCAAAGTGGTTCTCAACTAAGATGCTTTGGATTCTTACTGGTTTGTGGCACAGACTTTATATGCTTGATTTGCCTAAGGTATATGGGCCAAAGTTACTTTCTATTCCAGATAAGAGGGCAGTTCTGAACACATAAACACTATCCTCCTTTCCTACAGTTCTATTTGTAAAAGATGTAAGTCATGGCTTTATTTTATGTTTTTATGAAACTCAACTTCTAGGGGCTTAAATTTCTCCCAGTTTGGCAAAAAATAGTATGGGTTCAAGGGGTGAAATGTTGCAAGAGAGGGGCCCTACTTGTGGCCTTTGCCCAAATAATTTGTGGAAGAATTCATGCAGGGTTAGTTTTTTTCCCATTTGTATCACAAACAGATGATATCAGGAAAGAATCCAGAGGCCTCCCTTCTGCTTTCTAGTATATTTTAATGACCTCCAGATCTGATGGCTCTTCTAGATCTTACTGCTCAGAGCTACAATGCACTTAGTTGGATGCTCTGAAGAAGTATAAACACAAAATTTCAGAGAATTCAACAGTGTGTCTGACTTGTCATCCGCAGGGTTTTAAGACAGTAGTAAAGGAGTTTAAGGGTGGAAGGAGGTAGGGTGGGTGAAGAAGTAAAAACACTCGTATCTTAGAAAGACATTTGGGAAATACTATGATACTGTGTAGACAAATCTAATGTAAAAATTATATAAAAATCTCTACACAGGCCCTGAGTCCTCTACTCATGATACTAAGGAAACAAACAAACAAACAAACAACAACAAAAACACTCACTGCTTCCCAGGTTGCTTGTTTAACCTAACTAGTCATAGTACCCAAAGACCTATCACTGAGACATCCCACTGGATTCTGAAACAGAAGAAAGGCAGTGTCAGCAATGAAAAATAGTATAGTTGACCATTGAACAATGGGGGGACAGGGGTGCAGATCCCCCATGTGGTTGAAAATCCACATATAAGCTTTGATTCCCCCCAAAACTTAACTGCAATAGCCTATTGTACCTATAACACATTCTTTCTATGTGTATTATATACAATATTCTTACAATAAAGTAAGCTAGAGAAAGGATTATTAAGAAAATCATAAGAGGGGCACTTGGGTGACTCAGCTGGTTCAGCATTTAACTCTTGGTCTCAGCTCACCTCATGACCTGACAGTTGATGAGATCTATGCTGACAGTTTGGAGCCTGTTTGGAATTCTCTCTTCTCCCTCTCTCTCTCTGCCCTTCCCCTGCTCATGTGCATTCTCTCTCTCTCTCTCTCTCTCTCTCCCCCTCCCTCCCTCCCTCCAAATAAATAAACATAAAAATAAACATAAGGGAAAATGTATTTACAGTATTTTACTGTGTTAAAAAAAACTCTAAGTGGACCCTCAAACTTCAAATCCATGTTGTTTAAGGGTAAACTACATTCCGACCTGTTTTGTTGACTATGATTAGTAAATTGAGATTTAATGAGAGTGAATGATGGATATATCTTCTAATGAATAGAAAGACATCTGCAAGGTACAACTGATAGGAATGATAGCTGAATGTTTGAGATGGGACAGATGGAACCGACAAATTTGAAAGCATTTACCTGGGTTGGGCTTTTGGGTGAATGGTGATTTCACATAGGAGAGAAAGTGATGTTCTGACTTCAAAAATAGTCAGAGCTTCCAGCCTTCCTGAGGCTAGTCACTTTTTTACCTGGTTCTCCTGTCACATAAGTTAGCCATAGTTGAAACATTTTATAACCTATTTTAAAAAGAAACTTTCTGAAATGTTAAGGCGAAACCTCTGAATATTTCCATTTCAGTGACTAGAAATAACTCTTCTTAGTAATAACCTTTTACCATATGTTGAGTGACCTTTTACCTATGGCCAAGCTTAGGTATGAGATGCCCGCAATTCTTATTGCTTACTATCTGACTTCTCATATTCTTACCATGCACAAGATCTATGTAGCAAAAAAATATTATTGATTAAAATAAACCAAAACCAATAAAAAAAGAAATAGTAAGACTCTATCTTCTAACAAGATAACCAAGAAGTTCCACTAGTGTCTTCATTATATATACTGATAACAGTTCATCCTGGGAACTAAAATCTGTTAGGATTAACCTGCAATTATGGCACCATCTATTCAGCTTCGAAATTTTGTTCAGTGATTGTTCAGAATTGTCCAAATGCCTCTTAAGAATATTAATCATGGTTGGGGTACCTAGGTGACACCAATGGTCGGTTAAGCGTCTGACTTCGCCTTAGGTCATGATCTTGCGGTTCGTGGGTTCGAGCCCCGCGTCAGGCTCTGTGCTGACAGCTCGGAACCTGGAGCCTGCTTCGGATTCTGTGTCTCCCTCTCTATGCCCCTCCCCTGCTCGCTCTCGCTCTCGCTCTCTCTCTCTCTCTCTCTCTCAAATATAAACATTAAAAAAATTTTTTTAAAGAAACACAAATCCTGACTCTACTCCATGATGGGACTTGCACGTTTTCTCATGCTTTGGCAGATTTGATCTAAACTACTTCAGTTGGTGGCTTACCTGTACTCTAGATTTGTCAAGTTCATGCGGCCTGGTTTGTGAAGCCTTCGCTGTTTTCTCTTTGGTCTCCATGTGCATATGTAAAGCTTTCTAACAAAGCCTGAGGTGTATGTTCTCATTCCGATATCTCAGCAAAAGCAAAAAACCTAGTTTATGATTTAAAACAAGGGTCAGTTTGGGGTGCCTGGGTGGCTCAGTCAGTTAAGCATCTGACTTCAGCTCAGGTCATGATCTCGCGGTTCGTGGGTTCAAGCCCTGCGTCGGGCTCTGTGCTGGCAGCTCAGAGCCTGGAGCCTGCTTCGGAATCTGTGTCTCCCTCTCTCTCTCTGCCCCTCCTCAGCTCACACACCCTTTCTCTCTCTCAAAAATAAATAAACATTACAAGAATTTTTAATAAAAGAATATGAATCATGGCATTCCAAACCAGTGCCTGCAACATTGACCTCCAGTTTCTATTTCTTTGCTGCGGTTTTAGTTTTCCAGTTTATCATATGACATTTTATAAACCTCCAAATATCTTTTGTGAAAAAAAAAAAAAGAAAGTGTATAAATAAATCCTATATAAATTAGCCCTCACTTTTGTCTTTGGGTCCAAACCCAGAGCTAGAAACACAGAAAATATCTGTATCTCCATTTTCATTTGAATCCTCATGTGAAAACTTTATGCCCAAACAGCATCCATGTGCTAAAACATCCGGAGCTACTAGTTTTACTGGAAGATTTGATATCTGAAAGCTTCTCTACCCTAACCTGCTATCATAGGTGATTCCACCTCAGTCTTGGTATTGTCCTGAAGAGGAGATGGCCTAAAATCATAAAATAAACATGGAAGGTATTTTCAGTCAAGATTTGGCTGACACATAAATTCTTATATACTCTGTCAAGCTGAATCATTTTTTCATAACATATATCTTTTTGGGAGAAACTGTGCTGTTCTTATGGAAGACAAAAATTGTGTTTCTTTGCCATACCACACAGAATATACCTGGAAACATCCACATGGAAACACTGGCTAGAGGTTATCGCATACAAATATTCGGAATATAGTATGTAAATAAACACACAGTAGTATAATATTAGGCTATTCAGCATAAATTTCTGAAGTTACTTAATTTTCAATAGGAAGACTTGAAAAACAAAATATCATAGAAAGCCTCCAAAAGAAAGGCTTATTTTAGGTGGTTGCTTCTAAAATGTCTAAATGATCCTCTATTCATTCATTTCATTCAACAATTGCACTCCTGTGCCAGTTATGCAAAATGAAATGGTAGCCATCCCTATGGTAATAAAAATCTATTTGCCTAAATAGATTTAAGAAATTCATATAAAGAAGCATCTTATTTAAGCGTTCACCGCAAATGAAATCAGTTTGAAATGAAGGTAGAGATTACCAAGGAGAAACATCATTCACTTCTTTAAGGAAATTAAAGACTACCCATCTTTCTTGCCTACACATAAGAGTCAGAGCCACTCTACTGCACGCTGCCAGGGGCATCATTTACACTGAAAGAGTCTGAGAAATGGCACTCCCAGAAGTTGTGTGTTTCACAGCTCGCATAACTACACATGACAATTCTGAAAGGAATCAGTGCTGCTAAATGAGATCCCAGGACTTTTCTCAAACATGCCTATTCAAATATCCATGAGAATTTATATAATACAATAGGATATACTTATAATGAAACTTAATAAATACAAAATTTATTTATTACATATTTTGGTCAGTTGTACCTCTGGAGTCTGCTAGAATTATAAAACTAAGCTATCATGGATCCTTGGGGTCTTGGAATCAAGCACAGATGGTCCAGAAAGGTATGACCTTAGGGAAGGTGAAATCAACAAAAAATATGACAAAACATCTTCTTTTTTGCAATGTTTACTTATTTATCTTGAGATACAGAGGGAGAGTGAGGCCAGGAGAGGCAGACAGAAGGAGAGAGAATCCCAGGCAGACTCTACACTGTCATCGTACAGCCTGATAAAGGGTTCCATCTCATGAAATGTGAGATCACAACCTGAGCCGAAACCAAGAGTTGGATGCTCAACCGACTGAGCCACCAGGAACCCCCCAAAAACACCTCTTTGACAGCTGCCTAGCATATTTTCCTTTTTTTTTTTTTTTTTAATTTTTTTTTCCTCAACGTTTATTTATTTTTGGGACAGAGAGAGACAGAGCATGAACGGGGGAGGGGCAGAGAGAGAGGGAGACACAGAATCGGAAACAGGCTCCAGGCTCCGAGCCATCAGCCCAGAGCCTGACGCGGGGCTCGAACTCACGGACCGCGAGATCGTGACGTGGCTGAAGTCGGACACTTAACCGACTGCGCCACCCAGGCGCCCCTAGCATATTTTCCTTTGACAACACCACCGAAGTCATACTGGAACTGCAAAGTAAAGAATTAATTCTGTTCTGGGGATTGTTAGAATAGAGTAACCTGGTAAGACTAATAAAGTAGTTCTCAAAGTTTGCATTTCTTTTTTTTTTAACTTTTTAAATGTTTATTTATATTTGAGACGGGGGGAGGGGCAGAGAGAGATGGAGACAGAATCTGAAGCTGCTCGAAGCTGACAGCACAGAGCCCAATGCAAGGCTCGAACCTACAAGCAGTGAGACCATGACCTGAGCCAAAGTTGGAGGCTTAACTGAATTGGCTACCTAGGTGCTCCTCAAATTCTGCATTTCAAACAAACTTCCAGATAACACTGATGCTGGTAGCCTGGAGATGACAGTCTAGGACTGAAGATGACAGTCCAAATGTAATAGATCATTTAACCAAGAGGAATCCACATGGACTAAAACATGTTTATATATAAGATAAAGAAGCCAGGATACAAGTTTTATGCATAGTATGTTCCCAAACTTGTAATAAACCAAGTATTATTGATGGGATACAGATTATTTGAAATGCATAAAGTTGTTTCCTGTGGTTGTCTTTGGGTACTGAGACCATGGAAAATTATTTTATATTTTCCCCTTTATTAATTACAAAGTGTAATGAATTTTAATTATACAGTAAAATGAACAGTAGAAGCTTTATATTAATAGGTGAGGAAATCAAGTGAGTATGTGTGGGGGATAAGCTTAGGAATCCCCCAGGTTTACACCAATGGGTTAACAAGGCATAAAGAAATGCAAAGTCATAAAATGCTCACACCTGAGTTTGGGTAAACCAGAATGGCGCCCCAAGAATACAGGGGTGCAAAGACACCCCGAGAATAGGGAGGTACAAAGGTGACAGGATTAGGGAGGTAGAAAGGCACCCCAAAATAGGGGGTGCAGAGCCCCCAAAATAGGGAGAGCCAAAGGCCTAAAGTAGAAATGGTGAAAAGGTGCCCAAAACATAGGTATATAAAATAAACAAGATTAGATATTCAGGGTGGAAGCACCACCAATTTAGTACTATAGCAGAAAACCTGCTGGACTGCTGTGCTGCAGGAAAAGCAGCCCAAGCGGAGATGGTTAACAAAAGAAATGGTGCCTTGTCAAACTTGAGGTTAATCCCCCCATCTGTCTCATCCCCTAGGCTAGCTAAGATAGAGGTGTTGCCTCATGTCTGCTGTAAACAACCCTCCTCCTGACTGCCCGGCACCTGGATTTTGTTTTGTATTAATCCAAACCCCTAACCACAAATATCTCAAGACCCCCTTTCCCTCACGTCCACAAGTTACTGTTCACAGATTCACTGGCCCTTTGTGCACGTCCATCGCCATGTTTGTAAAAACCTTCTGATCCTAATAAAAATGAGGCAAGGACCCTTATTTGGGACCCTTGTCTTTTCCCGGACATTAGCCATCTCTTGCTTTCAATCCTGCGTCCCACTCTTTTGTTGGACAAGAGAGAACTTTAGACCCAGAGTCTATATTTTTTTTTGCATTCTGGTGAGCATGGAAACTGAGAAGCTCCAAAAAAGACATCAGGCATGAGAAAGGGTTAGAACACCTCTAGAAATAGGGACCATTGTAGCGCAGAGAGAAAGGGCAGCAGCCACACGCAATCCTCAAGCTAACTGCGACCAACAGAAAGAAACAGGAAGACACATGTATTTGAATTTAAAGTGAAGGCACTACAGGGTGCGTAGGTGGCTCAGTTGCTTAAGTGTCCCACTCTTGGTTTGGGCTCAGGGTATGATATTGTAGTTCATGAGATCGAACTCCACATCCGGGGATTCTCTCTTTCCCTCTCTCTCTGCCCCTCCCTTGTTTGTGCTTTCTTTCTTTCTCTCTCTCAATATAAATAATAAACTTAAAAAAAAAAAAAAAAACTAAAGGCACTAGGTTACTGCAATTCATTAATAGGTTTGCCCTTTACATTTCTTAGAATTGTAAACCACGTGGTTTTTGAAAGGATTATCACAGGGTGGTTGGCAATTACTGTGTATTTTCTGTTATCATCATATACTTCGTATACCCTATTGCAGATAATGTTCCTAAACCACAGTTCTGTCCATGCCACATCACAACTAAAAGACGTTGTGTGATTGCTATTGTCTACTAAATAAATAAATAAATGCTAAAAATAAAAAGCACCCCACACTTTCTAGTCAACTGGAAGCTAATTCTGTCCTGTCTTTAGAGTTTTGTCCCTATGCACCAATTTGGTTTACTCATCATTCCCTAAAGGTACTTGAGACACCCTAAAGGTACTAGGTTACTGCTTTTGTCCGTAACATTTCCTGCCGTCATACAGTCTTCCCTTCCTCTTCCCCATTTACAAATACTATCTATCTTCAATATGTATTTAAAAAATATATTCATTTATCACAATCCAACCAGAAGTATTTGAAAGATTTCTTCCTCCAAACTGCACATGAAATCTTTCATGTAAACTATCAAATCGTTTCTCCCTTTAAAGAATCTAAAGATTGATTATATTTTAGATTTTTCTTTAAGTGGATTTTGCACCATTCAGAATTGTTTATCTTTTATACTTACTTTGGTCACAAAGTGATTACTCTCATTTCATGCATTTGGTTTTCCTTAGTCATCCTCTCCTTGAGATGTCCAGGCAAGAGAAACTGATATTTCCCTCTTTACTTTAGGAGACCTTATACAGGATGGTTTTAGATGGGAAGTTCCTTTAATCACTCCATTATTTGTTAAAGATGATCCTATTTTAACGTAGTTATAAAGCTGTAGACTGTGTGTGTGTGTGTGTGTGTGTATAATTGCAATAACTTTTTTTAAAATCACATTTATTATACATCACAGGAGTCTGCTGAAATTATGCGATTAAACTATAATGGATTCTGGGAGTCTGGGGATAAGAGTACATATGCAATAGCAGTAAGATATTGTTTAACTTTTGGGAAAAAATCAAATCAACAAAAATATTGATAGCACCTTCATTATAGCTCCCTTACACCATCAGTTGGCTTCTTCATGTTTCTTCCCCTCAGGATACAATCCCCTGCAAATCTAATTCATGTCAGGGTCTTTAGAGAATTGCCAATGGCACCCCTTGCTCAAATACTCCAAACGCAGTAACACTGAAAATCAAAGCATTTATGCAACCTTCTTCGTGGATCAAGTAGGTGACCCCAAGGAAGAAAATTCACAGTACACTATTCTGTGAGAGGCTGAGTCCATTCAGAGTCCCTTGAATTAAGAATGCATATTCAGGGGTGCCTCGGTGGCTCAGTCTGTTAAGTGTCTCATTTCAGCTCAGGTCATGATCTCATGGTTGATGGGTTCGAGCCCCACATTGGGCTCTGTGATGACAGCTTGGAGCCTGGAGCCGGCTTCAGATTCTGTCTGTCTGTCTGTCTCTCTCCCCCTCCCCTGCTCATGCTCTCTCTCTCCAAAATAAACAAACATTAAAACATTTTTTTAAAAGAATGCATATTTACCACTTTGCTGGGTTTTGACATAATGTTAAGTTAGAGAAAGTGTATCACTGCTTTCCTGTATTTACTTTATTTATCTATTCCCTGTATTTAAACAAATATTTATCACGGGTAATGGGAAAAAAGACCATGCTCATATATTTCTCATTAATAGAATCATACGGGGTCAAAATGAGAACACTTTTCCACTCTTGCCCTGACTCTTCCACTTAAGCAATCTGGGTCCTGTATTCCCAAAATTAAGTTGCCTAGAATAGTAGTTCCCAAATCCGGCTGATGACTAGAGATATTTAAGAAACTTGTTGAAAATATAATTTCTGGGTCCTCATCCCTGGATATTTTTATTCAGTAGTGCAAAGAATCTGTATTATAAGAAATTTCTCAAGAGACTTCTGAAAATTAGATTTGAAAGAATCACTTATCCATAAGATTTATAGAGTCCCTTTAAAAGTCTAAAAATCCATTTTTTTATTTCTATTCCCTCCCTATCCCATCAACAACGAAAAATGTATGTGGTGAAACTGAGAGCTTTTCCCATAAGGTCAGGAATAAGACAAAGATGTCCACTCTCACCACTTTTATTCAACACAATACTGTAGGTCCTAGCCATGGCAATCCAACAACAAAAGGAAATAAAAGTCATTAAAGTTGGTAAGAAAGAAGTAAAACTTTCAGCATTTGCAGATGACATGATACTATATATGGAAACGCCTAAAGACTCCATCAGCAAACTACTAGAACTATTAAATGAATTCAATAAGGTAACAGGATACAAAATCAATGTACAGAAATTCACTGCATCTCTATTCACTAATAATGAATCAGAAGAAAGAGAAATTAATTCCACTTACAATTGCACCCAAAATAATAAAACACCTAGGAATAAATTTAACCAAGGAGGTGAAAGACATGTATTTGAAAGCAATAAAACACTGATGAAAGAAGCTGAAGATGATAGAAACAAATAGAAAGAAATTAGATATTGTCTAACTCTGGGGAAAAATGAGTCCATGGTCATACGTTAGAAAAACGAATATTCTTAAAATGTTCATACTATTCAAAGCAATCTGCAGATTTAATACAATACCTATCAAAATACCAACAGCATTTTTCACAGAACTAAAAAAAATCCCAAAATTTGCATGGAAACACAAAAGAAGGGCCAAAGCAATCTTGAAAAAGAAAAGCAAAACTGAAGGCATCACAATTCCGCACTTCAAATTATACTACAAAGCAGTAGTAATCAAAACAGTCTGGTACTGGCACAAACACTGACACAGAGATTAATGGAATAGATTAGAGAGCCCATAAATAAACCCACACATTTATGATCTATTAATCTTTGACAAAGGGGGCAAGAATATGCAGTGGGAAAAAAAGACAGTCTCTTGAACAAACGGCGTTGGGAAAACACAGCTACATGGAAAATAATGAAACTGGACCACTTTTTTACACCACATACAAAAAGAAACTCAAAATGGATTAAGGACCTAAATGTGATACCTGAAGCTATAAAACTCCACAGGAAAGCACAGGCAGTCATTTCTCTGACATTGGCTATAGCAACATTTTTCTAGATCTGTCTCCTGAGGCAAGGAAAACAAAAGCAGCAATAAACTATTGGGACTACATCAAAATAAAAGTTTCACACAGAAAAGGAAACAATCAACAAAACTAATAGACAACCTACTGAATGGGAGAAGATATTTGCAAATGACATATCCAATACAGGCTTAGAATCCAAAATATAGAAGGAATATATATATATATATATATAAATATATATATATATATATACACACACACACACACACACGTATATATGTGTGTGTGTGTGTGTATAGGCAGAAGACATGAAAAGATATTTCTCCAAATAAGACACATAGGTGACCAACAGACACATGGAAAGATGCTCAACATCATTCATCATCAGAGAAATGCAAATCAAAACTGCAATGAGACATCACTTCACACCTGTCACAATGGGTAAAATAAAGAATACTGGCGAGGATGTAGAGAAAAAGGAACCATTATGCACGGTTAGTGGGAATGCAAACTGGTGCTGCCATGTATGGAGGTTCCTCAAAATATTAAAAAGAGAACTACCATATGATCCAGTAATTCCTCTACTGGGTTTTTACCCAAAGAATATGAAACACTAATTTGTAAAGATATATGTCCTATTATGCCTTATGTAGAATTATTTACCATAGACAAATTATGGAAGCAGCCCAAGTGTCCACTGACAGATGAATGGATAAAGAAGAAGGGGTGTGTGTATCTGTGTGTGTGTGTGTATATGTGTGTGTATATGTGTGTGTGTGTATATACACACATATATATACATACGCATATACATATATATGAACATATATGTGTATACACACACGCATATACATATATATGAACATATATGTGTATATACACACACACATCCATATCCATTGGAATATTAGTCATAAAAGTAATGAAATCTTGCCATGTGGAACACATGGATGGATCTAGAGTGTATGCAAAATACATCAGTCAGAGAAAGACAAATACTGTATTATTTCACTCATATGTGGAATTTAAGAAACAAACAAACAAAAAAAGACAAACCAAAAAACAGACTCTTAATTATACAGAATGGTTACCAGCGGGGCAGTGGGTGGGAAATGGGTGAAATGAATGAAGGGGGTTAAGAGTATATTTATCTTGATGAGCATTGAGTAATGTATACACTTGTTGAATCAATATATTATACACCTGAAACTAATATAACACTGTTATGTTAACTAAACTGGAATTAAAGTTAAAAATATATATATTGTAGGGACACCTGGGTGGCTCAGTTGGTTGTGGCTCAGGTCATGATTTCACAGTTCTTGGGTTTGAGCCGCACATAAGGCTTTGCGGTAATAGTGTGGAGCCTGCTTCGGATTCTGTTTCCCTCTCTCTCTCTGCCCCTCCCTCGTTCACACTCTCTCTCTCACAAAAATAAATTATATATATGTGTGTATATATATACACACACACACACACACACACAGATATTATGTGTGTGTGTGTGTGTGTGTGTGTGTGTGTGTGTGTGTGTACTGCATGCAAATGTTTATAGCAGCTTTATTTATAATTACCAAAACTTGGAAGTAGCCAAGATGTCTTTAGTAGATAAATGGATAAATAAACTGTGGTCCATCCAGGCAATGGGATATTTAGTACTAAAAACAAATGAGCTATCCCTCCAGAAAGAGACATGGAGGAAAATGAACTGCGTAATAGTAAGTGAAGGAAGCCAATTTGAAAGGCTACATATTGTTTGACTACAACTGTATGACATGCTAGAAAAGTCAAAACTAAACAGCAAAATATCAGTCATTCCTGGGGTTAGGGGTCAGGTGATTACTAGATGAGCACCCAGGAGTTTTAGGGCGATGAAACTAGTGTATATGACACTATATACTGTGTTTGTGTCATTATATGTTTGTTAAAACCCACACAATGTCGAACACCAAGAGTGAACCCTAAGGTAAACTATGGACTCTGAGTGATGATGATGTGTCTGCGTGGGTTCATCAGTTGTAACAAATGTACCACTTTGCTGGGGTATCTTCATAATGGGTGTAGCTATGCATGACCAGGGGCAGAGAGTATAGGAGAAATCTTTTTACCTTCTGCTTAATTCTGCAATAAAGGCAAAAATGCTCTAAAAAGGGATTGTACAATAAAATAGGAGTCAATGAATAGCCATTAATTTTTCACAGTTGTTTTTAGGTAAAGATAAAAGTGATATTGTAGGGAAAACTTTAGTTTTTATTTTTTACATCATCAGTCTCAAAGTTGGGTCCCTTCCTTAAGTTAGAGATAATAAACATTGAGTTAACGCAGTTGATCATGGCTATCCTTTGTAATGTAATGAAATAATTTCTTACCATTCTGACATAATCAGCACATGATCTGAAACAATCTTTTGGTAGCTTAGGCAAAATGAGTGTGAGAGAGAGGAAGAACAGAGCCTATTTTTCTTGACTCAGTTCCTTGTCACTGTAAAACTTAGTAGAAGGGTGCTCATTGAGTACTCTGACTCTCTCGATATAAAGCACATGCATTATCCTTAATCAATATGTTGAGAGAAAACACATCTTCCAGAGTATGATATTTAAATTGTTCTTTTCTTAAAAGGATGCTTTTTCAGTCACCTTGGAAATATGTGCAAATGCAAATCTAAGTCCCATATGCGGTAATGATTTGGTTGAAACAAATACTATTCCCTCAAGCTATGTTGGTTTGGGGTGGAAGTGACTTCTCTAATAGGAAGATTGCAATGGCCCTGCTCCTAAGGGGAAAAGAAAAGAAACAGTCAGACAGATAAGATGCTCTTATTTATAACATGTAACAAGATACGTTGCAAGACACAAGCATCTTTCTGATGATTTATCCTGCTGATCAGAGTACAAAAGAGTTTATTTTCATAATTACAACAGATGGAAAACAATAAAATTATACTTTAGGCTAATGCACTCTCACCCTGATTATCCTTTTTTTTTTGTATGTGTGTCTCCCCTGAAGCTATTTTATAACAATATAAAAATTGCAGAAATATGGTACCGCAAAAGCCTGACCAGATTTCCTAATTATCTGTCATGACTCAAGACTGCAGTGAGAAATTAGCTCTCCTGGGAAAGAAAAAAATTGACGGAACTTAAAATAATAGAAAGAATCTTATGATGTTTTCCTCAACAAGTTGAGAAAGAAATCTATCCATTTTTAGTAGGATTACCCTAACTTTCTCTTTTCTTTTTTAAATATATTTTTGTGTCAGCTACAGAGAGGTGTGCTAATCATACTCCTCAAGACATGACATGTTGTCATGGAAAGATTCACTCCTTTCATTAATTAAATTTTATTCACCTAAAATTCCATGCCCTTCCTATCTTCTTACCACAAGTGTTAATTAATGGATATAAGGAATAAGATGTATGCACTTGCAAGATCTTTGTGTCTACATCTGTACCTATATCTAATCTATATCTATTAACAACTACTTCCTTTATCTCCAGGGAGGTTTCCCAGCCTCCCTTGTACTTAGATAACACCCAGGTGAATAAATTCTGACAAATGGAACGTGGGGAGAACTAATATGCACCTGTCCCCAAACACCCTCCATGTGCTATTTTTTTTCTCTTTTATCATCCTCTGGGTGGATAGCAACCCACATGGTAACTATAAAAGCCACCCTATGTGACAAAATCTTCACCATACTGGGTCCCTGAAGGACTGTGTGGACCCATCCTCCAACACATACCAATGATAAGACTCTTACATGAGTAAGAAAAAGACTTCTGGTCTATTAACCTACTGCAATTTTAAAGTTTATTTGTATTCCAATTACCTCATTATTCATTTCCATATAAGAGGCTACCTTATGAGGTTCACATGGTCTTTAGGTTACAAAATCTTTTCATTGATTTTTGTGTTTTGTAATTCAAATAATGTGCCTGGAAATCCAATCTAGAGGGAAGACAGCAATAAGCCAACTGATTGCTTCCTCTTAACCTGGCTCATTGTGACAGTGTTGGACATTGAACTTACTGAAGAGCTTAGGTGCCCTACTGATCACTCAGCCATCCATTCCACAGCCAGGGCACTGAACCTGCCTTAGGAGCTCCAGGTAAACTACCTTAACCAAAATAAAGTACAGTAATGTGGTAATATCATGTATCCTGAGTACTTTGACAGCCGGTAAAAAAGACAAGTCCCTGTTTCAGCAGATTAAATGCCATCTTGTTGTTTGCAAAAACAAAAAAACAAAACAACAAACAAACAAAAAAACCCACCTCTAAAAAATCACAAAAGTGTCTTGTCAGAGAACATCTACCCTTCCCTAAATCTACTTACTGTGTTTCTGGACCACGAGATACATAGATGGTTTATGGATGCCCAGAAATATTGTACATGGTAGTATTAGAATTCTCCATGAGATGGAGTCAATACTGTACTTATTATTTTTAACAGACTATTTTTAGATCAATTTTAGGTTTACACAAAAATTGAACAGGAAGTACAGAGAGTAGCCATATATACCCTTCCCTTCTCCATACCTCCAGTTTTCCATATTCTAAACCTCATGCATTGCTGGGCTACATTTGTTATATTATTGATGAACATCAAGAATATTGATGAACCAATATTGACACATTATTAAAGACCATTTGCATTTGAGTTCACTGAATAATACAGTTCTACCACTTTTGCCAAATGCATAATGTCATGTATCCACTATTACTGTATCTAACAGAATATTTTTATTGCCCTAAAAATCCCCTGTTCTCCACTAATTCATCCCTTCCCCTGAACTGGCAAACACTTAATCTTTTTACTGTCTCTACAGTTTTGCCTTTTCCAAAATGTTGTAGAGTTGGAATCAGACAATACACAGCCATTTCAGACTGGCTTTTTGACTTAGTAACATGCAGTTAAGGTTCTTCCAAGTCTTTTTTTGTGGCTTGAGAGCTTTTTCCTTGTTATCACTGAATAAGATTCTATTGTATGCATGTACTATAATTCATCCATTTACATTTTGAAGGTTATCTAGATTGTTTCCAAGTTTTGACAATTATGATTAAAGATATGGCAAGTATTCATGGGCATCTTCTTCCACAGACCAAATTTTTAACTTATTTGGGAAAGTATCTAGGAGCATCACTGCTGGATGGTATGGTAGGAGTAGCTTTGTAAGAAAGTGCCATACAGTTTTCCAAAGTGGCTGTGCCACTTGGCTTTCCCACCAGCAGTGGATGAGAATTTCGCTGTTCCATGTTCTCCCTGATATTTGATGCTGTCAGTGTTTTAGATTTTTGCCATTTTAATAGGTGTGTTATGGCATCTCCTTGTTGTTTTAATTTGCAATCCTTAATGATATATGACGCTGAGCACATTTTCATATGCTTATTTGGTGTATGTCTATCTTTATGAGTTCAGATCTTTTGTCCCGGTTTTACTGAGTTGTTTTCTTACTGCTGAGGTGTAAGAATTCTTTGTACATTTTGGAAACAAGTCATTCTTCATATGTAGGCTATTCTGCTCTTATTTTCTTAATGGTATCTTTCACAGAGTAGATTATTTTAATCTTAATGAAGTCCAACATACGGTTTTGTTTTTCACTTTAATGGAGTGTGGTTTTGGTGTTGTATGTAAAAACTCACTGCCAAATCCAAGATCATCTAAATGTTCTCCTATATTGTTTTTGGAATTTATCTTTAATTTTTTTTAAAAAAGTTATCATACCATTGAGGGAAAATAAAACCCTAAGTTCATGATTTACATACCTGATTTCATACAATTTTAATTGGTCCATCACATTTCTGACATATACAGTATTTTCCTACTCTGAGAAATCGTGATGTGTTTGTCAAGAAGGGATGCGTGTTTTTTGCTTGTCAGACTAAATTTGTAAATTTTTTTCTGGGTTCTTAAGAAAACTCTTGGGAGTGGGACAATGCATCTTTACTCTTGGGGAACAAGGGGAAAGTGTGCTTGCTATAGGGTCATGGGCACTGGTCTCTATTCCTAAGCAATAGTCATTATATATTTATTGGAGACTTTCTTTTATAAAATAATATTCTACCTAAATCAATGATTTACTAGCAATAAATAAATTGCTGATATCTTCCCCAAGGGATAGCTCAAAGATCATCAACCAAAGGTGGAGAAAGGCAGGGTAAACCTCTTTTCCAATGTGACTCAAGAAGAGAAGAGAGATCAAGTGAAAGAGTATTAAAGTTCACTAGTGACAAAGGAGATCTTTAAATAGAAATAGGTAGATTTTAGCAATTGGAAACTTTCTACTCGTAGAAAGTTGATGTTTACCTTTGAAAGTTCTGACTATATAATAAGGCATAATAAACTTAATTTGTCAATGTGGCATTGTGAAAAACAACTTACTTATTTCAAAGATTCTGCCATTGTTAATACACTGTTCCAACCATTCTCTGGAAATGTGCTTTTCAAAGCATTTATAAGAGGCCACAGAAAAATAATTCAACTTGATTTTTAGCAACTTCAAGTTAATGACTACTTGAAAAATAAAAAGAAATCAATAAAGTTAGTATGAAAACTTAAAATCAATAAACAATTAACTCAACTTTACTCAGATTGAAACTAGAATAAAAATAATCTATGGATGTACAAATACCAAGAGTGAACTGTAATGTAAACCATGGACTTAGGGTGAAGATGATGAGTCAGTGTAGGTTCATCCATTATAAGAAATATATCACACTGCTGGGGTATTGATAATGGCAGAGGCTGGACATGTGTGGGGCCAAGGGGTTTATGACAAATCTGTAAACATATATAGTGTTGAGATATGTGCAAGTACTATTGTAAAGCACTATCGACATTTATTGAGCTTTGATTTCCCCACCAAATGAAATGACATATGCATTTTTCCTTCTGGTTCATTTTACGCTATATCTTATTCACCTAATTCTTCCTTTACCACTGAAGCTAACTTTTCCATATCACTAGTAACTACTTTTCTAGAATAAAGTTCTAGGGCCTTATCGGTTCCTTAAATAATTACAAAGAATTCAGCTTTCTGTGCAGTTACTTACTTCCATTACAACACAAAGCTATTCTCCTAATGGAGTCAGTGCTATTAGAACTCATTTCCCTGAGGTATATTTCTCCTCTTTTTTTTTTTTTTTAGGAGACTTTTAGTCCCCCTTTCTAATTTGTATTATAAACTCAGGGAAAGGGACTGTGTCTTACCCTATCGCCAACTAGGTGTTCAATAAACATTAATTATTATTATTAAAATCATAATGATGTCAGGCTTGGCCTAATCAATTTTAATTCAGCTTAATCTAGTTCAATTAAGTTTAATTTAGGAGGTGCTGCCCTGACACACACACACACACACACACACACACACACACACACACACACACACACTTTAACCTAGATTTCTAATTTCATTCTGCATTAGGTTCCTCATTTGTTTAATTTTTTTCAGCCTCACAAATTTCTTCTATTGGCAAGAAGTCTCCTTTGTGCTATTGCTAAGGTGAATTTTATATGACAAATGCTTTTACAATATTTTGATTTCCTTGCCCATTGAGAAATATCACCCACAGCTTTTCATATTATAGCTGATTTTTCTCCCAGTGAACTGAAAGAAGCTGACCTGAACAAATTCACCTCTGGGTAGTCACGGTGAATGAGAGGAAAAGTAGGAAGAAGAGCAGGGCACCACCCAGTTGTTTCTATGCTTTCGAGGAAGCTCTCCTGGAGTAGCATGAAAGACAGGCTGAGCTGAGCAAGAGTGGAGACTAGAAGACGTATTAGAAAATGACTGACACTATCCACATTAGTGATGGCAAGGGACTGCACAAAGTTCAGACAGTACGGATGCAGGGGTATGGGTGTGGACATTGAGAGAGGAATTAAAAAACAAAAGCAATTGCTGGGGCACCTGAGTGACTCAGTCGGTTGAGTGGTCCAATCTTGATTTCGACTCAGATCATGATCTCATGGTTCGTGGGTCTGAGCCCCGCATCAGGCTCTGCACTGGACATAGAGCCTGCTTGCAATTCTCTCTCTCCCTCTGTCCCTCTTCCCTGCGCGCTCTCTCTCTCTCTCTCTCAAATAATAATAATGAAGAAAGCAATTACTCACTCTGCAGGTGAGAGAGGGGTCAAGGATGACCAAGTGGGATATGCTGCAGTAGGAGACAATGGAGGAACAGCAGGTCTGTTGTGGGCACGATGGTGTGAGCGACAGGTGTGACTGATTTCAGAAATGAAATGAAATGTGGAAGTGTTGTGAGCCACCTTGCCCTGGGAGAGGATGGTTGCCCCAAATGGGAAGTGTAAGTAAATATTAAATGAAGAGGATAGAGGTGGGGGATATAGAAAACACCAAGACTCGTGGACACCAATAAAGAAATACAAATCAAAGAGGTACAGTGAAGTAGGAGGGAACAGAAAACTAGGACAATGAGGAAAACAGGTTTTATAAGCCATCTGTTATTTTATCATTGGAGGCTTTTCAAAGGAGAACGGTATGCAATTTTGACCCTGTGGGAGGTGCTCTCCCTCAAGAGAGACACAAAATTACGAGTCACTACAGCCAGAACTGGCATGAAGCCGAGGGGCTTTATTTAGCTGGTCGGCACTGGTACATCTCTAGAGTCACTGGAGGTTGGTACCTTTTCTGAAAATCAGCTTGTGCCCATTAACATATTTAGAACATCACCTCTGACTCAAACTGCAGCCTTCTCTATTTCCTTCCATCTGCCCTACTCATGGAGCTTGTTACTCTAAGAATAAAGTGGTTTCCTGCCTTGTGTTCCTAAGCAAGATCGGCTCTAAAATACTTTATGAAGGTGTCATAATGCAGCAGGATAAGGAGTTACACACACCTGGATCCCCACATATGCTGCTTATTAGCTTTGTAACTTGCTTAAGTTATTTAAACTTTCTGAATTTTGACTATCTAAATAAAAATAACAAAAAATGCAAGAATGTTATAAACAGGAAATGACTTGCCATGCATGAAACCATTTAACATATAACCAACGTGATAGAGTTACCCAGTAACTGTTCATTGTCCTTTATTTCTGCCAAGTCGGTTGTATCTCTTCTTTCAAAGATGTCTTTGCACCCTGGTATCCTTGAATCTTAAAATGAGGGCAGATTACTACTTGTCCTTGCTAGGGTAATTAAGAACAGTGATGCCTTCTCTTTCTAAAGTACTCTTTGAAAGAAGCAACTCTTCAAAGAGGAATACAAAGAGAGTTAATACCTACATGGAAAATTTGCACTGCTAATCAACTGTTTACTCCTCCCCCCTGTATTTTCTTAAGCAATCTGAGTAACAATCCGGGGTAACATTGTGTCTTGCATTGTTCACTCCTTAATTCCATTTCAGCCCTTATCCTCTCACTCTTCAGGCAAATATACAGTGATAGCTCAACTGAGGAAGTGTTGAAATAAACATCTGCTCATACACATCCTGTTGAAATGCAGACTAAAGCCTCCAGCATTTTTAGCTGACAAGTTCTCTGTACATATGCAGCATTTTACACTTACTAAGAAGAATCTATGTGCTAAAAGCACTCAAAAACGTGATCTCTAGCACCATAACATAGGAAGATTTTCCTCTGGGTTCTGTAATTTCCATGGTATTATGATCAAGTATAACTAAGATGTTCTAGCCTAAGGTATGAGGCATTTGATCTTCAGGTGAGTGGTCAAAAATGAAGTCATTGTGATTTATTTTGAATCAAACAAATAATAGAAATCTTTGGTTTCCAGAAGCAGTAATCTTCCACTGAAGATGCAGTGGATGAGAGAATTCATAAAAAAAATTCAAAATAAGGATCCCACTAGGCTCATCTGCAACAGAGATCTTAAGAAGTGGGAGAGAGTAGTGGATTGAGCACTAGACTGGTTATCTAGAGTCCTGGTGTTTTACTGCTGATTGGTGTAAAAAGTTGAATTAATTTTCTTGACTCCACTATCAATATCTCTAAAATGTGGGTACTGAATGTAAGGACCCTAAAAGAAAGCAACCTCAAGGCAGATGGAACATAAGAGGTAGCCAACAAATTCCAGTTGCCCTCCTATAATTATAATCTTTGTGCTGTGATTTAGAAGCAGCTCACATACAAATACACTCGATCAATATATGTATATTTGATATTATCCACATACAAATGTGTTTTGGTAGACTCTACCACAGTGCATTCAACTAGCAACTTCATAGGAAATGTAACAGTCAGCGCCTTCATTCTCTTTCCTTGCTTAATGTCTTTCATTAGTGTTTTGGCTAATAAGGAATGCTCATATTATCCAAAGCCAGATCATGATATGTGCAAGGTTTTTTTTTGCCCATATAACATTGTTTGAAATAACACTGGTACATGGTCTAGTCAAAAGTTTCTTTAATAATGCAGCCCCTAAAACCTTAACTAATTAAATACTGTAAAATATAAATCAAATTTATAAAACATATTCATATATCCATTTCCATTTATGTTATGAGAACATAGAATGTGTCAGCTTCTGAACAAGAAAACATGTAGTGTAAAATAGCCTTCGGGGCGCCTGGGTGGCTCAGTCAGTTGGGAGTCCAACTTCGGCTCAGTTCATGATCTCACAGTCTGTGAGTTCGAGCCCCGTGTCGGGCTCTGTGCTGACAGCTCAGAGCCTGGAGCCTGCTTCGGATTCTGTGTCTCCCTCTCTCTCTGCCCCTCCCCTGCTCATGTTCTGGCTCTCTCTGTCTCAAAAATAAATAAAAAACATTAAAAAAATTTTTAAACAAAAAATTAAAATAAAATAGCCTTCAAACAGTGGCTGGCATGGGGCTTTGCGCATTAATAGCTAGGGCACTGAATTGACTGAGATGAACTGAAATCAGAGAACCAAGTCCCAGCCCAACAGGCAGTTGGTTTGAGTCGACGAGCCCATCACATCTTTAAAGTTCAATGACAGATTGTGGATAACTGCATCAAGGTTGGTTGGTAGAGAAAAACCTGAAAGGTAGTCAACAAAGAAAAAAGAGAGAAAACTTAATAACAACTGAGAAGTAAAATCAAAGGTGATGCCTTGACCTGAGCTTAGAGAGGCTGAGAAACTCAGCAATGATGTTTTTCACTTTATCTATAACACACGCTGTTCTTCTCTGGTCCTGAAAATAGCATGTGACTTATGAAGCATCCTATTAGCTGTTTCAGGAAAGCACATTTTCTTCTGAAAAGAAATCAGTTTAAGAAGAAAGAAACAAGCACAAACACAAAGCCAAACACACTGGGGTCTACATTGGGCACTCACTCAAAATGTCATGTCATCCGAACACATCTCCAGTTTTTAATGGTGCTTCACTTGGGTCTAATCACATTCAAACCCTGCTGGGTTGCATGCTATTATATGCTTTAAAAATGTATAGACGAGTCACAGCTAAAATAAAAAGCTCATACAAGCCAGCATCTGAAACACAGAAAGAAGAGGCCTTTGGGATTCTATTTCGTCTGGTACAACCAAATCACAAGGTCATCTCTGACTTGTTGCCCACCTGTGTCTCTGTCTCCTCATTGTTAAAGTCAGAGTGATTGTTAGCAATGACCTAAGGCTGTCATATTTATTTTCTTTAAATTACATTTAGGAGCCTGTTTCAGGAAACCAGACAAACAGCTCTTCTCATGTTCTTTCCTCCTCCATTACAACATGAAAGATGTTGGGAAGACATATTCCCATGTATCTATTTCTACCCAAACATGAGCCATGATATTTCTGTATTTTCCAGGAATGGTGTTGTTCTGAAAAGTTTCAAATGGAAGAATGATGTAAAACTTTCTCCCTAAATATTTCAAATGATGCATTTTCTTGTTCTGAACATTTTAGCTTTGTAGAAGGTCATATTAAATTGTATGTGCACATCAAACAGTATTACATTTCTTTATGTGAGTACAAATCATCCTTTGATTATTTTCCCCAGAAGTTTGAACATTTGCTCATGAAGCCTCTGCTCTGTTTTTATTTTTATATTGTTGACGTTCAAATGGAATCAAACCAAGGGTTTTCTGGTCAGAATAAGAATAAAGGTAAAACCATTATAAGCCAAGGGAACTTGTGATAGTGTCTGACAATTTCCCAATGTGGTTGCTTCCTCATCCCAGATGTCCAAGGGATGTAATCAGAAACAGAGTGCACTTTATGATAAATGCCTCGGGGTGAATGTAGCTCACAAAAGATATTATGGTTTTCCTCTACTTTGCTTCCTCAAAAAAAATTCTTTATTTTGAATTGTCTTAATATTAGCTGGTTCTCAAAGGAGAAAGAGAAGCACACACATCCGCATGCTCATCAAGTTTGGCCGATGTAGCTAAGAGGAGACCACATTATGTTTTATTTTCCTAATCCCAGAACAACTAAACATTAACGTGTTTTGCCCTGAGTAACCAGATATGACATGAAATATGAAAGACATATTTGAGGTTCAGACGGCCGCTCCCAAAGTAAATTAAAATGAAATAGGTTTAAAAAACACTCCTGTAGGGGGCTGCGTTCCACCTGCAAAACCCAATCTGTGCCAATGGCAACATAATCAGACACCAGGAACAAAATTGTGAGCTAGTAACTGAGCTGGAGGCTGGAGTCCAGAGGCATTGGGCCAAACACGTGGGTCGGCTAATGAGACACTGCTGATCTGAGGGCCCTGGATGGGCATGCCGGGAGCTTCTGTGAACAGCTGATGGACTACAGTGTGTGTGTGTGTGTGTGTGTGTGTGTGTGTGTGTGTGTGTGTGGTGGGGGAAGGATGTCAACAGATCAAAGGCCTCTGTGGCCACAGTAGTACTGATGAATGGGTGGACTCTGTTTGAGATGAACAGTCCTGGAATCGCAACAAACTCAGTGAATGCACGTCATTCTCTGGCCTCAGCCCAAAGTGGGAAGCCCAGTAAGTGGCAACAGCCTTCGATCAGACCAACAACCACTGAGCAGCACCCTTGTGACATCATAAGAGGCAAAATTTTCAAATAACGGAGTGACCTGATATACACAGTGGCAGGACCACCCACCTGTCTACTCCCAGCCACATCTTCCCTTTCCCAGGTGAAGTCCAGGGTCAGGTGAGAACCTGATTAGACTGGCCTTTTATAAAACTATATGAATAAACGATCAATGACCAGATACAGAGGTGTGGTGACAATCGCTTGAGGACCAATCTAAAAGGCAGCAATCAGTGCTCAGACTGCATTTTGAGAACTAATCTTTTAGTACTCTATTTCAAAAAGATCATGTTTTTTGCAACCCCAGGAAGCACTGTGAATTATGAAGCAAGCAAGAGGCCAGCTGCTAAGTGATCTCTAACATTCACTCAGTCCAGCCCTCTAGCCAACAGGTCTCTTGTCCCAGGGGTGCTGAGCTGCTAGTCCCTTGCCATCCACTGTAGATGTCCCTTTCTTACCCTAAAATGAGTACAAATGTAACTAGCGCCTCTGTGACATTAGCAGTGTGAGATCTGAATGAAGGCTGATCCACAGGTATCAGAGTCATTGGGGGGAGAGGGGAACACTTGTTATAACTCAAATTGCTGGGTCGTTGCACACAGGGTCTATGTCTATTTGTATCCTACACTACACTCTCAATTCCATACAAATAAAATTATTCCAGAGCTGAGAAGACTGTAGATAGCATCTGACTCAACTACCTCTTCTGAGAGGGAACTGAGGTCCAGAAAGGTTAATCGTCAAGTGTCACAAATGCCATAACCCAGGCTGCCTGATTCTAGTTCATAGATCCTTTCATGCTATCAGCCCACCTCGTGGCTGGTTCCTTTTCATATTTTCAGAGAGTTCTTTCCCTGCAAAGTTCAAATTAATTTATACTGGCTGCATAAAACATTATGAGAGGCTTTTAAAAAAAAGGAATAGGACTCTTCTGTGTTAAGCTCCAAATTAAAGATCGAACTCTCAAGTTTATAATGCTGATCTTTAGAGGATTAATTCTTAAAGGTAATTCTTCATTCTTTTTTATTATTATTATTATTTTTTTTATTTTTGGGACAGACAGAGACAGAGCATGAACGGGGGAGGGGCAGAGAGAGAGGGAGACACAGAATCGGAAACAAGCTCCAGGCTCTGAGCCATCAGCCCAGAGCCTGACGCGGGGCTCGAACTCACAGACCGCGAGATCGTGACCTGGCTGAAGTCGGACGCTTAACCAACTGCGCCACCCAGGCGCCCCGGTAATTCTTCATTCTTGATATGAATTACACTATCCTTGGGTATTTTGTAGAGACCAAAACATTTAAATTTGTTGGGTCTTCTGGAATAAAGCATGTATGTGTATAGATATTTGTCAGTAGCCTGTTTGTTCAATTTTGCTGTAAAAGACAGCTAACACCTTTTTGAATGAAACTGTGAGACAGCACATTCCTTTCTGCTAGTGTTGAATTTCCAGTATAGTTTTGTGACATCTCTCAGTCATTCTGAGTGTGTGATTGTGGGGTGTGTGTGTGTGTGTGTGTGTGATGGAAAAAGAATGGAGAAAAAGGTTATAGAAGAGTCAGAGGGATACAACAATGCTCTTTTGTGACTTCCTTTTCCTTTTAGAGTTGACTATTCTCGATAGGTATCATTTTAAAACTATTTCATTTTTTCCCCAAGACAGGGCTAGTTCTTTGGTTGTGTTTGCCAGCAAAATTTGAGCTAGACTCAGCTGATGGTGGAGGATGGATCACAAACTCAAACTGCAAGGACAAAAGTCTAATGACCATCATCTACCAGAAAATCCAGTTATACACAGGGATGGTTCCTCATGTGCCCTATTCCAGATAGTTATTGAGATGGATTTTCATGTAATTGTTCTGTGGAAGAGTTTTCAAGGAAAAAGTCTGAAATCAAGAATTTTTGTTTTGTTTTTTGCTGTTCCTACTACCAAATACTCCAAAGACTCTCTGTCCCCATTTTCAGAGAGGCATGAAATGGGACACAAACATCTTCACTCTAGGTGGATAGCTGGTACAGAAGTGATAATGGCAGGAAGCAGGAATTCAGAAAACATGCTTCTCTTGTGGAACAGTAGCAGGTGTTTCTTCCAGTATCTTAAGGACTTCCGTAGAATTGCGAATTATTTTCAGTCCATCTAAACTACTGGCATCCTTAGATACCTGGAAGCTGCAAATAATATTCCTTTGAGGTTACACAGTTACAGGGATTCAGATGTTAATTCCAGAAGCTACCTCTCTTATGATAAACTATTTAAAAAGGAAGCAGCATGGGACTTCATATGGTCTACTGCATTATGGATTTTTAAATTTGGGCTTCTAAGAGACAGAGGGCTAGGAGTAGCCTACTTATTCACATTGGAACCTCAGGTATTCTTGGTGTACAATTCAGTATGAATCACCTTGACCACCAAAGGCAAAAATCTATAGTCCGTTAGATTTCACATCTCTGAAACTGTTTCTGGGAATGCAGCATTGTAATAATGGAAAGAACACTGAAATATCATCTGGTTATAGACATCTTTGCTTATGGAAATAAATACTCAGATGATCTGGGATAAGTATTGTCCATTTTCTTTTTCAAAGTTTACAAAAATAATTGGTTCTGAGTTACTTCTCTTTTAATAACCAACAAAATGAATATATTATATGCACAATAGCCCTTGACCCAGAAAGCTTATCATTTAGTAGGAGAAGCAGCCATGTAACTAGTAAAGTATAGGTGATAAATAAATGTCCCAATATAAATACAATCAAGATAATCTGGAAGAACAGAGGGATGAGTAAGTAAATTTAATTTACCCAGGGCCCTGGAGGAAGTAGAAGACCGCATTTGAGCTGAACTTTCAAGGACAAAACCAGCTTTGGTAGGTAAAGGGAGCTTTGGGAGAGCCACCAAGAGTTAGGGATCTACATGGATTTGTCTGGGAAAATGGTGAAGGTAACCAGAGTGAAGAATTAAGCAGGGTGAAGAAGTGAAACTAAGCATGATGGAAAAAGTCCAGGGTGAACGGTACTTCGAAAATGTATGTTAAATCATTTAAATTTATTTGTCAGACTCTTGCAATCCATTGAAGATTTTGAGTAGAGGCATAACAACACTATTACTATGGTGTAGAAAACTTAGGCTGGTGCTAACCATCTGCCTGATTTCATCTCCTCCTACTGGCTCTCCTTCAAGTCCCAACATGTTCCTATCACCAGTCCTTTGACTTGCTGTTCTTTCTTCTTGGAAACCTCTTTTTCTAGATATTTACATATCTTCTTCCTTATTCCTTCCTGTCTTTCATTTATCTGTGCAAATATCACTTTGTCTCAATGACCCTAAAAGTACAACCCCCGCCCCCTTTGAGTTCTCATCTCCCTCTTTGCTGTATTTTTTCTGTACTACATGTGACATTTACACATATGCTATATGTACTGTATATACACAATACAAATTGTATATCCTTATGATTTACTCTCCACTAAGGCAAGACTTTTGTTTCCTCCTTTGTTCACTGCCTATGATAGGTCTTGGAGCATCCTTGAGGCTAACAGATATTTATTAAGTGAATAAAAAAGAGACAGAAAAATGAGCATGTCTTAGTCAGCTCAGGCTGCCATAACAAAATATTAAAGACTTAGCAGCTTAAAAATCATGAATGTATTTTCTCACAGTTACAGAGGCTGGATGACTGAGACACAGTGCCAGCATGATCAGGTTCTGATACGAGCTCTCTTCCTGGCTGCAGATGTCTGCCTTCTTCCAGTGTCCTCACATGACTGGGAAGGAGAGAGTACATTGTCTCATGTCTCCTTTTATAAGGACACTAATTCCATTATGAGGGCCCTACCCTCATGACCTGATATAGAATTAGTTACTTCCCAAAGGTCCCATCTCCAAGTACCATCACAGAGGTGGTAGGGCCTCAACATCTAAATTTTGAGGGGACATCAACATTCAGTCTGTAACAGAACAATCAGAGATGAAAGAGGCAAAACAGGAATGAGATGGTATCTGACTTCAAAGAATGAGATGCTTCTGGGTTAGCCATTAGCCAGCCCTCAACCTCCAACCTCCTGCCCAACTGGTATTCCTAGTGGAAAAGTGGGATTCAGAAGAAGACCACATGTCAGAAATGCAAAGTGCTTTCTAGAGGAAGTAAAGATGGGGATGTAATGACAGCAGATAGGGTCAACGGGAAACAAGTAGAGGTGACATATAGTCACAATCCCCACAGTCCTTCAAACATTGCTCGTTTTGGAAGGATGAGGGGCATGAGGCTGAGGAAGAAGAGAAAACTCCAGCAAGAATGCACTGCTGGAAGGTGTGGAGAAAACTTCCTACCTCACTAGGTGATAGTCAGAAAGCCTGGCCATTAGCACGATTCCTGGTGTGGGTGCTGATAATGTAGTCAGGGGATCTGGGGGTGTCCCGTAGGGCCAGGTGAGAACACTTAGCACAAAGGTCAGAAACAAGAGAACAGAGTAGAAAGGAATCTTATTTTTATTATTTTTCCCTAGGAACTGACTACATTGAAAAGAAATCTAGCCTCATCTGTGCTTCCTACTAGATGAGAAGGCAATAAAATTCAACACATATATAAAAAGGTAAATGGGTGAAAAGAAGAGGCCATCTTGGTAAACAAGGAATTCATCTCTGTGAAAGAGACATAGTAGATGAGGCAAAGACACAGACTGAGTCAGAGATGAGTTCTAAGGACACTTGGGTAATATATCAACTCAACTACTTTATCATGTTAAAGAGGAAAACATTTGAGGTTTGGAAGAAAAGGCAGCAATGGCTGCCAAACTAAAAATTGGTGGGATATGGCCGCAGACAAAAAGAGGGAAGAAATGATTAGTCATGTAGATGATAAACTTTAAAAACTCACCAAGAACTCACAGGAAAAGGATACAGAGAAAATGTGAGAGACATAAGAAATAAAACACAGAGATCCAATCTATAGATAGAAGGATTTCCAGAAATATGAAAGTATTTTTAAAAGAATGGGAGCACTAGTTGAAATCACTAAAGAATTACATGGGCAATAAGTAGTAGGGAGGCTAATTATGTGTGGATCATAGGAGATCATGACAGAGCTCCCACCACCCTACCCCTATCTCAGCACCCCAACTACCAGTCTTGCCCTTGACTTCCACTTTCTTTTCCTTCCTTTTTTCTTTTTTGCTATTTATTTATTTTTTTTTGAGAGAGAGAGAAAGACAGAGGGGAGGGAGGAGGAGAATGCAAGCAAGCAAGGGGCGGAGAGAAGAAAGAATCTTAAGCAAGCTCCATACCCAGCATGGAGCCTGACGCAGGCCTGGATCCCATAACCTTGTGATCAGGAACTGAGCTGAAATCCAGAGTTGGATGCTCAATGGACTAAGCCACACAGGTGCCCCATTACCTCCTCTTTCTTTTGAGACTTTCCTCTATTCACTCATCCAGTAGTCCCAGTCTTCTTATCCCTTCCCCTCCAGGAACTGTGTTTTATCTCAGTAAGATGTTTAAATGTGCATAGCATGACTGATAGAAAACACAGCAGGTAGGGGCACTTGGGTGGCTCAGTCGGCTAAACATCCAACTTCGGCTGGGGTCATGATCTCATGGTTCATGGGTTCAAGCCCCACGTTGGGCTCTGTGCTGGCAGCTCAGAGCCTGGAGCCTGCTGCAAAGTCGGTGTCTCCCTCTGTCTCTCTGCCCTCTCCCTGCTCGCGCTCTGCCCGTTTCTTTCTGAAAATTAAATAGACATTAAAAAAGAAAAAAGAAAACACAGCAGGTGTGTGATATTATCCTACATTATTACTTACATGTTAAATCAAGAATCAGGAACTCTAGATGTGCTTATTTTATTTAAAAAAAAAATAAACAGCTGATGCTACCTTTCATTCATCATTCTGAAAAGTGATCTTGACTTTAAACAAAACTAGAAACAGCTCTTGTCTAGTGAAGATAATTTGGATGTTACTAAAAGCATTTCCTTCAGCTTGCAGAAGGATGAGTTGGGAGCTGTGATAGCTTTGTGCAAACTATTTCTGGATTTGGTCACTTTTATGTTTATCTCCCCTGAGCCTCATGTTTTGGCCACCTGTCCAACTTAAGTGACTTTTAGACGTTGAAAAATTATATTGTGATCCTTGGGTTACAAACCACAGGAAAAACAGGCACAACTGGTAATTCCTGAATTAACAAAGAAGATATTATTTCAGGGCCATGCTGGACTTTGAGCACAGATGTCAACTTGACCTCTGACAGTCAGCCTGGACCCCTGCCCAGCTTTAGGAAGAAGATCTATAGAACCCAGCTGCTGCCTTTCACTCTGATGATGTCAACATGGTTTGGGGCCACTTGAGCCATCACTTCCCTTGCGTTCCTTGTTGCTCAAAGGACTTGTTTCAAGGGTCTACATATATTCTGTATCTATGGATCCTGTTATGCATGGTATTAATTCTTTGCTAAAACACTGTCACTATGGACAAGCAGAAAACATCCAAATAAATGTGCATCTAAAAGGAAGCAGAGAATCATCATTCCCTCAGCAATATCCCTAAACACTGCTCAGCCCAGCCCAGGCTAGCCCAGCACAGCTGTCTTATAACTAAAAGGCAACATTTTGCTATACCTTAAGGATGACAGTCTTCTGTAACATATAAAGGGGTCCTCATGCTCACCCAAACACTCCCTTATTTGTTAAGAGAGATTCTTGTTGAAGGAGAGCAATTATTTTTTGTTCTGGTATTCAGTGAAACAGATATGTATGGAATTTGAGTAGACTATTCTTTGATGTTGTTATTCTAATATTTTCCCTTTTTATCCTGCGCAAAAAAGTAGAGAGGATTAGTATGGTGGGCTTTTCTTAAAACCTTGTACCCATGTGTCAAAGAGGGAGTCAAATGGAAGTGTTTACTGGCATATAATTAAGTGTAGACAAAGTCTAATATATAGTAAGTGCATACATCGGCTCACGGAATATAAGAACTGCATGGGACCACAGGAATCATACTGATTCAGTTTCCTCTATTAAAGCTTTTTGGGTTTACTAAAAATAAAAAAAAATAAATGTTTGCTTTTGTCTTTGGATTTCCATTCAGAATTATCATTGATAATACACATTGTATTTCTATAAATAATCCCTTCAGATCTCTGCAATAGTCAAGCGTCAGTATTATCCTTAAAACTCTTCCAACAATGCAAAGTCACTAGGATTTATTCTTAAGAAAACATAATTAAGAAAAACTTTTTTAGCGAAACAAAAAAACAAAGCAACTTTAGAATCTATCCCCCGAAAAGAAGATAAAGATGAAGACAAAGACAAAAAATAAATAAAATAAAGTAAAAGAAAAGAAGAGAAGAGAGAAGAGAAGAGAAGAGAAGAGAAGAGAAGAGAAGAGAAGAAAAGAAAAGAAAAGAAAAGAAAAGAAAAGAAAAGAAAAGAAAAGAAAAAAAAGAAAACTTCTTCCAGATTTCACCCAGGGTCCTATACCTTTTGACGCTTGGCTTTCCAGAAAATATAGGTGAAACTGAATAGTTGTTTTGAATGAATCCTTTTAAACGTTAAATTTTCTAATTTTCTAAGTTTGTTCTGTTGAACAAAAATGCACCTGGAAACATTAAGTGATGTTTTGTTGGAAAAAAATGCTCCATGATCCAATAAATTTTGGAAATACTTTTATGCTCTATTCCCTTTTGAATAGAGGGTATATTAAAAGCTCCGAGAGGTCCTACAGAAATGTGTTTTTGTTTGTAATTCAAAGTTACTCAGGCTTATTTACCACAGATCCCCCTTCTTCTATAATGAAAGTCTGGCTTACATTAATAAGTAAAAACCGGATTGAAAGGATAAATTTAATAGGTTTGTTTAAAACAGTCATTATTTCAAGGTGTATGAAAACTGCCACTCAGATCACAATAAAACCACCACACAGGAACAACTCCCTGAAACTCGGAACGCTCCTTATCCGCTTGTTTATGTCTAACCCGGTGGTGGAGTGATGGTTTCACAATAGTAAACTTTTTGTGCTGCAGTGTTGATAAAGTTTAAAGACAGGCCTTTTTTTGTTTTTTTCCTCCTAATAGCATCTCTAGTGGTATTTTTATTTTCCCTGTGCTTCCCTGGTTCCCAGAACATGACCTTTGTCTATTTCTGTCTTTTGATGATTATGGGCATGAAGAGACTTAGATATGGAGGGGGAAAGATAATTGCCCTGGGCCACAGGAATAAGTAGTGACTAAGTGTCTAGAGACTATTGTACATCTTGAAATCTACTTTCCCCTGGCACCATCATTACTGCTGCCACGACCACCCCATGAGGTAAGGCAGCTCACTTATTTCTGAAAGTAGTTAATAACACAATGAGGCTCAAAGAAAAAAACTATTAGAAGAATAAGAAAAAAGCCCTACCCTTTCCACCTTATTCTATTCTTAGCTAAACAGATTTTCCACTACCAATTTGCATTCATTATATTTGATTTATATACCTATGCCTAATCATGCCAATTGTAGCCTACTTAAAAACTGTGCCTACAGCAAAACAGAATTTGTGCCCATAGCATAACTGAAACCAGGGCTGACTGGGGTTCTGATAATGTCAACATACTTAAAATTGCATTGACTGTATTATAAGCAAGTTCAAAATGCCACATAGGTGAAGTACCAGAAGAGAAGTAACTTGAGAATGCTAGATAGCTTTGCTTGTTTTCTTGCATTAAAATTTTTTTGATGGTAGGAGTGTGTTGGCACAAGACGTCTGAACTTTGCAGAGATTGGCACTGACGGAGACTTGGTATCAAGGGATGCTTTTTGCTTCCCTGTAACGGAAAATTAAATATTTCCAACCTTTGTTGCTTAATCAATATTGATCTGGAGCATAGATTTTCTATTAGCGTGAGCAAGTTGGCAAACACCCCTATGAAGTGCTGCTCAGCCAAAAGTTGGAGACCTTGCATGCTGAACATTCTGAAGGCGAGGGAGTAGGAAAAGACAGACTGGCTGAGACAGGTGGTAGGCAGCAGGGGTAGAGGATTCTTTTCCTCTGCAAAGGAACACACATTTCAACATATACGGGTGTCATATATAAGAGATGAATCACTGGGTTCTACTCCTGAAGCCAAGGCTACGCTGTAGGTTAACTAACTTAAAAATAAATTAACAAAATATAAAATAACATATGAAACAAAATAAAATAACTGAGTCACTTACATTCTCTACACTGAATTAAAAAGGCCCTCCTAGACTATTTCTAATAAAGTAAATCCCACTTAATTTGACAGGTTATTTTTAAATACCTCTTCCCTTCTCAGAAAATAGCCTTATACAGTTGTAAATAGTATGACATCAATTAGCTACCCCTTCTATAGAAATCCTGCTTGTTTAATTTATAGATCTCCCAAATAGTGATCCATGTCTTAAATCACTTACTCTCCAGGGTTTCTACCTGAGCATACAATTGAATCATATGTATATTTTAACATCATTTAGGGAAGGAAGAATAAGAAAAGGTCTGAAAAGTAAAATCCTAAATTATACAATTCCTTGAGGATGAAGAAATCAACAAGCATTTTCCAGGTCAGTGAAATGAGAGTGATCTTAAGAATGGCCGAATAAAGTCCTGGATTTCTTGCCAAGGTCTTTTAGCTTGTGTCGCTCAAAGTGTCAAGGGGGAACTGAAAAGCAATTGATTAGAAAGAAAGAACTAGAGCTCAGTCCCCCACATGCCTGGGTCAGTAAGTATGTAGGATCAACCAACTGAAGTAAAGGCTCATGACTTTTGTACTTCGTCAACTGTGAATTCCCAGGGCCTGAAACTTGGAGTGAGGAGGAAAAGACACACGGGGGAAATGCCATGGTCCACCTGAAATGCCATGTCTCTTCTTGATTTCCCCTGAACCCTTCTGGGCAGAGAAGGCCCTCCTTTCAAAAGAGCATTACTATATAATGGAGGCTATTCAGTTCTCCACAGCAGGGCAAAGAACACAATATTAGTGCCATATCATTTTCCCCCATTGTCTATGAAATATTTGAAGTGAAAATGGCTTCTTTCAACACCAGAGACCATGTGGGAAATGACCTGTGTGCAGGATAAGTTGACAGGCACGGTGGGGAATTTCATTACACCTTAGAATTTGACTGGCATAAGCAGCTCACTCTGGGCTCTCCCTAACCTCTGGCAAGTGCTCAGAATTGAATCTGTAAATGTTAATCAATATTTCAGGCCTATTAAATAAAGAAAGGCATTGTGAAAATCAAAGTACTAATGGCCAGTCTGGCTCTGTGGAGGTCTGTTCAGCTGTCAAAAGCAGGAGATCTAGTAAGAGAGAATATATTTTAATAAAATTCTTTCAAATTTATATAAAATTCAATGTCTTTGCCCTACCACAGTACATAGAGTATCGGTGCCTCAGAATACCCAAACATGTTAAACAAATAGGCTTCTTTCTTTCTGAAAACACTAGGAATTAATGTCCTGTAAGCATACTGAGGGAAAAAAAATAATAACCTTTTGAGATAATCTCTCAATCATTTAAAATTTTAGCAAAGAAGCTACTTCACACCATTCATATACCATTCTTCTCAAACAACAAAGTCCAGGCACATGCAAGAGGTAAATGTAAACACAAAAGTATAAAAGTATTAAAATAAAAAATCTCTCTGGAGCTGGGGATGTTTTCTTAAGGAAGACACGAAACAGAATCCATGAAGGGAAAAAAAAATCTGAATAAATAGAAATCAGAAATTTCTTTACAAAGAAAGAAGCCATAATAAAGTTAAAGTTAGACATTTTTGCAAGAGAAAATATTTTAAAAGGAGACAGCAACTGAAGGAATTATACCCAAAGATATGTAAACAGTTCTAATTAATCAAATGAAATACTACTATTGCTAAAGAAAAAAATAGGCAAAGAAATAAGCAATTAATATAGAGAAATGAGTTAAAATATATATGATAAAAACTTTTGATTGTATGCAATAAAAATGCATTATAACAATAAATATACTTTATGTTTATTAAACATTCAAGTGATTGATAATATCCATTGTTGGCAAGGACATGAAAAATGGACAGTCGCATAAATATTGGTGTCAAGGTAACTGACATAGCACTGGAGAAACATCAGAAATTAAAATGTCCATACCTTTCCTATTAATATTTTCATTCTACGGATCTATTTTACAGACAAATGCACACATATAAGCAAAATTCATGCATGAAAAATATTTATTGGCTAAAACTATGTGTTGGATATGCTTCTAAAACATACAGATTTAGAAGAAAATACAGAAGAGATACAGCAGAAAACACAACAAATACAAATCTCTGCCGTAAGAGGAAAAGGCAATAAATAAGACTAGTGAAAGTAAGACACAGATATTCCATATACTATATAGTGGAGTAAGTGCTAAGGAGAATAATGATGTAGGCACGGAGGTTTGAGATGGCTGGGGACATGTATTGCAACTTTAGATAGGATGGCCCAGTAAGGCCTTACTGTGATGCCACTTGAGACAAACTCACATTAAAAAAAAAGAGAGTAAGTGGGGCGCCTGGGTGGCTCAGTAGGTTAAGTGTCCAACTTTTAGGTCATGATCTCACGGTTTTTGAGTTTGAGCCCCACGTCAGCTCTGTGCTGACAGCTCAGAGACTGGAGTCTGCTTCGGGTTCTGTGTCTTCCTCTCTCTTCCCTCCCTCCCTTGTTCACACACTGTCTCCCAAAAATAAATAGACATTAGAAAATTAAAAAAAAAAGAATGAGCTGTGTAGATATGGAGTGACTAAGCATTCCAGATATAGATTGCGATATGGATAAAGATGCTAAGACTGGAACATGCTCACAGTGTTCAGTGAACCTCAAGAACTCAGCTGAGTGAAGAGAAACAAAGGCGATGAGTCAGAGAGGCAACGGAAGTCCAGATGATGCGAGGGCTGTCTGTCATTGTCTGGATTTGGCTTCACTCTGAGTGATGTAGCAAGTCTACGTTTGGTAAGGCTTTTTACAGGGTCAGCCTGACTACTGCATTAAGGAAGCCTGAGAGGCAAGAGCAGACTCAGGGAGACCAGTCAGGAACTGAGGGGGGCATTTCTGCATATTGGGTGCAACACTGTAATAGAGAAAGAAAAAAGATACCTCAAACTCATAGATACTGTCTTACAGATTTAGCTAAATTACAATACTGCTATGTAATGACGTGGCCATTAAAAAGAATGAGATATACTAGTCTAATTCACATATGATAGCCTCAAGACACGTTTTTAAAAATGTTTATTTTTGACAGAGGGAGAGCATGTGCGTGTGCTCACAAGTGAGGGAGGGGCAGAGAGAGAGAGAGAGAGAGAGAGAGGGAAGCAGAGAATCCCAAGAAGGCTTCGCATTGTCAGCACAGAGACCGACGTGGGGCTTGAATTCATGAACTTTGAGATCATGACCTGAGCTGAAAACAAGAGTCAGACACTTAACCAACTGAGCCACCTAGGCGCCCCTACTCAAGACACATTATCGAGTGAAAAAATGTATTCACATTGATCCCATTATCTAAAAAAGAAAGGAAAAGACACATGTGTTTACATGTTAGTAATGAAGAACTTTCCGGTTACATATATGACCAAGAAGGGCAGACGGTTACGTTCATTGTTCTTGGATCTTATAATCTACTCATTATTACTGTGTGATTGTAAACATCATACCTTTTGATCCGAGTAGACATTTTTCCAAAGAAAATATACAGATGACCAACATGTACATGGAAGGATGTTCAATATCACTAGCCATTAGGGAAGTCATCATCATTTCACCCCTGTTAGAATGGCTGTTATCAAACAGACAAGAGTTAACAAGTGTTGGTGAACATGTGAAGAAAAGGGAACCCTTGTTCACTGCTGGAAGGAATGTAAATTGGTGTGGCTACCACAGAAAATAGTACAGAGGTTCCTCAAAAAGTTAAAAACAGAAGTACCATATAATCCAGCAATTCTACTTATGATTATTTATCTGAAGAAAATGAAAACACCACCTCAAAAAGACACATGCACCCCTCGTGTTCACTGCAGCATTATTTACAATAGCCAAGATACAGAAATAACGTAAGTGTCCATGGATGAATGAATGGATAAAACAACTGTGAAATTAGATATAAGTATAGACAAACACATACATACAATTGTATATTATTCAGTCATTAAGAAAATAAAATCTTGCCACTTGTGACAATTTGGATGAAACTCGAGGGCATTATGCTACGTGAAGTGAGACAAAGACAAATGCCTTGTGATCTCACTTATAAGTTGAATCTTAAAACAACACAAAACAAATTCATATTCAGATCGGTGGGTTGCCAGAGGTAGGGGCTGGGGAATGGGCAAAATGAGTGAAGAAGGTGAAAAGGTCAAGCTATCAGTTATAAAAGAAATAAGTCATCAGAGGGTGCCTGGGTGGCTCCGTCGGTTAAGCAACAGACTCTTGATTTCAGCTCAGGTCATGATCACAGAGTTCGTGAGATTGAGCCCCTGCATCGGGTTCTGCACTGATCGCATACAGCCTGCCTGGGATTCTCCCTCTCCCTCTGTATCTGCCCCTCCTCTGCTAGTATGCATACATATGTGCACACACTCTCTCTCTAAACAAACAGACAAACCTTAAAAAAATAAGTCCTCAGGATGTAATATATAGCACAGTGACTATAGTTCACACTGTATTGCGTATTTGAAAGTTTTTAAGACAGTAGATCTCAAAAGTTCTCATCGTAAGAAGAGAACCTTGCAACTATATATGGCAATGGATGTTAACCAGATTTACTGTGGTATTCCTTTTGTAATATATATAAACGTTATACATCAATTATACCTTGATAAATGAATAAAGGCAACTTTTTTAAAGGGGGATAAAGGAGATTGTGCATACATCTTTCTGAGTGGGAATGCCGAAAACATCTTATTTGCATTGCACCTTTGAAATTAAAATATATTTGTTCTGTGACACAGGGAATAATCTTAAAAATGTCCTCTTTTATTATTTAGTTATTATAAAGGAATTCTAAACACGAAAAGTAATCTCTAAAAGCACCAAGACTCAAAAATATAATGAGTTCTGTATACCTTTCTTTGTATACATTCTGAATTGCCAATGGATAGCCCGAACAGAAAGAGAATATCCCATGTAACACAATTCTTTAAACAGATGGGTAACTACAATCTAGGTCAACTTTCTAGGTGGCTTCTTAAAAAGTGAAGTAATTTTAGTACTTCAATTGGGCTATGAAAACCAAAAAATGTGAAGGAATGTGCAGGTTGTGAATTAAGTCAACTTTTCTTGAGTGAGATCTTCCAAAGTACAGGGACATGCACTTGGACACAGAAAAATCCAAAGTGACAAACTCAATTCAGCATTTGACATTACCTTTTAGACATTTCAAATAAAAGTTTGAAAATGCATAGTATTTTAGAGCTGGTTAAGCATTCAGGAGAAAAAGTACAGGTAAGATTTCTATCATACACTTTGGAAAAATAAATACAAGCTGGACTCAAAATTCAAAAGATAAAAAATAAAGCATTAAAATTAGTAGAATAAGATACATGTGAATATTTATCTAATTTTGATGTGGGAAAAGTGATTCTTAGCTTGGCACCAAAGTCAGAGACTGAAAAGGACAGGATAGTTTTATTGAAATGACATTTTAGGATGGGTACAATATAAATAATAAAATGCAAAATGTTAAAAAAAAGTAACATGAATAACAGAAACACATCAACACCTAGTTTTAACATACAATGTGTTCTCACAAAACAATAAGAAAAAATGAGTGCTATAGTAGAAAAAATACACTTAAGACATCGGCAATTTACATACAAAGTAATGTAAATGGCTAATTTAATTAGGATGTTAAAAAGATTCAACTGAATCAGTAAAAAATGCAAGTTCAAAGAAGCTATCCTTTTACACCAGAGATATTAATGAGTGTGTATGTGTGTGTGTGTGTGACAAAGGGAGAGAGACGAGACAGAGACACAGAGAAAGGAAGTAACATCTGACAGATCCGCTCTCCTTAACACTGTCCTCTGAAGAGGTTACTCCCATCAACTTCCCAGCATGCTTACTTTCTCCCAATAGATAAATGAACAAATCCATCAATCAGTCTGCCCTTGTTCTTAATTTTCTTACTGGCTACTACCCTATCCTATTTTCTCTATCAGTTGATAAGCTTCTTGAAAAGTCTTCATCTGACTAGACATTTTCCTTCCCTTGAATTGGCACCACATACTCTCCTGATTTTCTTCTCATAACTGTGGTAATGTTCTCCCTCTCCTTTGTGGGCTCATTACCCATACTTGGCTGCTCAGTGTTGGGAGTTCCTCTAGACTCCGTCCTGAGTCCTTTGTCTCTTCTTCCTCTACATTTTCTCCTTAGGCCAACTTGGTTTCTGGACAACCAGATTGCAGATGAATCTTAAATACGCACATTCAGTCTCTGCATATCCAGAACTGTGGACTGGTAGACCAAAACTGTGTGCTTTATATCTTCGTTCGGACATCCCAAACAAGTTTCAAGTTCGTTTGACCAAACATAAACTAAGTGATCTTCTGTCTTCTAATTTTATCTATGGCAGTGGGTGCCACCTCCAGCCACTCAGTTATGAGAACCAGAAATTTAGAAATCCTCATCGGTCTCTCTCTTTCTTGACCACCTGCATCCAATCCATCACAAAATCCTGTGATAGAAAAATGAACAGAAAAGCCTCTCTAATATGTCTTTTCTGTCTTCGTCACTATTACCACAGTCCAACTACGATCAGCCCTCACCTAGAGTGTCACAATGCCCCCCTAATCGATTTCCAGTGCCTTCATACACGTGCCATGCCAGTACTGAAAGTATTAAAACATGTATCACGTTAGGTCACTCCCCAGTTCCCACCTCCCACTTTCAGTGCCATCCATTATTTTTAGAATAAATAACAAATTTCCTAACATGTCCTCCAGAGCTTTAAGTGGTCTGGTTCCTACTAAGCCTTGTGCAAGACCATGTTTTCTCCAGGTCAGTTGTTTCCTCGTTATGATTTTCAGACCAGCAGCATCAGTGTCACCTGGAACTGGTTAGAAATGCAAATTCTCAGCCCCCACACAGCCTACTGTATCAGAAACTTTGCAACGGGGTGGGGGAGGATGAGCAGCATGTGTTTAACAAACCCTCCAGGAAATTCTTATGCATGAGTGTTTTCAACCACTGTGTCAGACCCTTGTGTTCCACGAACAGTGGCCTTTTCTTTTCCTATAATTGATTACAGTCCCTCCTGCCCCAGGGCTTTTGCACATGCTATTCCCTCTGCCTGCCAGTGTTTTCTCTGCCCTTTTAGAATAGCTATTTCCCATTCTGCTTTCTGAACACAGCACATTTACGCTTGCTCACCAGGCAAACTGCACTTTTGTACTTTTCTCATTGCTTTTGTCTCTTTTTCATAACACTCACCACAACTGTAATTTTAGATATATTTTTAGGTGATCATGTGACTATCTTCTGTATCCTTCCAATAGAATAGAATCTAGTGATGGTTGGGCAGTTTCTGTTACTGCTTACCATTGTACTTGAAACATTTGATACATGGTTTGGCACAAACTATCAATAAATATTTTAAATGAATGAATAACTGATTTATGGATTGGCATGTCTATGGACCTAAACATTCCTCTCCAGGTGACTGAATTAATATATTCTTTGTATTTTTCTTTATTTATATAATCTTTTACTTAAAGTATCTTTATTTTTGACAGAGAGAAAGAGAGCATGTACACAAGAGGGACAAAGAAAGAGGGAGAAAGAGAATCCCAAGCAGACTCTGCACTGTCAGCACAGAGCCTGATGTGGGGCTTGAACTCACAAACTATGAGATCATGACCTGAACTGAAATAAAGAGTTGGTCACTTAACTGTCTGGGCCACCCAGACATCCTGCATTCATACTATCTTAAGTGAGTATAAATAGGGCTTACACAGAGGAATCAAATATATTCAAGGGGGAAGAAAGAATACATTGTAACTACATGCTAAATGTTCATGACTCATTGTGATGATTCATTTCATATGTCAACGTGAGTGGACACAGATATGGGATGCCCAGCTATGTGGTTAAACATTTGTTCTGAGTTTGTCTGTGAGGGTGTTTCCAGAGAGATTAGCATTTGGATTGGTGAGCTAAGTAAAGCCGATGGCTTTCTCCCGTGTGAGTGGGCATCATACAATCTGTTGAGGACTTGAGTAGAAAGAACAACAAGGCCAGAAAGGCTGAATTCACTCTGACTCCCAAAGCTGGAATAACCTTCTGCCCTTCATACTCTTTGTTCTCAGTATTTCAACCACACCACTGGCTTTCCCAGGCCTCACACTTACAACTTCTCATCTTCCATAATCACGAGGCAATCCTTATAACAAATTTCACATATAATATATAAATAATTTCATATATAATTTCATATATAAAAAATTTCATATATATGTACACACATATACACATACATACACACACACACACATATATTTATATAATGTTTCTTTGGAGAACCCTGATTAATATGATCATCCCATGCTACTGAATTTGACTTACATGAAATGATTATCAAGCATTTATTTTTCAGCTGAAGCTGTTGCCTTTATCATCTTCCTGATAAAATTAAACTTTAAATGATTTAATACTTTATAAAACTTCATTGATGTATTTACATATACACCTAGGAATATAATTAATAATACAGAATTAGGATTATAATTATGTATATAAGATTATACATAAACATATATATGTATACACACACACATAGTTGAGAACACATATTTTTACAACAGCACCCAGAAAAAGGAACAAATTGTTACAGCATCCCAGAAGACCCCTTCATGATACTTCTAGTCAATACCCATAGAGGATAATCACTTCCCTTTTTAACAGTTTATATTGGTTTTACCAGTTTTTGTGTATGTTATATGAACGGAAACAAACAATTATAAGCCCTTTAATGTCTAAACTGAACGGTATGTTTGTTAGATTCATTCATATTGTTGTATGGAATTCAAGGCCATTCATTCTCAATGCCAAATAATAGTCTGTTGAGTGGATAAACAGGATTTCCTTAGTCATACTACCATTGGGGATTCTAGTAACTTTAGGTTAGGACCTAATAAAATCAGTGCTTTCTTGAATATTCCACATGTACTTTGAGGAGCATCTGTACTTATTTCTGTTGCATATGTAGCCAGGGCTAGAACTAGAGTCCTAGAATATGCACAGGCTTGGCCTTGGTGGATAGGTGGCCAAACAAATGTCCCAGTTTACACTACACACTCATGAGGGCCTTGAGTCCTCGCTGCCCCCATGTATTTGCTAACATTTATATTTTCCAAGTTTTAAATCTGGCCACTTTTACAGTGAGTGGGAGCATAGCTTTAATTAGTATTTCTCTGATGAATACTAAAGTTGATATCTTTTCAACATTTAATAAGGTTTTATGTTTATTTATTTTTTATTAGAGATAGAATGTGAGTGAGCAGCAGAGGGGCAGACAGATAGGGAGAGAGGATCTCAAGCAGGCTCCACACTCGGCACAGAGCCCAACACAGGGCTCAATCCTGGAATCATGACCTGAGCCAAAATCAAGAGTCAGATGCTCAACTGACAGAACCACCTTGGTGCCCCTTAATATGATTTTAAGTACTGAATCCAGCTTTCCAGGGTCCAATTTTACAAGTGAAAACAATGAATTTAATATAATACAAATTCCTTAATTAAAAAAATCACTAATTTCTTAAATGTTCATATAGAGAAAATATATATCTAATCTGAATACATATGTCCATATATGCATGCACACACACACACACACTACATTTTGAAAAAATACCTTAAAATAGTCTATTTTTCAAGCAAAGACCCTTTATGGTTCACCATTTCATTATTTCCAATAGTGTCAGTTCAGTAAAATTATTTGTAACATTAAAATTCTCAATAACTTTGGCAATGACACCATCAGAAAAGACAGCACCTATTCACTTGAGAAATTCCCAATGAAAAGGGCAATCATTGCTGTCTTCTCTGCTATAATTCTAGGGAGTCTGAGGCAAATATCCCTTCTATTTAGCCCTGTTTTAGACACCTCATCTTTTATAGCCTCTAGGCAAACTCCAAGATTTCTTTTTTATTAGGCCACTGAAATAAAACTAATATTGGGGGTTGGAATCATTTTCAAAAATATAATGGACACTAGTAAACCATGAGTCCCTGATATTGTGGAAAACTAGGGCAAAACTATTCAGCTGACACTCAGAACATTAAATGGGGGCTTATACTCATCTGGACTGGTTCTTCTACTCATCCATGTTTGGGGAATTACTATACAGATGGGACAATTTTTCTAACCATTCCCCGAGAAAAATCAAAGCTTTCACTATTCTCCTTATTAATATGAAAGCTGAAAATCCACTTGGGAAAATGCATGGTCTAAAATAATTCTGTATTCAATATCACCATGGCATCTGGGGCCCTTACTCCTACCTGGAAAAATGCAGCAACTTTCTCCTAGTTCTTTCTGCTTCTGGTCACTCACAGGCCACATTCACCCTACACGTCTCTGCCAGATTAATCTGCAATCCCCCATTTACTGCCCCCCTCCTGGGGACTTTCAAGATTTTGTGAAAACAACTTCAATAAACTCCAGGATATTCAACTATTGCTACTTGACAGTGTCCTCAGTCTAGTCTATAAATATGACATCAATGGCCTTTTCACCAGAACAATACCTTCAGTTTCCTACTGGAAGACACTATGAACCTGTATCTGATGGTCAAGTTGAATGTTCCCTTAAGGCAATATCCAATGCCATGTTTTCCAATAAGCCATGCTAGATTCCTCCAAATGATTACAGTAGCTCACCATTTATATTTAAATGGTTTTGTATGTATATATATCTCATGAAATTTGTCGTATTTTACTTAACTTGATAGCCGTTTTCTAGAATGTTCAAGTTTCCTAAAAGCTCTTTATTCTGACCTTTATACTGGTTCAATACATTCTACTACTCTACGAAATCCTCATCAAGAGTCTAAGACATTTCAAGACATATCCTAGGCTTCTTACTCATTCTTACTATAAATGCCTTAGTTCACATTCTTGTTACTTATTAAAATATCAATTTTAACATAATCAATATAATCTTTGGCACAAAGGACATGGACGCCATAAAAGAACAGTAATAAAATGAGCACCCATGGACCAAGCACACAGCCTAAGGATTATGATGTTATCACTATCTATCTTTCTCCTGTGTGCTTCTCTTATCCATGTCCATTTTTCTCCAAGACAGAAGCATTATTTTGAATTTTGTAAAAAATCACCCTTTGAGGGGCACCTGGGTGCCTCAGTGGGTTAAGTGTCCGACTCCTGATTTCAGCTCAGGTCATAATCTTGTAGTGAGATCAAGCCCGCATCAGGCTTTGTGCTGACAAAGTGGAGCCTGCTTGAGATTCTCTCTCTCTCTCTCTCTCTCTCTCTCTCTCTCTCTCTCTCTCTCTCAAAATAAATAAACTTAAAAAAATCATCCCTTTGTTCTTATTTCCAATTTATTAACCATGAATCTATCTTTAAATAATATAATATTTCGTCTGGGCATTCTTGGAGCTTCATACAGATGGATTCAAAGTTTTATGTACCCTTTTGCAACCTGTATCTTACATTCCACCTCATGGACTATGTCTGGGTCACCATTTCATTGTTTTTGGTTGCACTTTGAGGTCATTTCTAGTTTTATGAAATTATTATAGATGCTATTATAACATTCATTCATAGATGTATCTCTTGACATACACACATAAGAGTATCTCTAGGATACACACGAGTACACACACACACACAGAAGAGAATTAGTGAGTTAATGGTAATAACTGTCCGCATTTAAAGGATAATGTCACATTGTTTTCACAAGTGCCTATACCAATTTGCAACTGGATGTGCTATGTATGAATGCATGGGTGTGAACATTCTAAAATATAAAATTACTGTATGTATTAATTTTTGCCAATTTAATGGGTATAATGTTATGTACTTGTGGTTTATGTTTTCTTTTGCCAGATTACTTCAATTATTGTTTCTACTTTATGATTTTTCTTTCTGGCATCCCATAATATGTGTATTTATTATTTCCCTTAGACTTGGGCACACAGGGTTTATGCTCTACGCCTCACACCTCAGGGAACTCTGTGCTTTGAAATGTCTCCCTTCCCATTTCCAAACCCTTCTCTGTGGCAATTCCAACTAGGCAGAGTGCCCTAGGCCTAGCTTTCATGGGCCTCAATCTTTGTTTCGCCCCTCTGAGGCAATCTCTGGCCTTTTATACTACATGTGAGTCAACCAGATCCTCCCAGAAGCTCCAGAACTTCTGCTTGTGGAGTTGTTCTGGAGCTCTATGCGTGGACCTCAATTTCAAAAGGGCAGCTCAGTGAATGAACTGTTCCTGCTGGGCAGTATAGTATTTCTCTAATGGGATCATGCTGTGCTGGGCTGCCAGAAGTATACTGAAATACAGCAAAACTCTGGATTGCGAGTAACTCGTTCTGTGAGTGTTCTGTAAGATGAGCAAAACTTTTCTAATAAATTTTAACTTGATAAACAAGTGATGTCCTGCAATCCAAGTAGTATGTGATGCTGATTGCCACATGATCACAACTGAGCCAATGATTCTTCTCTCTCTCTCTTTCATTGTGGGATTGTGGGTGATCATCAAAGCAATGTCACATTTCCGTGAAATCCTCAGAAAGGAGGCAAAAGCAACTGTCACTGGATAGGTTCCTCGTTAAAATTGCACGAAATGAAAGAGATTCCATTGAGCTAGTAGACAGTGGTGATTCCATTAGTGTTAGGTGAAACTTGTCCTACACAATAATCCTCCTCTCTCGTGTCCCTTACACCAGTCACAAAAGTTTTCAAAGTAAGTGCAGGTTAGACTCCACCAAAAGTCTGCTAGAACTGATACATGAATTCAGTAAAGTTGCAGGATACAAAATCAATGTACAGAAATCAGTTGCATTCTTATACACTAATAATGAAGCAACAGAAAGACAAATAAAGAAACTGATCCTATTCACAATGGCACCAAGAGGCATAAAATACCTAGGAATAAATCTAACCAAAGATGTAAAAGATCTGTATGCTGAAAACTATAGAAAGCTTATGAAGGAAATTGAAGAAGATATAAAGAAATGGAAAAACATTCCGTGCTCATGGGTTGGAAGAATAAATATTGTTAAAATGTCAGTACTACCCAAAACTATCTACACATTCAATGCAATCCCAATCAAATTTGCACCAGCATTCTTCTCGAAGCTAGAACAAGGAATCCTAAAATTCATATGGAACCACAAAAGGCCCCAATTAGCCAAAGTAATTTTGAAGAAGAAGAACAAAGCAGGAAGCATCACAATCCCAGACTTTAGCCTCTACTACAAAGCTGTAATCATCAAGACAGCATGGTATTGGCACAAAAACAGACACATAGACCAATGGAATAGAATAGAGACTCCAGAACTAGACCCACAAAAGTATTGTCAAATAATCTTTGACAAAACAGGAAAGAATATCCAATGGAAAAAAGACAGTCTCTTTAACAAATGGTGCTGGGAGAACTGGACAGCAACATGCAGAAGATTGAAACTAGACCATTTTCTCACACCATTCACAAAAATACTGTATTTTGAGTGACTCTTACTCACACTGGACACGGCACAATGTGGACTACTGATGGTCCAATGCTTATGTAAATAGATGTGGACGTCAGCTTGCACTTATCCATGTTCTAACTAGGGTGCTACTGTTGATCTACAGCACCTGGGGACAGGGGCAACACAAGCAGGCATCTTTTACCCTCTGAATTCCATACCACCACACTCACAGAAGTCACTTCCCTTCTCGACAGGCTCTCTGGCATGTTCCAGGCAGTCCTCTTGACATGATTGCTCCTATCTTTTCTGAGGGCTTTGAAGACCATTGCTTTGCAACACCAATGGACCTTTCTGACTGCTGTCCTCCTCTTGTCTCAGATAGCTGTGGTGACATTGTGCTTTCCCTGGTCTTTGTTGAAGCCATGCTGGATGTGGAATGGATGTTCCTGTGTAAAGGAGGTGAATATTCTTGATTTGTGCACCAGCCCCATGTCTAGCTTTCCCCACTGGGGTAGGATATAGAAGGCAGTGGTACGGCCAGCATTGAAGGAGATCGCATTTAGGAAGTTCTTGATTATCGCCTAAATAAAAGTTTCAATAAAAGACATGACTAGATGTGCTGACGTAGGTTTATGCTATGAAATTCTAAGCAGAAAATTTAACATAATCATAAACAAAAGGTTGTTAACATTTTGCTTCATAATCTGTGTAAGGCTTGCATTAGTTGTCGTCATCAGTGAAGGACAGTAACAAACTCGGAGTCATTGTAAAAGTATTTATGAAAGGGATGATGAGTACTATCATGAGTAATGGTGCAACCAGTATTCAATAAATGGTATCAGAGACCTTCAGAGGCAAGGAAACCTGTATTGTTTCAATACAATCAGTTTCCAAAGGCCCAAAGCAAAAGTTAGTGTTACTTTTTCTCACAGTAGGAAATATAAAGTTAGCCAGAAACCACACGTTGGGTAAAAACAAATTATCAAGAGACGTGAGAAGGATGAGATGGTCCTGGATGCTGTAAAACAACTTTATGTACACCAATAGGATAATAAACAATTTCCCATTGTCCTAAATATGTGTCACTTATTCACTATGGGATCATCAGTTTTTCATTAAAAATTTAATCCAACTGCTTATATTACAGGGGCTTCTCACATATCCAAAGGAAATCCCTGTTTATATTATGTATTTTTTGCTATATTTTTGTATCTCCTATCCTCTATTTTTCACTTTTTCCCATATGCTTCATTGTGGTTACTTTCTTCAACTTAGTTTCCACATGTAGAAGTCTCTTTTCAGAGTGTTTAACCTGATGTTAAAGCCTTCTTTTGATATCCTAAGTTGGGATACTGATATTGTTACCTCATTTTTCATTTCAAGCATATCTATCTGTTGCTTTTAGTAATCTTCATGTCCTTTATTGGGTTGAGTCTTCCTGAGATTCTCAAAACTGTCTTTTGAGAACAGTAGTGATATTGTTTTAGGAATTACTTTATATCTGATAACTCCAATATCTGGACCTATATTGGTGTGTTTGTGCTATTTTTAATTTATGGTTCACCTTGCTCACTTTGTTATGTACTTGGTTATTATTTTCTTATTTTGACAGAACATTTTATTTGAAACATTCTTCTCTGGATTTAATTTAGGATAAAGACTGGTAGATATAGATTTGTCTCTGAAAGGGGCACCAACATTTATAGATTACCTTCTTCACCTGTAGGGCTGGAAGGTTTTGAATTTAGGTTTCAGTCTCTGCCAGGACATCTCTAGCAGACAGACATAAAACATAAAAAAAATTTATTCTTTTTTCCCCTTTGTGGTGCAATTTTCAGGGTCCTAAAACAAAGCCCATGGAATTTTATCACAATCCATAGTTTGGATACCTCTGTATTCAAACTATTGCTTTTCTATCGTTGGGAATATGTCAAAAAACTTCTCTGGTGCTCAGGTACTCAAGGCTCTTTTCCAGACTGGCAAACCTTCCCAGGGGAAAAACCATCCTCAAAGGTCAGACTTGCTTCTCTGGATCTCATCTGTCTTTTCCTAGATCTTGGCTTAGAAAACAGTTTCTAGGTTTATTTAGTGGGAGAATTGTTCCAAATTCTGGGCCCATCATTATAAAAAATAGAAGCCCTTATTTAATTTCCAGAAAAGGCTCGGGGAGTAGTTTTTATTCTCTCCAGCACAATCCATCAAGAACTGAAAGTCAGAATTTTAAGTTACTTGCCTGAGGTCACACAGTGGTAAGTGGCAGAGCCATGACTCAAAGCATGTCTTTAGATATTTATTTTGTGTGCATTTCTCTAAACCTTAGTCCCACAGCGCTATAGGTGCTCATTCCTTAAGTGTACGTACACACACACACACACACACACACACACACACACACACACACAACCTTACCACCAGACTTCCTCAGTTTTCAAAGCTGTAGTCACCCTATTATACATCTTTATCCCATGTCTTATTTACCTTTTGGCTTACTTATGCAGTTTTAATTGTGGCCCCATTGTGAGGCTGCACAAGAAAAACATCTCTTAAAGTGCAAGATCCACAATAATGCCAAGAAATACCTGTTGCATGACAATGTTAATAAATGTAGGGTATACAGAATATGATGGTGGAATCATTATTTTAAAGAGTTATTATAGCTTTGGGGGTGTTTTTTTCCAGATATATTGATTATATACTGTGAGATCAGGGAGGAGAGTTAAGGCAAGAGGGGGAACTGGCCAAGAGGGGCAATAATTAAGTCCCTGTACCTTAATCTCTCAACTTGGGAAATGACAAAATTAGTGGGATACTTATTCCCATGGGTCTTATGAAAGACGCAAAAATTTATAAACTAGGAGACCAAGTTATATATTGTTAAATTGCGTCAAATGATGTCAAAATAATGGGGTGATTCCACCAGCTCAATGAACCATTTCATCAATGCAACTTATACCTCAATACATGGGTTCACTTATTTTATGCTGCTTCACTTCCAGCACCTGCTTTGGCCTTCTGTGTTCAGAGCTGCAAACTCTTAAGAGTAATATTCAAAATATTGGATCCAACTTAACAGTTATGCATACTTAAAAAGTATGCATTTTAAGAGTATGCATCTCTTTTGGTGAATCTCAACTCCTTCCTCCTAAGCATTTCAAAGTAATGTGTCCCGCTTTAAAAATCAGGCTTTGTCTAGTTGCAGATTTTCTTTACATTATTTCAGTTTGGTGTTGTTTGGTGCTGCTCTATTGTTTTCTTTTACTTTTATTTTCTTTTGTAATCACATATGTTTCCTTCCAAGATTTACTTGCCAACACATCACTACTTATTTGTAAGTGTTCTTTGTTGCTTTATCAAATATTTGCACTAGTGGTTCCTTGAACTCAGAAATCCTTAAAGCTCAAAGATGAAAGAATTAAAAATATCAGTGTGAGAGTAAGCATCTTGTGCATAGAGGTGATGAATTGATGACTTTCACAATTAAGGGATACTGTATTTTTAGAGAAGGCTAAAAATGAGAATAATTCACTTGGAAAATGCATCTTGGTTTTATACTAAATTTAAGCACAGCTTTGAATGACCCCGATTTATCTATTTATCCACCTTTTTCTCCACATTTCTTGCAGCAATAATATTCAAAGTGGAGGGTGTTCACCCTAGTGTGTGTACAAGGTGAGTCATTGGTGTGCAGAAGGCAAACACGAGACTATCTTTTCATATTTTTCTTTCATCTCATCCTTTAAATTTTTGTATCTTCTCTATATTGAATACCAGTGAGTACTGCATCTTTGTTCAATAGATTAAAAAACCCAAATATCATGAAAACCATTTCACTTGGGTAACCTTCAGAATGAAGGGGCAGTTGTAGAATATTAATATATTTGGTGAAATTGTTTAAACACCGTGAGAGGTTTTGTGTCTATGTAGGAAGAATATTTTTTTTGACTTCAAAAAGCTGTCAGTGTAACTCTGATAATGACACTTACTGTCAAACTTATCATGCCTCAATTATGTTAACACCTTCTTTTGAAGTTTTCTTTTTAACATGAAAAACACAATTTATTATAAAAGGTCTCTGCCTAAGCTGAAAGTATTCAAAGGCCTCCAATAGGCTGCTCTTAAAAGAACTGTAGGCAGAAAAAAACTTTATATTCATACTGTGAGCAACTTAGTTTCACTTGGCTGTGAGAATAAATCATAAGAAAAAGTGCAACTTGAAGGATGTGAAGCCATGATGAAACAAATTTTATAACACCTGAACCAATCTTTTTGAGGTTTCCTGAAAATCTCTTCCAAATCTCCAATCAGAAGATCCTCGTGGCTCCTCAGGCATGGTGTTGCCATGTTTTACTAACCCAATTGTTCTGGACGTTCTTGTAGCTTCTCTTTATGTGTTTTATGCATGAATTATTCCTTGTCCTTGCTTTTCTAGCTTTCTATTGATGCACACCATTTGTTCATTTCTCGTTCTCCAAGACATTACCAGATGTGGCTGAAGACAGACACTTCATCATTGCTGTACTTTAAGATTTCTTTCTCCTCCAAGTATTAATGGCTGAGAGGCTGAGACTATTGATTATATTTAGATCTAAGCACTTTCTATGAACTATACTTATCTGTATCTATCAGTGCCCATGAGCCACGCCTCCATGTTTACCAATCAATGCTGCTCACCTCATACACCTATTTGTTATAGAGTGAATCTGTGTGTGTATATTGTTACCCTTTGCTCAAAGTGGCCATGTTAAACAAGAATACTGAATACACTAAATTCCATATCTTTCCCTCCTCTTCACCTCCAATTATGTCATTCCTTCTCTTTACTCTTGTTTGGACCACACTTATCGTGAATACTTCTTCCCTATGAGTCCCATTTTCAAGTTCATTGGCAATTTGGATTCTCTCCTTTGTTATCTGATTTAAAAACATACAGATGCATTAAATATAAAAAAGATATCCCTCAAAGAATACTATACCCTTTATATACTGCAAGTTTAGAGAACAAATATTGACACACACTATCTTATCATATATACCTAAGATTGTGCTACAGATCATACAAATGTGTTTCTGGCCTCTTGGTCCAATGCTCTGTGATGTTCTCATTTAAGCTGGGCCTAAGTAAATTTCTGCTACTAAAATGTATCATACTTCATAAATCTCTCCCCTGCCAGATCTTGTATCACATCCACCATGTGGTAAAAGAAACTTTGCATTTTTCAAAATAATTAAATTCCCTGACATTCCAATAAGCAAGCATTTATAAAATTATTTTTGTTAGAACATCCTTTTTTCCTGGTGGTTAACCCCATTAACTTATTATAACTGAGGACTTCTGTTTTCTATATTTCAAATCAGGTGTTAATCTCACAGAACAGAAATGACAAATTCTCAGCACAGTCTTTCTGCTGGTATCTATTGTAATTAATCATGGTACTCTTTCATACTAGCAAAGATAGGTCTACAATACAATCTTGCTGGAGCCACTATTCATTTTTCAGAATGGCATGTGAATTAAAATTTGACATCTTTGTCATAGACACTGTATTTTCCAAAAATGCATCTCCTATATGTTTACTAAAAAAGTGGTATATACATTCGTGGATAAGCAAAACTTATTAACCATAGTAAGAATTTTATTCATTATATTTTTTAAATGTTTTATATTCTATGTTTCTAAGTAAACTGAAAAGCGAAAACAATACTATATGTGCTTTAGCTTTCACAGTCTTTGCTACAATTTAACATCAGACTAGTCTGAGGGGATGTGAGTTTTATATGAAAAAAAATTTTTTTCCGACAACAATTAGACTGGCAGTAGACCACCAGATCCACTTTTCCTTTATATTCACATGTAAACAAACAGAAAAAAAAAAAAAAGGATGCAAATCATTTGCATCTCTTCTTCTCAGTGTTCTCTTTTTGTACTAATCTTCCTTCTTCCATATATTTATTTAAAAAAAAAAAAAAACTTCAAAACAGTTTATGGTAACAAATGCTAACACTGAGTCAATTCTTTTCTCCAGAGTAGGCGTATTTCCTTTAGGTTATACAGCTAAGAAACTTAAAATACAGGAACATCTGATGGAAGAGGGTTACTGCTGTGTCATCTGGGACATGCTTTTATTTCAGCTTCCAGGATAAATTATAAGTTAGAGAAGAGTAGAGAAATCCTTTAACTTCTGGTTTTCCCTTTTAGTGAGAGCAATCATGGAGAAAATTATGATCATTATCTAGGACACTCATTTAGATAACACATCTGCAAGAAGCAGCTCCTTGGCACGTATTTTGCCTGAGAAAGAAAGGTTCCAGTAGTACCTACCATGTGACACATGATGCCCTTCTCAGAGAAAAACATAGGCAATCAAAAAAGACTTTCACAAGAAATTAAAGAAACAAGGTCAGACTGTCCAAAGGATTTGAGAGTATTTCTGAGAGTGGACTTGAGATTTTTGAAGTGTGCCTGGAACCCTGTCCTCCTGGTTATCCAAAAGAGAGGAGCAGGAAAGACTTTATTGTGAATAAGTCACCCAACAACCATCATTATGGGTATGAGCAATCTAAAAACATAATTTATTTCCATCTCGTAGGGTTTTATGCTCTTGATTTTGTTTCCAACTTATTAATACTTGGTAGAATTGGTAACTTAGTAGGAATGCACAAATGTTCCTGTCTGTCTTTGCAAGACCAATCTTGGGCACCAGCATCCCAAAAATATTCTTCCAGCTGGAATCTGTTGGTGCTCTGTATCAGTTACGCATTGCTATGTAGGAAATAACTCCAGTGCACAGTGGTTTAAAACAAAAAGGCTTATGTTTCCTTACAATTCTGTGGGTTAGGAATTTTGGGAGGGCTCAGATTGGCACTACCTATGCCCACCTGGTGTTAGCTGAGATCACTCACTCAGATACATTCAGATAGAAGCTAGGCAAGGCTGAAAACTCCAAGAGCCAATTTGTACTTTCTATACTCCATATGTTCGTTAAGTATGTCTTCTATATTTTTTAAATTCTATGTTGCTGCAGGGGTATAACCTTTCTCTACCCTCCAAAAGCAATTTCCTCACTCTATTTCAAGCCCCACTAACAATCTCCTCACTTTTCCTCAGGCTTCCACCTACCTTCCTTGTTATAAAGCCATTAGCACATATTTTAGAATGTTGTTATAGTGACAAACTATATCTCCTATCAATTTTTGTTTTAGTTATCTCACTTTGGGATAACAACCTAGAACTCTGGTGGCTTTAGACAGAACAATGATTTATTATTTATTACAGATCTTTCGTAAGGATTCAGGGAGGGCTCAGTTAGGTGGTTCTTGAGTTCTACTTGACAGTGTCTGGGGGCACTTCACCAGGTGCATTTCGATGGCGGTTGCATGAAACTAACTAGAGGATCCAAGAAGGCATGACTCACATGTCTGGTGCCTCATTGCTTTTCCACGCGGGCTCTCCATCCTCCCTACGTCCTGTCTCTTCAAACAGCTTAGCTCAAGCTTCTCTGCAGCATGGCAGTCCATAGCAACAAACAGTACAAAAACAGAAGCTGCCAAGCCACTTGGAAGTAGGGACATTGTCAAAGCTGGTCACAATTCCAGGGCATGTTCGAAGGGAAAGAAGTGGACTTCACTCCGTGATGAGAAGAGAGGCAGGCACGTGTGTACAGGGACGGGGGAAATCATCCCTAGCCATATTCAGAATCTGTCTACTACATGATCTAATCTGTATTGCAAACTCTATGTAAAAGGCTCTAATTTCACTTTCCAGCTGAGTGACTAAATCCTTGTCAATACACCTTTATCAAAGAAAGAGAATATTTTTTTTAAACCAATAGGACTGCCCAATACAGCAAATTTTCTAGCATCTAAATATCCTCACAGGTCTGAGTAGTTTATGTGGGGAGTTATATTTGCATTAAATATATACTGAATTTCATCAAAGTGTATTACTTGGAATAATATAATCCTATTTTAAAATCCTACTTCCTACAAGACTTTGACCCATATGTACTTCTGGGTCAGGCCAATTTTTTTAAGTTATTTATTTATTTTATTATGAATAAAATAAACTATTTATTTGACATAGAGTTGAAAGCTATCATTGACACTAGAAAAGTGTGATTTTAAATTGGCCTGACTCAGGGGCAACTGGGTGGCTCAGTCGGTTAAGTGTCTGATTTCAGCTCAGGTCACCATCTCACAGTTCATGAGTTTGGGCCCTGCACCGGGCTCTGTGCTGACAGTTCAGAGCCTGGAGCCTGCTTCAGATTCTGTGTCTTCCTCTCTCGATGGCCCTCCCCTGCTCACATTCTGTCTTTCTCTCAAAAATAGACAAACATTAATTTAAAAAAAAAAAAGACTATCTCAGAGGTAAATTATTACTCTTCCATAGTGGGTGCTTTTAGTATTTGTTTTATCATTTAATTTTTAAAAATGTTTATTTTTCTGAGAGAGAGAGAGAGAACAGGGGAGGGGCAGAGAGAGAGACAGAGATACAGAATCTGAAGCAGGTTCCAGGCTCTGAGCTGTCGGCATAGAGCCCAAGACAGGGTGCAAACTCACAGACCCCCAAGATCATGACCTGAGCTGAAGTTGGAAGCTTAACCAACTGAGCCACCCAGGGATCCTTGCTTTTAGTATTTGTTTTTTTTTAATTTAAAAAATTTTTTATTTATATTTAAGAAAGAGAGGGATAGAGTGCAAGCGGGGGAGGATCAGAGAGAGAGGGAGGCACAGAATCTGAAGCAGGCTCCAGGCTCTGAGATGTCAGCACAGAGCCCAGTGCAGGGCTGGATCCCATGAACCATGAGATCATGACCTGAGCGGAAGTCAGATGCTTAACCAAATGAACGAACCACCCAGATACCCCTAATATTTGTTTTCAATGACAAAATTGTCCTTCCCTGTAAAGAAATACATGTATAGGGAGATATGGTTTGAAGATACATAGTTTTAGAAGGATTAGAAATGATTCTCAGCTAGGGATGAGGTAGAAAGGAGCATATTAAAATGACTTTGGATATTCTCAAACTACAACCCTTAACTTTGGAGGTGTGGAGTAGGAGCAAGATATGGGTCTGTACTGATTACAGCTTTCGACCAGGGAGCCTCCTCCTCAAGGGGCTAGAAGGCTGCTCCTGGACGGCAGTTTGTGGGGAGGCTGATGAAGACTGAAGTCATAAAAGCACACTTAAGGTTGAGGCCACTGTGGCAAGTTTCACATGTTTCCATGACAATGGGGAAGCTGTCAGAGAACAGAGGGGTCAGAAAACTACCTGATTTGAAATCTTAAGTCTAAGATGAGAAATAAAACATTAGCTTTCAATGGGGTGTATTGGAGTGAGCAGCTACCATCTAGACAACTGACAATGTTCCTTCTCTTTCCTCCTTTTTAAAACATTTCATTGAGATATGATGTTGTTGAGGTATTCACTGTGTTATGAAACCATCACCACAACTAATTTTAACATTTTCTTTTCATCTTCCTTAAACCCATATCCAGTGGGTGCCAATCCCGTTTCTCTCTCCAACCCCTCTTCTCAGCCAATAATCTATTCTCTTTATAAATTTGCCCATTATAGGTATTTTATACAAATAGAATCATCAATACTTAATAGCTTCTTTCACTTACCATAGTGTTTTTGGGGGTGCATACATACTGTAGTATAATAATTCACTCTCGTTTATTGCTATATAATAGTCCGCGGTAGGAATAGACATTTTGTCTGTGCATTCAACAGTTGATGAAAATCTGGATGATTTCTTGGTTTTGCCTATTATGAAGAATGCTGTGAACATTCATTTCAAAGATTTTGTATGAATACATGTTTTCAGTTTTCTTGGGTGACCACCTAGGGGTGGAACTGCTGTGTCCAACCAACATTGTTGCTACAAACATTCACTATGCACATGTACGCATTTATATGGACATGTTTACTTTACTGGGGTGGGAATGTGTACCATATGACTGCTGAGTCCCATGGTAACTCTAAACTGAACTTTTTCAAGAACTGCCAAACTGTTTTCCACAGCAGCTGCACCAACTTACATTCCCACCAGCAATGTATGAAGGTTCCAATTTCTCCACATCTTTGCCAGTACTTGTTATTGTCCATCTTTTTGCTTATATCCATCCTAGTGTGTAAGTGATGCATTTTATATTAAAATTTTTAAAGTGTTTTTTTTTCCCTGTCAAAAAAGGAATGAGATGGTTACTAGTGCGCTTAGATTAACTTCTGTAACAACTCCCGAAACAACTTGCTTAGCAAAATTAAGGTTAATTTCTTATGCACTTGAGTATGATGTGTGTAGCAGAATATGTCAGGGTGAGCAGGCCGTGGGGCCACAGTCACCCAGGAGAGCTCCTTCCTATGACTGGCTCCGCCATACTTTCTGCAGAGACCGGCATACAGCCAGCATGGAGGGCAACTTGGAAAGTGCTGGGCAATAGCCTATAAATGGCATGTACCATCTCCTCACAGTTCATTTCTCAGAATTCAGTCATCTGTCTCATCTCGCTAGAGGGGACGTTGAGAAATATCCTGTTGAGCACCACCACACTCAAGAATAAACACTGAACAATTTTACTTAAACATGTTCTTGGGAATAGGAAATTTGGTTTCTAATACTGACCGACAGAAATTCATTGTGTGAACCTGGGAAGGTTGTTAAACATTTCTGGTGATAATTCTTCATTCTTAGGTTAGCTCTGGTATTCACATGATTTACACCCCCAATTTTTTTTGTTTATTTTGCTGTAAAAGAAACTTGAACATCTATATCATTGTAATGGAATTTAATGGTCTCTGGAATTATTAAAGAATCTATTCCATGTGTCTTAAAAAACAAAATCCTCTGTGATATGTTTGTTCGTAAAACTTCCGAAATCTGGTGTTTAAACTATTATTATAATGGAAAGTAAGATTATGTGCTCACATTTAATCTTTATTAGGTTATTTCGTACAGAACTGCTGTTTGCAATACAGATTGTAGCCTGATTGTGTCCATAAATATATTTACCAAGCTTTTAAACTGGTCTTATTGGCTCCATAAATACTGAAATCTTCCTTGGCATTATAATATCCTGTGGTGTAAATCTTGCATATTCAAATTTTATATGCATATATATTGTATGGATCATAATATTACCAGAACCCTAGGCAGTAACTGTTGGACGTAAATTTTGCTCTTTATATAAAGATTCAGATTTTAATTCTTTAAATTTAAGGAGCTTTTTATCTGCAGATAGAAAAATTAGATTCTGTGTTTTATATTCATACACCATAGTCTCAGAAGTGTGTTTTATCTTTGTTCCTTAAATATAGTTTTCCTATTTATATTTCTGCTAAAGTGGCCAGAACTCGCTAATCCCTCTTCTTTTTTTTTTTTTTTTTTTTGATTTCTACTTTCATTCCTTTATTTAAACTAGTGGCTTTGCCTAATTTTTTTACCCTTCTTTTTTTACCTTGTCAATTCCACTTTTCCGTGTTAGATTATACTCTCAGAACTTAACAGATAAAACAGTGATCCATATAAATGTTGATACATTATGTGGAAAATGCAGGTATGTGACCAAAGACAAAAATCTAAAGAGAAATCTTGAGTTATTCTATAAGCAAAACTACTTGCTCCTGAATTACATATGATTTAGTATAAAAAAACACAGAGGATAATACTGAATTGAAAGATGGTCCACTGTAAAGTTTACTGGACACAAAGTACTAATAAGCATTACTGTCTACAATTCTACGGCTTTTCCAATAGATCTCAAATTCATTCACTACACGAAAAAGGAAAGATATATGGAAATTCTGTTCTTAATTTATCACCTATGTGTACAGATAATATAATTTGCAACATTTTAATTGCTCCAGAGAGTTAAGGAAAGTGAAGCAAACCTGAACTTCTAGTGTCATTCTTAAGACAATTCTCCTTGTCTTTTTGTTGATTCATGATCTGCTAGTTTATAACAATAGAAGATGGTTTCTTTTTTTGTTTTGTTTTGTTTTTTTTCATTTATCATGATGGATATTCAGTAAAACCTGGGAAGCTGAGGGTATATATCTTTGATTTCTGGGCATTTTAGGTGTATTGTTTCTTTAATGATTCCTTGTCATCTGTTTTCTCTGTTATGTCTTTTTATGATTCCTATCAATGGAATGTTTACCTTGCAATTTAGATTCACAATTTATCCTTTTTTTCCTCATTTTCTATCTTCATCTCTCATACTTTTCAAGAGCCTACCTTAATTTTATGTTAGAACTCTTAAAACTGACGGCACTATTTTTCTTAACTTTTATTTTGAAACAATTACAAATTCACAGAAGTTACATAGGCAGTACAGAAAGATACCATTTGCTCTGCTTTTCCCAACGGCCACATCTTACCCTATTAAAGCGTAATATCAGAGGTACTTGGGTGGCTCAGTTGGTTGAGTGTCCAACTCTTGGTTTCAGCTCAGGTCATGATCTCACTGGTTCATGGGTTTGAGCCCCGTGTCCAGTTCCATGCTGACAGTGCTTGGGATTCTCTCTCTCTCCCTCTCTCTCTACCCCTGTCCTGCTCATGGTCTCTCTCTCAAAATAAATAAGTTTAGAAATAGCATAATATCAAAGTCAGGAATTTAGCATTGGTACCATGTGTGCATATCATTTTATCATTTGTGAAGAATTGTGTGACTGTCACCACAATCAGCATACAGATTTATTTCATCACTGCAAAGATAGCTCTTATGCTACCATATAGAGCTCTACTTACCCCACAACACATACTCTTGCCCTACCTCCTACCATCTCTATGCCTGGAAGCCATTAACCTGTTGTTTTCCATCTGTATAATTCTGTCATTTTGAGAATGTTATATAAATGGAATCATACCCTATGTGACCTTTTGGGATTAGCTTTTTTTTTTTTTTTTTTTTTTATTTTACTCAGAACAGCAACCATCTAAGTTGTTGAGTGTATCAATATTTAATTCCTTTTATTGCTGAATGGTATTCCACAGTATGGGATATACCACACTGTGTGCAATCATTCTCCTATTAAGAGACATTTGAATTGTTTCCAGTTTTTGCTATTATAAATAAAGCTGCTACGAATGATCTTGTATGGGTTTTTGTGTGAACAAAAGTTTTTTGTTTCTCTGGGATATTCCAGGAGTGAAATCAATGGGTCATATGGGAAGATTATGTTTAGCTTCTTAAGAGACTGTCAAACAGTATTCTAGAGTGGTTGTACCATTTTACATTCCAGGCAGTAACACATGGCAGATCCCATTTCTTTGCATATTTCCCAGCATTTGATATTTTCATTATTTAAAAAAAAATTTTTTTTTTCAACGTTTATTTATTTTTGGGACAGAGAGAGACAGAGCATGAACGGGGGAGGGGCAGAGAGAGAGGGAGACACAGAATCGGACACAGGCTCCAGGCTCTGAGCCATCAGCCCAGAGCCTGACGCGGGGCTCGAACTCACAGACCGCAAGATCGTGACCTGGCTGAAGTCAGACGCTTAACCGACTGCGCCACCCAGGCACCCCATTTTCATTATTTTTAAAATTTTATTAGTTCTCAGTTTGTGTAGTAATAGCTTCTAGTGGTCTTAAGTGTTCCTGATCTTATGGGGAAAGCATTCAGTCTTTTACCATTAAGCTTAGCAATATTTTTCTGAACATGTCTTCCTAGACAAGGGAAACAAAAGCAAAAATAAACAATCGGAAACACAACAAAGTAAAAAGCTTTTGCACAACAAAGGAAATTACCAACAAAATTAAAGGCAAACTACTTAATGAGAGAAGATATTTGCAAGAAATACATCTGACAAGAGGTTAGCATTCAAAATATATAAAGAACTCATACAACTCAACACCAACACCAAAATCCAAATACTATGATTAAAAAGTAGGCAGAGGACCCTCATTTTTTCCCAGAAAAGACACGCAGATGGCCAACAGACACATGAAAAGATGCTCAACATCACTAATCACCAGGAAAATGCAAGTCAAAACCACAATGAGCTATCATCTCACACCAGTCACAATGATTAGTATCAAAAAGACAAGAAATAACAAAGGTGGAGCAGAGGGAACCTTGTGCACTATAGGTGGGAATAGAAATTGGTGCAGCCGCGGTGGAAATCAGTATGCACGTTCTTCAAAAAAACTGGAAGAAGAAACACCATACAATCCAGTAATTCAACTGTGGGTTTTTACCCAAGGAGAACAAAAACACTAATTTGAAGAATATACGCACCCTTATGTTTATTGCAGTATCGTTTACAATAACCGAGATACGGAAGCAACCCAAGCTTCCATCGATAGATAACTGATATACAAGATATATGACATACACACTCAGACACACACACACACACGTGTTTGTGTGTGCATGCAGAATGGAATATTACTCGGCCCTAAAAAACAATAAAATTTGCCATTCATGACAACATAGACGCACCTAGAGAGTATTATAAGTGAGATAAGTCCCACAGAGAAAGAGAAATACCATATGATTTTACTGACATGTGGAATCTGTAGAACAAAGCAAATGAAAGCAGACAAATGATAGCAACAACAATAACAAAAAGAGAAAGACTCAGAGAAAAAAAACTAGTGGTAGCCATAGGGGAGGGGGGTGGGGGATAGAAGAAATAGGTGGAGGGGATTAAAAGATACAATCTCCCAGTTTAAAGTAAATAAATTATAGGGATAAAAAGTACAGACAGCATAGGAAATACAGCCAATAATTATAATATTGTGATAACTTTGCAGTGACAGATGGTAACTACACTTACTGTAGTGAGCATTTTGTAATGTTTATAATTGTCAAATCACTATGTAATATACCTGAAACCAATGTGTCAACCGTACTTTAAAAAATGTTATTGTCAGTATTTTGTACTCTTTATCAAATTAAGAAAAGTTTTCCTCTATTCTTATTTTTCCATCTTTTTATCCTGAATGTGTGTTGAATTTGTATCAATTGATATGATCATGGGATTTGTCTTCTTTAGCTTGTTAATATGGTGGATTACGCTGATTTTTGAATATTCAATCAGCCTTGTATCCCTGGAATAAATACACTTGATCATGATGTATAATGCTTTGTTTATATTTCTGAATACTACTTGCTAATATTTAAATAATTCCTGCCTTTATTGCTTTCTTGTATGAGGGTAACTCTAGCTTCATAAATTCATGTGGGAAGTATTTCCTCTTCTATTTCCTGGAAGCAATTGTGTAGAATTGATGTTATGTCTTCCTTCTAGGTTTCATAGAATTCTCAACTAAAGTTATTTGGGCCTAGAGATGTATGTTCTTTGGAGATATTTTTAACTACAAAGTCAATTTCCTTAATAGTTATTAGGGGATTCAAATTAATTATTTTATATTGCATGAGCTGAGGTAGTTTCTACTTTCTGAGGAATTGGTTCATATCATCTAAGTTATGAAATTTAAGTATACAGGAATGCATTTATTACTCCCTTATTATATTTTTCTATCTGCAGGGTCTGAAATAATATCTCCTCTTTCATTCCTAGTATTAATTATATTTTTCTTTTTTTTTCCTCTTATTCATCTTGCCAGAGACTTGCCAATTTTATTGCTATTTTTAAAAAACAAGATTCTTGATTTATTGTTTTTCTCTATTGTTCTGTTTTCAATTTCATTGATTTCTGATCAAGTATTTAATATTTCCTTTTTTCTACTTGCCTTTCGTTCATTTTCTTACTCTTGCACCCCCAGTTCTTTGATTTGGGAGCTTAGATTATTGTTTTGATACTTTTCCTATTTTCTAAAGCAAGCATGAATTGCTATAAATTTACTTAAAAGCACTGCTTTGGATTATCTGGTAAAGATTTTTTTTTCCATTTTTATTTTCATCCAGGCCATTATACTTTTTTTTTTTTTTAATTATTTCCTTTCAGACTTCTCTTTGAGCCATTATTTAGAAGTGCAATGGTTTGTTTCGACATGCTCCTGTTATCTTTTGGATATTGATTTCTAGTTTGATTTTCTGATGGTCAGAAAGCATACTCTGTATACTTTTCATTTTTTAAAATGGTTAATGTTTGCTTAATGATCCAGGGCATGGTCTACCTTAGTGTATGTTCCATGGGAACTTAAAAATAATTTGTTTTTTGCTATTGTTGGTGGAGCAGTCTACAAATGTTGATTAGATTCTGGTGATTGCTAATAATGTTAAATTATTTTATAACTTTAGTCTTCTAATTGTTCTATAAATTACTAAGAGGGTGGCAGTGAATTCTCCAACTGTAACTGTGGATTTGTTGATTTTTTCACTTCTATCAGTTTTTCCTTTACAATACATTGCAACTCTGTAATTGGGTGTATCCACATTGAGGATTGCTCTATCTTCCTGGAGACAGACCTGTTTATCATTATGTAATGTTCTCCTCTATATCTGTAATTTTCTCTGAAGTCAGGTCTACTTTATCTGATATTAATGTAGCTACAGTAGCTTCCCTTTGATTAATGTTTGATGGTACGTTTTTTCCATCTCTTTACCTATAAACTACAGATATTATTGTATGAAAATGTTGCCAGTATATAGTTGGGTCATTTCCCCACCCCCACTCCCATTCTGCTAATATATTTTCATTAGCCTTTTTAGACCATTTACATTAAATGTAGTTGTTGGTATATTAAGGTTTAAATCTGTTTTCTGTTCAACCTGATTTCTGTTTTTCTATTTTCTTTTTCCTGCCTTCTGGTTGCTTGCTTAAACATTAAAAATAATTTCATATTGATATATCTGTGGTGCTTTTTATTATATATTCTATGCAGCTTTATAATGGTTATTCTAGATAGCATATTATATAATCACAATTTATAAGTCTTCTAGTGTTGACCTTTTACCCACTAACATGAAGCATGGAAGACTTATTTCCCAGGGCACCCATGTGGTTCAGTCGGTTGAATGTCCATTTGTGGGTCAGGTCATGATGTCACGGTTCATAATTCAAGCCCCACATCAGGCTCACTGCTGTCAATACAGAGGCCACTTAGGATCCCCTGTCACCCTATGCTTTCTCGAAAATAAATAAAACATTAAAAAAAAAGAAAACTTATTCCTTTTCCCCTTACCAATATATAATGTAGTTTCTTAAATCTCACCTCTACATAATTTGAGAACTACAATGGACGTTGTTATAATTCTAGTTTCAAATGTCAAACAATTTAGAAACTCAAGAGGAGCTGGAAAATCTATTGTGATCTGCCATATTTTTGCTCTTTCTGTATTTCATCTTTTTGATTTTCCAAGATTTCTTATCATTTACTTTTGTTTAGGGACTACCCTTTATCATTCTTTTAAAAAAATTTTTTTAACATATATTATTGAGAGAGAGAGACAGAGCATGAGCATGGGAGGGGCAGAGAGAGGGGTAGACACAGAATCCGAAGCAGGCTCCAGGCTGTGAGCTGTCAGCACAGAGCCTGATGTGGGCCTCGAACTCACAAACCACGAGATCATGACCTGAGCCGAAGTCAGACACTCAACCATCCAAGCCACCCAGGTGACCCGCCTTTTACCATTCCTTTAGAATAGATTTGTTGGCAAAAAATTATCTTAGTTTTCCTTCATCTGAGAATGTCTTGAATTCCTTCTTTTCATTCCTGAGGATGTTTTCACTAAGTATAGGATTCTCTGTTGATGGTTCTTCATATTTAGCTCTTGAAAAATACTGTGGTGCTTTCTTCTGGCCATCATGGTGTCTGATGAGAAATCTACTGCCATTAGGATGGTTTCTCCTTGACGAGTAATGCATAATTTCTCTGTTGTCTTTCAAGAGGTTTTTTTTGTTTGTAGTCTGCAGAAATTTCACTAGAATATGCTTTGATATGGAATCCTTTGGGTTGATTCTGACTGCAGTTTACTCAGTTTCTTGAATCTACGGACTTAAATTTTTTAATGTTTGTTTTATTTTTGAGAGAGAGAGAGAGAGACAGACAGACAGACAGAGACAGACAGACCGACCGACCATGAGCAGGGGAGGGGCAAAGAGAGAGGGAGACACAGAATCTGAAGCAGGCTCCAGGCTCCACGATGACAGCACAGAGTCCAATGCAGGGCTTGGACCATCACCACAAGATCGTGACCTGAACTGACGTCAGACACTCAACTGACTGAGCCACCTAGGCGCCCCTTGAATCTATAGATTTATTCTTCTTGGCAAATTTGGGAAGTTTTAATTCATTATTTCCTTATTTTTCAGCCTCATTCATTGAATCTTCTTCTGGGGTTTCGAGAATATAAATTTCTTGTTATCATCGTACAGGTTCTTAAGGTGTTGTTTTGTTTTTAGTTTTTGGTTCCTTTGGTCTAGTGATCAATTAGATTGGTAATTTCTATTGTTCTCTTTTAAAATTCACAGATTCTTTCCTCTTCCCTCTCATTCTGCTGTTACAGCCCATTCATTGAGTTTTTTTTTTTTAATTTTGGTTATATTTTTTTCTAAAATTTCCATTTGGTTGCTCTTCATATATGACATTTGGTTCTTTAATTTCTGACATTTTGCCTCTTTCCTGAGACTTCCCATTTTTCCATTTGCCACATTGTGTTTGCAAACGCTCCCTAAAGCATTTTCATTATGGCTGCTTTAAAAACCATGTCAGATAATTCTAATATCTACATCATCTTGGTGTTGGAATCTGTTTGTGGACTTTTCTCACTTAGTTTTAAATCTCCTTTCTTCTTTGCCCTGCACCTGCTGAGGGGGAGTGAAAGTCTTGACTCCAGTAGCAGTCCTCTGACACAACCCCAGCAGTGAGCCAAAGGCTATGGCATTGCCCCTGAATAGGGTGTGGAAGTCCAATCTCCTTTGATCTCCACCAACACTGTGGAGGCTGGGAGTACTTCATTACAGACTGGCAAAGATGGAAGTCTAGACTCCATGTAGTCTTGCCTAGAAGGAGTGGGAGAAGGACTACTGTTTTTCTTTGGTGTTTGCCTGGACTAGGGCAGTTATTGTCTACAAGTGTTCTATTTTTTTAGGCTCCCTCTTTCCTATCTTTTGGCTAGAACAAAAGAGATTTCCTCAGGCCTTTTCTTTGTACCCTTGCACCTGTTGACATTTCCCACTAGCCACCCAGTCTGGATATATGAACAAAACAAAACAAAACAAAACAAAACAAAACAAAACAAATCCAAACCAAAACCGGCATACCATCACCGTGTTGCTCCTTGGGTTCCAAGGTCCCTAGCCAGTTGGCCCCTTTCTTTACTTTTCAGAGTCTTCTTTCATTTGTTTAATATATATTGATTAGTCATTCTTAGCAGGAAGAAGGAGGAAAAAGTCTATCTTTTGCATCTCCTGGAACCAGAACATTCAAGTATTCTATTTTTAATTACAAAGAGTTCATTCTTGTTCTGATTGTTTCCTTTTTTCCCCCAGAACATCTTATTTCATATCTGTCTCTCTAATGACAGTAATTATAGTTGACTTTTTTAAATTGCCTTTTCTTCCCACAATATTCTATATTTATTCTAGTTCCTTTAAATTATTCTCCATCTTGTTCTCCATACTAAAAATTCCAGGAATGCTTTTATTATATTGGTATTTTTTTCATATTATATCATAAACATTTTTCATGTCAGTAAACCCCTTTCATAATTATAATTTAACACCAATTGCTCTACTTGTTCATTTCTCATTCCCACGACTGTTTTAGAACTTACAGCATTCTTCACTTATTTTTTTTTTACAGTAGTTTTAGGTTCACAACAAAATTGAGATCATGGTACAGAGATTTTCCACATACCCTTCCCCTACATCTGCATAGCCTCCCCTATTATCAGCATTACTCACCAATGTGATACAGGCATTACTAAGGATGAACCTACACTGACACATCATAATCACCCTAGGTCTGCAGTTTACTTAGGATTCACTCTTGGTGTTGTACATTCTATTTGTGTGTACAAATGTATAATGGCATACTTTTACCATTATAATATACAGAGTAGTTTCACTGCCCTAAAAATTCCCTATGCTCAGTTTTATTCATCCCTCCCCCATCCCACAACGTCTGGCAACCACTGATCTTTTAATTATCTCCACAGTTTTGTCTTTTCCAAAATATCATAGAGTTGGAATGATACAGCTTGTAGCTTTTTCAAATTGACCTCTTTCATTTAGTGATATGTATTTAAGTTTCATCCATGTCTCTGCATGTTTTAATAGTTCATTTCTTTTTAGCACTGAAGAATATTCCATTTTCTGTATGTACCATAGTTTATTTCCATTCACTTTCTGAGGACATCTTGGTTGCTTCTAAGTTTTGGCAATTATGAATAAAACTACTATAAATATCTGTGTATAGATTCATGTGTGGACATATGCTTTCAACTCGTTTGGGTAAATACCAAGGAGGACTGCTGGATACTATAGTAAGACTATATTTACTTTTGTAAGAATACACTGAACTGTCTTCTCAAGTGGCTGTATCATTTGCATTTCTATTAGCAATGGATGAGAGTTCTGGCTATTCCACATCCTTGCCAGCATTTGGTGTTGTCAGTATTCTTTTCCTTAAGTTTATTTATGTTGAGAGAGAGGGAGAGAGTGAGCGAACACGTGCAGGGGAGGGGCAGAGAGAGAGGGAGAGACAGAATCCCAGGCAGGCTCTACACTGTCAGCTCAGAGCCTGACATGGAGCTTAAACTCCCGAACTCTAAAATCATGACTTGAGCTGAAATCAAGAGTTTGACACTTAACCGACTGAGCCTCTCAGGCTCCCAGGTGTTGCCAGTATTCTTGATTTCAGGCATTTTAATAAGTGTAGTTCTTTTAATTTCCATTTCTGTGATGACATATGATGTGGAGTATCTTTTTATATGTTTACTTTTACATCTGTTTATCTTCTTTGGTGAGTTGTTTGCTGAGGTCTTTGGCTATTTTTTAGATTGGGTTGTTTGTTTTCTTATTGTTGAGTTTTGAGAGTTCTTTGCATATTTTTTTTATTAAAAAATTTTAATGTTTTATTATTTATTTTTGAGACAGAGAGAGACAGAGCATGAATGGGGGAGGGTCAGAGAGAGGGAGACACAGAATCTGAAGCAGGCTGCAGGCTCCGAGCTGTCAGCACAGAGCCCAACTCGGGGCTCGAACTCACAGACCATGAGATCATGACCCGAGCCAAAGTCGGATGCTCAACCGTCTGAGCCACCCAGGCGCCCCTCTTTGCATATTTTGGATAACATACTTTATCAGTTATCTTTGCAAATATTTTCTCCATTCTGTGACTTGTCTTCTACTTCTCTTGACGTTGTCTTTCACAAATAAGATTTTATATTAAGTCAAGTTTATGGTAATATCTTTCAAGGATTGTGTCTGGTGTTGTATCTAAAAAGACTTCACCATACCCAGGGACATCCAGGTTTTCCTCTGTTCATTCTTCTAGGAATCTTATAATGGGACTCATTTTTTAAGAGACACTAAAAATTTGATTGGAATTTCTGGGTAAGTGATTAAGGCTTATGAGTCATTGTATTTACTATAGTGTGAATATGTGATAAGTTAACTTTTTAAATGGAGAATAAAACACAATTGTTGATAAACAGGTGCCCCTTTTTTTCTGGGATGGTTAGATTCTCTAGTCCTCAGATGCTGCGCCTTAGTTAAGATGAGCTATAATCCAATCTACTGACATTCTAAAAATGGGTACAGCAAGAGATCTGGGTGCCCAAATATCTATGTAGATTTTCACTTACTCTTTATCTTCCACACCTGTCTCTCCTTCCCTGCATCTTCTTTTTGTCTTCTCCCATGTCTCTTGGCTAACCTGTCTCTCATTTCACCAAAATCTCAAAGGTGGATGTATGTCTCCCACCAACAGAAGGGGTAGGTGACTGCTATAAACACTCCATATGTATGTTTTCAACGAGTTCATATGGTTTCAACCTAGCCCCTGTCCTACTATTCCTGGGGTAAACTGGGTTTCGAATCCCCTGAGCATTTGGGGTATTCTCTGGAAAAAAGACTTGTCTTTTATTGATATTAACCTCTGTAGTCACCCAAGTTAAAACTTCCTCCATTAACCAAACAATTGTTCTTTCATCTCATTTATATCTTGCAAATTGTTAGAACTACTTATCTGCTATTATCTCTTCTCCTTTTCCTTTGTCTTTGTGAATTTATGCCTTTATTATTATCTTACTGACATTTTAATGGAATTTAAAGAAGAAGAATAAGTATGTATGGTCACTATGCCATATTAAGTAGTCCTATATTTCCACCATTTACATGTATAAGATTTGCACTATATGTTAAAGATTCCTATTGGGTCACTAAACAGTTGATACTATATGCTAAGTGAGGTTGATTAGCTGTGATTTTGCTAACTTATGTGGATACTTCAGTACATTTTCTTAATGTTCCATGTTTGAAACTATTGTACTTTAATCATATATTAAAGATTCATGAACAAGATTCATGAACATAATAGAATCACTAATACATAATTGCATTTTTACCTTCAAAAGACCAACTAAACTTCAAAGAGACAATGATAGGATAAGACTAAGTTCATTTGAGAATAAATTTATGAAAATTAGGAAAAGACAAAACCCTGACCTACTAATCAACTTTGAATTTTTCTGGATAATCATAGAACAGAGTGAAGAGTCACTAAAACTTTACCTAGGGCTTCATTCTTTATCACTCATTTAAACTACTGAATTCATATGTTTGTACCATAGAAGGTACATAAAAACACTCATTAAATGACAGACAATCGATTTGCACATAACCCTACTTAGCTCTCACTAGCCTATGGACTCAAATGAGCCTATTTTAATTTTAATGCCCAGATCTTGCTGTTTAATTTTCCCTACTTACCTACTCAAAACTTAAGCCCTATGTAAGGTAACTTCTCCCATCCCTTCAAATATGCTGGGCTATTTCAGGAGCTAAATCATCTGTCCTTAGTATCAATGTGCATCATTGCTCCTTACTCCCTTAGCCCTGCTGCCTTCATAAATCATCTCTTCTGATCCGAGCTCAGTTTGTAACCACAACTCACTTTGGCTACTTTAAGATTTGACCAACCACTATTATTTCTACGTGCCTTTGGAACTTAGCTTTAGGCATCTTCTGCCGTTGGGTTAGTTGCTATATCCCAGTGTCACTGTTAATACTTGCTTCTGTAGCTTATGCCTCAGTGCTGGTGATTACCGCTGCTGCAGCTAGTCCAGGGCTTGCCCTGCACCACCTCTCTCTTCTGCCATTCTGACAAGCCATGGGTGCAAATTCTGCTGACCAGCGCACCTGCTAACACAGTTCTCCATCTCGGGTGAAGTAAAAGGGAAATGGATTCCTCCTCTATGCATTGAGAGCACTTTAAGATTCCAAGGGGAAAACTGTTTGCTTTCTATTGTGCTGTAGGGTTTAATAAACACATCTCTCATCTCACTCCTGGGCATTTTCTCTCTGTGGCTAGAACACACATTTTAGGTGGCAGTGGCAGCACAGAATCATGACCTAGAACCACTGTTTCCCTTTGATCCTAATTTTCAAATGCCAGTGGTTTCCACCTGGAGATAATGCACCCCCACTCCTCCCAGGAGACATGTGTCAAGGTCTGGAAACACTTTCAGTTGTCACTATTGCATCTAGTGGGTAGAGGCCAGGGATGCTCCTAAATGCTCTACAAACCATAGGTCAGCTCGGCTCTCCACAAGCAATTATCTATGCCTGTGACAATCTGGAGAGGATCACGCTAAGTGAGATATGACAGAGAAAGACAAATACCACATAATGTCGCTTATGTGTCACATCCAAAAAATGTAACAAATGAATAAACAAAAAGCAGCATCAGACCCATAAACACAGAGAACAAGCTGATAGTTGCCAGAGGGGATGGGGGGTTGGGAGATGGGCAAGATGGGTGAAGGGGACTGGGAGATACAGGTTTCCACTGAAGGAATGACTAAGTCAAGGGAATAAAAGGTACAGAATACAGAATATAGTCAATGCTATTGTGATAGTGTCCTATGATGACAGAGGGAGGGTAGCTACACTTGTGGGAGCCTAGCATCACAAACTTGTCAAATTACTATGTTGTACACCTGAAATTAATGTGACATTTTTGTATTAACTAAAGTTAAAAAAAAAAAAAAAACTCAATTGCATGAGGATTGAGAAATCCTGTCATGAGGGACAGAATGGAGTGACCAGGCACAGACACTTACGAAAAAGAAATCCTGAGAATTCTAACCTCTTTGTGGATGATGTGGATTTTTTTTCTGCAGAAATAAAAGCTTTTAGAAATGGTCTGAAATGAACTCACTGTATGCCTAGTTTTTAAGTAGTGGAATGTTCTAAAACATGTTATTCCCATGTAATAATGGCTGTAGAATTTGTAGAATGACATGAAGGAACATCCTAATCTAAACCTTAACATTTTAGCCGACTTATTTCATTGTCTTTTTTTGCCACGACAAAAAGATTTCCCTTGGTTTTAAAAATACATTCAAATAAGGGGAGGTAACTGTGGTTTAAGGTGATATGATAGTAACCGATATGCCTCCTTTCAGCTTTCTCTGAAGGTGTAAATTTTCTAAAGGAATTAAAATGTCCAAAATCAGTGGAAAGAAAGGCTAACAAGAGACCTCATGGTAGCATCTGAAAGGATTTCTTATAGATGGGAATGAACTGAGATTAAAAGCCACAGCATCTGAGTTAGAAGGCACTGGCTGTTGGGGAATGAGTTAAATAAGTCTTTGGCTTTCTTTTACTGTTTGGTAAAACTAGAGAGCACAGTGGCTACACCAAACAGAAACCTGAGAATTCCAATGCCACTTCTGCCCATAGTCATGATGTGAAAAATAAACTGAAACAGCCAGAAATATATTTTCCTCCTATAACTGCATCTCTACCTACTTCAGCTTTTTGTATTCCTTTTCCAACCGTAACTTCCAGCTTATAGTATTGGGATAACAAGGGAGGGTGACAGCACTTTGCATCCTGAAGTGTTTACATACAGCCATGCAAAATACTAAGGACAGAGGCAGAGCTTCAGGGCCAGTCCCAGAAGGACTGTATACTTGCAGTCCTGTCCCATCTTGATTTTAGACAAAGAGATACATGAAAATGCTTCATTGGCAAAGAATTTTACCATCTCAACCTCAGCATAAATGCTTCTCAAAAGTGTCACACTTGGGGATGCCTGGGTGGCCCAGTCAATGAAGCATCTGACTTCGGCTCACGTCATGATCTCACGGTTCATGAGTTTGAGCCCCACGTCAGGCTCTGTGCTGACAGCTCAGAGCCCAGAGCCTACTTTGGATTCTGTGTTTCCCTCTGTCTCTGTCCCTCCCCCACTCGTGCTCTTGTCTCTTACTCAAAAATAAATAAATGTTAAAATTTTTGAGCTGTTAATTTCAAATAAAAGGGTCATACTTGGGGAGTTCCTATTTGATAAGACAAAACATACTTAGGGTTGTGGAGAGCAATCTCCCACCTATCTCAGATGTTAGGAGGGGAATCACGAGGACGTCTCAGTAAACAGTGCACCTGAGGACACTGTCCTGAAGGCTGAGGACACCGTCTGTTGGCGTGCCCCTGGATAGGGGTTGGTGGTTTGTGTTTGTTTCCTATTGCTACTTACCAGAAGCTTAAGGGTTTAAAGGTTTAAAACAACACATGTGTATTATCTTAATCTCAAGGTCAGAAGTCTAAATTCAAGTTGTCTGAATTTAGTTGGCTAACTTCGAGGTATTGGCAGGGCTGCGTGCCTTCTAGAGTCTCTGGGGAATAACCCCTTTCCATTTATTCTCCACTGCCCACAGTCCTTAGCTCATGGTCTCATTCTTCTACCTTCAGAGCCATGAGTGGTTGGTCAAGTCCTCCTTATGCTACAATGCTCTAGTTTTTTGCTCTTGTCTGTACATCTTCTCTCTCATTCCTCTACCCCCTTCTTTTTTTCATAAGGACCCCTGAGCCCAGGTGGTGATCCACAACAATCTTTTTCATAATCCTTAACCAATTCATATCTGCAAAATCCTTTTTGCGTTACATATTCATAGGCCTGGGGAATTAGGACTTGAACATCTCTGGGGGTCCATCAAATGCCTACTACAAAGCACTTCACCAAAGGATTGGTACACGAACAGAAAACCTATAATTTGTGGCATGTAAATTAGTGTATCTGAAAGAGAATCCGATAAGGAGAGTTAAATGTGAATTCCTATTTCTTCTTGCTATATGAAGATTTAGCACTGCTGCCTCAGCACTTACCCTGCTCTTTCATACTACCATTGCGAGGGTAGAGAGCACTTACAGATATACAAGATAATCTGTGGGACACAGAACTTTCACCAGCAGCTGGTTCTGGCTCAGACTACAAGTGAAAAGACCCAAAAGCAATACTTCATCTGTGCTCTCTCCAGATTGTCCTTGTTCTTCCCTTGACCCGTTTCTCTAACCAAGATGCTTTCCCAACTTGTCCCTTTAGCTCTTATTCCTTTTTTAAATAGCTGTTGAGAACCTACACTGTGCCAAGAATTACTCCAAATACTTTATGGGTATTATCTGATTAAAATCTCTCAACAATATGTAAGGTAGGTATTCTTATCAGACACGAATGAGGGACACTCGGCCTCCCATTCTGTCATCCTCTGAGGATTAGCCCAGCAGAGATTGCATGCTCCTGGCCTGTTCAACAAGGAAGAGCAGGATCAGATACCAGGCACTGTCCTGATATTAAGTGTATTAAATAAATTGAATGAAACACTGAGGTTTTATTTTCCTGATAAGACTGAAATGGTGGAGCACAGTTGGATTTTTCTATTGCAGTTAAAATTCTGATCAGCCTAAAATCCTATCAGTAGATGTTACTTAATCAGAAGAAACTCCCCTTAAGAATCATCATCATGAAACTTATGTCTTCATCTGTCACTGTAATTGTGATTTGTCAATATATATACAAACACATACCTATGAGAGTTGGGAAGGCCTAGCAGATTATGGAAGATAAGAGCAAGGCAGAAAAAGAAAAAGATCCTTGTTTTAGAAACATAAATCGCGGTACTTTTCCCTACTGCCATTCTTTCTGCCCATTTGTTCTACTTTTATCGACTTCCTGATCTTTGGTTCCTACTGTCTGTCTATACACATAGTGTATACCTTAAGATATATAGAACAAAAACCACCTCAGTGTCAGAAAAACCTGTGCTCATATCTTGGCATTGCCAAGTATTGGGTATATTTCTGTGATCCCATGCAAGCCTCTTTTTTATGTATCAATTTCCCCATGTGTAAAATGGAAAGAAATAGCCTGTCTTGAGGGATTAGTTTTGAGGTTTGGTTTATGTTACAGAACAGATAGCCAATAAATGCTAAATTTTTTTGCTGATATTTTTGATATTGCTATTGTAATGATATTCAATTCAGCATGTGTGAGGATTTAATAAGTAAATATGTTGAGAGTTTTTAGAACAATTCCAGGTTAAAAAACAAAGTCATTCCATATAAATTTTAACTATTAGTACTTCTTTTGAACAATTATTATTTTATCAAATCTGCTTATCTTTTCTTCATGGTTTCTGCCTGCCTTTTAAAACTGGTTTTCCCACTTCTTATCTAAGCAAGTATCCAGACTTTATATTCAATCTCACTGCTTTGTAATACTGGCTTTCTTCTCCTGATATTATTTAACACCCATGACCTGATCAATTCCATCTAAGCTTATAATATATAAAAACACCCTTCTGCCTAAATAGCCTCCTGGAATTAGCTTGACCTCTGCTGACTCTCCTTTGTTCCACCATAATGAACACCTCAGTATGACAATACTCTAGGCCCTATGGATATTATAAAATCATAAAGCCAAGACATCATTTGCTAAGTTGTCACTCTGTGAACTAAAATACTTCTCTAACATCTCATTCTCAGTCTTGATGGTCTAGAGCCAGGCATGACAAACATTTTCTCTAAAGGGGTCAGATACTAAGTATATCAGACTTTGTGGGCCAGTCTGCGTGGCAACTACTCAACCCTGCAGATACAGCACAGAAACAGCCATTAAGTATGCAAATGAATGGGCGTGGCTGCGTACCAATTAAACATTGCACAAAAGTAAGTGACAGCCTGGATTTGACCCACAGACCACACTTTGCTTATCCCTGTCTTAGAGCATGTATTTTTCATCAGGGGTGATATTAACCCTAACAGGGTATAAATTAGATTTTGGGGGGAGGCAGCAAATATTTTTATCTTTATGTACAAAGCACAGATATGCATACAGTACAAAAACAGATGGCTCTGCATTGAACACTGTCTTCAAAAATTCATGTCTACTGAGAACCTGAATGTGACTTTATTTGGAATAGGGTCTCTACAGGTGTAATCTCTACAGGTTAAGATGAGATCATACTGAATTTACGGTGGGCCCTAATCCAATGGCTGGTGCCTCTGTAAGAAGAGGGAAGTCTGGCTGGAGACAAGCACAAAGGGGAGGTGGTCTGAAGACACAAAGGGAGAATTTCATGTAACTGAAGTGATGCTTCTACAAGCCAAAGAATGTCAAGATTGCTGGCAAGAGAAAAAATAAAAAAGACAGAAAAAAGAAAAAAAGAAAGATAGGAAGAAACTAGGAAAAATCCTTCCCTATATAACCCTCACAAAGAGTATGGTCCTGCCAGCATCTTGTTACCAGATTTCTAGCCACCAGAAGTTTGAAACAACAAATTTCTGTTGCTTTAAGCCACGCAATTTGTGGTAATTCTGTTATGGCAGCCCTAGAAAATTTCATAGGAAAATAAAGGTGATTAGGGGAAAATATTTTAAAAGGCTCCCAGGGGTTGATAATGTTAAAAAAATGTTGAAAATTATTGGTATAGATGTACTGCTTTGCTGACCATTTTGATGCATTTCAGAAAAGACCTAGAATTTCTTTTGAAAATGTTTTCTGCTTGTTTAATCTGGCCCCATGTCCACCCTTTCAAAACCCATTGCCTGAATTTCATTCTCAATCCTTCTCTAGAGGTGTTTCAAATGAGGAATGGTGACTTTGTATTTCATCAAATGGATTTAACCTTTGCCCTGTTCACATTTATCTTCAGGTATGAAAACATGGAATGATTAGAACTGAACTGCAGATCCCAAGACCCCAAATGCGGGAGGCTCTCATTTTCTAATATGCTGAAGAATTTGGCTGTTCCAATTCTAACTTCCAACACTAGGTGGAATGAGATATAAAAGAACCATACCAATTTCTAAATTTCAGGACACTACTGAATTTGTATTCATGCTATCAGATTATGAATCGACTTCTGAGAGCTCAATATTTATAAGCCTGATTTAGAGAGAACAAAGCTGAAGCTTTGAGATGCTAAGAAAGTTCCCTAAGGGTATATAAGTGTCTGAGTTCTCAGGTATGGATTTGACACAGTTTGTTGTATTCTTAATACCGTGTTACTTTCTATCTGAGACCCACAGGAAAGAAGGGTCTAGGGGAGCCACGCTGAAATCTACTATCAGAGAGGTTATGACTCTTACTTAGATGCTCATACCAGAATGGATGTTACTCAGAGAATGAGGAATGGAGCTTCCATACTCAGCAGTTATCTTGACAGATCAGCCAGAAAATACTTGATGGCCAGCCACCTATGTAGGTGGGAAACACCTCACTCCAAACATCCCAGGTTGTCCTACCTTGGGATTTAGTCCTGAGAATACCCATCTCTAATATCAGCATCCTATGTCACAAAAGAGGAAGCATGGTCAATACATGCTAAAAGTCTTCAATATGCTAGGCACTCTTCTAGGGCTTGTAAAAAGACAGAGGATTAAAAAAAAAAGTAAAAAAAAAAAATCTGCCTTCTCCTGGAGCTCCTATTGTAGTCAGAGTGGAACAAACAGGCAATAACATTTAAAATAAGTAAAAATACAGAGTACACCACGTGGCGCTACTACGAAGTAGTTGAGAGCACAGAACAAAATGCCGGGCTTTACCACATAATAAGTGTGTGACCTTAGCTGAGCCACCTCTATGTACTTCAGTTTCTGCATTTGTAAAATGGGAAGAATACCAGAAATTGCCAAATAGGATTGTTGGAAGAACTGATCGGGGGGAGCACTAAGATACCCAGCCTAGAACACACACCACATTAGCTCGTATTGTATAACGAGAACTAGAGCCAGAGGCAGAGCTGGGGATGGACATGGTGATGGTGGTGGGGATCCCTGTGGAGCATGAGGCTGAGATGGAGAAAACTCTGGTTTCAGATCTTGCCTGTCGCTTACTCTGGTACCTCAGAAACACGTACGTAACCTGAGTCTCTGCTTTTATGGTTTTTGTTTTGGTAGGCTGTAAAAACGAAATACTACCCAGGTGAATGAAATACTACCCAGGTGAATTTGAGATAGAATGGGATGCACAGAATGAAGCAAGACTGGTAAAGCTCAAAGTAGCATGGACACCAAATACCTAACTCATGACTCTCTTTTCTTCTTAATCCCTCAGCTGTCATTGACAAGGAGGCCTTTCTCAAAGTCCTAGATGGGAAAATCGAGAAGACTGCAAGCATTCCCATGGGATCTAAAGGTCTCCAAAGAAATGTTAAATGACTCGATACCAGTACAGGTCTTTTACTTTTGTCATTTAATAAGGGTCTCCCCTCCAAATAACATGCTTTGAGAATATCAATAAGTGTCTTGATTTGTGGGTAATTTGGATCTGACAATATGTCTTAGTCATCTCAGGCTGCATAACAAGAACACCCTCAACTAAGTGGCTTAAACAGGAAACATTCATTTGTTACACCTCTGGTGGTGGAAAAGTCCAAGATGAGAGGGCTGGCTGATCCACTGGTGAGAACACTCTTCCAGGTTTGCACATGGCCGTCTTCCCCTTGGATCTCCACATGCTGGAGATGAAGAGGAAGTAGGCTCTCTACTATCTTCTAAGAGCACTATTCCCATCAGGAGGCCTCCATCCTCATGACCTAATTATCTCCGAAGACCCCATCTCCAAATATTATCACTCTGGAGATGATGGCATCGACATATGAATTTTGGCGAGGACACAAACATTCTCTCCATAGCACGTATCCCCATGAACCCTGGTTCCACATTCATAACCGTACCACCAAGCATTATATGAGCTTTGATTCTCATCCACAACCTTAAGATGAGATTACATGACTCTATAACAAGACTACCAGAGATTAATCTTGGAAAGACCTCTACCACACTACCTGTTACTTCAGGGGAGTATCAAGCAGGTTCACCTACAAGTCTGTGCTAAAATTCCACTATTCTTTTTTTTTTCCTTTCTTTCTAAACAATAGAACATACTTCTTCTAAAAGTGCCTACTGGCTAAAAGAGTAATTTTCTTACCGAAGATGTAGGAATCCTTTGATATAACCATTTCTTGTTGGGTCTAGAATCAGAAAGTCAGCCATTATGCCTTTTTCTATCTAAGAGTAATGAAGTTGTGTGTTTAAATAAGTAACAATGACAAAACCATATAATTCATCAGTTCCAGTCAGTTCTAAATGGAAAAAAAAAAAAAAAGTAACCTATTCCATCTTTGTTTCAAAATTGTTTAAATGTTATCAAATTTTCCCTGAAGCAAGATTATGTAAAGACAAGTGGAAGAGAACAATCCAGAGAAGGTAAGGACTGTTCTGAATTATATAACAGTTAATAAATTTTCTTTTTTTAAGTTTATTTATTTTGAGAGAGTAAGAGCAAGTCCGGGGGGGGGGGGGGGCAGGCGCAGAGAGAGGGAGAGTGAGAAAATCCTAAGAAGGCTGTCAGCACAGAGCCCAATGTGAGGCTTAAACCCATGAACCATGAGATCATGACTTGAGCCAGTCAGATGCTTAGCCAACTGAGCCACCCAGGTGCCCCAACACAATAAATTTTCAAATACCTATCTAAATAAATATTTGGAATTTTTCCTAACCTGTCCATAATAGAATTTGTGGACTTAAACATATCTCTATGAGGCATCAGGCTCTGGCTCTATTGAAATAAACTTTACACATGGAAAAAAAAAATATATATATATATATATACACCATACACAACTGACCAAGTCACTGAGAGCTTATAAAGTATTAGAAAATCTCTTATGACAGAGAGTTACCTATTTTTTTAAGAGTATATATTTTTAGTTTTATTACTGACATATAGTTGACATACAATGTTAGATTTAGGTATAAAACATAGTGATTCGATGATTCAAGTGCTCAGCATGATAAATGTAGCTAACATCGGTCACCATAAAAAACATTACAATATCATTAACTATTTTCCCTATGCTGTACCTTTCACCCTTGTTACTTATTTATTTTGTAACAGGAAATTGTTATCTTCTAATCCCTTTCCCCTAAGATATGGTATATACATACAATGGAATATTACTCAGTAGTAAAAAAAATGATCTTGCCATTTGCAACAGCATGAATGGTTTTAGAAGGTATTATGTTAACTGAAATAAATCACTGAAAGACAAATGTCATATCATTTCGCTTTTTGTGGAATCAAAAACAGTCAAAAACAAAAAACAACAAAAAACAAAAAACAAAACCAAACCAAGCCAAAACAAAAGGCAAGAAAAGAGAAACCGGTTCATAAGACAGAGAAGACAACTTGGAGTAGCCAGAGGAGAGAGGATTGGAGAGATGTGAAAACTAGGGGAAAGGAATTAAGAAGTAGCAATTTCCTGCTATAAAATAAATACAGCATGGTCCTGTTACAAAATAAATAAGAAAGCTATCTATGAATATAGTTAAGGGTTAGGCATTTATCAAATTTGAGATTCATTATATGCATATTATGGTTTCTTTTGCAAATGTTAACAACCTTTATGACTTTATGTTTAAATTATGGCTACCCAATACCAAACAATGTCTGTTTCCTTCAACTCCTTCAGTAAGATCAACAGCTACCATTCTGATTCAACACAGACAGTGCCCGACAATTTGTGATCATGGCCTGGCCATTAGGACAACCTATCAGTTATAAATGCTTTAGACTGTTAGCAGCAGAAAATTCTACAAAGAATAAAGCAAGAAGGTGGGAATTTTTCTTGATATAAAAAAATTGTAGAGTCAGACAGGGGTGGTCTTGATTGAGCATCTCAACGATGCTCTCAGGGCTGGCAGTCTTTGGACCCTTGAAGTTTGGCTTTTAGTCTTCATATAGGTGACAAGATGGCTGCTACAGCTCCAGATCCACATTTGTGTTCAAACTCAGAACAAGGAATAATGAATAGCCATCAATACACTTCTCCTGCATTATCAGAAAACTAAAAGCCTGTCCAGAAGCACTCCATTTCATTGGCTGAACAGAAATCAACATGAAAATCACATTAAATCAACGTGGAAGGTCAAATATGGTGTAGATTTTTTTTTCCAGAAAACACTTCATTGTTTTAATTTTATGTTTACATTGACTGTAAGAGTTTACTATACATTCATGTTCCCATGAATATTGTCATTACAACAGTATGCTCCTGGATACAGAGGAAGAATGGAATGTTTTTCTGTTTTTTGTATTGGTTTCTTTTGTAAAATGTCTAGCTAGGTAACAGTTGCAATGAGGCTTTTTACAAAATGTTGATATATAATAGAAAAGAATAATTGGATTTGTTCACTATATTCAGAAGTCATATCACTAAATTTATTTAGCCTAAGTATTTCAGTTGCTGAAGAGAGTCCTAAATCAAACTTCATAGAAAGGTTGTAGCTGATATCTAGACTCTTATTAATTCATTTGATAAATATTTATTATTTATGTCATGGAAAATGTGTCCATTTTTGGGAATAAAACTGAATAGGTGCCTCTGATTTTTTTTTAATGTTTGTTTTTGAACAAAGAGAACAAGTGGGAGAGGGGCAGAGAGGGAAGGGAACAGAGGATCTGAAGCAGGTTCTGGGCTGACAGCAGAGAGCCCAGCACAGGACTAGAACATATGAACTCTGAGATCATGACCTAAGCCAAGGTCAGAAGTTGGATGCTTAGGAAGTTGGATGCTCAGGGGCACCTGGGTGGCTCAGTCAGTTTGGGTGTCTGACTTTGGCTCAGTTTGTGATCTCATGGTTCATGGGTTTGAGCCCCACTCTGGACTTTGTGCTGACAGTTCAGAGCCTGAAGCCTGCTTCGGATTCTGTGTCTCCTTCTCCTTCTGCCCCTCTCCTGCCTACACTCTGTCTCTCAAAAATAAACAAAACATGGAAAAAAAAGTAGGAAGCTTAACTAAGCCACCCAGGCACCCCAGGTGGTCTCTGATTTTAAGGAGTTTATATTCTTGGAAGCTCCATTCGGGCAGAAATTTTTTGTGCTTACACTATGTTTTCAATAACTAGAATAGATGTTCTTACCTACCATGCTTTTTAAATATAACGTTTTATATTATAATTATATATAGTATGTTTATATATTACATATTTATATATGTTATATATAAAATATGTAATTAATATATTATGTGTTTTTTAAAAGACACTTTAAAAATATACAATGTCCTATCCCTAGCTCATCACTTAAATTAGGATGTTTGGAGGTTGGACCTGGACATTGCTATTTTTTAAATCTCCTCCTATGGTTCGAGAACTGCTGTTATAGGGGAGGAAACACACACACACACACACACACACACACACACACACACACACCGGAGTACTCACAACTTGTCCAAACGCTGTTTTAGACTTTTTATAGTCTCATTCACTCATCACAAAAACCCTATAATATTGGTACCATTGTTATTTTAAAGATGACACAATGGAGACTAAAAGAGATTAAGTACCCTGAACAAAGTCTTACAGAAGGAGTGTTTTGGCCATAGGATCTGAACCAGACAGTCTGGTTGTTTTTCATTATGTTATACTGCCTATTAGGTGCCTGGCACATCAGAGCCACTAAGTACTTGTGTAAATGAATGTATTGAAGTGGAAGCCACAAATAATTCAACCCAAACTACCTCAAGAACGTAAGAATGGTGCATCCCATTACAGACATGGGTATAAATGAGGGACTGCTGAAGCCATCTGCATCAATTTAAAACACAATCAGGGCTCAAGGACTAATTGAAGAATTTTCAGTAGGCTCACCTTTTTATTCCTTTCCTTGACGATTTCAAGTACTGACAACTGGCATTTAGAAGGAATAGAGTTCACAGTTTTATACGGTAAAAGCTCATATTGAAAACCTTACCACATGTACATACCCAAGAATGTCACTTCTTCATGGACATACCCAAGAATGTCTACACACTTATTAGGACTTAATGGTACTCCAAGTATTATTTGAAGAAAAGAAATAACAAAGCAAAGGTGTTACTACTTAAATTTTTTTTTCTTTAGGGAGAAATGTTAGAAGATAATGTTTTTTAGATTTTATTTTTAAGTAATTTCTACATCCAAAGTGAGGCTCGAACTTACAACCCTGAATGAGATCAAGTGTCACGTGCTCTACCGACCAAGTCAGCCAGGTGTCCCACTTTTTATAAATGAACAGAAAAAAAATTCTAAGCCAAATGAATAGCATAAGTCAAGCAACAATATGTGAATAAACGGCATTTTCAGAAAAATGCAAGAAATCTGAAGTGACTGAAAGGGGAACCACTGATGTCACTCTTACAGAGTTCAGAGCAGTACCCAGGGAGACACTCCCTTGGACCTGGTCTTCAGTTTAAGCAGCCACTGTTTGTCAATTCTCTTTTCTGTTCTGCTTTCAATGAGGCTAGCTACTGAATGAGAGAATTTGTGGGAGGTACATGGCACTCCATATTTTCCCCAGCTCTTGAGGTAAACATTCATCCTTGCCAAGCAGAGAAACACGGGACCTAGTGTTTATGTCAGAAATGTATTATATAATAACAATCAGTTCTTGGCTTTCTACAACACCCATTTAGCCGTCAGTGCTTATGGCACAAATTTAAATAGAGATCATGCAAGTACCTACCATACAAGGATGCCAACACAGATTCCATGGTGTTTCTCAAAGCAGAACAGTATAAGAAAAAACATGGCTGTCAATTTAATTGCATTAAAACTGGCCTCTTTGGCATGTTTTATTGGAAATAAAAAGGAAATAAAATTGTATTATCTTTGTTTTTTTTGGCAGAATTGCATGATATTATAAAAACAATTCATCACTTCTGAAAAAGGACCCAAACCACTTTCAGAATACTTCAAAGACACTAAATAGCAGAACTTAAATCTAAATTCCATAAAATGGTCAGTAAAGAATATAGAGAACATGAAATTATAGCCTGTATTGGATAGGAAATGAGTCCCTCTAATAATTAAATTCCGTGTCAATGTCAAAAGCAATCTGCTCTTTGAAAAAGTATAAAGGACAACTAATCAACATCTATTTGCCCTTTTTATTCTTATGACCGTTGGTCATTTTTTTCTTCCTGTATGACCATCTCTTACAATATGTTTTACAGATACAACAGCTTGCACAGTCGCAACTCAGCATCATAATGCAGCACACAGACTTGCCAGTTTGCATCAAAATGGCATTTTAGTTCCATTTCTTAGGGTCTCTTTCTGCAATCAAACATAAGTACATTCTTCATCTGTCTTCAGTAAAGTATTTAACTATACAAGTGCAGACTCACCAAGGAATTTCATGACAGAATGATAAGAGCATCAAAAGGTAAGAATCTACTTTTTTTCATAATACTCTCAAAGATTTTCTTCATCTACAAAATACCAGCTCATAAAGAAAGCAAGCTAGCTCAATGGCTCAAGCAATAGGTTATCCTTTTGTATAGCTCTCAAAATATGAGGCACTAGCAGACAAATGTAGTAGCAATAATTTATTTTTAAGGCATGGATAACATGTGATTTTTCTTACATTTTTTCCAAACAAAAAAGTCAACTGAGATCTCAGGGTATGGAATTGAAAGCTTTTTTTTTTTTTTTTTTTTTTTTTAAATCCTGTTGAAAATATAATGTAGAAATTGAGCCAGACCTGTGCCAACTAGGATATATTTCAACTCTTAGGAAAATGGCTTTTTTTTATAGGCCAGACGTTAAAAAACGCAAGCACCTACTTTACAGAAATATAAATATATAATATATATAATATATGCCAAACACACACACACACACACACACACACACACACACACACACTCACATGTATTTGCCAATTACTACCAAAGATGGCTGTTACATTCTTTCATAAAACTGCCTGATTTGTCCTCTTTCTGAAGGGTGAGGTGTCCCTTATGGTTGGATGACTCCAATACATGTTGACTCGTTCAACAGGAGAGTGAAATAAAAGAAAACTTTACCCACACCATGCCTGTGACTTCAAATTCCATTTTCTAACCCTTGAAATTTCAGTGAAAAATGTTCTTTCTCTCCTGTGCTGTCAGAGAAACTTCGCTCCAGTTACATTTCTAACGTCTGGTGCTGCTTCAGTGACAGGGTCTTGCTGATGGAATCATTCTGACTGGACTAGAAGGCATGGCCCTTGAGCTTCTGTGCTCATTTGCTTGGTGACCCCTCAACGAAGGGTGATGAATTGCTTGTTACTTTTCAAGCTTCTCAGAGACAGAGAGACTACTATAAGCTCTTGGGAGATGGTTTAAAGTGAAGTTATTTTAAAATCACCATAACTGGTCTATGGAAAATGACTTTTACATAATTGTATCCATTGATAGTATACCAGCCTGGGTCATTTCTCTAATTGGGGAGTTTGTGTATGTGTTCATACACACACCAATAGCTTTACTTTAATAACTCTTGGTGGTGTAATTTCAAATAGGAACAAACATAATGGAGCTAATGGTCTTGTGACAAACAATTCTTTCCAATAGGTAACACATGCCATTTATTTTAGGAACAGTGGATAATGTCCACCACACTGTTCATCCCCTGTAGAATGAAAGCCCCAAACAAGAAGGTAACTTGCAAGATACTGGAAGTTGTTCTTATTTACCATTGTGCCAGCAGCACCTAGAACAGCAACTGGCACACAGTAGGTGCTCAGTAATTTTATATTAATAACACAATTACTTTAATTAATTACAAAGCCATTCATTAAACTATTTAGGCATGTTTCTGGCATTCGTTGATTTATATTTCTTTCCATGACAGCACTTAGGATTAAGTTCTTATGGTCAATTATGAGCATGAAAAATGTTTCTCTCTCTCAGTCTTTTGTTTTCCTGATTATTAAAATTCTCATTAAAATTCACGCTAATTTCTAACAACAACCAGAAATGAAAATAAATGAGTAATAATATATACTAATTGTAGCATATTTTACAGATAAATATTGTCTTTTACTGTACAGCAGTAGTTGGCAGTCCAGGTTTAAGATTATTCCTGTGCACACTTACAGGAAGGTGGCACAGCAGGAAGACCCTAGACTAGCCCTGTCCCACAGATACACCTACATGACACCCACGTCAGTATAAGCAACCTGCAAAACAACCTGAAGACTGGCAGAACAGACTGTCCACATTTAAATGTAGAGAAGAGTCCACCCCAAAGAGGGCAGCAAGCGTGGAGATGGGGTCGGGAGCAAAACTGACCCACAGGACTATCCACAGGAGGGAGGGACACTGCAACCAGCCAGAGGGGAGAGGAGACCCTAACTCAAGGGCCCCATACACAGGGGACCCACACTGGAAAGATAAAAACCCGCAGCATTTGGGTTTGAAAACCAGAGGTGCTTAACTTCACAAGTTTTTACAATTGGTGGGACTCAACAATGGGAACTTTTAAAATCAGGAGCTCTGCTCTGGGAGAGTCCGAGGGTGACTGGAAACTGAGTCCCCGGCTTTGAAGAGGCAGCTGTTGGTTGTGCTTAGAGATGCGGCACAGAAGAAGTGGTTTGAAAAATGTCTGGGGAGTATAGGAAAAAGATTTACTTACTGATTTCAGAACTTGAGCTGGAAGGGCAGGGATCTTTAGCAGACTTCTCCAAGAACAACAGAGCTGGCAGTCACCATTTCCTTTCCCTGCCCCCAACTAGATATAGGGACACACGTGGGATCCATGAGGAAACAGCACAGCTCCAAACCTGTCTATCTAGCTTGCTAGCAATGAGCCTATCCCCCATCCTCTCCTTCAGACCCACACCCATCAGCTTGCCCTCAGTGGCTCTGTAAAGGGGCTCCAGGACTCCTACCACAACAGACAGGCACAAGCCTTACCCTAACCTGCCTGTGGTGAGAGCCCATCCAAAGCAGCACCCCAAGCGTGGTATCATGCAAGTGGCCCCAACAGAGGCCGGCACCACTCCAAGGCGAATCTTGTTCCATGGGGTGTGGAAAATGACAACACATACACACACACAAGTTCAACTTTGGCCCCAACAGTGGGCTGGGGACAGACATCTACTGCAGGCCCCATCCAAAAGCAAAAGCTTCTCAGGGGACAATATAGGGAAAATGCCCTGCAGTTACGTGCTACTGCATCACTGGAAAATGCTTGGTCAGACTCAACTTCAGCCTAAGGCGGCCCCCAACTGGCCCATTAACAACACAAGAACCAAACCTTGCTGACAACAGGCAAAGAGAGCCGTTGCAGATGACTGAACTGAAGGAAAAAATGGCTCAGCTACAGTAGCAGAGCACACACAACACACACAGAAGACACCGCTGAAGCACTAGATTCCGGTGAACAGGGGACACTGCACAACAGAGCACTACAGGACCTCTTCTTCATAAGGCTACTATTTGCAAGAAGAGGAAATGTAGCTGACTTTCCTAACACAGAGAAACAGACACACAGAGTTAGACAAACTGAGGAGACAGAAGAATATGCCCCAAATGAATGATCAGGACAAAACCCCAGCAAGAGACCTAAGCAAAACAGAGAAAAGAAACATACTTTATAGAGAATTTAAAGTAATGAACATAAAAATACTAACTGGTCTTGAGGGAAGGGTAGAGGGTCTAAGTGAGACCTTAAACAAAGGGATAGAAAGCTAAAAAAGAACTAACCACAGATGAAGAATCACTAACCGAAATTAAAAATAAACTAGAGGAAATAAATAGACTAGTGGAAGCAGAAGAATGGATCAGAGACTTGGAAGACAAAGTAATACAAAGCAATCAAGCTGAACAGGGGAAAGAAAAATGAATAATAAAAAAATGAGAATAGATTAAGGGAACTGAGTGACACCACCAAGCGTAACAACATTTGCATTACAGGGATCACAAAAGAAGATAGAGAAGAGCTGGAAGAAAACTCATTTAAAGAAATAAAGGCTGAAAACTTTCAAAATGTTGGGGAGGAAATAGAAATCCCAAACCAGGAGGTGCAACAAGGCTGCAACAAAATCAATCCAAAGAGGGCCACATGAAGACATACAGTAATCAAAATCACAAAGAAGTCCTGATAAAGAGATAATTTTAAAAGCAGCAAGACGGGCACCTGGGTGGCCCAGTCAGTTAAGCGTCTGGACTTTTTAGCTCAGGTCATGAACTCATGACTCGGCTCGTGAATCTGAGCTCTGTGTTGAGCTCTGTGCTGACAGATCAGAGCCTGAGGCCTTCTTCAGATTCTGTCTCCAGCTCTCTTTGCTCCTCCCCCACTCATGCACTATCTCTCTCTCTCTCAAATATAAATAAACACTAAATTTTTTTCATCAAAAATAAATTAACAAAAAAAAAAAACAGCAAGTAAAAAGACAACAGTTTTGTAGAAGGGAAACCTCATAAGGCTATTCAATGATTTTTCAGCAGAAACACTGAAGGCCAGAAGGAAGTAGCATTACAAGGTCACAGTGCTGAAAAGGAAAAAAAAAAATTGTAGTCAAAAATACTGTATCCAGTAAGGCTATCATTCAGAATAGAAGAAGAGATAGAGTTTCCCAGACAAACAAAAGTTAAAGGAGTTCATGACCACTAATCCAGACCTACAAAAAATGTTAAAGAGTAATCTTTTAAAAAATACTTTTTAATGTTTATTTTTGTGAAAGAGAGAGAGAGAGAGCATGATCTGGGGAGTAGCAGAGAGAGAGGGAGACACAGAATACAAATCAGGCTCTGGGTCTGAGCTGTCAGCACAGATCCCGATGTGGGGCTTAAACCCATGAACTATGAGATCATGACCTGAGCCGAAGTCGGATGCTTAACCAACTGAGCAACAAAGGCACCCCTAAAGGGGAGTCTTTGAGTGGAAATAAAAGATCATAAGTAAGAGTATGAAAAGTAGGAATCACAAAATAGTAAAAATAAGTATATCTGTAAAACTTGGTCAAAAGACTCACAAAATAAAAAGATTTAAAGTATGACATTATATGCCCAAAACATAGCTGGGAGAAGATCAAATAATTAGTGCTTTTAGAATGGGTTCAAACTTAAGTAACCACCAACTTAATATAGACTGCTACATGCATAAGATGTTATAAATAAACCTAATAGTAACTACAAATCAAAAATCAGTAACAGATATTAGATATACAAAAAATAAAGAGAAGGAATCCAAGTATATCACTAAAGAAAGCCAGCAAAGGGTAAGAGAAGAGAGCAAGAAAGGAACAGAGAAGAAGCACAAAAATAAACATATAACAAGTAGCAAAATGTCAATAAGTACATACCTATCAATAATTACTTTGAATGTAAAGGGACTAAATGCTCCCATCAAAATATAGGGTTATGGAATGGGTAGAAAAGCAAGACCTATCTATATATTGCCTACAAGAGATTCACTTCAGATCTAAAGGTACATGCAAATTGAAAAGGAAGGGATATAAAAGCACTTATCATGTAAATGAAAGTGAAAAGAAAGCTGGAGTAACAACACTTTTATCAGACATGATAGACTTTGAAGCAAAGACTAACAAGAGACAAAGAAGGACACTACACAATCATAAAGAGAACAATCCAACAAGAAGATATAACAACTGGAAATATTTATGCACCCAACATGAAAGGACACACATACAAAAAGTAGCTAACAAAAAAATAAAGGAAGAAATCAATAGCAATACAATAATAGTAGGGGGCTTTAATAGCCCACTTCCATCAATGGATAGATCACACAAACAGAAAATCAACAAGTAAACAGTTGCTCTGAATGACACATTGAGCCAGAGAGATCTAACAGATAGATTCAAAACATTCCATCCTAAAACAGCAGAATACACATTCTCTTCAAATGCACATGGAACATTTCTCCAGAATAGATTACATGTTCGGCCACAAAACAAGTCTCTACAAATTCAAAAAGACTGAAATCATACCATGCATATGTTTGCAACTACAATACTATGAAACTAGAAATCTAACACAGGAAATAAATCTGAAACAAACACAATTACACACAGGTCAAATAACACACTATTAAACAATGAATGGGTCAACAAAGAAACCAAAGAAGAAATAAAAAACACATGGATATAAATGAAAATTAAAATACAACAGTCTAAAATCTTTGGGATGCAGCAAAAACAGTTCTAAGAGGAAAGTTTAGAGCAATACGGGCCTACTCCAAGAAACAAGAAAAATCTCAAATAAACAACCTAACCTTATACCTAAAAGAGCTAGAAAAAGAAAAAAAAAAAAAAAACAAAAACAACAATAACCAGAAGAAGGGAGGAGATAATAAAGATTAGAGCATTCATTCATAAATTAAATAGAATCTAAAAAAACAATAAATCAATGAAACCAGGAGCTGGTTCTTTAAAAAGATCAATTAAACTGGTAAATGTTTTGCCAGAGTCATCATTAGAGAGAAAGGGGGCAAAAGGGAAGGGAAGACTAAAAAAAAAACAAAAACCCAGAAATAAAACAAGAGAAATAACAACCAACACCACAGATATACAAATGACTGTAAAAAACTACTACAGAAAATCATATGTCAACTAACTGAACAAGCCAGAAGAAATGGATAGATTCTTAGAAACATATAATCTCCCAAAACTGAATCAGGAAGAGACAGAAAATTTGAGACCAGTTCCAAGCAATGAAATTGACTCAGTACTCAAAAAACTCCCAACAAAACAAAAGTCTAGGACCAGATGCGGTCAGAGGTTAATTCTACCAAACATTTAAAGAAGAATTACTACCTATTCTTCTCAAACTATTACAAAAAATAGAAGAGGAAGGAAAGCTTCCAAATTCATTCAATTAGGCAAGAATTACCCTGAAACCAAAACCAAATAAAAACAAACAAACAAAAAAAGAATTACAGGCTACTATCTCTGATGAACACACAAAATATTACCAAACTGAATCCAACAATACATTAAAAAAAGCATTCACAATGATCAAGCAGGTTTTATTACTGGGTTAGAAAGGGTGGTTCAATATTAAAAAATCAATCACTGTAATACATCACATCAACAAGAGAAAGCATAAAAATATAGGGAAAAAAACATTTGGCAAAGTAAAACATTTGTTCATGATAAAAACCCTCAACAAAATAGGTTTAGAATAAACATATCTCAACATAATAAAGGTCTTAAATTAATTACTCACAGGGGACATCATACTCAATGGTGAAAAACGGAGAGCTTTTTTGCCTAAGATCAGAAACAAGACTTTCACCACTTTTATTTAAGAGAGTACATGAAGTCTTAGCCACAACAATGAAACAAGTATAAGAAATAAAAGGCAACCAAATTCAAAAGGAAGAAATCATAAGGAAGAAGTAAAACTCTCAATATCTGCAGATGGCATGATACTATATACGGAAAACCCTAAGTACTTTAAAAAAAACTAGAACTGGTAAATGAGTTCACTAAGGCTACAAAATCAATATAGAGAAACTTATTACATTTCTATACCCTAATAAGCAACAGAAAGAGAAATTAAGAAAGAAATCCCATTTACAATAGTATAAAAATAATAAAATAACTAGGAACAAATTTACTCAAACAGGTGAAAGACCTGTTCTCTGAAAATTATAAAACATTAATGAAAGAAATTTAAGATGACACAAACAAATGGAAAGATATTCCATGCTCATAGACCAGGAGAACAAACATTATTAAAATGTTCATACTACCAAATTATACAGATTTAATATAATCCCTATCATAATACAAACAGTATTTTTCACAGAACTAGAACAAATAATCCTAAAATTGATATAGAACCACAAATGACCCATCACTAGGTAAAGCAATTTGAAAAATAAGAATGAAGCTGGAGCTATCACAATCCCAGATTTCAAGATACATTACCAAGCTGTAGTAATCAAAATAGTATGGTACTGACACCCACAAACACAAAGGCACATAAATCAATGAGAGAGAACAGAGAGCTCAGAAATAAACTTATGATTATATGGTCAATAAATCTATTTAAAAAAGGAGGTAAGAATACGCAATGGGGAAATAAGTGTCTTGAACAAATGGTGTTGAGAAAAATGTACAGCTACATGTGAAAGGATGAAACTGAGTCACTTTCTTACACCATACACAAAAATGAAATCAATGGGTTAAAAAGCTAAATATAAGACCTTGTACCATAAATATCCTAGAAGAGTATACAGGCAGTAATTTCTTTAACATCAGCTACAGCAACATTATTCTAGTATGTCTCCTGAGGCAAGAGAAACAAAAGCAAAAATAAACTGTTGGGACTAAATCAAAATAAAAAGCCTGTGTATAGCAAGGGAAACAATCAACAAAAAGACAATCCTCTAAATGGGAGAAGATATTTTCAAATGATATATCCAATAAGGTGTTAGTATCCAAAATATGGAAAGAATTTATACAACTCAATACCAAAAAAAAAAAAACCCACAATAACAAAAACCCCCAAATATCCAATTAAAAATAGGCAGAAGACATTAACAAACATTTCTTCAAAGAAGACATACAGATGGCTAACAGACACATAAAATATAAAACAAAACTCAACATCACTACTCATCAGGGAAATGCAAATAAAATCCATAATGAGTTATCATCTCACACCTGTCAGAATGGCTAAAGTCTAAACCATAAGAAACAGTTGCTGGTGGGGCCTGGAGAAAATTGAAACCCTCATGCACTGCTGGGAGGAATGCAAACTGATGCTGGCACTTTGGAAAACAGTATGGAAATTCCTCTAAAGATTAAAAATAGAATTACTACATGATCCAGTAATAATTCTACTGGGTACTGACCCCAAAATACAAAAACATTAATTTGGAAAGAAATATGCACCCTTATGTTCACTACAGGATCACTGACAATAGCCAAAATATGGAAACAACCCAAGTGTCTATCAACAGGAGAATAAATAAGTGGTAATTATACAATGGAACATTATTCAGCCATAAAAAGAATGAAATCTTGCCACTGGCAACAACATGAATGGATACTGAGATTAGAAATCTAAGTGATGTAAGTCGGTCAGAAAAAGAAAACCGCCATATAATTTCACTCGTATGTGCAATTTAAGTAACAAAGAGAAGAGTGTGGGTTATGGGGGGAGATGGGCCAAGATGGTGAAACAGCATGGAAGTTTCTTTTGTGTGTGTCTCTCCTTCCTGAAATACAACCAGATAAACACTAAACCATCCTGCACACCTAGAAAACTTATTTGAGGATTAACACAACAATCTGCACAACCTGAAACAGAGAACTCAGCATAAAGTGGAAAAACTTACTTTTACTTTCCATTTCTATTAAAAATATTTTAATTTTTTTCTACTATACTTTTTACTTTTTTTAAAGTTTTCAAATTCTATTTTACTTCCATCATTTCCTTTTATTCTATTTCATTGTATTTATTTTTTCAAATTTTCAAACATTTTCCTTTTTTCCTTTACTTTTTTTTTTCTTACCTTTCCTTTTTTTCTCTAATCTATCAAACTCCTTTCAACTACCAGATCAAAACACAGCCAGGATCTAGCATCCTTAATTGATTTTTTGTGTGTTGTTTTTAATTTTTTTAATTTTAATTTTTTTACCTTAATAACTCCTCTTCTTCCTTCAAAATGAAGGAATTCACACCTAAAGAAAGAACAGGAAGAAATGACAGCCAGGAACTTAATCAACACAGATACAAGCAAAATGCCTAAACTAGAGTTTAGAATCACAATAATAAGAATACTAGCTGGGGTTGAAAACAGATTAAAATCCCTTTCTGCAGATATAAAAGCTAGCCAGGATGAAATAAAAAAATGGTGTAACTGAGCTGCAATCTTGAATGGATGCCACAATGGCAAGGATGGATGAGGCAGAGCAACAAATCAGCAATATAGAGGACAAACTTATGGAGAACAATGAAGAAAGGAACAGTATCAGAATCATAGGGGTCCCAGAAGATGAAGAGAGAGAAAAAGGGGTAGAAGGGTTATGTGAGCAAATCATAGCAGAAAACTTTCCTAACCTGGGGAAAGACACAGGTATCAACATCCATGAAGCATAGAGGACTCTCATTAGATTCAACAAAAATGGACCATCAACAAGGCATATCATAGTCAAATTCATGAAATACTTAGCCCAGGAAAGAATCATGAAAGCAGCAAGGGAAAAAAAAGTCCTTAACCTACAAGGGAAGACAGCTCAGGTTTGTAGCAGATCTATCCACAGAAACTTGTCATGGAAGAAAGGAATGGCAAGATATATTCAATGTACTGAATCAGAAAAATATGCAGCCATGAATTCTTTATCCAGCAAGGCTGTCATTCAAAATAGAAGGTGAGACAAAAAGTTTTCCAGACAAACGAAAATTAAAGGAGTTCGTGACAACTAAACCAGCCCTCTAAGAAATTTTAAGGGGGATTCTCTGTGGGGATAAAAGATGAAACAAAAAAAAAAAAGACAAAAACCAACAAAAACTAGGAAGGACCAGAGAACACCAACAGAAACCCCAACTCTTCAGGCAACATAATGGCAATAAATTCAAAATGGTATGAATTTATTGAGTCCATAAATGTCAATGGACTCAATGCTCCAATCAAAAGACCGAGGGTAACAGAATGGATAAGAAAACAAGATCCATCTATATGCTGTTTACAAGAGACCCACTTTAGACCTAAAGACACATTCAGATTGAAAGTAAGTGGATGGAAAACCATCTATCATGCTAATGGTAGACAACAGAAAGCCAGAGTAGCCATACTTACATCAGACAATCTAGACCTTAAAATAAAGGCTGTAACAAGAGATGAAGAAGGGCATTATATTTTAATTAAGGGGTCTATCCACCAACAAGACCTAACAATTACAAACAGTTATGCTCCAAATGTGAAAGTACCCAAGTATATAAACCAATTAATCACAAACATAAACTCATTGATAATATGGGTACTTCAACATCCCACTTATAGCAATGGACAGATCATCTAAACTGAAAATCAACAAGGTAACAATGGTTTTGAATGACACACTGGACCAGATAGACTAAACATATATTCAGAACATTTCATCCTAAATCAGCAAAATATACATTCTTCTCCAGGGCACAAAGAACATGCTACAGAACAGATCACACACTGGGACACAGATCAGCCCTTAACACATACAAAAAGATCGAGATCATATCATGCATATTTTCAGACCACAACGCTATGAAACTTGAAATCAACCACAAAAAAAAAAAAATGTGGAAATTTAACAAATACTTGGAGACTAAAGACCATCCTACTAAAGAATAAGTGAGCTAACCAAGAAATTAAGGAGGAAATTAAAATGTACACAGAAGCCAATGAAAATGATAACACCACAGCCCAAAGCCTCTAGGATGCAGCAAAGGTGATCATAAGAGGAAAGTATATAGCAATCCAGGCATTCCTAAAGAAAGAAGAAAGGTCACACATCCACAACCTAACCTTACACCTTAAAGAGCTGGAAAAAGAACAGCAAAGAAAACCCAAAACCAGCAGAAGACAGGCATTAATAAAGATTAGAGCAGAAATTAATGCTGTCGAAACAAAACAAACAAAAAAAAAAGTTGAACAGATGAATGAAACAAGAAGCTGGTCCTTTGAAAGAATTAACAGATTGATAAACCACTAGCCAGTTTGATCAAAAAGAAAAAGGAAAGGACCCAAATAAATAAAATCAAGAATGAAAGAGGAGAGATCACAACCAACACAGCAGAAATAAAAATAATAAGAGAATATTATGAGCAATTAAATGCCAATTAAATTGGCAATCTGGAAGAAATGGACATATTCCTAGGAATATATACACTACCAAAACTAAAACAGGAAGAAATAGAAAATTTGAACAGACCCATAATCAGTAAGGAAATCAAGTTAGTAATAAAAAATCTCCCAAAAAACAAGAGTCCAGGGCCAGATGGCTTTCCAGGGGGAATTCTACCAAACGTTTATTTATGTATTTATTTTTAAATGTTATTATTTATTTTTGAGACAGATAGAGACAGAGCATGAGCAAGGGAGGGGCAGAGAGAGAGGGAGACAAAGAATCCAAAGCAGGCACCAGGCTCTGAGCTGTCACCACAGAGCCTGACGCAGTGCTCGAACTCACAGACTGCAAGATCATCACCTGAGCCGAAGTTGGACGCTCAAGTGATTGAGCCACCCAGGTGTCCCACTACCAAACATTTAAAGAAGAGTTAACACCTATTCACTAAGCTGTTCCAAAAAACAGAAATGGAAGGAAAACTTCCAAAGTCTTTCTATGAAGCCAGCATTACCTTGATTCCAAAACCAGAGACCCCACTAAAAGGAGAGCTATAGACCAATTTCCCTGATGAACATGGATGCAAAAATCCTCAACATGATATTAGCCAACCGGATCCAACAATACATTAAAAGAATTATTCACCATGACCAAGTGGAATTTATATCTGGGATGCAGGGCTGGTTCTCTATCTGCAAAAAAATTAATATGATTCATCACATCAATTAAAGAAAGGACAAGAACTACCTGATCCTCTCAACAGATGCAGAGAAAGCACTTGACAAAATACATCATCCTTTCTTGATAAAAACCCTCAAGAAAGTAGGGATAGAAAGATCATACCTCAAGATCATAAAAACCATATATGAAAGACCCACCACTAATATCATTCTAAAAAATCAGAGCTTTCCCCCTAAGGTCAGGAACAATACAGGGATGTCCACTCTTGCCACTGTTATTCAACACAGTATTGGAAGTCTTAGCTTCGACAATCAGACAACACAAAGGAATAAAAGGCATCCAAATCAGCCAGAAGGAGGTCAAACTTTCACTCTTTGCAGATGATGTGATACTCCATATGGAAAATTCAAAAAGATCCCACCAAAAAACTGCTAGAACTGATCCATAAATTCAGCTACGTCGCAGGATATAAAATCAATGCACAGAAATTGGTTGCATTCCTATACATGAATAATGAAGAAACATAGAAATCAAGGAATCGATCCCATTTACAGTTGCACCAAAACCCATAAAATACCTAGGAATAAATCTAACGAAAGAGTTGAAAAATCTAGACACTGAAAACTATAGAAAGCTTATGAAGGAAAATGAAGATGACACAAAAAAATGGAAAAATATTCCATGCTCCTGGATAGGAAGAATATTGTTAAAATGTCCATACAACCCAAAGCAATCTACATATTCAATGCAATCCCTATCAAAATAACACCAGCATTCTTCACAGAGGTAAAACAAACAACTCTAAAATTTTTATGGAACCAGAAAAGATCCCGAATAGCCAAAGCAATCTTGAAAAAGAAAACCAAAGCTGGAGGCATCACAATCCTGGACTTCAAGATGTATTCCAAAGCTGTAATCATCAAGAAAATATGGTACTGGCACAAAAACAGACACTCTGATCAATGGAACAGAATAGAGAACCCAGAAATGGGCCCATAAACATAAGTCCAACTCATCTTTGACAAAGCAGGAAAGAATATCCATTCAAATAAAGCCAGTCTCTTCAGCAAATGGTCTTGGGAAAACTGGTCTGTGACAAGCAGAAGAATGAACCTGGACCACTTTCTAACACCATACACAAAAATAAACTCAAAATGGAAGAATGATCTAAACATAAGACAGGAAGCCATCTAATTCCTAGAGAAGAAAGCAGGCAAACATCTCTTTGTTCTCAGCCGCAGCAACTTCTTACTCAACACATCTCCAGAGGGAAGGGAAACCAAAGCAAAAATGAACTATTGGGACGTCATCAAAATAAAAAGCTTCTGCACAGCAAAGGAAAACCTCAGAAAAACTAAAAGGCAACTAATGGAGAAGATATTTGCAAACAACTTATCAGATAAAGGGTTAGTATCCAAAATCTGTAGAGAACTTATCAAACTCAATACAGTGAAGAAATGGACAAAAGACATAGATAGGCACTTCTCCAAAGAAGATATTCAGATGGCCAACTGACACATGGAAAAATGCGCTACATCACTCATCATCGGGGAAATACAAATCAAAACCATAATGAGATACCACCTCACACCTGTCAGAATGGCTAACATTAACAACTCAGGCAACAACAGATGTTAGCAAGGATGTGGAGAAAGAGGATCTCTTTGGCACTGCTGGTGGGAATGCAAACTGGTGTAGCCTCTCTGGAAAACAGTATGGAGGTTCCTCAAAAAATTAAAAATAGAACTACCCTATGACCCAGCAATTTCACTACTAGGAATTTACCCAAGGGATACAGGAGTGCTGTTTAGAAGGGACACGTGCACCCCAAAGTTTATAGCAGTACTACCAACAACAGCCAAAGTATGGAAAGAGCCCAAATGTCCATCGATGGATGAATGGATAAAGAAGATGTGGTATATATATACAATGGAGTATTACTCGGCAACCAAAAAGAATGAAATCTTGCCATTTACAACTACGTGGATGGAACTAGAGGGTATTATGCTAAGGGAAATTAGTCATATTAGATATTTGAAAGACAAAGATCATATGACTTCACTCATATGAGGACTTTAAAATACCAAATAGATGAACATAAGGGAAGGGAAGCAGAAATAGTATAGAAGCAGGAAAGGGGACAAAACATAAGAGACTCTTAAATATAGAGAACAAACAGAGGGTTACTGGAGGGGTTGTGGCAGGGGGGATGGGCTAAATGGGTAAGGGGCTTAAGGAATCTATTGCTGAAGTCACCGTAGCATCATATGTTAACTAACTTGGGTGTAAATTATAAAAATTAAATTAAAAAAAAGAAAGAAAAAAAAGAAAAAAATCATACTCTTCAACACAGACAACTAATGGAAGTGGTAGGGGGATGGGTGAAATAGTTGAAGAGGAGGAAGAGAACACTTAAAGTGATGAGTACTAATGCAAAGAATTGTTGAATCACTATATTATACACCTAAAACTAATATAACACTGTACATTAATTATATTAGAATGTAGAAAAATCAAGTAAATTTTTTTAAAAAAGGTTATTTCTTTGCTGAACTATGTAGGAGTCCAGGTATAATGATTTTAAAGACAATACATGTGTACATATTGATGTATTTATTTTTTTTTTAATTTTTTTTTCAACATTTATTTATCTTTGGGACAGAGAGAGACAGAGCATGAACGGGGGAGGGGCAGAGAGAGAGGGAGACACAGAATTGGAAACAGGCTCCAGGCTCTGAGCCATCAGCCCAGAGCCCGACGCGGGGCTCGAACTCACGGAGCGCGAGATCGTGACCTGGCTGAAGTCGGACGCTTAACCGACTGCGCCACCCAGGCGCCCCAATATTGATGTATTTAAACATTAATTTACTAGTAAATATTTACAGCTAACTTCTTTTTTTTTTAACGTTTATTTATTTTTGGGACAGAGAGAGACAGAGCATGAACGGGGGAGGGGCAGAGAGAGAGGGAGACACAGAATCTGAAACAGGCTCCAGGCTCTGAGCCATCAGCCCAGAGCCCGATGCGGGGCTCGAACTCACGGACCGCGAGATCGTGACCTGGCTGAAGTGGGACGCTTAACCGACTGCGCCACCCAGGCGCCCCTACAGCTAACTTCTTAATATCTAGCATTATTTCAGGCACCAGGAATATAACAGTAAACAAACTGAACTAACTCCCTGACTACATGCAGCTTTCATTTTAATGAGGAGAAACAAGCAGTAAAAATAGATTTAAAATTATATTACATTTTAAAAGGTGATTATGATGATGGAGAAAAACAGGTGAATGGTAAGCCTTTTGACGGGCTTAGAATAAAATGAAGTGGCCTAGACAAATGACTTCTGAGCAGAGACTTGAAAGAACTTAAAAGAATTGAAACAGTAAGTCATGCACATAATTGGGGGTGGGGTGTGGGGGAGGCAGTGTTCCAGGCAGTGAAAGGAGCAAGTGTGAGGCCACAAAGCAAAAATGTTCTAGGCAAGTTCTTGAAAAGTAAGGAGGCTACGATGTCTGGAGCAGAATGAAAGATGAGAGAACATTAGAAAATGAGGTCAGAGAGACAATGGGAAGCCACAAAGACGGTAACATGTGGTTAGATTTTGGACATTTTTAACAGTAGAGCTGATATGGTTAAAAGAAAGAGAGGAATCCAAGATTTTTGGCCTATATGCCAAAAGATGGACTTGGCATTAATTGATATGGAAAAAAACTACATGTGGACTAGATTTGAGGAGAGGATTTTCTGGTAAATTGAATGCAGGAAGTGGTGAACTAGCAAAGAATATCAGCAAAGAAACTCAGTGGATGCATGCGAAACTAAAGCATATCTACAAAAGATACAGGTGTGGTGTTCCAAAGGGACACATGCACCCCAATGTTTACAGGAGTGCTATCAACAACAGCCAAATTATGGGGTGAGCCCAAATGTCCATCAACAGAGGAATGGATAAAGAAGATGTGGTTTGTGTGTACTGCACTACATATATAAATTATACATAAATTATTGCAATACACACACACACACACACACACACACACACAATGGAGTATTGCTTGGCAATCAAAAGGAATGGAATCTTGCCAGTTGCAACAATGTGGATGGAACTAGAACGTATTCTGCTAAGTGAAATTAGTCAGAGAAAGACAAATATCTTATGACTTCACTCATGTGTGGAACTTAAGATACAAAACAGATGAACATAAGGGAAGGGAAGCAAAAATAATATAAAAACAGGGAGAGGAACAAGACATTACAGACTCTTAAATATACAGAACTGAGTGTCGCTGGAGGGGTTGTGGGTGGCGGAATGGGCTAAATGGGTAAGCAGCATTCAGGAAGACATTTGTTGGGATGAGCACTGGATGTTATATGTAGGGGATGAATCACTGGTTTCTACTCCTGAAATTACTGCACTATAGGCTAACTTGGACATAAATTTTAAAAAATAAAGACATTTTAAAAAAGGAAACATCACAAAAAATAAAGAGGATCTAAATCTATAGTGAATATGATTACATTCGCTGGTTATCATAAAAATGTAAAGAATCATCATAGTATTCTCAAATTATTTATATTTATCATTGAACTATTCAACACACCAGAAGATTGCATAATTTACAACTATCTAATCTATATAAGCCAAACTTTGCTATTAATACATATTATAAAACACACACACATTCCCTTTCAGTCAGGGTAGAAGGCCACAGTATCTTAATATCAAATTGGATGCCTGTGGTGATTCAGAAGACGCTGGATGTACAGATGCTCCCTGTGTTTCTCAAACCATAGACTGGATAACTGAATAATTTGAAAGTAAGTATAAGATGTCTTATTTGACTCTGAGAGACTTAGTGTGCCTTTCCTTAGAATAAGGACAGTCTTCCATGTAACCATAAAATTATTATCATAACCAAGATACTTAACAGTAATACAGAAATACTATCCAATACACAATCTATGTTCAACTCAGTAGCCCCAAATTATTTACATATTTACTGCTTCAATCTAGGATGCAGTCATGTATCCCTCTTTACTTTTGGACTTTAATCTGAACAGCTCCTCTGCTGTTTATGGCTCTGAAATTTTGTAGAGCCCAGAAAAGTCATCTTGTAGAATGTCTTTGGATTTGCCTGGTTATTTACTAATAATTCTTCCCAAGCTTATAATAGGACAAGAGGACTATATAGCTAACATATATTTCCCAAAACATCCTATCAGGAGACATGATGCTAGTTTGTCTCATTAATGCCAATAGTAAATGGCAAAGACAGTACCTGTGAGTCTTTGTAATAACAGGAGTACTTTTCCCCTATTTAAAACATTTATGGATGGATTGGCACTTTCATGAATGTGTGAATATTTTCATCCAACAATTGTTCATCCAATGCTCTTAGCAAACACCTAATTATCTGAGTCATATTTTAAATTGGTAGTTGCACAAACGTGATTTGCTAATTCCGTCATTCAGTCTGGATTTATTAACTGGCATTTTCTCATTTCTCTTTGATTCTATCATTGTAGACGTCTGTGTTATAGTCCATTAATATCATAATATTGCTATTCTTTTTTCATGTTCCATCTGTCAGAAAGTTGAGTATTGGAGTCCCTTCTAACTGGTTCTTGTTCTCTTGACATCTCTGTGTCAACTGCAAATTGTATCTCCAAGATTTATCTTGACATGGAACAAGGTATTCTCCAATGGGCCCAGAATCCTTGGAAAGGATGGATTTTGCTTAGAAATCAAGATCTAGACTTCTTTATTACATCTTTTAGACTGAGTAATCAAGACTAAGATTAATGCTCCATGATGCCATCACAGTAGGGCTCTGTGAATAAGGCTCAGAAATTAAAGTTAAGAGGGGCACCTGACGGCTCAGGTCACAATCTCATGGTTCGTGGGTTCAAGCCCCACGTCAGGCTCTGTACTGATGCTCAGAGACTGGAGCCTCCTTCAGATTCCGTGTCTCCCTCCCTCTCTGCTCCTCCCCCATTTATGCTGTGTCTCATAAATAAATGAATGTTAAAAAATAAATTGAATTTAAGAAATTATAGGTTCATATTCGCATCACAATGTCAAATCATGCATAAATTTCTTCCTCATTCTCCACCTTTGAGTCTTCTTTCTCCTGTAGCAAAATATCACTAGATTCACTTATTTACTCTGTCTTAAAGCACACACAGAATAGTTTCAAAAGCTCATGGGTTATTTAGAAAAGTGTTATTTAACTCCTGAATATTTGATGATTTTTTTTTTCATATATCATTTTGTTACCTTAAGGATCACAACGTTAAGCTGCCTCTTGTCCAGTTTCTAAAAATGGTTGTTTCATCGTTTCCTATAAGCAGAAGTTGTTTTTGTTTGTTTGTTTGTTTGTTTGTTTTTGTTTTTTTTAGTATTTATCTATTTTGATAGAGTGCACAGGAGTGGTAAGGGCAGAGAGAGGAAGAGACAGCATGAGTGGGGTAGGGGTAGCGACAGAGGGAGAAGAAATTCCAAGCAGATTCCACATTGTTAGCACAGAGCCCACCTGGGGCTCAAACCCACATACCATGAGATCATGATCTGAGCTGAAATCGAGAACTAGACACTTAACCAGTTGAGCCACCCAGGCACCCTTCACAAGTATTCTTTTTACACTAGTATTTTAATTAAATGTTTTACAGATTTTGTGAATATGTAAAAATCTATATATTTCAAAATTCAAAAGCACATAAAATATAAACTCATGTAAGAATCACTGTGATCCCTATTCCATCTCTTTCCTAATTTTCTCCTATAGGTTACCTTTCTCATTAGTATTTGGTTTCTCATTACTTCCTGTTTTTTTACAAATATCAGCAAATAATGCATTAAAATTTTTCTTTTTTTCTACATGAATTTCACAAACTTTATAAAATGTTTCTACTTATTACGTTTATCAATTCATGGAGATACTTTCCATTTCATCTATCTTTACATTTGCATAATATTTCATTGCTGGTATATAACACAGTTTATTCAACCATTGCCTTTAATATTTTGCTCACACAAATAATGTTTCATATGTTGTTTTGTGTTTGTGGAGAAGTATCTTCAAATAAATTTCTAGAAGTGTGTTTTCTGGGTCAAAGGTAAATGCAGAACTAGTTTTGTTTTATTTTACCAAACTTCTTTCTAAAGAAGTTGTATTACTTCGTAGTCCTACCACGGAAGTATGGCAGTGCCTATGTACTCAAAGTAATTTAAGGCTTTTTCTACATATTTTATGGTAATATAATTTATTATAAATCTTATTATATAATGTTTATATATTTTTGAGAGAGAGAGAGAGCGCACACACAAGTGGGGGAGGGACAAAGAGAGGGAGAGAGAGAATCTGAAGCAGGTTCCACGCTGTCAGAGCAGAGCCCAACATGGGGCTTGAACTCATGAATTGTGAGATCATAACCTGAGCTGAAATCAAGAGTTGATGCTTAAGAGAGTGAGCCACCCTGGTGCCCCTAATATATAGCACATTTAACAGGACAAGCAAGCAATATATAGCACATTTAACAGGACAAGCAAGTAATATATAGCACATTTAACAGCACAAGCAACCTGAAAAATCATGAAAAAGAAATCATGAAGCAGAGCACTAATAAGTATAAAAACGTATATGCTGTGTATCATTTATTTTTTTTTAATTTTTTTTTTCAATGTTTTTACTTATTTTTTTTGGGACAGAGAGAGACAGAGCATGAACGGGGGAGGGACAGAGAGAGAGGGAGACACAGAATCGGAAACAGGCTCCAGGCTCCGAGCCATCAGCTCAGAGCCTGACGCGGGGCTCGAACTCACGGACCGCGAGATCGTGACCTGGCTGAAGTCGGACGCTTAACCGACTGCGCCACCCAGGCGCCCCTGCTGTGTATCATTTAAAAAGTTTGGTTTTGTCAAATGAATAGACAAAAAGATCTGTATGTAAGAAGTGACCCTTAAAGAGGAACATGTATATACCCTGCTCTAAACAACACTACTCCTTCGAGTACACCAAAGCTAAATTCTTCTACATGTGTACAAGAATGTACACAGCAATGTTATGTGAAATAGCCAAAATTGAGAAACATACAAAACATGCATTATAATAAAAAATGTTTGAAAATTTATACAATTTTATGCAGCATGGAAAATGAACGAGCATACATTCATACATGGAATAACACGGATAAGTCTTGTGAATAATTCAAACAATGTTGAATGAAAAAATCTAAACTCAGAAGACTATGATGGCATGGTAACACATTTATAAAACAGAAAATAAGGAAAGTAAAATTGTGTATGTTTTACGTTGTGTAGTGTTTCATGAACTTGTTTTTACCATTGCTGGGAAATAGTTCAGACAAAATCTGTAACAGTGGTAACCTTACTGAGACGCAAGGCATTCTTAATACACCAATAGTTTTATTGTTATAGATCATGAATGAGTTATTGAATTCCCTGGTGGTTTTTCCATTAGGTTTATGATGATTCATAGTTTTTACATAGACCAATGTGATGGGCACTGCTAGTGTTTTGCTCATCTCTCTCCAGATACTATTCCCTGTTTCTTTATGTTTCTTTCAGGCTTTTCTACCTTATTGATTATAAAGGCTCTTAACTATATTGCCTTCAGATGATTACCATTAGCCTAATAGAATCACTTTAAGTCTTTGCACACAGAACCAGCAGTACCTGCAAGTTCAGTTCCCCCTGGGGTGGCCCTTACCTAATGAAAATAAATCAATGAAAAGAGAAATATTTCTGTTGGACATTTCTTCCCCATCTCCTTGCTAGCTCTCTCTCCTATCCTTGCCCTCCAATACTGGAATAGATTAGGTTCTCAGTCTTTGGCCTTCTTCCCTTTGTTATCAATATTTAGTACTTCTATGAATACATACTCCCTCATGGTTATGTGATCATGCTTCTTAAAATTATATCTTTTGCTTAAAATTCTGTATCACACTTCAGTCTTGTATATCAGACTGTCTCATTAGCATCTCCCCTTGGATGGAGATGTTGATTCAACAAATCTCACAGTGAGAGCCTAATATTCCTCATAAACTTATTTTTGTTATAATGTTCCTATTTCAGTATATTCTTCCAACTTCTCAGGCCAAACCATCAGGAAGTTTTGGCATTTCTCCTGCAGCAAAGGGTTAACTCACTCAATCAGACTTGTTCAAATCTTACACATTCCAAAGAAATATTTGTCTTCAGGACTAAGGCTATTTTTGTACGTTTGAGACCTTGGGCCATTTCTGTACCAGTGTGATCATATAAGTCTGTCCTAACAATGTGATTTATGGTGTATTAGTTGGAGTTCTGCAGAGAGACAGGATCAATAAGATATATAAAGATACACAAGAGGAGACTTATTATAGGAATTTACTCTCATGGTAAGGAGGCTAAGAAGTCCAATGATCTGCCATCTGCAAGCCAGAGAACCCAGAAAGCCAGTGCTGTAATTCAAAACAAGTCCAAGGGCCTGAGACCCAAGAGACGGATGGTGTAAATTCCAGTCTGAGACCAAAAACCTGAGAACCAGCAACACTGATGTCTGAAGGCAGAATATGAATGCTTCCGCTCGAGCAGAAAAAGCAAATTTTCTTTCTCCCCCCTTTTTGTTCCATTCAGGCCCTCAGCAGATTAGATGATGCCCACTGGCATTGGTGAAGCTAACGTTCTTTACAAATGCTAACCTTATCCAGAGGCACCCTCAAAGACACATCCAGGAACGTTTACTAGGGATTATAAAAACCACTCGTCTCAAATTGATGTATTGGGTACATGGAATCTCAATCAAAATAAAGACCAAGAATAACATAAGATAATCTTGAAGAAGAGTGGAAGACACTGTGTAATAAAATTGTCAGAAAGCTACAGAAGGATATGGATAGAGAAATAGACCAATGAAAAAGATCATCAACAAAGAGACTCACATGTCTGTGGATATAGCTGAAGAGAAATGCTTGCCAATTGAAAAAATGCTAATTGGATATGTGTAGGGATAAAATGTATTTTCACCTACACATCACACTATACACAGAAATCAGTTCCAGATGGATTCTAATCTAAATGAGAGAAATAAAACAATGGATCTTCTACAAGGCATCACAGGAGAAAATCTTCTTGATTTAAGGTAAGCAATGTTATCTTAAACAAGAACAATATTAATAATTGGGAAAGAATTAAAATCAGCAATGCCAGTCCATAAAAAAAAAAACAAAACAAAAACAAAAACAAAAAACAAAAAAAAAACAAAAAAACCCCAAAAAAACCAACTATCATATATGGAGTGAAAAGGCAAACTTAACAGAAAAAAAACAGGCCAGGGACTTGAACGGAGGATATTGAAATGGATAATAAATAGAGAGTTTGGAGAGGAGCTAGTGATGGGAATATCTATGGAAAAGCATTGCAGGTAGAGGGAATTTCAAGTCCACAGTCCTTAAACACTTGAATACCTGATATATTCAACCAACAACAAAGCTGTTGTGCTTTGTTCTCTCTCAGCCCCTTCCATAGTAACATAATTGGCCCCTAAAGAGATAAGACCTGTCCTGTTCACTGATGTGACCCCAGTAGTTAGACTTATACCTGGCGTATAATATAAAAGCTCACTAAACATACATAGAATGAATGAAGGAATAAATGAATAAAAGAGACACATCCAGTTTCCCTGTTTTTTCATTAGGACATCTCTTATTTTATTAGTGGTATAAATCTTTATTATGGCTCACATAATTTAAGCATGACAGCTTCTGACCAGGATTCTATTTCTTAAAGCGTTTTTTGGTGGAGCATTAGTTTTACAAATGCTCATAAAAAAAAAATAGGTCTCGCAATTGTATATGGAAACTCTGCTTACCATATCTCCTACTTGAAAAAATTGCACTGTACTTTAGCATATTAAAATAGTTTTAAAAGCACATAAAAATATATAAAAGCATAAGAAAATGTAAAATACCAAAGCTGCAGACTGAGAAGTTCTATGATTTAAAAATATTCCCATTATAGCTTTTTCAGGTATTTCCCAGATTGATTTGATCCTGAAACCCTTTTTTTTTTTTTTTAATTTTTTTTAACGTTTATTTATTTTTTTGGGACAGAGAGAGACACAGCATGAACGGGGGAGGGGCAGAGAGAGAGGGAGACACAGAATCAGAAACAGGCTCCAGGCTCTGAGCCATCAGCCCAGAGCCCGACGCACGCCTCGAACTCACGGACCGCGAGATCGTGACCTGGCTGAAGTCGGACGCTTAACCGACTGCACCACCCAGGCGCCCCGATCCCGAAACCCTTTTAACTTTGTGTCTATTAACATTTTAGGAAAGTCAGTGTTCCACTACATACATGGGGAAATCAGAAAAACAAAACAAAACAAAACAAAAAAACACCGATAAACAAGTCTTGCTTTTACTAGTTGGGCTGAGTGAGTGCAGAATGAAGGTCAAAGACACAGTAAGAAGTAGCTTATAATGTGATAAGGAATCCAGAGAACCCCTCTTCTTGTCCTTTTCCTTTGGCAAGGTTTTAGGTAAGAGCCACATCTTAAAGGGGGGAAATGGGTTAATGCAGCAAAGAATGAAAAAATAAATAAAATGAAACATAGTGTCAAGATTCCCAAAGAACCAGTTCTAAAACTCCTGTGGCTTTCAAAGACCATAAAAGAGTCTAAATTCAAAATGAAAGTGAATTGAGGCACGTTCCATTGGGACGACACCAAGTGCTGAGTATCATCTCCTGCAGTCCTTGCCTAACACAGAGAGAAGGCAGATTTTCTTTATAGCTGTAATAAAACATAAAAGGAAGGATGAAAAGAAGTGGAGAATCACTAGCGATTATCCTCATAGCTGAGTATTTGTTGTGTGGCGGAAAGGGCATTTGGTGGTCTGATAAATGACTCTTACATTTCCCCTTTTCTCATAATGTGACTTTGAAATTGCTCCCACATTTCACAAGTGTTCCCCATATATTTTCAAGTCCAATATTGCCTTTTCTGAGATGTGACTCTGGTTATATTCAGGATCCATGCTTTCCTAGAAGATTAAGCATTCTTAATAGCACGTTTTGCTACCAGAAGAAAAAAAAAATCTCTTTTTTACTCAGCATTACACAAACAAGTCATATCTAATTCTCAGAAGTAAAAGTGCCATAAAAGATATATACATATACATTCTTTCAGCTAAATTGGTACCATAAAGCTGTATTGCAAATATGAGTAATGTTTTTTTCTGCAGTGATGTTTATAGCAATACAGTACAGTTCAGAGACATTTTGGTTTCTTCTACCTTTGGAGGATAAGGCATTAAAGGAAATTATTACTCTATATTATTGAAGATAAAATTGTTGGGTTATGGCATTTTTAATATGGTGAACCTAGGCCAAATGTTGAAGCTAGCATTTATTTTATTGCTTTCGACATCTCTTGTTTAAAGGCTCTCAGAAATGAAAAATTTCAGTGAAGGCCATATTGAAGTTTATTGATATAATCTCTATAAAGTAAAATCTCAATAAAAATTTATGTCACCTATTTAATGAGAAGACAGGAAATGGAATCATTCTTGGAGACATTTTTAAATGGCCAATCAGGTATAATTTAACTATCGTGTGGTTTTCTCTACACTAGTAGAGATTACAGGATGTGTTTTCAGGAGAAGTATTCACTTGACACCTTTTTATTCTACAGAGAACTAAACGGAAGTTATTATGACATTCCACGCTACACTGATTGTAGTAAAACAATTCAATACTGTAGTTAAAATGTTATCTGGGATCTATAAAAATATATTAATTCTCCCCCTATCTTCCTATGGTTCAATGGTTCTTAAAGATCTCTGCATATTAGAATACATATGTGATAAGGAAAATGTAGGTTATTAAAAGATCTATGGGGGAACTGCTGCTGTTATAAAATTTTGGAGAGGAATTATGTTGAATTGTATTAAAAGTTAAGTTTGGAGACAAAAACAATGAACTTTTGTTGTGGCTTTTCTCATAATTTGTATACCTAAATGTGTGAATAAAATAAACCTTTTTAAGTTCTTCATCAGTAAGTAAAAATTACACTCTGGTCACATGGATGTTATGCTAAAAGTTTTCACAAATGACTTGGGGAAAGTGTATGTATATATGTATGCATATTTTATATACTAAAATTTTAATTACATATTTATACAAAATATGTATTCAGCAAAGAAATGCTAATCAATAATATCTGTCCACTAAAATTTTAGGGAAAAAAACCCACATTCTACCACAGTTTACCTCCAATCAAATTTACTGTGTATTTATCTATCAAACAGGCAACTTATTTGTCCAGTAAGGAGAGATTCTCCCATGTACCTGAACAATGATTTCAGTGTCTCCTTAGGAACTATGACCTCTTCTTTCCATGTATGCTCTTTCAGGACAACCTTTTCCACTATTTTGACAAAACAGTAATGTCTCCAACATTTTGTAACTAAATATGTATCATGAAATACAAATACCACTTGTCTAAATTCACTGGACAACCCCCTCCCCTCCTTGGTTGTCCTATAAACATATCAAATCCAATTTCCTCCAACCAGCATTATTAAAGCCATCAGTGCTTGGCCCAGATATCAGAGAGTATTCACTGGTCAGACAGTTCATGAGTGAGGGAAAGTTATTGTGCCCTGTCTTCTAAGGGGAAGGTGGACCCTTCTGTGCCATCAACTGACTCATTAGAATATACTCATATCAGAAGCATTTGCCTCTAAAGTTATGTTACCAGATTAAGCAAACAGAACACAAGATTCCCAGTCAATCTTGGATTTTGGATCTGAACACACACGTGCGAACACACACAAGCATACAGACACTCCATACAGCACATCTCATATAGTATTTGCAACATATTTATAACAAAAATATTTATTATATGATATTAAGAATTACCTAGGCATCTTTTACTTTATCTTGCAATCCTGAATCTAAAGACAACTTGCACATATACTCTTGGGTTTATATCTAGATAAAGCAGAAATGAAGGCCGAAGATGTTTGTTTCTTAGTTTGGGCTATGCATAGTGTTACCTACATTTGAAACCTTTGTATAGATTTGTTGTACAATATATAACTAAATCTTTCCTAAGTTTTACTGATTAGTGCTTGCTGATAGTTTGGATAATGCTTACAGAATATTTTCCATCCTAAGATTATGTCTGATTATTCAGAGAGAAATTTTATTCCCCACCCCAAATATATTCCTCTTTCTAGCTCATCCAGAAACTGAGAAGTAGAGGGGTGCCTAGGTGGCTCAGTCAATTGAGCGTCCGACTTCGGCTCACGTCATAATATCACGGTTCGTGGGTTTGAGCCCCGTGTCGTGCTCTGTGCTGACAGCTCAGAGCCTGGAGCCTGCTTCTGATTCTATGTCTCCCTCTTTCTCTGTCCCTCCCCACTCATGCTCTGTCTCTCTCTCTCTCAAAAATAAGTAATAAACATTAAAAACAATTAAAAAAAGAAACTGAGAAGCAGAAGTATGTCCTGTACATTTACCAATCAACTTAACCCAATTACATTGGGCATGCTTATTTCATAAATAGGGACCAAATAACATTTTATTTATTTATTTATTTATTTTTTTCAACGTTTATTTATTTTTGGGACAGAGAGAGACAGAGCATGAACGGGGGAGGGGCAGAGAGAGAGGGAGACACAGAATCGGAAACAGGCTCCAGGCTCTGAGCCATCAGCCCAGAGCCCGACGCGGGGCTCGAACTCCCGGACCGCGAGATCGTGACCTGGCTGAAGTCGGACACTTAACCGACTGCGCCACCCAGGCACCCCTAAATAACATTTTAAAAAGTCTCAGTACTGACACTCAATTCTCTATACGTTAATTTTTTTAATGTTTATTTTTGAGAGAGAGAGAGAGAGAGAGAGAGAGAGAGAGCGAGCGAGCATGAATGGGGGAGGGTCAGAGAGGGAGGGAGACACCAAATCTGAAACAGGCTCCAGGCTCTGAGTCATCAGCACAGAGCCCTATGCGGAGCTCGAATTCACGAACTGCGATATCATGACTTGAGCCAAAGTCAGATGTTCAAGCGACTGAGCCACCCAGGCGCCCCTCTATACGTTACTTTAAATAAGAATTTAATATCCCTAAAATAAATTCAGCATCTATTTCCTTCTGGCTCTCCGTACACTATGAATTTGCTCCGATCTCTATACAATTTTTGGCAGGCTGCTCACTAGCTTCCACTTTAGTACAGCCTGCTTACTCCACTATTTAAATAAGTTCACCTGCCCCAATGACAAACACTTCTGTAAAAAGTTCCAAAGTTCTAGCCTCTAATACTCTCTTCATCTCTGAATGCTTACTGTACCTCTAGTATCATTCACCTGCATTCACATTTGAGTCTAATTCATCACTGATCCTTAGCTACTTTTGCTGTGGAATCTTACTTGCACAAATAGTTTATAAGATCATGCAGAGGAAAGCTAGCTTACCACTTATTATATGATACCACACACGGCACAATGCACTCCAATAAATTCTCGATGAATGAGTTACTGATTTACGTCTTGTAAACTTTTGACACAAAAAAAATTAGGAGTTACATTTTACTTTGAGATTATATTTACAAATGTGTAGCATGCATAAAATAAACAGTAATGTACATGAGCCACTGCTGTCCTTGTAACTATTTCTTGATTCTGTCACATTCCAATGAAGTGTAACAACTCTGACTTTAGAAAATTTTTGAAATGAAAAAAAGCATAAGAAAAAATAAAACACTCATAATTTTAGTCTTCCCCTGTAGTCCTTGTAAAGCAAGTGATCCCTTTCCTTTCTTCTCTGAACATGAAATATTAAAAACCAAAGTTTATGTAAAATTTGAATCTGTTTTTTTTCACATGGGATTATTGTGAGCATTTATTCCATTTTATTAAATTAGATGCATGGGGCTGAATAATTGTGTCGTGATCTTTAAAAGATAAATAGCTATTATATATAAGATTTTTGAGCATGTAGCCATGACTACAATTTGAATAATTCCTTATTAGAATTAGCAATACATGGTCAAAGTCATGCTTTATTTAATCTTTTGATGCAAATTTACAAACTTATTTCCAGAAGGTTTGTGGCAATTACATTCTCATTAGCAGTCCATTTTAACACACTCTGATAAATAACATTTTGTCCATTGTTTACCAATTTTACATGTCAAATAGCACATTATGTTCATTTAACTTGTGTTACTTTATTATATTTTAAAGTAAGTGCACATTTACATGTTTTACTTTTACTTCAAGAGGTGAGGTCTTTACAAGTTAATGATACATTTTGGTTGTCCTTAGTGTTGCAAACAGTTTTCACATTTGGCATTAGCCTTCAGAGCTTTGAAAGGAGTGATAAAGCATAATGGTTAAGAGTGTACTTCCTGTGTGCTATGATCGCTCACATATGTAAGTGGACTTCTTTGTGCCCATGTTTCTCCACATGTAAAAGGAGGGTGATAGTAATAACTATTTCATAAGGATTTTTAAGAATAAATTAGTACATGTATACAGCATCTTAGAATTAGTTTCCAATAAATATTATCTATAATTAGGTACAGAGATTTTTTAACAGCGTTCACTGAGATATAATTCACACAGTATATAATTCACTCAGAATGTTCAAAATTCAATGACTTTTAATATATTCACAAGGTTGTACAACCATTGCCACAATCAATTTAAGTCAGGATTAGAACTTAGAATATCTTCATCACTCCAAAAAGAAATCCTGCAATTCTTAGCCATAATTCCCCAACTCTACTCAGCCCTTGGAAACCACTAATTTACTTTTCATCCCTACAGATTTGCCTGTTACGGACATTTTATTTATATGGGACTATACAGTATCCAATCCTTTGTGTCCGGTTTCTATCACTTAGCATATGTTTTCAAGATTTATTTCTCGAATGTAATAGTCCTTGTTTTTTATGATTCAATAATATTCCATTATATCAATTTACTGCATTTTATTTAGTAATCGGTTGATGGACATTTGATTGTTTTCCACTTTTTGGTTACTACGAATGATGCTGCTATAAACATTAAAACAAGTTTTTATGTAAGCATGTTTTCATTTCACTTGGATGTATACTGAGTAGTTGAATTGCTAAGTCATATGGTAGCTATAAGTTTAATATTTCAGGAACCTCAAGAGCGCTTACCAGAGCCACTGCACCATTGTGTATTCATATCAGAAATGTTTGAGGGTTCCAGATTCTCTTCCTATTTGTCAGCATTACGTGTCATTTTGATTACAGCCATGTTAGTGGGTACAAAGTGTCATCTCATAGTTTTGCATTCCCATTGTGGATTATGATGTTGAACATCTTTTCATATGCCTTCTATTAAGTATCTTTAGAAAAGTATGGATTCATATCCTTTGCCCATGTTTTGGTTGGGCTACTTGCCTTTTTGTTAGTAAGAATTCTTTTTAGGAGTACCTGGGTGGCTCAGTCAGTGGAGCATCTGACTTGACTTTGGTTCAAGTCATGATCTCATGGTTCCTGGGTTCAAGCCCCGCGTCAGAATTGCTGCTGTCAGCACAGAGCCCACTTTGGATCCTCTTTCCCCCTCTCTCTGCCCCCTACCCTGCTCAAGCTCTCTCTCTCAAAAATAAATAAAACATTTAAAAAAATAATTATTTATATAATTTAGATTCAAATCCTTTCTCAAAGACACGATTTGCAAATAGCCTTCCATTCTGAAGGCTGTAAAAGTGCCATTCTTTGCAACATAAACATTTTTAACTTGGATAATATCTAATTTAGCTATTTTTATTTTTGCTCCCAGTGTTTTGGTGTCATAGCTAAGAAATCATGGCCTAATCCAAGGTCAAGAAGGTTTAAACTGTGTTTTATTGTAGAACTTTAATAGTATTAGCCCTTTACATTTAGGTTTTTGATTCATACAATTTTTGTATATGGTGTGAAATAGTGGACCAAATAAATTCTTTTATGTTTTAAATGTGTATTTGTTTTTGAGAGAGAGAGCAAGAGCAGGGGAGGGACAGAGAGACAGGGAGATAGAAAACCCCAAGCAGGATCTGCAATGTGAGTGCAGAGCCTGATGTGGGGCTTGAGAGATCATGACCTGAGCCAAAATCAAGAGTCGGACACCTAACCAACCAGGTGCCCCAGTACAAATACATTCTTTTGCGTGTGGATATCAGTTGTCTCTACACTATTGGTTAAAAAGACTATTCATTCTCCATTGAATGGTCCTGTCAGGCTTGTCAAAATTTAGTTGATTGTAAATGTGAACTTATTTCTGTACTCTCCATTTCTGTACTACTGATCTACATGTCAGCCCTTATGCAAGTGAAGCACTGATTAATGTAGCTTTGTAGTCATATTTGAAATGGGAAAGTAGGACTCCTTCAACTTACTGCTTCTTTTATAAACTTGTTTTGGCTGTTCTGGGTCCCTTGGTATTCCTCATGAAGTTTAGGAACAGCTCATCAATTTAGGCAAAGAACACAGTTGGATTTTGATGGGGTTTGTGGTGAAATTTTACATCGATTTTGGGAGTTCTACTGTAATATTAAATCTTCTGATCCATTAATTGGTGACATATTTCCATTACTTTTGATCTTTAATTTCTATCAACAAAGTTTTACAGATTTCAGAGTTGTCCAATATCATGTTGTCCAACACAAACTGCAGTGGTCTAGTACAATGTTGAAAAGAGTGTCAAGGGAAGATATCCTTGCCATGTTACTCACCTTAGGGAGAATGTTTTCGGTCTTTCTCCACCAAGCATGTTTGCTGTGAGTTTTTAGATGGACTTATTACATCAAACCATTCCTTTCTATTCTTAACTTTTTTTTTTTTTTTACCATGAAGGAATATGACATTTTGCAAGATTCTTTTTTCATGTCCAAAGAGATGTCATGTAATCTTTGTCCTTTTTTCTGATATATTACATTAAATGATTTTTGGATGTTAAGCCAACCTTGTATTTTATGGTATAAATCCTACTTGGTGATAGTTTATAATACTTTACAGGTGTTGGCAGATTCAGTTTGCTCATATTTTAGCCAGGATTCTGTGTTTAAATTTATACATTGCTCTGTATAAATATATACATTAAATTTACACATTGCTCTGTACTTTTATCTTCTTAAAGTCTTCACCTGGTTTTGATACCAGGATAATACTGGCCTCAGATAATAAGTTAGTATTTGTTTGCTCTTCTATTTTTTGTATGATTTATGAAGAATTGTATTAAGTCTTGTCAAATGTTTGATAGTATTCACCAATAAAGATATCTGGTCCTGGACATTTCTTTCTGGGCAGATTTTACCTACTAACTAAGGCTTTTTATTGTTATAGGCTGCTATGGAATGAACTGTATTCACCTTAAATTCCTGTGTTGAAGCCCTAACCACCAATGTGACTACGCTTGGAGAGAAGGATGATCAGGAAGTAAGTAAGGTTAAATGAAGTCTTCATGATGGGACCTCGATATAACAGTATGTGTCCTTTTAAGAAGAGGCACCAGGGAGCTCTCACTCTCTTTCTCTCCATGCATGACAAAGAGGTCATATAAGCACACCAGTGAGGTGGCTGCAACCTATAAGCCAGGAAGAAGTCTCATCAGAACTGACCGTACTAGCACGCTGATCTCAGACTCCCAGACTCCAAAGCTGTCAGAGAATAAATGTTTGTTGTTTAAGTCATCCAGCAGATGCTATTTTGTTATGGCAGCTCAAGCAGACTAACATAGAGACCTACTATGATTTTCCCTTTCTTCTTAATTCAGTTTCAATAGTTTGTCTTTTTATGAATTTATTCATTTAATAAAAGTCAATTAATTTGTATACATTTCATTGTATTCTTACAATCTTTTTAAAAAATATATATTTCTGTAGGGGCACCTGGGTAGCTCAGTCGGTTAAGCATCTCACGTCGGCTATGCTGACAGCTCAGAGTGTGGAGCTGGCTTCAGATTCTGTGTCTCCCTCTCTCTCTGCCCCTCCTCCACTCATGCTCTGTCTCTCTCTCTCTCTCTCTGAAAAGTAAATAAACATCACACACACATACACACACACATATATATGTGTGTGTGTGTATATATATATATAATATATATACAGAAATATATATTTCTGTAACATGAGTAGTAATGTCCCTTCCTTCATTCCTGATTTTAGTAATTTGAATCCTCTTTTTCCTGGTTGGTCTATCTTGAGGCTTGTCAACATTTTTTTTAATTTTTTTTTTAAATATTTATTTTTGAGACAGAGAGAGACAGAGCATGAACAGGGGATGGTCAGAGAGAGAGAGAGGGAGACACAGAATCGGAAACAGGCTCCAGGCTCTGAGCTGTCAGCACAGAGCCCGATGCGGGGCTTGAACTCACGAACCGCGAGATCATGACCTGAACCGAAGTCGGACGCTTAACCGACTGAGCCACCCAGGCACCCCGAGGCTTGTCAATTTTGTTAATCTTCAGATTTTGGTTTGTTGATTTTTCTCCTTTGTTTTCTATAGTTAATATGTTTCTCCCTTATAATTATTATTTACTTCCATTTGCTTTGAGTTTACTCTTCTTTTCCCCATGTCTTAAGATGGAAGGTCAAGATTTTGATTTGAAAGTCTGTTTTTGTTTTGTTTTGTTTTGATATCTATAAATTTCCTTGTAAACTCTGTTCTACCTGTGCACTGTAAGTTTTGGTAAATAATGCTTACTTTTCATTAATCTCACAGAATTTTTCAATTTCTCTGATAATTTCCTCTTTGTCCCACTGGCTATCTAATGGCGTTCTACACATTTCTGTGTTTCCCAAGTTTTATTAGGGTTTGAATTTCTAACTTCATTCCATTATGATCAGAGAACACTATTTCAACCCATTTAAATTTGTTCATGTTTATGACCTAGAATATGGTTTACCCTGGAGAGTGTTTCATGTGCACTTGAGAACAATGTTTACTCTGCTCTTACTTGGTAGACTATACATAGAAGTCTGTTGGGTCTACTATTGTGCAAGTCTTTGATTTCTTTGCTAATATTATGGGGGTTTTTTTCCTAGTCATTAAAAGTGGGGTATTGAAATCTCCAACCATTATTACTGAATTATCTACTTGTTCCTTCAAGTCTGCCAACATTTGCTTCACATATGCCGAGGATCTGTTGTTAGGTGCATATGTTTGTTTCTATTATATCCTTTAGAGGGACTGACTCTTTCATCATTATAAAACGTCCTTATAAAGTCCATTTTGTCTGAAATTAGTATAATAATCCAGCTTTCTTTTGATGGTTGTTTAAATGATTTATTTACATCTATCTTCTTAGTTTTCACCTACATGTATCTCTGAATCTATAGTATATCTTCCATAGATAGTTTATAGATGGATCTGGAATGTTTTTATCCATTGTAACAATCTCTGACTTTTCATTTGTGGTTTAATTAAACTTAATGTTATTATATAGCTGGATTTACATTTGCCAATTTCCTTTCTGTTATTTATATGTTTTATGTGACTTGTTTTTTTTTCTCCTTTCCTGCTTTATTTTGCAATAAATGAATATTTTCTAGTATAACATTTTAATTCCCTTAAAGATTTTTCCATTATATTTTTGAATTATGTTTTTAGTGGTTGTGCCAGGGCTTATCCTATGTATCTTACTAAAAATCTGTTTTAGAGTTATACTAATTCTAATGAGATACAGAAATATTACTTCTATAATACTCTATTCCCTCTTCTCCAATTTTTTTATTTTTTATTTATACTTATAAATACACATATGTACATAACAGAAACATGTTACTTTATACATTTAAAGGCACTTTATAACATTTATGTCTATTAAAGAAACTGAGAAAGAAAAGAGAACAAGTATGTTTTTAGGGCTTGCTATGCTTCCCTTCTTATTTACCATTTCTGGATTTCTCCATTTGTTTCTGTGGATTCCAGTTATATCTGGTATTGTTTTCTTCAGTACAGCTTTTCTCCCACCCGGCTCCTTTGTGTTATTACTTTAAAACATACTACATCTCTATATGTTATAGGCCTGGGGATGCACTATTAGAGATATTGTTTTATACAATTTCTTTTAAATCAAGAGAAAAAAAGAAATATGCCTTTACATTGTCTTTTATGATTACATAATTATTTTTGCTGTTGCTCTTTGTTTTCTTGTGTGGACTCAATTTTCCATCTGAGATCATTTGCTTTCAGCCTGAAGAACATCCATTTCTTGTAAGGCAGATCTGCCGGCGACAAATCTCTCAATTCTTGTTTACCTTGGAGTGTATTTTGTCTTCATTTTTTAAATACAGGTTTGCTGAAGACAAGATTCTTTGTTGATAGTTCTTCGTGTTCTTTCAGTATTTTTTCATATGTCATCCTACTGTTTTCTGGATTCCTTTGCTTCTGCTAAAAAGATGGCTGTTAATCTTATTGGGATTCCCTAATAATCTAGGAGTTATTTTTCTCTTGCTACTTTGAAGGTTTACTTCTTGTCTTTGGCTCTCAACATTTTTACAACGATATGTCTATTTTTAAATCTTTGTTCAGGGGCGCCTGGGTGGCGCAGTCGGTTAAGCGTCCGACTTCAGCCAGGTCACGATCTGGCGGTCCGTGAGTTCGAGCCCCGCGTCAGGCTCTGGGCTGATGGCTCAGAGCCTGGAGCCTGCTTCCGATTCTGTGTCTCCCTCTCTCTCTGCCCCTCCCCCGTTCATGCTCTGTCTCTCTCTGTCCCAAAAATAAATAAAAAACGTTGAAAAAAAATAAAAATAAATAAATAAATAAAATAAATCTTTGTTCATTTATCCTTCTTGGAGTTCACTGAACTTCATATTTTTTAAAAACTTTGGGAGGTTTGCAGACATTATTTTTTGAGTATTTTTTTCTCGTCTATTTTTCCTTTTATCTTCTTGTATTCCATTACACATATATTGGTCCTCTTAGAAGTCTCCCACATTTCTCTGAGGCTCGGTTCTTTTCATTCTCCCCCCACCACCATTTTTCTGATATATAAAATCCACTGATCTTTCTTGAAGTTTGCTAATTCTTTCTTGTGACAGTTCACATCTATTGATGAACCTCTCTGATACTTCACTTCAGTTACTGTACATTTCAATTCTAAAATTTCTATTTTAATCTTTGGAAATAATTTCTATATCTTTACTGATATTCTCTGAGGTTACATTGCCATCATACCCATACTCTCCTTGTGTCTGTAATCATGATTTATTTTCTCTCTTTTAATATATTTATTGTGACTGCAATATAATATATTTATGTGAATCTTTGTTAAATCTGACATCTGGTCACTCTTACCAGCAGTTTTACGGTCTCTTTTTTCCCCAACATACACATGATACTTTCTTGTTTGATGTTTCATAATTGTTTTATTGCAAAAGAAATATTTTAAATAATACAGCAAGTCTTGGTATTTACATCCTATACACACTCACCACTGCCCCACCCCCTAAAATTGGCCATTTCTCCAAAAAGCCCTGTATTGTAGAATGGTTTTAGAAACTATTATCTGGGTGACAGTTGTATGCCATTGCTACTGGGTTGCTGTTGTTTCAAGACCCTCTTAGCTAACACAACAAGGAGATATATATGCATATACTAACCAGAGCATATACACATATCTGTAAATAAATCTGTGTGAATCTGTATCTACATTAAGTCAAACATGAGTTCTTACCAATTTTCCCAATACTGATCTATTATCACATCAATCATTCTAGACTCTTTTCCTTCCCTACGTATAAATTTCCACTTCAATGGTGAGAAATCTGGCCCCTACTAGTCATCATCCATTATTTAATTGCTGGATTATAGTGTACATGTATAGCAGTATCAGAATTATTAACCTGTAACCCCTGGGATCACCTTAGCAACTAAAGTACATTGGGTTATATGCAGTTCATTCTGTCTTTAGTTTTACAGACTCCTTTCATTTTGAAAATTACTTAGATCAGCACCTTTTCCCCGACTCCCTTCAGTGAGGTTGTTTCATACATTTCTAATACCATTAGATTCTCTTGTCACAGTCTGCATTCCTTCTTGAGATCCCCTGACCTGCTAAGTGATTTTTTTTTTAATTTATACCTAAAGTTCACTCTTTGTTCTGTAGAGTTCTATGGGTATTGACAATTGCATATTGTCATGAATCCGCCATTAGAATATCATACAGAATAGTTTCACCACCTTAAAACTCCCTGTGCTTTACCTATTCATCTCTGCCAAGTCCCTATTAACTAGTTAGTGGTCAATTTACTGTCCCGTATAGGTCATCTGCCTATTCCAGGGTGTCATCTAACTGGAATTGCCCAGTATTGTCCAGACTGGCTTACTCAACTTAACAGTATGCATTTAAGGTTCATCATGTCTTTTCATGGCTTCCAAGATCATTTCTTTTTTTTTCTCCCTGAGTGACATGCTATTTGTATGAATCAACCACCATTTATTTAACCATTTATGTATTAAAGGACACCTTGGTTGCTCTAGATTGATTATGAATACAGCTCCTATAAGATCACATACAGTTTTTTTGTGAACGTACATTTCCAAGTTAACTGGGTAAACCCTGGGTGTATGACTGCGGCTTTTTATAGTAAAACAAAGACAAAAACAGTCAAACTCTCTTCCAAAGTAGCTGTACCATTTTGCATTTTCACCAGCAGCGAGTAAGAGTTCCTCCTCCTCTGCATCATCATCACTATATGGTATTGTCATGTTTTTTGTTTTTAGAAAATCTATGGAGGAGTATCTCATTATTGCTTTAATTTTCAATATGCTAATGACAATATTGAGCATCTTTTCCTGTGCTTACTTACCACCTGATGTGTTTGGTGAGATTTACATTAAGTTCTTTAGCCCATTTTGTAACTGGGTTGTTTGTTTTCCTACTGCTGAGCTTAAAGTATTCCTTGTATATCTTAGATACAGGTCCTTCATTATAGTATTAGCTTTGTATATATTTTGTCCTACATCTGTGTCTTACTTTTCATGCCCTTACTGGTATCTTTTTTTAAGTTTTAATTTTAATCAAGTGTTGCCTTACCTATCAGAATTTTTTCTCTCATGGATCATACTTTTAAATTAAAAATGTTTAATTTTAAGTTTGAAAATTTATCACCAACCCCATGATCAACTACATTTTCTCTTTAAATGATATTGTATGTATTTTATAGTTTTACACTTTACATTTAGGTCTATATTATGAGACAAAATTTTTGTAAAATGTGTAAATTCAGTGCCTAGATGATTTCTTTTTATGCGAATGTCAAAATTTCCCAGCAACATTTTTTGAAAGCCTATCCTTTCTCCATTAAATTGCCTCTGTTTCTTTGTCAAAGTTCAGTTGATTATGCTTATGTAGACCTATATCTGGGCTATTTTTTTCCACCGATCTGAGCGTATTATCAATATCAATGTGCCTTGATTACTTGATGTCTCAATTGTGCAGCTTTATAGTAAGACTTGAAGTTCAGCCATGCCCGTCTTCTAACTTTGCTATTCCTCAGTATTGTGTTGGTTACAGCAGATATTTTTTCCCATGCATGTAAATTTTAGAGTCAGTTTTGAGTATTTACAAAATGATCTGCTAGGGTTCTGTTTGGTATTGCATCAAGTCAATAGATCAAGTTTGGAAGAAATGACATGCTAACAATATTGAACTTTTCTATCCATCAACACAGAGTATCTCTTGGAATATTTATTCATGTCGTGGACTTTTTTCACCAGTTTTATAGTTCTGCATATGGATCCTGTATATGTTGAGTAGATTTATACCTAAGTATTTCTTTTCTTTTTTTTTTAATAATGTAAATGGTACTTTGTTTTTAATTTTATATTCTAATTGTTTATTGCTGGTTATACTGGGAGTCCCCAAGACTATGCTCAGAACTGATGAATTGTTAGATGCCTAGGACTCAGAAAAGTTGTTATAATCATGTTTATTTTTTTATTAAAGCAAAAGGATACTCATTAAATTAGCAAAGGAAAAAAAGGTCTATGGGGTATAATCTATTAAAAACTAGGCACAAGCTTCCAGGTGTATTCTCCCAGTGGAGTCACACAGATACACTTAATTTTCCCAATGACAACTGGTGCAAAATGCCACCAACCAAGAATGGTCAGCCAAGTCTAGTGTCCCATGTTTTATTGGAAGTAAGTCACATATACATGTAGTACTTGCACGGCTGACTGGTGTGACACAGACACCAATTCCTCAGAGAAGAATATATATTCACCATTTATCATGTTTGTTAACGTAAATTGATTAGTTGATTTATCAAACCATAACATTTTATAACAAACATTTATCATGTTTGTTAACGTAAATTGATTAGTTGATTAGTTGTTAACGTAAATTGATTTAGTACCATTTGGTTGAAGGTCAGGCTTACAAAAATTTATATTCATGAAAACATTTTTAAAATAATGATAAGAAACTATATTATCAAAAAAGTGTAGCATAAATCCAGACTTCTGTCATACAAAAACCCTCTTATCAGGCAAATATTCCAAGATTTCCTAGGATCCAGATAACTGTGAATCCTGAAGACAGTAGTTTAATTACAAAGTGCAGAATCTGAGCAACCTAGGCCTGTGAATTATCTCTTTACCTGCACGCTAGTATAGGAAAGCAATTAGCTTTTATATATTAACTTTATATTCTGCAACATTGCTCTAATGGTTTATTAGGTCCAGGAGTATTTTTTTTTTTTTTGATTTTTTGGAATTTTCTACAAAGACATCTGTGAACAAGGAAAGGTTATTTACTTCTTAAATCTGTGTATCTTTATTTCCTCTTCTTGTATTGCACTATCTAGGATTTCTGAAATGATGTTAAATAGGAGTGGTAAGAGGAGACCTTCTTTCCTTGTTGCCAGTCTTAAGGGCAAAACATCCAGTTTCTTGTCATTAAGTTTGATTTTAGCTGAAAGGTTTCTTGCAGATGTTCTTGATCAAGTAAAGGAAGCTTCTAATTATTTCCAATTTGCTGAGGGTTTTTAAAGATGGATGTTGGATTTTGTGAAGTTCCTATTTTTCTGCATCTATTGATATGATATTGTTTTTTTTTTTTTCCTGTTGAATTGATGAACCTAAACGATCAACTGGAATAAATTCCACTTGGTATTAATGTACGGTTCTTTTTATGCATTTTTGGATGCAATTTGATAATATTTTTTTCAAAGATTTCTATGTCTATTTTAATGAGAGATACTTCTCTGTAGTTTTGTCATGTAATGTCTTTATTTGATTTTGGCATTAGGGTAATAGTGGTCTCACAGAAGGAGTTAGAAAGTGTTTCATGTGCTTCTATTTTCTGGAAGAGATTACAGAGAACTAATGTTATTTACTCTGTAAATGTTTGATAGAATTTATCAGTGAATCCATCTGGGCCTGGTGCTTTTATTTATTTACTTACTTTTGTAAGGTTATGAATTTTTATTTAATTTCTTTGATAGATATAGGCTTATTCATATCATCTCTTTCTCCTTGTGTAAGTTTTGGTAGACCATGTCTTTTAAAGAATTGTCTCATTTAAACCATGTTATCAATCGTACCGCAATGCATGGTCCATAATATTCTTTATTAAACTCAAAATGTCCATGAAATTATAGTGATGAATAACCTTTTTTCATTTTTGGTATAACTAGTGCTTTTTTTCTCTTTCTCTCTTTGGTTAATATGATGAGAAGTTCATTAACTTTAAGATTTTAAAAGAGTTTTTAGCTTTTGCTATTTTTCCTCTATTGATTCCTGCACTATTATTTCTTTTCTTGTCCATTTAGTTCAAAATATATTCTATATCTTATATTAGAATTGTGTTCACGATTGAGTCTATTTCTGGTTTTTCTATTCTTTTCTATTGCTTTGTCATTTAACATTCCAACGCTTGTTTGATTATAGTAGTTTTGTTCTTTTATATGATATGGTTTATTTCAAGCAACTCACTGCAGTTGTTTTACTTTTTTTCAGTCTTATTGGTTAAATTTATTTGAATTGGGTGGGATACACTTATTTCATGAAATATTAAATATATCTTCAATTCAACAAAACAAAAAAATTGTGACTGCACTGAATTTATATAATAACTTTGGAGAAGCTGATGTTTTACTGCTTCCCATATGATTCAAAAACATGAAAAATCTGGGGTGCCTGTGTAGCTCAGTCACTTAAGTGTCTGACTTTGGCTCAGGTCATTATCTCACAATTCACAAGTTAAGGTGCAATATCAGGCCTTGTGCTGACAGCTCAGAGAATGGAGCCTACTTCGGATTCTTTATCTCCGGCTCTTTCTGCCCCTCCCCTGCTCACACTCTTTGCCTCTCTCTCTCTCTCTCTCTCTCTTTCTCTCTCTCTCTCTCTCTCAGAAATAAACATTAAAAAAAAGATGAAAAATTTATTTTCTAGCCTGTCTATGATCCTAAAATGGGGATTGCAAAGCCATACTAGTAGTATAGACCAATAATAATATTATAATTGACCAGTCTGATAGCTGCAGGACAAGGGGATTAATAAAAAAAGGAATTGGGGGTGCCTGGGTGGCTCAATCGGTTGAGTATCTGACTCTGGATTTCAGCTCAGGTCATGCTCTCACAGTTCGGTTTGTGAGTTCTAGCCCCACATCAGGTTCTGGGCTGGCAGTGTGGAGCCTAAGTGCTTCGGATTCTCTGTCTCTCCCCCTCTCTCTGCCCTGCCCTTCCCCAAATTTCTCTCTCTTCTCTCTCAGAGAGAGTAAATAAACTTTAAAATTTTTTAAAAATAAAAAGAAACTGGACAAATGGAAGAAGGAAAAAAGGGGACTAATAGGAGATAGAACCTATGTTGTCACTGAATCTCTGTCAGAGTGCAGCTAGTTTGGTATTTCTTGAGTGTTTGGGGAAATTAAGATACCTTTATACTTTTATATTACTTACTATATTTATATTAAATATATTTCTATACCTATATTTAAAGTATGTCTGTGGGCACATAATAATTCTTTTTACCCACCAATATTTACATAGAGTTTGCAGATTTGAGTTTACCTTTTACTGTGTAATGAAAAATTAGAAGAGGAATGGATATCATTCAGAGAACAGGTGAAATTCCTAGAAAAAACTTTAACAGACCTATGTTCACAAGTAACTAAAATAATAACCAATTGGTTCTAGAACTATTAAGGAAACTGAATCCACTGTTAAATATTTTTCCACAACAGAGAAGTCTTACTAAAACATTAAAATGGCAATAGCAGTAGTAATATAAACAATAGAAATAGAGATAATTTTGATAGAAATTCAGAAAAAAAAAGCATCCTCCTCAACTCTATATATGATGCTAGTGAATTTTATAACAGATTAAAATTGGTTTGGTACAAAAATAAAATTACTTCGCAATCTCATGAATACTAAAGTAAAAAAAATAAAATCTAAAGACACATATAACAGATTATTACATTTTGAGTAAGTTGCATTTATCCTATTTGTGAACAGTGGCTCATTACTGGAATATTTATCAATATAATTCACCACATTAGCGGATTAAAGGTAAATAAAACATATGATCCTTTCAAAAGACATAAAAATAAAATAAAACCAAAATAAGCAAAATCAATGAAACATCCATTCAAGGACTGTAAGCTAACAAAATAGATAGTAATTTCCTTAACTCAATAAAAGATATTTGTAAAAGATCTACATGAAACATTATGCTCAAGAGTAAAATGTTTGGGGCAGTTATTTAAATAAATAAGGACAGAAATAAAATGAGGATGATTGTTATCACTATCTCCATTCAGCTTTATCCTGGAGCTCCTAGTCAGGTCTCTCAGTTAAGGCATTTCTTTTAGAAACAAGTGCGTAATGATTAGAATGGTTTTATATGCAGATGATGTGTCTACATAGAATTCTATTATAAACCCAATATTCTACAGAATTCAAAGATTCTATAAAAGAAATAATTAAAATTACAAATGGAGTTTGGCATTGTTGTTGTATATTAGGTCAGTATGTGAAAGTAATCTGTATTTATAGCAACAAAAGATTTGATTTTAATAAACTGTAACTTACAACAGCACCAAATATGTATAACATTTAAATAAGTGATCTAACTGTAAATACTTTTGTAAAATAATAATAAAAACTCAAGAAAAAGATTAAATTCCCAAGCTATGGGAACCATGACACCTTTATGGATGGAAAGATTAAATATTTACTCCCTGTCGGTTGTCTCCAAAATTGATCTACATTTAGTACAATTTAAATATGATCACCATTTTCTCTGAAACTTGAAAGGTTGATTCTAAAATTTATATATAAAATTCCAATAACAGTTAAGGCCCTCTAACAGAATAAGCTAAGGATCTTATCCTCTCAGACACTAAGACTAATAATAAAATTCAAGTTATTAAAAGTCTGAAATGCAGGTTAAACGAGACTAACAGACCTGAATAGAGAGCTCTGAAACAGAATCTATAAGAGAAGAACAATCACATACAAAAACCTGCAAAGAACTTGAATAGCCATTTGCAGGAGAGGAAATGGGAATAAACAACGTGAACAAAGTATCCACTGGATTATAAGCAAGGAAGGTCAAATTACAATCACCTTTATAATTTCATGTACATCAGATCTGCAAATACCCTGCTGATTAAGTGCGAATTATAAATTATATATCTTTCAGAAAACAATTGAGTTTTAGTAAAGCTGAGCAGATAAACACTCTATGATCAGAAATTTAACTATTAGATAAAGAAACCTTTGTTCATTTCCGTCTAGAGGCATACTGAACATTCTACAGAGTCACATCATTCATAAGACCAAAAGCTGAAACAACTCAAATGGCAGCAGTAGCAACAGTTGGCAGTAATGGAAAGGAATATGATCCTAAACTAAACTACAGTAATGCACTTTATGATGTTAAAAGAAAAAAAGGACATCAAAGAATGAATATATATATTAAATATATATGTTATATATATTTACTCAAAAATATATTACTCAAAATATATTAATGTTATACTTTATATATATATACATATATATATATACACACACACATATATATATATATATACACACACACACACACACAACACACACATATATATATATATATATATAGTAATTCTATTATCTAGGTCACAAATAAGCAAAACTAAACAAAAAGTCAGCAAATTAATTTGTATAGATAATTATTAACACAAAATCAAGATGGTAATTACTTCCAGAGAAAAAAAGACTGGGATAAAATCCAAAAGATGCCTACAGGGAATTTTCAACAATATTGTCAAGGCTCTATTTATTTAACTAGACACAATGCATGCACATGAATTTGTTGATTAGTAATCTTTATACTGCACATGTATGTCATATCTATAGGACAGAATAAAACAATCATAATGATATTTTAAATGAAGTATGCCTTTTCTTTACAAAGAGAATACAAATATATATTCTCAAAATGTAAATAATATACTCAATGTTTTTTTTTCTTGGAATAAATTATTTTTAGAGTTTGTCAAATCTACTGTAAGAAAGATGTCTCGAGGGGCGCCTGGGTGGCGCAGTCGGTTAAGCATCCGACTTCAGCCAGGTCACGATCTCGCGGTCCGTGAGTTCGAGCCCCGCGTCGGGCTCTGGGCTGATAGCTCAGAGCCTGGAGCCTGTTGCCGATTCTGTGTCTCCCTCTCTCTCTGCCCCTCCCCCGTTCATGCTCTGTCTCTCTCTGTCCCAAAAATAAATAAACGTTGAAAAAAAAAAAAAAAAAAAAAAAAAAAAAGAAAAAAAAAAAAAGAAAGATGTCTCGAGCAACCAGGAATAGTTTCCTAAAGGGAGGTAAGTTGATTTTATGATAGGTGACCTTTAAATTTTTGTGCCTTTAGGGGTTTCTGCCCTGATTCTGCTTCAAGAATTTGCGAACCTTTATAATTCCCTTATAAAATCCTTATGTATTTGTTGTTTAATTATCCTGACAATATCTTTATTTTATGAAGACCCCTGACTCAAACACAGTGGTTCCCTGAAGGTACTTAGTCATTACTGTAGACATCCCTAAACTAAATCATGAAGCTGTTTTACCATAAAGAGGCAAACCAAACCAGAGGAGAAATTGAATGCACTCTGAAGAGACAAAACTGAGCTAATCACTTTAGATAGATATTCCATTGCTTGCACAGCTGGGCGTAATATGCTCATTTTGTAAATATGCTTTGTTATTTTCTTGGTATTAGTCAGTTTGCTTGAATGGATTAGAGATTTGAAAGCTGCTTTGTCTAATGTCATGGTAGATTTGTATCCTGATACAAGAATGCTTATATCCTGCACCCACCTGCACAATTCCCTCCCCTGGTGTCGGAAGCCAAGGGGACATACAACACACAAAGGCTTAAACTCAAGATTCCTCAGCGTTTGTAGGAGCTTGGAAATAGTTTAAAAAATTAATCCATTGGATGGAGTATAGTATTAAAGCTGTTCACATAGTTTGGCCCTCTAAGAGAAGAGAGATTCAGGAAAAAATATATTTTTTCTTCTTTTTACAGACAGTACCTGCAAATAACTTCCCCACTATCACTGGCAGTGGTAGCTTCATTAGGTAGCCACCCAAAATTTCTCTAGAATACAGTACAAGAGGATAGAAATACTCTTGAGTACCACATCACTGATTAAGTGGGTAAAATATATTTAAAAGGCATTGTAGGTACTCAGATGAGAAGAAAGGCCCAGGGCAACTAGAATGCAGGATTGGAGATAACTTTTAAGAAACATCTGAGCACTGGGTGTTGTATGGAAACCAATTTGAAAATAAATTTCGTATTTAAAAAAACAAAAACATCTGAATTGTACGAACGGATCAGAACTGGCATTAACGATGACAGAAAATGTGCCTGTGTGCGTGTACATTTTTCCCCAAAAGAATCCATGATAATATCTACTAGCTCACATGCTCTTTCAGAACCTTCCTACTCCATCACCAAGAGGTGGACTCTAAGCATCCTCCCCTGGAAACTGGGTAGCTGTTTGTGTCTGTCTCCATTGATATAGGTACGTAAAGTACCACCATGCGATTCTGGAGACCAGAGAATAAAAGGCCACGCAGATTTCCACCTGCTCTATATTGGGACACTCATCTTGGGAACCAATGTCAGATGAAGCCCAAGCTGCATGGAGTCTCAAGTCAAGTAGAACAGAGGCCCCTGCTCTTAGTCCCACCCGAGCTTCCAGCAACAGCCAGGGAATACCAGCTGTGGCCAAACTGGAAGCTGATCCTGCAGCCCTCAGCTGAGGCTATCTTGAGCAGAGCTGAATCTTTCCCAACAAACTTGCTAAAACTCAAAGTCTGGGAGCAAAATAAAAAATTATTATTTTAAAGTACTCAATTGTAGGGTGGTTTGTTATGCAGCCGTATATAACTGGAACAGATCTCCACAAATCATGGCGGGGTAGGAACTAACAAATAATGAGCTCTGAAAAAAAAGAAAAAAAAAGAAAAAAGAAAAACATTGGATGGGCTTTGAAGGAACTCTACAATCAATGTTTGCTTTTTATTTTTTAAGTTCTTCAAAGAAAAATTGTGTGGGACCATTGGGAAAGGTTATTAAGAGTAAGCTTTGAATTAAAAAGGTAATTGAGAAAATAATTAGATTATTTAATTTACGCTTTAATGGAATTTCTTTGGAAGAATCACTATCCGTAGTTCTTTGAAGTAGGGATCACCAGTGCAGATAAAGCCATCTAGAACTTCTTGGCAAAGGAGATGCAAAAATAAAATGCATAATAAAATCTTCTCAACTTCTGAAGGACAGAAATCATGGAAGTGCTGAATATAACATGTAAATTATTACTTTGACAAAGGTTTTTTTCTATGTGCATTAGTAATTTATACGATCTGTTTGTTTTTCGTGTGAATGTCAAAGACTCTCTAGGTGAGTAAAATGCACTTCCATAAAAGTAGATTCCTGAGTGGCGAGTAAGTTTTAAGACTGTTGATCACTTACTCATACACATATATGGAGAAAGGTAAAATAGATTCTGTAGGGGATGTAATCTCTGTTAAGAAAGATAATATCCATAGATAGTTTAAAAAAACATTTTATAATATCCTACAGCATGTGCTTATTTGTTTGCTTTGAGAGACTGTTAGATTCTCTGAGCTCCAAGCCACTCTGGTGGAGTATACTTCTCTAAAACTGTCTTTGCTCATGTTGATGCATCCCTAAGGACAGAACTTTCTCATAGTGGCTCAGCTAGCTCCCCAAATGTGAACCAGATACAAGAAGAATTATAAGGATGATGTTAGAGAGTTAAGCTACTTTCGTCCCACTTGATTCAACTCTACAGGTAGTTTCAAATGTACAATATGTGAGAAATAAAAGAAGGTATGGATATGATATCAAGTAGATCAATCACACAGGCATAAAATCAGTATCTTACCACTTACATTTGAGAGTTGGTTGGCCTGTCTATCTATCATCTATCAATCTATTTATCTGTTATTTAGGTTAGTTTTGTACAACAGTGGTAATCAAGGAATTATACTGCTCCATCCCTGTTTTCCTGGTCATGTAATGTTAAGATGTGAGTGTTTTTGGTGACACAATCTAGTTCCATGGTAGAGAATAAGTTAAATTGGTCTTCATGGAAACAAGCCCTTAACTGCAAAACAATGAGCATAGCATTTTAGCTAATTATGCATACATAGGATTTTGGTGGATTCTTTTAGGTTTTCTATATATAGTATCATGTTATCTGCACATAGTGAAAGTTTTACTTCTTTCTTACCAATGGAGATGCTTTTTTATATCTATTTTTATTGTCTGACTGTTGTGGCTAAGGCTTCCATTACACTGTTGAATAAAAATGGTGAGCGTAGACATCCTTGCCTTGTTCATGATCTTGGTGGAAAATATCTGTTGTTTCACCATTGAACATGATGTTAGCTGAGGGTTTTTCATACATGGCCTTTATTATGTTGAGGTGTGTTACCTCTATTTGTTGAGGGTTTTGAATGGATTCTGTACTCTGTCAAATGCTTTTTTTGTGTGTCTATTAAAATGATCATACGGTTCTTATCCTTTCTTTTATTGATGTGTTGTATCACTTTGATGGATTTGCAAATATTGAACCACTCTTGCAGCCCAGGAATAAATTCCACTTGATTGTGGTGAATGATTTTTTTAACGTATGGTTGGATTTGGTTTTCTAGTATTTTGTAGAACATTTCTGCACCTATGTTCATCAGGGATGGCCTGCAGTTCTCTTTTTTAGTGGTGTCTTTTTATGGTTTTGGTATCAGGGTAATGCTGGCTTCATAGAATGAATTTAGAAGTGTTTCTTCATTTTCTATTTTTTGGAACAGCGTGAGAATAGGTATTAACTCTTCTTTAAATATTTGGTACAACTCACCTACAAAGTCATCTGGTCCTGGAGTCTTTTGTTGTGTTGTTGGGAGTTGATTAGTGTTTCAATTTCTTTTCCAGTTATTGGTCTGTTCAAATCTTCTATTTCTCCTGTTTCAGTTTTGGTAGCTTATAGGTTTCCAGGAATTTTTACATTCTTCTAGGTTCTCTAATTTGCTGGCATGTAGTTTTTCATAATATTTATTCTCTTATAATTGTCTGTATTTCTGGGGTGCCTGGGTGGCTCAGTCGGTTAGGCGTCTGACTTTGGCTCTGGTCATAATCTTGCAGCTTGTGAGTTCAAGCCCCGCGTTGGGCTCTGTGCTGACAGCTCAGAGCCTGGAGCCTGCTTTGAATTCTGTGTCTCCCTCTCTCTCTGCCCCTTCCCTGCTCATGCTCTGTATCTGTCTCAAAAATAAATAAAACATTAAAAAAATTTTTTTAAATAATTGTCTGCATATCTGTGGTGTTGGTTACTACTTCTCCTTTCTCCTCTGTTATTTTATTTGAGACCTTTCTCTCTCTCTCCCCCCCCCACCCCAACTCCCCGCTTTGGTAAGTCTGGCTAGAGGTTTATTGATTTCATTGAGTTTTTCAAAGACCAGCTCCTGGTTTCATTCATCTGTTCTATGGCTCTTTTAATTTCTATATCATTTATTTCTGCTCTAATCTTTATTATTTCCTTCTTTCTACTGATTTCAGGTTTTTCATGTTGTTCTTTTTCTAGCTCCTTTAGATGTAAGGGTAGCTTATTTGAGATTTTTCTTGCCTTGAGGTAGGCCTGTATTGAATTTTGAAAGGTCCTCAATAGGGTCAAATTCATATTTTTAAAATATATATTAAATATATAATATCATGTCTGTGTATATATGTATACATGTGTGCATATATGCGTGTATATATATTACAAGGTCTATATATCAATCTATTTATCAATCATCTATCTCTATTTTTCTAATGCTGATTAACATAAAATCTAATAAAAGATTACCTTTATTGTAAAAGCAATTCCTCATCTATTTGGAATAGTCACATCTCACTAGTGAAGGGCTATGAGGCTTTTGTATACAAATACGTATTTTTATACAAGTAGCAAACTGTGCAGCATTTAGATGTGGTGCATATCACTGAATACACAGAGTAGGATACTTTAAATGAGTTTATTTTATCTATCTATTTTTCAATTTCAGGAGATGTCTATCTTGAAAAGTATCCACTGCTTTAGCATAGGAAAGGTAACAGGAAATATTTTACATTTTAAATTGAGATTGATGTATATTCACATTACATAATGTATGCACAAAGTACAGAACAAAGTATTAGACATGTAGTCTCCTCACAATTCCATTTCATTTTCTGTTAAAATTTTGGCTGAGGTCATCACAAGTTCAATTATTTGTGAATGTTGTTTACTTTCAAAAGCAAATGTGTTAAAGAGTATTTTATATATTTATGCATTTTTAAAAAAGGTTCAGCTAGCTGATTTATTCATGAAATGTTGAGGGGACCCAGACAAATCCCCAAAGTGATGCTAATTTTTAAATTTAATATACATAAATTAATCCACATAACTCTGGGAGCAAAATAATTTTTGGAAAATGCATAGAATTCATTATGAGCCATTAAAAAAGCATTTACTAATTACTAGTGGTGAGAACAATTTATAAAATAAACTTCCACTTTTTTCCTGTTTTGTAATGATGAAGCTTACTTAGATTTAGAGAATCCGACTTCTTTTTGTAGTATCTTCTTAAAGGAATAATTTCAATTTTTTTCTGCTCTTCTTATAGGAAAAAAATAACACTAAAGCTTTAAGATACAGAGATTCAATGGAAAATTTTTGGCATGAGTATCATCAAAGCTCAAGTTACCTTATAATCTCAGTCCTTTGTAACTTAATTCTGTCTCATGGACTTGTCTAAAGAATATTTTATGAATGAGCTTAAACATTAATTTACTTGCCTCCATAACAATGATAGTATATTTAATGTCTGCAACGGGCTATATCCTCTCATAGGTATGTTACTTACATCATCTCAATTATTCTAAATTATTTCAAACCAGTGAGCTAAGCTCTTGTCCTCCATATTATAGTTGAGATGGTGCAGTGATTTGCTCCTCCTCAGAGGTGCCAATATACGGCCTGTGGTCCAAATTTGCCTATCACCTGTTTCTATAATTAAAGTTATACTGAAAGCTATGCCCATTCATTTACATCTTGTCTATGGATGCTTTCTCTCTACAGTGGATGAACTGAGTATATACAACAGAAACCATACACCCTGCAAGGCAAAAATATTTACTATTTGGTCCTTTATGGAAAAAAAAAAAAAAGAAAAGAAAAGAAAAAGTTCTTGATCCCCGCTTTAGGTCACTAAGTAAGAACTGATTTTCAAATCCAGGGTCTTTAGATGATAAAATCAGTGCTCCCTTCACTATATCAGGATGCATTCCAAAGGAAAATAAATGTTAAGGTGAGGAGTAAACAATAACTTATTGATCAAAAAAACTATTTGCTTAATCACTTACAAAAATAAAATGACGGTTTGGGATTTAAATCCTATCTTAGAAACATATCACGATCATGAATCTAGACCAGGTGTACAAATGTTCTTGGACTCAGAACACATCACTTTAAATATGAAAATAATACCGGACTTCCCTACACTCAAATGTCTGGGACAAACGGGCTCTTTCTAACACTATTATCTATTATTCCATAATTCTGATTCCCAGGTCAGACCTATAGCAGGTCTGACTCATTTAACTGGAAATTATTCAAAATAGTTTAAAATACTGTTTGAAACCTATAGTGCATATTATGCTTATACATACAAATAGATCACATTCTTATGACCTATTGTGATTCATTCTGATCACTTATGAAAATAATCCATAATAATTCAATGCAATACAAAAAGTGTTTTTCAAAATTTTTGCAGCATTCTGTGAGACCCTCTAGGGGGTAACAGAGTTAATATTCACATAGTTACTGACTTATCGTTAGAGTCACTTTTATATATATATGACTTCTTTTTGTTACCCACATATACAAACACACACTAGAGACAAGCAGACATGGGCTATTTAATCTAATTAAATTTTAGTAAGCAGATTTAATGTACAAATTATTATTCTAGATCTAGGAATATTCTTGAGGGGAAGGCAGATCATGGAATACTTTTTTTTTTTTACAATATTACACAAAAAGTTTATAGCAAAGTTAATGAAGGCACTATTACAAGTATATCAGCGTAGAGCACAGGTTTCTCAAAATCAATGTGTCAGCACCATTGACATTTTGGAATGGATAATTCTTTATCATTCTATCTTGTTAACTGTAGGGTGTTCAGCAGGATTCCTAGTTTCTACTCACTAAGTGCCCAGTAGTAGCCCTATGTTCCCTAACTGTGACAAGGAAAAATATCTCCAGACATGATAAAATGTCATCTAGGTGGGCAAAGTCATCCTTAGTTCAGTAGCACAGTGTAAAATTAGATTGGAATGTGTACAGTCAAGAATGAATGCAAAAAAAAAAAAAAAATGAATCAGATTAAACAGTTATGTTAGTCATTGAGGAATGAAAAGAGGGGGTGATATAAGGGTATCTTTCAGAAGTTGAATATACAGCATTTGATGTAGCAAAAACTGGATTGTAAAGCATTTGCAAACCTTAGTGGGAAAAAGTACCAGTAGAGGATTAGGGGTGTCTGTTGTGAAGTCAGACTTATAGTAATTCTAATTGATTTGGTGTATGAATGAGCCCAGGAATACAGCTTCCAACAAGTATTAGAGGAAAAAATTGATGTAAATAGTGAAAAGCTACGAGAAGACAGGGCCAGAATTAATGAGAGAGTAGTTCAGTTTGCAGCTAACCATATTGGAATGCTTGATGAAGAAATCTTGGCAAAGTGGGGCATACATACTTTGGGTCTACCTAGAAACAACATCTAATAAAATGCTTCTTTCTGGAAATCTCTAACATGCCATCTTTAAATTAGAGCCAAAAATTCTCTAGGCCTGGCTTTAACAATTACTAGAGTCTCTGTCTCACACATGCGCGTGTGCACACACACATACACACACAAACACATATACATACATACACATGCATACACATACACACTATATTTGTCAAAAATGAGTATGTGTCCTAAAAGCATTCTAATACATACGGCATGAGATTATTTGGGGAAACCTTTCACATTCATGATTTGTAGGGTTTGAAGTTCCTGTTTCTAAATGGTAAGGAAGAGGAGTGTATTCTTCATCTGCTGGAGGGACAGAGTGGTACTCTACTGGACCTCTGGCATCTGTACTGACCAAGCCGGAAGGTGCTGAAGACATCAGCTCCTTAAAGGAAAGATTCCTGTCATACCACAATGCCTTCCAGTATATTCTATGGTTTATTGTGCATAGCCCATGATCAAGAGCCCTGAGGTTGATGTTAATGAAATGAGATTACTTTGGAGAAGCATAAAAATAATCTTAGAAATCCAGTATTCTGCTTTTGTGACCTCAATTACTGATTTAAGATCTAACTCAGCCATCTATACTATTAGGTCATTCATTTAGTATTTATTTGTGCCAAACATCTGTTTTTATATATTTTGTATTTTAGGTACTTATATGAGATATATACTTTGTAAATATATACATTTATTTATGCTAAAATAACTCTTTTGTACAAAGGAAAGAGGGCCAATTTATTTCCCCCAAATATTGACAGCCATTTTGAGAAAGAGCCAAAGAAAAACATTTTTAAACATTTTGTTCAACACTTGCTAGTGTTAGTGAACTAGAGAAACAAGGGGACCAGGGGTGGCAAGTCCACTAGCCTTGCATCACCATTTTGATAAAGAAAAAACTATTGATCACGTTACACATCTTTTGTATTGTAATTTTCTTTAAAATTATTCCACATCAGTAGCATGCAATTTGTCTTCACATTATAATGTAGGAGAATTTATTTAACGTTGTATATCCATAGGCCAATGAAGCAATGGTATTTTCATTAGCATGCTGGATATTGGGAACAATTTTTTAATTGTTGAGATTCAGTGGTAGTTAAGATATGTGGTTTGGTTAAGTATGTGGTTTGGATAGAAATATTGTAGAGGCACTCCCGTCCTGGTCTGAATAGTGTATGAGCGTAAGTGGTTCATAATCGCTCATCTTTGAAATGGAGGCCTAGGTTGGAATAGTCCTCTGTGCCTGTGTGCAGCTGCTTACAGAAGAATTTTGTCTCATGACTTCTATCAGAAGGTTAGCTGAATTCCAAAATACCTAACTTTATTGTTTTGACCCTTCATTGGCTTGCAAGTTAATAAATGTATGTGCTTGTGGGAGAATCAGTCTGAAAATTCTTTCTTTGAACCACAGCACCTTATAGGAAAAATGTCAGTAAGGAGAACTAAGGCCATATTTTACTGGTTCTGAAATGCACCTTTTAAAAATAATAAAGCAATTCTGAAGTTGGGACATATTTTACAGTCTGTTGGCTAGATGATAGTCAGGATATACTTGTTATCAATGTATCGCAAGTTAAAAAAAAAAAAAAAAAGTGCCAGCTTTCCAGCTTGTAAAATAGGCTTCAGCCTAGAAAGTAGGGATAATGGTATAGACTCATGTAAGAAATGTTGCACTAATAATCTTAATGGCACAAAGGATTACATTTTATGATGATGAATACAAAGCAAAACACTGGCATTGATGCTTCTGAGTTCCAAGTTGATGGAGAAGAGTTGAATTTTGAATGTGATGATGTTTTAGAAATCCCTTAATTAATGCATTTGCCTGTTTTCTACCTAATGTATGCTGAAGAACGATATCACCATCATCACCACAATCATCATCCTATGTTTGAATTAAGTAACTCATTGACTGAGTCCACACATAAAACCTTAAGTGGTAAAATTTGTTTCACAATTTTGCACAAGGATGATTTTTTTTGGTCACTTTACAAACAGAAAAAAACAACCCACAAAAAAGCACATTCATTTTACAATGAATGTCATTTTAGAATTGATGAAATATGGTTATCTTGAATGGTGGATATGTCTTAGTTTATTTCCTACCATACCTTGGTGCAGTGAGAATACAGCACTTCCTCTCTGAGAATTAGCCTCAGGAGACTTATCACTTACTCCTGAGAACTCACAAACTCAAATTCCAAGGCCATTTGGAAATACTTTCAAATTTCTTTTCAAATTCTGCCCCCATTTCCACCCCAAGGCATCTGTATGAAGTTAGCGGGGACAGCAACAGTTCTACAAGGTAAATATGTAAATGAACTCTACCCATGACCCTAAGCAACACTGACTTGTGAAACAATTCTTTGAATTACTTCTAGGGTGTAAATTTAAACATAAAATAAATCCAGCAGGTTCATAGGTTGAAATTAAATTGCACAATACAACTTTAATAAATCAGAACTTTAATAGGTAAAAAAGAAAAGTAAATCAAAACCTTTTGTACTTTAATAAATCAAAAATTTTGTCAAGCTTAAGAAAATACTCAATGAATCCAAACAGATGCCTAATATTAGTGTTTTTCCATCTCTCACATCTGAATGTGTAATAAAAGATCCTTGTGTTGGCGATCAATGTATAAATGCCTAAATATAGGATGTCCACTTTCCCCATTATAGGGAAACAATATCCTTTTGCCATGTTGTTGTTTTGGTTTGGTTTTTGTATAAGATTATTCTTATTTTTCTCTCCTTCACCCCATCCGTCAGATATTTAAATTCTGTACAAATTGTGATGATTAAAACATCAAAACCAAACACTAGCTCAGAGGAAAAAAAGGCCAAAAAACTGTTGCAATATTTAGTGCACATTTTGTTCATACTAAGAATAAGTACAAAGCCATAAAAGACTGTCCTGAGTCTTAATATATTGTAAAAGACACAAATGGATATTTCAAGAAATTGTGTAGTTATTAGAAAGAAGTTGCTGAAGAGAAAGTCTGCTGAAATGAGGAGAAACCTAATACATCAACAAAAATGAATATACATCATTGGAAGAATAGTGTGAATTTTAAGTTAACACAGTTTGAGAAAAATCTAAATTTACAAAGAATAATATTAGAGAGCAGACCTTGTAAATGAGTCCTCAGTTCAATAAGTATCTCTCTGTATTTTTCATGTGCTAATTCAATAGAGTGTAATGTGGCGTTAGCACAAGGCACATTCCCATCATTGTCACTCCTGACAGACTGAGTGGAGGAGTTTTTGAAGGAAATCCTAAGAAAAAAAAAAAACAGACGTTTCCAGAAGAAATTGGGAGTAACTCTTGGCTTTCTCAGAACAAGAAAAGTGACAACGAAGTAAAGGGGTATGAATTGATAGGGGGGAATAAACGAAACTAAAACACCATCTCCGTTATCAAATTGGAGACATCTCTGCAGAGAACGTATGTGTTTCTGGAACAAGCAAAAGCAAATTGCTAAAGGCACTGACTTTGGGATTGGTGGATGCCTCAGATAAGCCCTTTCATTTTTCCTTTCCCATTTGTCTAAAGGCTTTCACAGAGAACGGTCACAAGAAACAGAAGGGTCATCTGGTATCAGCGAGGTAGTGCATAGAGCATACATTTTCGTTATTCACTAATGCGTACATGAATTGGGCTTTAAGAAGTGAGCATCCCATTCACTCAAGACAATCTGGTAATGTGCCACGAAGGAGATGAGAATCCTAGATGTAAGTATAGAAATCAGGCTAATCAGGTTCAAAGGAATAAGGAAAGTCAATTTATTTATTTGTAATATTGAAGCCTACCAACCAAAGGCCACCAGGAACATATCTGAAGTGACATAAACTTCAAAGTTAGTTTTATTTGGTTGCCACAGCAAGGAAAACACACTCGAACAGAACTTTAGGAGGACTGAGATGGGAAGGGCTCCTCACAGGATGTGGAAGGTATGGACTTGTGCTAGTTGATTCTGAAAAAGGATTAATGAAGTCGGGCCTTATTCATGGATGGATGTTATCAAGAAGCAGGAACAATTAGGTAATGTGCTATTGTAATAACTTTTGTACTTATGCTGCAAAGATTAAAGTTGGGCCTATGGTTGTAAATGGTGAGGAAGTAGTGATATTTTAAAATATGGTACGTTAGTCATTTGGAGGATGACTCTTCGGCCTAGGTAATGGCCTATCAGTCTTGTTGGACACACTGTTATGTTATATAAAGAACACTGCTTCTTGAATACCACGGGGAAGATTTTCATTTCCTCAGTAGGACTGACCAGAAAATAAAATGAGGTTCAAAATTTACCAAAAAGTTCTGTACACAACTTATTAACTGTCAATACCTAAGAACCAAATAATGTCCAATGTGAATGAAAGCAGAGAGATTATTCTGATAAAACTATAAAACATAGATAGATAGAGAGATAGATAAAATGCATGGATGACTCAGATTGCACCCCACTGTGTAAGCAGCACCATGAAACTCAGGAAGTCACAAGGCAAGCAGAAGAGTCAGGATTATAAGGTCACCTGAGTAAGGCAGGCTTGACCACAAGGCACTTGATAGCATCAGAAGAAGGGAGCAGGGGTTTGGCAGCTTCATTCTGTTCCCGACACTGATTTAATATTAATACCTGGAGTTATGTTTTCTGTAGTTTCATGAATTAAATGGTATGCCACCACTTAGGTGGGAGGTATCCTGAGTCTTATACATATGACGTTAAGAAAGATGTCTATAAAGCCCTTATTTCCTGGGCCCACGGACCCCTGGAAGAGGACTAGCAGGAGAATTAAGTGGAAAAAGTCTAGGCACCATGATTTGAATCATACTTATCATGTAGGTGACCTTGGAAAAAGAACTCAACCTTTCTGAGCTTCTGTTTCCTCAGTGCAAAATAGGGATGATGATATACAACTTTTAGGGCTACTAACAGTGTTAGCATACATAAAAATGTCGGATTCCTACAAGGCATTCAGCTTATGTGGTTATATTCTGAACAAAACTCTGATTCCTGTTATCTCAAAAATGTAACTGCAAATTCTCAAACTATGTCTAGGTTGAATAGGAAGTGCCTATCTTAAATTCTTGTGGTTGCAAGGTTGCAAGTAACACACAAATATATGAATTAGCCTTAGGCAAAGAAGAGTAAAGGGATTGGGGGAGGGGAGGGGAGGGGAGGGGAGGGGTGGGGCGGGGCGAGGAGAGGGTGGAGGTGAAAACCAAGACTGAAGGTAGAGAAGAGGACATGTGTATGAGCACAGTGCTTCTTTTCTAGGTACCCAGGAGAAAGAGATCTAGAATGAGAAATCAGCAAACCCATTACCAACACAGACTGTACTTTTTCCATTTCTTGACTTTGCTTCTCCATGTGCTTCCATTCATTTGTATCTCTTTGCAACTCAGATTTCTCAATGTTTCCATCTTTGTCTACTCAACAATTCAAAGAGTACATATTCACCACTCAAGAGAACACACTAACTGTGTAGCTATCACTTATTTCAGCTCCTCAGGGAAGAGGACTGATTGCATTGTGATGCCAACCAAAACATATAAAAACAACAGCCAGAAGATCAGATTTGGGCAACAGAATTTGTGGACTGCTCTTGAATAAAGTGTGCCAATAGGTCACTGGGATTTGGGAAGAAATAGTAAAATATATTTACCATGAATATCTAGTAATGACTGCTGATTATTTTCCTAGATAATGATGACAAGATTATAATTAATTTTTTTTCATTTAAGTATTAATTTGACTAAAATAATAGTAGCTATCATTTTGGGTTCTTACTGTCCATGGGGCCATCATTTTTACAGGCATTGTCTCATTAATCTCCACAGACTTTTGGGTAGGTGCTTTCATTATCCTCAGTTAGAGATGAGGACATTTAGGCCAAGAGAGGATGTACAAAACTGCATGCTTTAAAATCCATTTTTTAGGGTAGAATAACTGTAAACCCGTTGAGCAGTCAAGAGTAAGTTTGGGGACTAAATATCACAAATATGCCAATAAGAATCTGAAAGAAAATGGAAGACATTTCCCGGGATGCTAGGCACATTTTATTTTGCTAAGACAAGGAAGGTGAGAGGAAATTACCTGACTTCAAAATAACAAATGCTTTTTAAATAACAAAAATGCTTCATTTGAATGATTATGATAAACCTTAAAATCAACACGGAAATTTCAACCTATGATTTCAATGAATCTCTTAATTTTACAATGTTTGTAAGTTTTTAAGTTCTGAGATAAACAATTCTAAATATACCTTTAGGTAATACAAGGCTATAAATAAGATAATGTGCAATGGTACAACATACATTACAGAAGTTTAGCTAATGCAACTCCAGGGTAAATTTGCCAGGCATGTGTCAGTCAAACTTAGAGAATTGTGCAAGTAAGAGCCAAACCTAATACTGTACTTAAGAAAATGGTGAAATGAAAAGTAGCCTTCAAAAGGGAAAAAGCATTAAACAAAAACAAAACAAACAAAAAAAAGATATGAAACAGGATACAGAACAAGGATAAAGGTGACAAGGGCAAAGTCAAAAACAGTAATTATAACCTCTTGTGGGAGAACCAACTTCAAGAGTTAAAACTTGTCTTACAATTTTGTGAACATGGAATATTAACCTGATATAAAGGGAAGAGGGAAGTAGCACACCAACTTGCACGTTACAGTTCAAACACATACAGATTTTCAGCAAACACGTCTTCATCCAGGAAATAAAAGAGCCCAGTTTTATATAGGTTGCAGTTCCTAAGCCAATTTTCTATAAATACCCCACTGATGTCAAGTGAATTACAGTCTTCTCCAGCTAAGGGAGCTGTAGGCAAACCCAGAAGCCTATTAAGAAGCAAATGACAAGCTTCAGGCACCTAACTCCATTAGCTCATCACCAGTAAGACACCGGAAGTCTAAAAACTAGTCTGACTGGGGACTGACTGGAATTGAATCTACTCTAGGATTCCCCCACCCCCTGCCCTCTTAAAAGTGTTGTATGTTTAAGGAAAAAAATCTGTTTATTAGTTTGGTCAAAGGCAATTTTATTTTCTCTTTTAGCCAATAAGATAAAATTATATGCTTTGCTTACTTTTACTAATATTTATAATAAGAGTATCATAAGGGTAAGAACTTAAAAATAATTTTCAGAGAAAAATTAAGTATATACTTCTTATCTACTATTGCGTTGTTGGTGGCAGTCATAAATTATAGCTGGTATAAACACTCATCTCACTGCAAAGGACTCTCTTTCCCTACCTTCATGTTGCCAAAATGTCCTGTACTCTCTGCTGTCCATAGTGGACACCTACAGTATTTAATCCTTCTCTTTTAGTTATCAAGTGGTTATTTTCACTTGTAGCAGATACAATCCATGCTCTGCCCAGATGAAATCAGAACACTTACTTATTCTGGAGGCTTCTTCCTGGTGCCTCTGTGCCTTGGCTTCAAACAGCCTATGCCTGAAGTTCTTTCAGGAGTGCCTCCCTTGAGTTATAGGGAGCACCTAGCTGTCAGACAAAGAGCTGGTCAACAGTGCAGTTCGAGTCCCAGAGCCTTTGAAGGATGCCGTGACAGGAGTGAGAGCATGAAAGCTCAGCACCCTTGCTTCCAGTCAGGAAAAATCCTAAAGTATGATTTATGCTCCGAGTCTCCCCTGTCAGAATCAGACTGAGATGGGGATTTTGCCTGAAATCATACTCTTGCCTGATTTCCTTTCCTCTCCTGCCCTGTGTGCCCCCCCCCCCCCACTCCCTACTGGTTTCCTTCAGAGCACTCCTGCAATAAATCACTACAGATGAATTCCCTTCTTACTCTACTTTGGGGAACTCGACCTAAGGTACCACTTTTCTCTCTTTTCTTGGTTTCTTTACTGTTATTCTCACTTAGCACTCATTCATTAGAAATTTCTTAAATACTGAGGGTGGGCCAGCCAGTTATTTTCCTATGCTCAAGGAGGTATTAGTTTATTAGGATAAAAATGAAAATTAATTGGGAGGGGTTGTTTTTACATGTCCACAAAGAAGCCTTCGCCTACATTCTCATATGCAGCACCCATCATGGTAATCTCTTCCTAGGCTATACTGCACTTGACTTTTAAACGTACTAAGCAAGGATCAAGGTGTGGCTGTAAAATCTTGGCTTTTACAAAAGCGAACAATCAATTCCAAAACACTTTTTTAATATATTAAGTGTGAACCAGAAGGCATATATAACCCCAAAAGATGTTAAGATAACACCTAGCACTCCTTGGTATATTAATTAAATAAATAGAAATGATATTTGGTCCGACTAGTTCTTAAATGATATTAATTTGAATGTACTAACTGGAAAGTATTCTAAGTTTTTTGCTAACTGCAACTGTAAGGACCATTATTACATTGGTAAATTAGAAAACTAATTTATTAACCTATATGAAGTGAACTAAATGTAAGAAGAAACAACTGTTTTATGAAATACAATCATACATAGACAAAATTGAGAAGAATGCTAAAAATAGGTTATCGGATCAAAAGAAAAATTGGAGGTTATTAGATGTTAAAAAAATGAAAGAAGCCATATAGTGTTATTATAAGGAATAGTATTCCTATGACTTCCAGGGAAGATGTCAGAGTAGGAGGACTCTGGGATCACCTTGTTCCACTGATACAACCAGTCAAAAATCACAGTGTAAATAACCCAGAAGACAACCTAAAGACTGGCAGAACAGGCTTGCTACAGCTAAATGTACAGGAGAGCCCACATGGAAAAGGGCAAGAATGGAGACACGGCTTGGAGCTATATGGACCTGTGGGATTCTTCATTGGACAGAGGGACACCAGGGGGTACAGAAAGGGGGAAAAAGCACTCTCACACCAAGCAACCCACTCACAGGGAACTTACACCTGGAAGATAAATCTATTTAACTTTGAAACCCAGGGGGGCTGAATTTTGTAAGTTATTACAATCAGTGGGGCTTAATGCCTGGGACTTTAAAATTCAGTGGCTTATCTCTGAGAGATCCAGGAGGGTGAGAGGAAACTCAGTCCCTGCCCTTAAAGAAACACCATAACAAACAGCCCCTTGGAGATAAAGCATAGAAGCAGCAGTCTGAAAAATGCCTGGGATATGCAGGAAGGAGATCTGTTTACTAACCTCAGAGCATGTGCTGGAGAGGCAGGGATTCTCAGGAGGCTTCTCCAGGAACAAAGGAGCCGGCAGACACCATTTCACTCCCCTGCACCCCCAGCCTAGATACAACAATATATGCTGGAGCAAGGTGCAAGGTGCAAACACTTACAACATAATTTGTTAACGGTGTGTTTCCTGTTAACATGCTATCCTGTGGAAATGCCCCCCACTTCTCTTGCCATCACAGACCTGCACAAACCTTTCAATGGGTGTCTTGTCCCTGAATGGTTCAGTGGATCTGCCCCTTCTGACCCAGTCCACCTTGGTCCCCAGCAGCTATAGGTACCCTGCTACAATGGACCGGTGCAGAATTTGTTGGCACCTAGCCCCCCCATTATCCTGCAGACCTTTCTGCTCCAATGCCATTGGCTACAGTCCAGACAAAGAGGTGTCACAAACCTGACAATGTACAAGTAGTGCCAAAGGGGCCAGTGCTGTTCTAAAGTGACTCCATCCTAGGGAGTAGGGCAGATGACCATACATACCAGTCTAAATGCAGTCCTAGAGGTGGGTGAGTGGCAGACATCTGGTCTGATTGCAGACCCTGCTCATGAACAAAAGCTTCCGAAGGGATAACACAGGGAAAGTGCCCTGAAGTTTGGGGTGTTCCATTTCTGGAAAAATACCTGGTCTGGTCTAACTCATTTTAAGCCCAAGGTAGCCCCAGAATGGCCTGATAACAACAACAAGGGAACAAATCCTGGCCACAAAAGACAAAGAGAGCCACTGCAGACAATTGGACTAAAGGCAAGAATGGCCCAGCCACAATAGCAGGGTCTACACAACACACATGAGACACCCCTGAAGCACCAGGTTCTGGTGAACAGGGGATACTGCACTGCAGGGCACTATAGAACCTCTTCTTCAAAAGGCCAACACTTGCAAGAGCAGGAAATGTAGATGACTTTCTTAACACAGAAAAACAGACACAGAGAGTTAAACAAAATGAGGAGGCAGAGGAATATGTCCCAAAAGAAAGATCAGGACAAAACCACAGCAAAAGACCTTAATGAAATGGAGATAAGTAACATGCCTGATAGAGAATTGAGACTAATGGTCCTAAAGATACACACTAGACTTAAGAATGGAGGACCTTAGTGAGGCTCTCAACAAACAGAAAACAAAAGGACAAATGAGAGATGAACAACCCCATAACTCAACTGAAAATACACTAGAGGGAATCATACTGAAGGAAGCAGATGAACAGATCAGTGAACTGCAGGATAGAGTAATGGAAAATAATCAACCTGAACAGGAGAGAGGAAACATAATAATAAAAATGAAAACAGATTTAGAGAATTCAGTGATAGCATCAAATGTAATGAAATTTGCATCATAGGTATCCCAGAAGGAGGAGAGACAAAAGGGCAGAAAATTCATTTGAAGAAATAATAGCTGAAAAATAATAGCCAGAATCTGGGGAAGCAAACAGAAATCCAGATACAGGAGTCAGGGAGAGCCCCCAACAAAATCGACCCAAAGAGGTCCACACCAGGACACAGTCATTAAAATAAGAAAGAAAGAAAGAAAGAAAGAAAGAAAGAAAGAGAGAGAGAGAGAGAGAAAGAAAGAAAGAAAGAAAGAAAGAAAGAAAGAAAGAAAGAAGGAAAGAAAGAGAGAAGGAAAGAAAGAAAGAAGGAAAGAAAGAAAGAAAGAAAGAAAGAAAGAAAGAAAGAAAGAAGGAAAGAAAGAGAGAAGGAAAGAAAGAGAGAGAGAGAAAGAGTACTGATAAAAAGAATTTTAAAGCAGTAAAAGAAAAGAAAACAGTTACACACAGGGGAAAATCCTTAAGGGCTATCAGCAGGTTCTTTTCAGCAGAAATGTTGCAGGCCAGAGGGAATGGCATACATGGGAACAGAACAGAACAGAAGGGAAGGGAAGGACAACAACAACAAAAAACTGCAGCCAAGAGTACTCTATCCAGCAAGGCTATCATTTGTATTAGGAAAGATGGGTTTCCAAGACAAATAAAAGTTAAAGGAATTCATGACCACTAAAACAACCCTGTAAGAAACATTAAAGGAGACTCTTTGAGCATAAAGAAAACACCAAAAGTAGGAATAAGTAGCAAGTGTAAAATCAGTAAAAATAAACATATCTACAAAAATCAGTCGCAGACTCACAAAATAAAAAAGATGTAAAGTATGACACCATATACCTAAAATGTGGGGAGAGAGGAGTAATGAATGGGTTCAAACTTAAGTGAACAGTTTAATATAGATTGCTATATGCATAAAATGTTGTATACAACCCAATGGTAATCATAAATCAAAAACCAGTAATAGAGATGCAAAAAAATAAAGAGAAAGGAACCCAATATATCACTAAAGAAAGCCAATAAACCACGAGAGAAGACAGCAAAAGAAGAGACAGAGAACTACAAAAACAACTATAAAAGTAACAAAATGGCAATAAGTATATGCATATCAATAATTACTTTGAATATAAATGGTCTAAATGCTCCATTCAAGACACACGAGCTAATGCAATGGATAAAAAGGCCCATCTATATTTACTGCCTACAGGAGATTCACTTCAGACTTACATACATATGCTGATTGAAAAAGAAGATATAGAAAAGCATTTATCATGCAAATAGAAGTGAAAAGAAAGCTGGGTAGCAATACTTATACAGGACACAACAGATTTTAAAACAAGGGCTGTAAAAAAAGACAAAGGACACTGTACAGTCATAAATGGAATACAACAAAAAGATATAACAATTATAAATATTTATGTACCCAACATGGAATCACCCAATACATAAACCAGCTAATAACAAACATAAAGGAATCAATAGTAATACAATAATAGTAGAAGACTTTAACACCCCACTTCCTTAAATGGAAAGATTATCTAAATATACAATCAACAAGGAAATGTTGGCTTTGACTGGACCAGATGGATCACATGGAGATAGATATTCAGAACATTCCATCCTAAAACAGAATACACATCCTGTACAAAAGGAACATTCTTCAAAACAGATCACAGATTAGGCCACAAAACAAGTCCCAAATAATTCAAAAAGACTTGAAATAATATCATACTTGTTTTCTTGCCACACCACTTTGAAACTAGGAATCAAACACACACACACACACACACACACACACACACACACACACACACTGGAATGAATGAAAATATGAATGAATGCAGGTTAAACAATGTTACTAAACAATGAATAGGTGAACAAAGAAATTAAAGAGGATATCCGAAAATACATGTAAACAAATGAAAATAAAAACACAATGGTCCCAAACCTTGGGATATAGAAAAAGCTGTTCTAAAAGGGGAACTTGTAACAATGTAGGCCTCGTTCAAGAACCAAGAATAATCTGAAATAAACAACCTAACCTTAAAACCAAAGGGGCAAGAAAAAGAACAAAAATGCCCAAACCAGAAGGAAAAGAAATAATAATAATTAGAATAGACATAAATGAAATAGAAACTAAAAACAACAGAACAGATCACTGAAACCAGGAGCTGGTTGTTTTAAAACATCAACAAAACCAATAAACCTTTAGGCAGATGCATAAAATGAGAGAGAGAGAGTGCATGAGAGTGAGCGCACGAGCGTGTGATAACCAACACCACCAGAAATACAAAGGATTAGAAGATAGTATTATGAAAAATTATATGCTAAAAAATTAGATAATCTAGAAGAAATGGATAAATTCCTAGAAATATATAAACTACCAAAACTGAAAACTGAATCAAGAATAAACAGAAAATTTGAACAGACTGATTATCAGCATTGAAATTTAAAGAGTATTAAAAAAATCTCCCACAAAACAAGTCCAGGACTAGATGGTTTCACAGGCGAATTCTACCCAGCATTTAAAGAAGAGTTAATACCTATTATTCTCATACTATTCCAAAAAACAGAAGAGGAAGGAAGCTTCTCAATAAGCCAATATTGCTGATGAACAAAGATGCAACTCTTAAACAAAATACTATTCTAGCAAATTGAATCAAACAATACCTTAAAGGAATCATTTATCATGATCAAGTGGGATTTATTCCTGGGTTGCAAGGATGGTTCAATATTCACAGTTTGTGAATATATCAAGTGATATATCACATTCAATAAATTAAAGGATAAAAAGCACACGATCATTTTAATAGATGCAGGAAAAAGATTTGAGAAGGTGCAACATCCATTTATGATATAAAACCTCAACAAAGCAGGTTTAGAGGGAACGTACCACAATATAATAAAAGGCCCTATATGAAAAACCTGCAATCATCATACTCAATGATGAAAACTGAAAAAATTTCCCCCTAAGGTCAGAAACAAGACAGTTATTCAACATAGTACTGGATGTCCTAGCCAGAGCAATTCGACAACAAAAAGAAACAAAACTCATCCAGATTTTTAAGAAATAAGTTAAATTTTCACTATTTGCATATGATGTATTATACATAGAAAACCCTTAAGAATCCACACACACACACACACACACACACACACACACACACACACACAGCTATTAGAAATGAAAAATTAATTCAGTAATGTTGCAGGATATGAAATGAACATACAAAAATTCATTGCATTTCTATTCACTAATAATGATGAAGCAGAAACAAAAATTAAGAAATTCCATTTATAATTGCACCAAAAATAATAAAATATCTACTAATAAACTTAATCAAGGAGGTGAAGGAATTATAGTCTGAAAACTATAAAACAGTGATCAAATAGATTTAGGATGACACAAATGGAAAGATAGTCCATGGTCATGGATTGGAAGAATATTTTTTGTTAATGCCCATATTACCTAAAGCTATAAATGAAATAAATCTCCACATTTAATGCAATCCCTATCATAATAACAATAGCATTTTTCACAGAACTAAAAGAGTAATCCTAACATTGGTATGGAACCACAAAAGACCCCAATTAGACAAAGCAATGTGAAAAAAAACAAAACTAGAGGATCACAGGCCAAGATTACAAGACATAGTACAAAGCAGTAGTAATCAAAACAGTATGGTACTGGCACCACAACAGACATAGATTAACGGAACAGAATAGAGAGTTCAGAAATAAACCCACAATTATATGGTCAGTTAATCTTTGAAAAAGAAGGCAAGAATATATAACAGCAAAAAGACAGTGTCTTCAACAAATGGTATTAGGAAACCGGACAGCTACATGCAGAAGAATAAAACTTGACCACTTTCATACACCATACACAAAAGTAAACTTAAAATGGATTAAGGACCTAAATGTGAGACCTGAAATTACAAAAATCCTAGAAGAGAGCACAGGCAGTGATTTTTCTGACACTGGACACAGCGACATTTTTTTCCCAATATGTCTTCTGAAGAAACAGGAATTAAAAACAAAAACAAACTGGGGCTCCTGGGTGGCTCAGTCAGTGAAGCATCCGACTTTGGCTCAGGTCATGGTCTCACCATTCCTGAGTTCGACCCCAGTGTTGGGCTCAGTGCTGACAACTCAGAGCCTGGAGTCTGCTTCAGATTCTGTGCCTTTCTCTTTCTCTGCCCCTCCCCCACTCGTGTGTGCTCACGTACATGCGTGCTCTCTTTCTCTCTCTCTCAAAAATAAATATTTTTCAAATAAAAAATAAAACAAAAATAGAGTTTAATACTGAAACTTTGCCTTTCTGTAGTTCATGATGGAAAGAGCTCAGATGCCTGAGGCATGGAGAAAACCATTCCTCCACTTCTAAACTATCTTTGGGACTGAAAATAAGTCTCTGTTTATGGAAGTTGTTGATTTTAGAGTTGTTTACCTATGCATAGTCTACTTCAACTAACCCAGTATCCAAACTTGGGTAATATATACTTAATCACAAGAAGACTAGACACCTAAATATTTTGTTAATACTATACAAATATGTGCATATTCTAAAATTTGAAAAAATACAGGGAAAATGGAGTTAAAAAATAGACTTTTCCTTCTACACAGGACATAGCAAATCTCAAGAGACTATCACTACCAAAGTAGCAATTATAACAACCCAGGAAATCTACAAAGCTGTATATTTTTTTAGTCTAACAAAGAGGTGAGGATACAAACACATTAATGATCTAAAGTCTAGAAATGAAAGACCCCTTCAGTGAGAGATCATGGCTACCATCATGCTTGGTAGAAGTTTGGAAGTATGAAGAAGTTATCATAGATATGGATATGGATAAAATAGTTAAACTTTAAGAGTTTTAATTTTTTTAATGTTCATTTATTTTTGAAAGAGGGAGAGGCAGAATGTGAACATGGGTGGGGCAGAGAGAGAGGGAGACAGAGAATCTGAAGCGGGCTCCAGACTCTGAGCTGTCAGCATGGAGCCAGACGGAAGGCTCGAACTAATGAACCATGTGATCATGACCTGAGCCAAAGTCAGATGCTCAACAGATCAAGACATCCAGGTGCCCCAATAAACTTTTAATAAAGTTCAAAGGCCAATGATGAGCTAGGTCAACAGTTTATGACTCTTTGGATTCCCCACTGACAAGGAAAATTTGAAGTAAATTGTCAAATATTCTTCATGGGTCTTCAGCAAATACAGCCATGACTGAGGGCAGGGCACAAAAGCTGAGAGACCCACTGTCACCTGAATTGCCAGCTCAATGAGACCTCTTGTATTCTGAGACTAGGCAGAAGAAACCAGAGAATCTCTTTAGCCCTTCTCGTTCTTTCAATCCATATTCAACACACTATCCATTGCAATACTGGGTATTCCGGCTCTTACACGGAGTAGGAGAGAGTACTGGCTCAAACTTAGGTGTAAAGAGAAAAGAGTATTAAAAATGGAGAATACCATTCAAAACATGTGAATGATTTCAAAAGGACTATTGTATTTGTTACTGGGCTAGCAGGAGAAAGGTAGAAAATGGGAGGAAAAAATATTTGAAGAGATAAATATATAAATATATATATCACACAAATATATACACACATATATACATGTGTATATATATACACATATACATACACATGCATACACACACACACACACACACACACACACACAATTTGTTTAAAGACATCAAAGAACCAGGAATTTCAGCAAACCCAAAAGTGAAGAAAATACAAAGAAAGCCACACTTAGGCATAGCAAAATCAAACTACTGAAAATCAATGATAAAGGGTGATGGGAGCATTCATTCTAAGGAACAATAAAAATCACAGCGGGTTTTTCACCAGGATCAATAAATTTCAGAAGATAACAGAAGCACATATTTAAAGAAACAAAAACATTGTGAACCTGAATTTCTATATCCAGAAAAGTATCTTTCAAAAATGAGAGCAAGATATAAACATTTCAAATGGTCAATAACTAAAAGATTTATCTGCTGCAGGTATCAGTTACAAAAAGGCTGGAGGAGGTTCTTTAAGCTGCACTGAAATAACAGCAGGAAGATTCTTGGTTTTGTAGAAAAGAACAGAAAAATGAGAAGGGGTAAATATGATGGGAAATATAAAGAACTTAAAATACTTTCCTATTTTTTTAAAGTTTATTTTGTTTATTTTGAGAGAGTGAGCATGCACAGGGAAGCGGGGAGGGGGAGGGGGAGAGAATCCCAAGCAGGCTCCACCATGTCAGTGGCAGCCTAATGCAGGCCTTGAATCCAGGAACTGTGAGATCATGATCTGAGCTGAAATCATGACTTGGATCCTTAACCAACTAGCAACCCAGGCGTCCAACTTTCCTATTTATATATACAGTAAAACCTTGGAAAGCGAATAAATGGTTCCATGAGTATTCCACAAGATGAGCCTACATTTCTAATAAATTTTACCTTGATAAATGAGCTATGTCTTGCAATATGTGTAGTGATGCTAAACATCACATGATGACAACTGAGCCAACGATTCTTCTCTCCCTTTCTCCCTGGCCTCCCTCCCTCCTTCCGCGCCCCCCCCCCCTCACTGTGGCATTGTGGTGATCATCTCCCATTCTCCGACGCTTGGCCTCAGGCCGTGGTGTTTGGCAGAAATCTGCGATTTTTCAGAACGTTGGAAGGTGCCTACAACTGGCATCTGACTGTTACAAACAACTGCTGCATCCCAAGCTATAGCAAGAGGTTATGGGGTAGATCTCCTCTGCAAAGGAGGAGATAAAGGCAGAGGAATCCCTCACTTCAAATGAGATTGGAGAACTGTGTAAAATGTGGGAAACAGTGCAAAATTTTGTAGAGAAACGCCACCTGAATAATCCTGTAGCAGTGTGAGCTAGTGTTGAATCTGTTTAACAACAATGCAATGTCACATTTCCGCGAAATCCTCAAAATGAGGCAAAAGCAAGGGTCTTTGGACAGGTTCCTTGTTAAATTTTCAGGAAAAGAAAAAGATTCCATAATCCAATAGATGGCAGTGATTCCACTGGTGACAGTGAAAATCGTCCTACACAATAACCCTCCTCTCTTGGCCCCCTCACATCAGCCACGAAGGTTTTCAAAGATGAGTGCCGGTTAATTTTTTTTATAATTTGCATTTTCTTTATTATTTTGTACTATATGACAGTATTGTAATCATTTTTATATAAATCATTTTGGGTTGTGGAACGAATCGGCTGAGTTTCCATGATTTCTTATGGGGAAATTCGCTTTTATATACAAATGCTTTGGATTACAAGCATGTTTCTGGAAAAATTATCCTCACAAACCGAAGTTTTACTGTATCTTTAAATCTTTTTAAAAGGTTATTGACTGTTTAAAGTAAAAATAATAAAATGTATTGTACAAATTATCATATACTTAAATGTATGTGATAATAAGAGCATAAATATTGGGAGGATAGTAAGTGGAAGCATACCTGTGTAAGGCTTTATATTTTTAATTAAGCAGTAGAATCTTCTTTGAAATTAGACTGTGGTAAGTTAAATTTACATATTATGATCTCCTGAGCAAGCACTAAAAAAAATCAGCAAGAAATGCATAACAATAAAATTAATAGAGGGATATCCAGTTCTGACTCAGTTGGAATACCTCAATCCACGGTATTCCTGTCCCTGACAACCAAAAGACTGGGCGTAAACAGGAAGCAAACACAGGAGGACTCTGGAATGTGGAAATAAGAATGAGGACTGGCTAGAGATCTCAAGACTTCACAGATGAAACAATATATCCCACATGCACACTCAAGAAAAACCTGTAATCTGGAACATCAACAGCTGAGTGGAACCACAAAGAAAAAGCTTGCTCCCCAGGGTGAAAACACTGGGAAAGAATGGCTTGGCAGAAGAGAAAAGCACTCTGGGGACACCTATCCTGCTTTCCCTGAATACTCCAGCCATAGTCTCACCATGGCTTCATTGGGAGGCCGGGCTTCCTGCTCCACCTGGCTGTAGCAAGTGGCGGAGTCAGAAGACTTCAGAGACCAGTGGGACAAGAACAAAAGGTCAAATGTTCCTGTCACTGGACTCCCAGAAAGACAAGCAAAAGAATGAGGCTGAGAAGTATTAAAAAAATGGCTGAAAATTCCCCAAATTTGGCAAAAGAAATAAAACCATATTCAATAAGCTTCTTGGTCCCCTGATAATTTAAATATAAAGAAATCCATGTCAACACACATAATAATCTAACTTCAGAAAACTAACAGGAGAGAAAAACACTTGAAAGAACTTAGAGGGACATGAAATACCTACACAGGAAAAACAATTTGAATGACCATGGATTCCTCATCAGAAAGCAAGGAGGCCAGAAGTGGCACATTCTTTTTTTTGTTTTCTTTTTTGTTAATAGACTATTTTTTAAATTGAGTTATAACTGACATACAACGGTATCATAGTATTTGTGTTCTGCAAAATGACCACTCCAGTAAATCTAGATAACATCTGTTATCAGACATAATTGCAGAATTTTTTTTTCCTGTGATGAGGAATTTTAAAATCTACTCTCATGGCAACTATTCAGTTTAGGATACACTATTATTAACTATAGCCTCCATGCTTTACAGTACATCCCTTTACTTATTTATCCCTGAAAGTTTGTACCTTTTCACTCCCTTGAGCCATTCAGCCCACCCTCCCACTCTCTGCCTCTGGTAACCACTAATCTGCAATATGTTTCCTATATCTATGAGGTTTTTTCTTTTGATTTCAGATTCTACACATAAGTGAGGTTATATGGTATTTGTCCTCCTACTTTGTTTAGAATAAATCCCTCAAAGTCCATCCATGTTGTCACAAATTGCAAGATTTCATTCTTTTTTATGGCCTGAATGTTATTCAACCGTGTGTGTGTGTGTGTGTGTGAGAGTGAGAGAGAGAGAGAGAGAGAGAGAGAGAGAGAGAGTGTTATCTTCATCCATTTATCCATTGATGGACACTTTGGTTGTTTCCATATCTTAGTTATTGTAAATAACGTTGCAATGAACATAGAGGTGCATATATCTCTTGAAGATAGTGTTTTGTTTTTTTTCAAAAAAACAGAATTGCCAGATCATATGATATTTCTATTTTTAATATTTTGAGAAACCTCCATCCTCTTTTCCACAGTGGCTGTACCAATTTATATTCCCACCAGCAATGCATGAGGGTTCCCCTTTCTCTACATCCTCTCCAACACATATTATTTCTTGTTACTATATTATTTTTTTTAATTTTTTTTTCAACGTTTTTTATTTATTTTTGGGACAGAGAGAGACAGAGCATGAACGGCGGAGGGGCAGAGAGAGAGGGAGACACAGAATCGGAAACAGGCTCCAGGCTCTGAGCCATCAGCCCAGAGCCTGACGCGGGGCTCGAACCCACGGACCGCGAGATCGTGACCTGGCTGAAGTCGGACGCTTAACCGACTGCGCCACCCAGGCGCCCCTAAGAGAAGTTTTAGGTTGAGAGAAAATTAAGCATGAACAGTTTCCCCTCTTGTATCCTTTAGAGTGGGACATTTATTACAATTAATATACCAATGTCAATACATTATTAACTAAGGTCCACAGTCTATGTTAGGGTTCACTCTGTGTTTCATTGTTCCATGGGTTTTGATAAATGCATGCATGGCATCACACATCCATTACACTACAGCACAGAATAGTTTCACTGCCCTAAAAATCCCCTGTGTTTTGCCTTTTCATCTCTTTCTCTCCACTTAGCTCTGACAAGCATTTGCCTTTTTTACTATCTCCATAGTTTTGCTGTTTCTAGAATGCCAGGTAACTGGAATCATAGAGCATGTAACCTTTTCATGCTGGTTTCTTTGACTTAGCAATATGCATTTAAGATACTTCCCTATCTTTTTATGGCTGATAGCTCATTTCTTTTTAGACTAAATGCATCTTACTGTATGGATGTACCATAGTTTACCCATTCACCGACTTAAGGACATCTTGGTTGCCTTCAAGTTTTGGAAACTATTAATAAATATGCTATAAGCATTCATTTGCAGGTTTTTGTGAACACTTGTTTTCAATTACATTGGGTAAGTGCCTAGAAGTGTAATTACTGGATTGTTTTGGCCAGGCTATATTTAGTTTTGCAAGAAACTGCCAATCTGTCTTCCCAATTATCTGCACCATATTGCATTCCCACCATCGACTGTTGCGTTTCTCTTACTGCACCTCCTCATCAGCATTTAGTGCAGTGAGAGTTTGGGGTACTGGCCATTCTAACCGCTGTGTAGCCATATCTCCTTGCTCTTTTCATTGAAAATTCCCTGATGACAATATGAAGTAAAGCATCACCTTTTCATATGTTCATTTGCTGCCTCATACATTCTTTGGTGAGGTGTCTGTTCGGGGGGCTTCACCCATTTTAAAAACTGATTTGTTTTCTTGTGGAATTTAAAGAATTCTTTGTGCATTTTGGACACCAGTCCTTCAACAGATATGTGCTTTGATAATATTTTCTCCCAGTGTATGGCTCATTTTTTAATTCTCTTAACAATGTCTTCTGCAGAGTACAAGCTTTTAATTTTAATGATGTTCAACTTAATTTTTTTCATGGATCTTGCTTTTTTGTACCTAAAAAAGTCATTGCCAAACTCACAGCTCTATAAAATTTCCAACTTTATTTTCTAGAAGCTTTATAGTTTCGTGTTTTACATTTAAGCCTAAGATCCATTTTAAGTTAGTCTTTGTGAAAGATATAAGGTCTGTAACTGGACTCTTTTTTTTTTTTTTTTCATGTAGATGTCCATTTATGTTCATAGAATCTTTATTCATAATAGTCCCAAACTGCAAATTAATTCATTCATGGGTCAAAGTAGAAGTCTGAAGGGAAATAAAACATACATAGAACTGAATAAAATTTGTGGGATGTAGGTAATGCAATACTGAGAGGGAAATCTATTGTGCTAAATGCTTATATTAGAAAAAAATGTTTTTTGAAATAATAATCTAAGCTTCCATATTAAGTGACTGGAAAGGGAAGAGCAAAATAAAGTCAAAGCATGCAGAAAGAAATAAATTGTAACAATTAGAGCATCAATTAGTGAAAAAGAAAAAAAAGAGAAAATGAAGCAAAAAACTGTTCTCTGAAAAACATAAAGGAATATTTAAGTATAAACGTAGCAAAACATATGCAGAGAGAATATGATGAAAAGCATAAAATGCTGAGGAAGGAATTATAGAACATATAAAAAACTGGAGAGACATAACATGTCCAGGGATCAAAAAAAATAATAATAATAATGAACAGTAGTAAGCATGCCAATTATCTTCCAGGTTGATTTACTGGATTAATGAAGTTCCTATCACAATCTCCACAAGACTGTTTTGTAGATAGAGGCAAATTTATTTGAAATTCCTCATGGGAAGCTAATGAAACTAGAATAACCAAAACAGTTTGGAAAGAGAGAAAAAAATGGGGAGAATCAGTCAGAATAAGAGGATACATATATACCTACATTAATCAAAAACAATGTAGTAGGGTGCAGGATAAAGAGGTCAAATGGAACATAATAGAGAATCTATCAGGAGACCAGCACAAAGATGGTCAACTGACTTTTGTTCAAAGTGCTAAAATAATTAAGTTAAGGAAGGAGAGTCTTGCCAACAAATGCTGCTGAAGGAAGTAGATATCCATAAGCAAAAATAAATTAATAATCCTTGGTCTAAACCTCAATCTTACACAAGAACTGATTCAAAATGGATCTTAAATAAATGGGTAAGGGGCATTAAGGAATCTACTCCTGAAATCACTGTTGCACTATATGCTAATTTGGATGTAAATTTAAAAAAATAAAATTAAGATAACAAAATAAGTAAATAAGTAAATACATAAATAAATAGCATAAAATTATCAAGCTTGTAGAAGAAAACATAGCTCTAGGATATATCACGTAATGAAAATCCAGAGACAAGTATAATACTGAATATAGTATTGCTATCCAAATATTTGACAAAAGACTCATTTCTAGAACACTCAACAGTAAAAACAAACAAAACAAAAATCCAGTTAGAAAATGGGCAAAAGACGTGAATAGACATCCTACCAAAGAGGATATTCATATGGTAAATAAGCACATAAAAATATACTCAACATCATTAGCCAGTAGACAACTGCAAATTAAGAGCATGATGAGGTATCACAGCACACCCTTTTAGAACAGCTAAATATTTTTTAAAGTTGCATTAATAGCAAATGCTGGTAAAAAAGAGGGAAAGAATAATTTCTTATATCATTCATAGGAATATAAGACAGCACAGCCACTCTGGAAAATAGTTTGGCAATTTTATACTTTGCACAGACCCCAGTATTTATACCCCTGGGCATTTATCCCAGGAAATAAAAACTTATGTCAACATGAAACCTGTATATTAATGTTAATATCATCTTTATTCATAATAGCCCAAATTTGGAAACTACCCAAATGCCCTTCAAAGGGTTCAAAGGATGAATAGACTATTGATAGCACAGGAGTTTCAGTGGCTCCTGATGGAGTTTTGCTGAATGAAGAAACAGATTTTATAAGGTTACTTACTATATGAATTAATTTATATAACATTTTTGAAATAGTAATTTTTAAATTTTTAAAAAAGTGTTTATTTATTTTGAGAGAGAGAAAGAGCGAGTGTGAGCAGGGGAGGGGCAGGGAGAGAGAGAATCCCAAGCAGGCACATGCTGTTAGCTCAGAGCCTGATGAGTGGTTCCATCTCATGCAACAGGGAGATCATGACCTGAGCTGAAATCCAGAGCTGGAGGCTTAACCCACTGAGCAACACAGGCCACACACTGAGCCCAAAATAATAAAATTATAGAGATGAAGAGCATGGTAATGACTGCCTGTGGCTAGAGACATGGAAGGAAGAGAGTAGGTGTGACTATAAAAAAGTATCATGAGGGATCTTTGTGTTGACAGAAATTTTGCATCTTGAATATGGTGGTGGTTAAACTAATCTACATATGTAATAAAGTTGCATTAGACTATGCACAAACACAAAACCAAGGAAAAACTGGTGAGATCTGAGTAAGGTTCTGGATTGAACAATGTCATTTTTCTGGTTTTGACAATATACTTTTGTTATATAAGATGTCCTAATGGGAGAAAACTAGGTTATGGTTACACAACATCTATCCACTGTTTTTTCAACTTGTTAATCTATAACTATTTCAAAAATTTTGAAAAAGTCAAAGAATATACAGTAGAATATTAAACCATGTGAACAACTCACCCATGGGAAGATAGAAAAAGGAAAACAGAGGAAAAACAGGAGATGTAACACATCAAACTCAAGCAACAAAATGGTAGACTTAAACATAAATATATTAATTATGGACACAGATATATGAGCAAGTTGGGGCATATTATAGAATACTAATCAGCATTGCAACTTTTCAACAACAATGATGAATCTCAAAAGAAATCTGTTTGTGGAAAAAAAAAAAACAAACAAACACACACAAACCTAAAGAACACAGAGTCTAGTATTGCATTTGAGGTTTGAAACCAGTCCACGTTAATCTATGGTACGACAAGTTAGAAAACTAGTTGCCTGGGAGAGGGTATATTTGACTGGAGATGAAAAAAAGGGAGCTTCATAGAGTGATGGAAGTATTCAACACCTCGGTAGATGTGTGGGTTTCACAAGTATATGCATTTGTCAAAACTAATCAAACTGCACCCTTAATGTGGGTACATTTCTATGGATGCAAATTATACTTTAATTTTAATATGCTCTTTAAAAAGAACTTAAAATTTTTTCCTACATCCATATGAATCATTTAATATACTTCCTGGGAAGCCCACGCTCCATTTGGATATCACTAGAACAGTAATAGGATATGGTAGTTGGAAGCACTTTGGAACTCAGATCTCAAGGGCCAGGCATCCATTTTTACATGATTACACATTGGCCAGATGCTATTCAAATAATCCACCTTATTTTCACCCCACAGTTTGAAGGAAAGAAAAAATGAGAAAGCCTCAAAGTGTTTTTAACCAAAAAATGGAGATTTTATAACCATTTTGAACAGCATTGTAAGAAGAATCCTGACAACTTCTCCACTTTCTTAAGAGGTAAAATAAAACAAAAGAGCCTCAGGATCACAGCAGTGAAAACTTCAGTTAGGCTTTAGGGAACACTTGAATAACCCATAAGGATTAATCTAGTTATAATCATGTATTTATGAAAATAAGCAAATATATTGTACACAAAACCTATATTGTGAAACCACAAATTTAAGGTGAAAGCCTTCCTCTCAGATGCCACATTTATCTCAAGAATTTGATTCCCATCATCTGAAGAACCATTGTTGCAAAATCTGGTCTTCTAGTTACTTACTGTAAGTTATTCTTAGAAAATGATCTCTATGACAAACATCTGTTGGAAAGCCCTGTCCCTCTCCTCCAATATAATTTCATTTAACCTGACTTAAAAGCCTAGAAAACAGCTCAGCTAAACAATAAAGTGGACACAGTATAATGTCATCAGCTGTATTTATAGGAATATTCTGAAAAACACCATTTTATGAGAATATGTAAAAATCCATAAATATGGAAGAGATAGCAGGGCCTCTATATAGCAGGCCCTGAGACGTCCTGCCAGCTGATCAGGAACAAATAACTGTATCAAGCAGTTCAAATCAAGCTCAAAATAATCTCTACCCAAGGTAACAAAAATAGTGCAATTTGGGTGTCAGTAGCAATCTCTCTACAGGTTTTTATCATTCCCTAGGACTTTTTAAAGTGTCAACTTTCTCTTTATGGCTATGTCCTTTGTCTTAGAAGTTGTCAATGTTTTATTTTATCCTCTTGTGTATCCCAAGATTCCACACCCAGTATGCCTGTCCGGCTCTATTAAGTCAAATAAATAGGTAACCATACTTATTGAACAGACATGTACAGAATTCAGGAGTTATTCTCTGCTGAGAAGTCTAAAATGAAAACACAGATACCTGCCTTCATGGGGTTGAGCATCTTGTAGGATTTCATAAATACACGTTTAATAAGCTAGTAAAGGAGTGCCAGGAGTGCAGATGAGGGAAGCGTGAAAGAGAACTACCACTTATTGTTCATCCACCATTCTTGTCTCTCTGTTAAGCCTTCTGCATATCATCTCATTTAATCTCACCTCGTCTCCTTTTAGAGATGAATAAAGGACATTCAGAAAACTTAAGTCAACTGTTCAAAGGCACACAGTTTAAGAATAAAGCCGTTAATTCCTAGCTGTTAAATATCCCACTCATTTGGACTGCTGTCCTATGATATCACAACTGTTTGTGTTATTCAGTGGTGACGACAAAGTGTCAAGTCAGAATCACATTACTTTGAATCCTCCTGTTTTAACGGTTCCTATTTTGTGGTTTAGCCAGTTCTTTAGCTTTGAGTCTTCCACCAGCAAAATACAAATGCCACTTCCTTGAGGAAGCCTACCCTGGAATCTCATGCTGCTCAAATCCTTTGATCATATGATCTCCTGATGTCAAGTACCTTCCCTTTATACCACTTACTATTTGAATCATTTCCACCCCTTTCTCTGGAGTATAAGCATAATACGTGAGGCAGATAATGTATCTGGTTTTGCCTCACTGGTACATTGCTGAGCCTACAGTGGGTATTAAATAATAAACTAGACTGAATGAATGAATGAACATATTAAAGGACCCACAGAGATTAATTAAAATGCCAGAGGCTTAAAACAGAAAGCAAATCATTGGTAAAATCCTCTGAGGGGATAATTTAAGAAAGAAAGTTGGGTACAGGAGAAGAGAAAGAGAGGGACCACTGAAGACACTAAGAAATTCAATGCATATACACACCTCAAACAAGGTCAAGAATTCAGGGGTCTCTATATGGGTAGTAGATTGCAGTCACTGACTTGATTGGCTGGGTCAGAGACTTCTTAACATGTCAGATTTCCCTGGGTCAGAACTGTAACTCCATCTTCTCAAATTCCCAAACACTGAGCTGAAAAATCAACAATAAGAATTCCATCTTCCAAAACTGTTCTTGAATCACTGAGAAATTCGACTCAGAATTTGAATTTTGAATTTAATGAATTTTACAGAGGTAAAAAATGGCTGGCCAAGAAGCTAGTGGAGAGGAACTGGGTCCCCTTCTTTCAGTGCTACTATATTGAGTGATACAAAGAATGTTTGGAAGGAAGGAGTTCACTGCAGATGTCAGACAAGTGCTTAAAGAGGATGCTGCCCACGTGACCTCAACGTGTTGTAAGTGATTTAAACACCATAATCACTAAATTCCTTTGCAACTCTCATTTGATGGTGACAGGGTAGGACAAGTAAATAACTTAAAAAAGAAGTAATGTCCACTTTGTAATTATAGTTTTCAAGGAAAGCTTCTGGGTTTTAACAAGGTTCTGAAAAAAAAAAAAAACCTTTGAATTGTCATCTAATTCTTAGTTTTATCTTTAAAGTTAAAAAAAAAAAAGTTAGAGATAGCATGAGTGGGGGAAGGCACAGACGGAGGGAGGGAAGGAAGGAGAGAAAAAACGAGAATGAGAATATTAAGTAGGCTCCAAGCTCAGTGTGGATGGAGCCTGTTGTGGGGCTCAATCCCATGACCCTGGGATCATGACCCGAGCCGAAATCAAGAGTTGGACACTCGACCAACTGAATCTTCCAGGCATACCTGTCATCTAATTTTTAAATCACAAGCACAGTTTCAGCGTCAATTCACTTAAATCTTTTGCACCCTCTATTAACCAGTTCAGTGTTGTGCACACAGTTGGTACAAAATAATTAGTGGTCTGTATGCAAATGAACACATTTTACTGCTACTTATGCTTGTGCATTTGTATGTGTGTGTGTTTGTGTGTGCATGAAAAAGAGAAAATGCCTTGCCATCCCAAATAATCTCTAAAAATGTGAAGTAATTTAAAAAATTCAGAAAAGCTTATAACATAGATAATATATATTGATATCTGATAAAGAAAATTATAATGAAGCTGAATATTTTTTGAGAAACTAATTTATGTTTACTTTTCTCATGTATTTTTTTCCATTTACTTCCTTCCAAACTAAAAAATAAGGGCAGTGTGAAACAAAGAAACCATGTTTCACTGCTTCAGTGAGTTATACCCAGAGCCCAATGCAAAAGTATACTGTCATACTTTCTGGCTGTTGTTTTTTAGTTCTTTTTTAATTCTTTCAAATTTTTTTTTTACATTCTTTATACATTGTGTAAAACTTTTCCTCCTTTTTACTTAAATTTCAGTTAGTTTACACAAGGTAATATTAGTCTCAAGAGTAGAGTTTGATGATTCATCACTTACATACAATACCCAGTGCTCATCCCAACAAGTGCCCTCCTTAGTAGGCACCACCCATGTAGCCCATCCCCCCCCTCCCTTCCCTCAACCCTCAGTTTCTTCTCTATAGTTAAGAGCCCATTTCTTGGTTTGGCAGTTTTCTCCCCCATGATCATTTGGTTTTTTTACATTCCACGTATGAGTGAAATCATATGGTATTTCTCTAACAATTCACTTGGCATAATACTCTCTAGCTCCATCCATGTCATCGTGAATGGCAAGTTTCTATGGCTGACTAATACTCCATTGTGTATATATATCACACATTCTTTATCCATTCATCGGTCGGTGGACATTTGGGCTCTTTCCATACTTTGGCCATTGTTGATAGTGCTGTTATAAACATTGTGGTGTATGTAACCCTGAAAATCAGTATTTTTGTATCCTTTGGATAAATATCTAGTAGTGCAACTACTGGATCCTAGGTTAGCTCTGTTTTTGAATTTTGAGGAATCTTCATACTGTCTTCCAGAGCTGGCTGTTGTTTTTAACAAATCTCATGGAGCCATAAAGGGTTGAGAGAAGAAGGAAACCGATGGAATGAAGAAGTAAAGAGAAGCTGCTTCCTAACAAATAAGAGGTCTGTGGACCTTGGCCCTTAGGGACCTGGCATTCCTGGCCCTGCTCCCTGGGAGGGTTATAATGAAAAGATACAGCAGGGCCATCTGAAGCGGGAGCCCAGGGGTTCCCAGGCCCACCAGCCTTCCTAGTCCAGAAAACCACACAACTTGATGACATAGCCCACTTCCCTCAGGTACATTCCAGGCTTAGGCAATGAAGACGCTCGGTCAGTGGCATGGTTGGTTTTCCAACACCCATCTCCCCACAAAAAGGGATGTTTCTCTGTTATTCTCAGTCTTGCCATCTGTTCGGTAACATTTACCAAACTGTCCTTGATTCAACCCTTGCTTCACCCCACCAGTATGCTCCCAACCCACCCCAAAGTGAGTCTTGCCATTTCTACCTCTCTCTCTACACCCATGACTGCTTCTTCTGTACCCCAGACACTCCCTAAACTCTCTTGTGCAGCGTCCAGACATCTTCCATGCTGGCTTTCTGTCAATGGGTTCAACGAAATAGATTTTATCCTTTAATGTAAATTAGATTATGTCATTCTCTTTCAAAGTTCTAAAGTCCTTCTCACACTTAGACTAAAAATACAAACTATTACCTACATTCCCTGCATGATCTGGACTCTGCCTCTTTCTCCACACTCTCCCTGAGACCCTTCCACTGCCATTTGACTTGCAATTCTGTTTTTACCCTGGGCTTCACCAAGTTCTGCTTTCTCAGAGATGATTTCCCCTGGAGCTCTCTGTCAAGGGGAACTTCTTATTCAGTCTCTACCTCTAATTTAGTGTCTTCAGAGAGGTTTTTTTCCTGGCATCCATCCCCTTTCTACCTGACAAGAAATGTGCCCAATCTGCCCAAAGGAGCAACTTTTGTTAAGTGTCACAACATGCCAATGGGCTATCTCAACTAAAACTAATTCATTAATCCAGTTATTTGGTGCTGGAGTTTAGATTCCAAGTCTAGAAAAATGTGCACTCTTGAGTCTTGTGCTATATACTTTTGGGCTCGAAAATTATTTCTTGAAAGGATGAAAAGAATGAATGTCCACAGAGAGCATGATGAACAGGAAATCTCATCCGTGTTCCACTTCTGGGTTCTCTATTACCTTCCTAGAGCTTGGCCCTTTACAGGGGGAGATCAGCTAATGACTAAGACAAAATGTCCTTTAAAACTGATAGAATGGGATGTCAAATCAATCTTATTTAAAACAAATGACAAAATGATTAAAAAAAAAAAAACTTCAGTTTGTGGACTGAGATTCCAGTAATTTCATAGTGCATTTTTTGGCCCTATTTTTACACATCATTCGCTTTGAGATGCCAAAATATGCCCATACTGTTATTCCTTACCTACTTCCCAAGGGTGCGTCCATCTTTTAATTCTTTTAGACACATAATACCATTTTAGGATGTGTATGAATAGAAATGTAAAATACCTGACAAAGTTGAACAGAAAAGCTGATAGAAAATACTCTAACCTAAAATGGCAGAATCTGGAAAAGTTGGTAAAGACCTATAGAGTCAGCTAAGTGGCCTGCGATTGCCTTTTATTTCTCCAGAATCTTCTCTGAAGTGGTGCTTTAGGAGTCATAAATAACTTCCACTGTCCTATGAAGGGCAGGATTAAGGCCCTGTTATTATGAGGAAATAAAGGCTTGGGTCATTGCAGCAAATTATTGGAGGCTTTAGCCAAGTGGTGGTGGAAATTACCTTCTCTGGTTTATAGTGTCTGTTGAGCATGAAAATAATTGGGAATAGCTAAAGTACCTGATATCGTGAAAAAGTTTATTTCTAGGAAACTAATTCAACTCTCAAGCTGAATCGTATTCTTAAACAGGCTTTTTCCCCCCTTTCTAGTTACAACCAAATTCTTACCCTCAAAATAGACACAGTACTCCAGAAATCCATTTCATTTAGCAGCATCCTGTTGTAGCATAGTTACAATATCAGATAGGTGGCATATTTTGGCATTCTGGATACTTTCTGGTGTTAGTGACAGATTCTTACTTCTGGTCTCTGAGCTGCATACATAAACACAAATTCTACTGCACAAAAAACTCATGATTTTTTTCCCCTGTATTTTTTGCTTCCCCCTAATCTACCTGAGAAACAATCAGAGTAACAAGGAGCATGTCCACACAAACTAGCTGATGTTGCAATTAATGTGCTATCATGAAGTCAATAATTTTCTTCATTCAGGTTGATATAATTCATGGTTCATGTGTCATCATGAGTCCTTTTTAAAAGTGATGCTGTTGGTTCAGGGAAGGGGTGCGGACAGCGGTGGTGGTGCCAGGTTGGTTGCGGAAACTTATCTTTATGTTTACCTGTGCCCTGACAAATCCAATCACCCATTGGATTTTTCCGCTACTTTACTTCTGATTTTTCCTCTGTTGAGCGAACAAGTCTTGTAAGATTCATCCTCTGTTCTAGCAACATTTACACACATTTTGCAATAAACATTGTAACACTTATAAATTGAGGAATTAAATTGCTGATCAAGAAATAGGCATCTGATTAATCACTGATATGAAAGTTTCCTCAAAACTACCAGTCCTTCCTGGGTAAAAGATATATAGCCCTCTTTTGGGGTGCTGAGTGGCTCAGTCGGTTAGGGATCCAACTTCGGCTCAGGTCATGATCTCACAGCTTGTGGGTTTGAGCCCCGCGTTGGGCTCTGTGCTGACAGCTGGGAGCCTGGAGCCTGTTTCTGATTCTGTGTCTCCCTCTCTCTGACCCTCCCCTTTTCGCACTCTGTCTCAAAGATAAATAAACATTAAAAAAAATTTTTTTTAATGATATATAGCCCTCTTTTGTGGACTTGTCTACACCGTACATCTTTCTCTCCTCCATTATTGCTTTTATAAGTTTACACATCTATAATTTACTATTATCTTTGGCCAAGACAAAAATGATAAAAAGTTAGAATAAATGTTGAAAGGCACTTGTTAGGGGAGCCTGAGTGGCTTACTTGGCTCCTGATTTCAGCTCAGGTCATGATCTCATAGTTTGTGTGTTTGAGCCCCATGTCAGGCTTTATGCTTCAGATTCTCTTCTCTCTGCCCCTCCCCTGCTCACTCATGAGCTCTGTCTCTCAAAATAAACAAACTTTAGAAAAATTTTTTAAAATAAAAGGCACTTGTTAAAATTCTTATTGTTAATTTTACGAAGATTTAGAATGCAGGAGAAGAAAGTGACCTTAAAATTAATTCTAAAAAAGTTATCAAAAGCGATTTTACTGATATAAGCATTTCATTCACACTCAGGAATAAGAACCAAAGACCTGTACTTAACACTACCATTTGTTTTTCTGGTTGTTCTAGAAATCTGATTCAAAAAAATATTGGAAAGAGAAGACCAAATTTGCCATTATTTTCAAATGACATAATTGATAATGAGAATACACAGGGCAATCCTCTACAAACATTTAGAACTTGTGCAAGTTTTTTGTTTTCTTTTTGTTCATTAATTTTGAGAGAGAGACAGTGTGTGTGCACGTAAGTGGGGAGGGGCAGAGAGAGAGGGACAGAGAGAATCCGCTCAGCACGGAGTCCAATGTGGGGCTCGATCCCACAAATGCAAGATCACAACCTGGGCGGACATCAAGAGTCAAACACTTAACCACCTGAGCTACCCAGGTACCAGCACAACTTGTACAAGTTTTATAAGATGATGAAATTGCTACAAGATAAATAAGAAGAGATGCATAATTTATTTACATCAATGCAGCAACCAGTAGGAAAACATAATGTGAAAATAACATATTTAAAAAACTATTTTTGTGTTAAAAAAAATCCAGAATCCAGTGGGAGCCAATTATTTCTTTTTGCACCATTTATTTATGGGCAACTTCTCAAATTTGACACACACTTTGAGATTTTGTTGATTATACTCTAAGTATAGGGTCTTTGCATTTCCATTACTTGCAGCCCACTCGCAAAGTGTTCTGACATTTTATTTGGTTTCAATAGCTCTTAATGATTTTAAGCAAAGCTGATGGGATAGTAGATAGGCACAGGCAAATGAAATAAAATGCCACAAAACCACAAGTTTTGTACGTATGTGCGTGCATGTATTCAAAGCCAGTTCACCCTTGTGATTTCTTGTATCTCCCAAGTGAATGTATGATTTTCTGTGCTGTTCTCTGAATTTCTTCCTCATACATCAACTTCTGATGCACAATTCTCTGAAATATAAAGACATATTCAAACAAATTTCAAAAGAGGCCATATGTGGCATGCCAGAGACATGGAGCCTGATTAGAATGGGACTTGGAATCTTTTTATGGTGCTGAATATAATTTAAGACACCGTGTTGTTACTTAGAAGGAAGCCTTATTTATAACAGCAGCACCATGCTGCACACCAGATGCCAGCGGAAAGTGAAACTATGATGAATTTAATTTGACCTTTCTCAAGCCTGCAGAACGTAAATTAGATATATTTAATAAAGATCAAGTTTGCAAGAAATAGCTTTGACTTCAGATGTGTAAATGCTTCAATGAAAGAAATGGAGGCACACTTTGTACACTTCTGAAGATAGTTTAAGCAAAAATGAGGGGAAAACATAGTTTGGAGATGTGCAACTTTTCCTCATTAGATATATGTGGTGCATTGCATAATTCGTTAGCTTTACTGCATTTTTTTCAGGCCATTAGGCCCAGGACAGTTATCTTCTCTTGTGTACATAACAACAAAAAAATAATTTTGATGCCTAACTAGGATAACTGCATTAACAGATTTTGATATTTGGGGATTATTTTGTTACCAAATCTTCTTTAAAGTCTATGATCTAATTTTTAATAAGATTCTGAGAGTTTTGAAATCTTTACCTATGAAAAATAATGGATCAATTCTTCCTCAAAATAAAAGCAAAATGATTGAAGTTTTTTAGGCTAGGAAAGAGGGTGAAAGTTTATTCTGAAGACAGAGATTTTTTAAGATTAAAGTCAGGTTTGGCAGGAAGCCTGCTTTATTTTAATGAAAGAATGGACAGGGGCCAAACTCATTACTATTGGAATACCTCATGGCCCCCGAGCACGTAAATAAATGTAGGAAGATAGCACATGTATTTTAGCGTGTCAAGATCAGGACAGAAAGGAACCAAATTAGTTCATTCATTCCATCATTCCTTCATTCATTCAAAAACCAATCCATACCACGTACAGGCTCTGGAAAAGTAAAATGAGTAAGCAGCAGATACTGTTCTCAAAGTGTTCTCATCAGATTGATTGCTACCATTTGCTTGCAACACATCTCTTTCAAATGGCTAAATGCTGTAATTATGGAACGTGTAAGATTCCAAGGAGCGCCGTTCTGCCTGTGGAGTATTAAGCATGGCTCTTTAAAGAACCTGACCTGAGTCTCTGAATACAGACATGAATTTACAAGGCTGAGAAGGGGAGAATGCATGCTCCAGACAGAGGAAAAAGAATGAGCAAAGGCACATCCTGCAGAATGAGTATGAAGGGTCTCAGACATCACAACATGGAGATCCAATCCTATCACAAAAGGAGTGAAGAGTTCAACAAAATGGACTAAGTCAGGGGAGTGTATGGCTCTATTCGCACTGTAAGAAGGTGGATCATACTGTGAAGTGATTCTGAAGAGGGTGCACAGTGAGGTGTCAGGGAGGCCTTTAGGAAGGTGCCGGAAGGAACCAGAAGGGAGGGATTGTTCATTAGCACGGCAGTAATGGTGGTGAAGTGGGGAGATGGGCTCAAGTGATATTTGGGAGAGTGATTCATAGTGTTCCTGTCTCATTATATATATGAAATCGAGAGAACATTAACTTACTTGGATTTAGGATACAGAAAAGAAACCTGACGGTATGTCCGAGAGGCTTCAGAAATTAAAGACTGATGACTGAGAAATATGTGAGCCAGAGACATGGTTTCAGAAATCATGGGCACAGTTACTCTTTGAAGTCCTAAGAGTAGATGAGCTGGCCCAGAAAGTAGATAAAATATGGGGCGTGGGGGGTGAAGAGCACACAGATGAAACAGAAACAAACATTTGGCTGAAAGGGCGGGGAAGCGTAGACAGAAGGGGAGACTGGTGTTGGCAGCAGAAGCAGCAGCTCACGGAAGAGAAAAGGCATGAGAGGACCTCCCTTGTGCCAGGTACAGTGATAGGTGTTCTGCACAGTTTCTTATGACCATCACCAGTTTTTCATTTAGTCCTGATGACTCCGTGCCCACTCGACAGATGATGACGTGACACTCAGGTCAAGTAACTGTCCCTGCCCACTAAGCTACAAAGGGGCAGAAAGTAAATTCCAGCCCGTGTCTGTCTGATTCCAAAAGCCTGCCGTCACTGGGAATAAAACTGAATGCATTATGGATTTCTGTTCTGTGGGGTGGGTTGAAAAATGCTGTACATTTCCTAACAGGGCACGATTTCGTGATAGGATATATTGTTTGTGCTAAAAACTGTATGGCCATATTTATATGTTTTGAACCAGGCAAATATGAAATATTTTGTAAAATATTGGTATAATCATTTTATCGACTCATTTGAAATGCAAACTCCATAATTAAAAAAAAGTATGCATTGCATAATTTCACAGCTAATTATAAGCTGTGCCTACATTTTTGTGGTCTGTGTTACTTGGTAAATGGAAATTCTGGGTAACATCCATGGTTAGTAGCTTGTAAAAATCCTGTTAACAATATCAAAATTTCTGAGTTACATTGGTGATTACTGTGCTATCACTTGAACATTCTGTTATTACAATGTAAGATATTTTTAATGTTCTATAAAAGTGCCTTCCAAACAGGAGTTAAGCGGTGGAACTTGTGCTGAAAACAAGCTGGGAATCAGTAAGGCTGGAATATAAATTAGATGCAATAAAAACACTATAAAGATGGCCAAACAATGGCCATGATATGCTAATTTAGTAAAAAGCACCCTGTGAAATATTAGAGATGTTGAATAAATAGGCAATACTAGAGCACGTAAAGCTTTACGTTTGCAAAAATTATCACATAATCAGGCAAAAATAATGCAAAACTGTAAAAAAATAAAATAAAATAAAACCCAAACAAAAAGTTGCCAACTGTAACATAGCAGAAATGTGATTCTAAAGTGAGATTTTTATAGATTAATATGCTCCTAAAATACTGTAGCTGCTTTTACCCTCCTCACAAACTCATATTTAGTGTTTCAAATTGGTCTTGAAATAAATGTTTTTGTGTGGCCTAAATTTCCTGTACAGTGACAGTCCACAGGGCGATGAACTCAACACTGGGATTTATGAAGGTGATTAGAAAGGGGAAGGGGGAATTGCAACCATAAAGGGCGTGGAGAGAAGAGGAGTGTGCCAGTAGGCTGTGTGTTGAGAAGGGACGACAAACAAGGGGATGCCACAATGTAACACATCTGAGCTATGCTAACTCGGCCCGCCCCTCCTTGGGCGCAGACCGCACCCTCTGTATCCACGCTGAGTTACTAGGTGCTCCAGGAGATGTTGAGGAGCAGACAGGCGCCCGTAGCAGTTTCTCTGTGGCTTCACTTAGCCCTTACTTACACTAGGGTCTTGGGAGGCAGCCATTCCTTCTAAAACGTTTGTTTCTAATGCTAGAACTTGGAGAGATTATAGGGAAGTCTCCATCCTCACTCGAGTATTCACCAGAATGCTGGAAAAACTAGAATTAATGATCCAAATCACACAGCATTCAGGTATCAGCTGCCATCAGCAGTGACGGTATTTGGAACTGGGAACAAGTCAAGAGTTTTGGGCACATTTAACTGTGAACTGGGAATTACTCTGTAGTTCGGATTTCACCAACTGTGTGTACAAACAAAGCAAGTACTTGGCTCTACCTTAACTTGATAGCAACTGAATACTTAACTGAAACTGACATGTTTTGTTTCCAATAACGTGTCACCTTCACATTGCTGTGTATTATCTTAGGTTTTAAAGTTTATGAGGAGGGAACACCTGGCTGGCTCAGTCGGGTAAGTGTCTGACTTCGGCTCAGGTCAGGATCTCATAGTTTGTAGGCCCAAGCCCCGCGCTGGGCTCTGTGCTGACAGCTCAGAGCCTGGAGCCTGCTTTGGATTCTGTGTCTCCCTCTTTCCCTGCCCCTCTCCTGCTCGCATTCTCTCTCAAAAATAAATTTAAAACGTTAAAAAAATAATATAAAGTTTATGATTAGGACAGGAAACTGAACAAGTTCACAAACCTGGACAAGATCAATCAGGTGATGGATAAAGATTCTTCCCCATACAGTTTACAACTATTGTGTCTGATTTTTACATGTCTAAGGTCACATCCTATCTTCCAAAATAGTTCATTACAAATCTTTCTCCTTGAAGAGATTTGGTATTTTAGTTAAAAAAGAACCATTTGGAAATGCCCATGTTTCCTGTCTAAACTACCTCAAAAATAAACAGAATGAAAGTTAACTTTTACTGGAATGTAATCTGATGTTTTTCCATAACCAAATGTCTTGTACAGTGTTTTCTATTATGCAGGTGCCAAAATAACAAAGAAGCTAAAATAGTTTTGTCTATAATAATACAATCAATTTCTCACACAACGTTTATCAAAAACCCATTATCCCAGCCTTGATTACCTGAAACTGTTGAGGACAATGTCAAATATTAGTTTGTCTTTTTTTTATTTTATTTTATTTATTTTTTTTTAATTTTTTTTTCAACGTTTATTTATTTTTGGGACAGAGAGAGACAGAGCATGAACGGGGGAGGGGCAGAGAGAGAGAGGGAGACACAGAATCGGACACAGGCTCCAGGCTCTGAGCCATCAGCCCAGAGCCGGACGCGGGGCTCGAACTCACGGACCGCGAGATCGTGACCTGGCTGAAGTCGGACGCTTAACCGACTGCGCCACCCAGGCGCCCCTGTTTGTCTTTTTTTTAAATATAAAGTATGCCATACCTCTCCTCTCTCTTTTCCCCCCAACATCTTCATCATTTTGAAAGGATCACACTTCGAACAAGCAGCAGATGTTAATATAGAAATAGAGAACATCTCAATTTTCTCACTGCTAACTCAGCTTACTGAGCCAATTTCACAATTCTCACATTCCCTGAGTCCTAGGAGAAAATGCTAATTTAGATTGTTAAAACTGACACGGGTTAGGGTATAAAGGGTAATTAGCATAAAATCCTACACAAAGTGTTCTTAGCACCATTAATCAACACCCACCTAGGCATACACTTTTTTAGTCAGAGCTGATGTTTAACGAAGCTGAAAAATATCTAAAATATTCTCTTCTAGTTAAGTAATAAAAAATGCAGAGTTTGTCCTCAAATCCAGTTTGAGGGGTTTTAAGGAAAAATACCTAATGTGTAGTTCATGCATAACTCTTATTTTTATACTTAAGGATTATTTAAAGCGTATAAAAGTACTCTGTTGAGGAAAATGCCTTTTAAACACTTGTGTTTTTGACATATTTGTGTCAGTGCTGTTCTGTACATGTGTTGTTATTGCTGAAAACACTGATGTTTTCTTCTCCCTCCCTCAGTCCTCGTGAAGGCGGCTGCGTTGGGCAACAGTGTTCCTGCTTTCTTCCTGCTTTGGGGACAGGATGCTGCTGGTGCTTCTGACTCTTTGGTTTGCCAGGCTCCTCATCACCCACACACAGTCACTCGGGTCTGAGTCTGCTCTCGGGTGCTCCTGGTTCCTCAGATTTTGCAAGCCTACTAGGTCAATTACGCTTCCTTGTTTTTGTCTCCTTGCTAATGAAGTGAAGTAGTGCAAAGAGAACTGTCCTCCAGTTAGGTGAATGATTCAAAGTCACTAAATTTTTCTGCTCAGTTTCCTCATTTGCAAAATAAAATAAGGGCCAAAACACAGGGCGCAAGGAATCTGTGGCTGGCAGCCAGCCAGCCCATATACGTTCCTGGGGACACCGGTGAGACCTATCTCCAGAAATTCTGTCTCCGAGACCCCAGTGAAGGCTGCAAACATGTGTTACCACCAGAGCCCATTTATTCTGCATAAGATAATGCTGCTTTGTATGAGGCATAGTCTTAAGCACACAGGATAGAAGCCGACAGAACAGTCTCAGGAGAGAGATTGTTCAAAGAAGATCTCAGAAACAGAAGACACATGCTCTGATCAGTGTCGGTGCTGTGAGAACACGCAGCAGGGGCATCTAACTGAAATTGGGGAAAAGGACTCAGAGGAAGGGCAGGCAGGATTGGCCCTGGTGACTAAGAACATGGAGTGAATGTTCTTAACGTTGAGAAGGGCATGTGCACAGATCAGGAAGAAAGGGAGTGTTGTGAATCCCAGGAGCTAAAATTTCAGGACAGTTGAGGAGCAGAACCAAGGTGAAGCTTAAGTGTCAAGTGTTGAGGGGTCTCATGCACCTGGGTGAGAATCTGAGAAGCAATGGAGAGTAAATGAAGGGTACTAAGCAGGGAAGTATACAAACATCCTTGTATTTAAGACAGATCAATCAGGAGCGCTTGTGTGGCTCAGTCGGTTACGTGGCCGACTTCAGCTCAGGTCATGATCTCGTGCTCCATGGGTTCGAGCCCCTCGTCGGGCTCTGTGCTGATGGCTCAGAGCCTGAAGCCTGATTCAGATTCTATGTCTCTCCCTCTCTCTGCCCCTCCCATGCTAACGCTCTGTCTCTCAATAATAAATAAAAAAATGTTTAAAAAAAAGAAATCAATCGGTCTGCAGGGTACGGCACAGACTGGATCCTGGAGGAGATTTTAGGCAAGACGTCAATGGGGAAGCAACTGAAGTGACCCTCCTGAAAAAGGCCTGCAGGAGGAGGCAGGGGAGGGCAGGATGCAGGGTGGGGCCAAAAGAGAAGAAGAGCTCACATGCCTGCCTATTTATTGTAGGCTAGACCCAGCACTTTTCCTGCACTGTCTCATCAAATTCTCAGCACCCCCCACCTCCCAGCCCTGCACACACAAACCCTATAATACAGGTACTCCTTTTCTATTTAAAGTTGAAATAATTCAACTTAAAGAGCAAATCAGCTCAAACTCAGGCATTCCCAAAAGGCTAACGCTGAGTCTGAAGCCAAGAAGTCTTGCTCCAGAGCTCTGCCTGTGATCTGCCTTCCAGGCGAATTTAGGAGGAAGAAGTGACAGTGCTCAGTGACAGCCTGGTGGAGGTGGTCAGTGGAGAAGGAGATCACAAAGACGACCACCCGTGCTGTCAGGCCGTGAGGGAGGGAGTTCACTTGGAACTGAACGCGGGAGGAGATGAGCTGGTGCTGAAAGGCAGAAAGGACAAGATACGCGGGCACCACGAGTCTGCGGTGCCTGCAGGACATCAGAGTGGACGGGCAGTTGGAAGGGTGGGTCCATCAGGAGAAAAGGGCTTGCACCAGATGCAAGTGTGTTTTGGAGTTATTAGCAGCATTCTTGCCTATTCTGTGGGTGTGAGGTTGCAAAGGAGGAGCGTGGGGTCAGGGGATCACAGAGCCTGGGAGGGGACAGTGGTAGATTTAGGCGCAAAGTCAGGAGGCTGTGTTGTCTGAAAAGCAAAGGAAAGTGGTGCTTTGTGATCAGGGAGCGACTGAAAGCAGCAAACACTCCTGGGAGGTTAACATGACAGGAAAACGGAAAGGAGCTATTTGATTTTGTAAGGAGAGGGCTTCTTCCCAAAGACAAAGGACGTGGTGGAGGCACACTGCAGTGACCGTGTACAGTCCATAATTGCTACTACTCTACCCATGACACAGTCACACACTTCTACAGATGACATGATGCAGACAAGGGGGCTGTTGCTGGGTGAATGCCTCCTAGAGCCTCTCCAATGTCCTCCTCATTCCTGCCTGTCACTCAGGATGCACATTCCAACGCAACTGACCTTGGGCTTAAATAGTTGGTAAAGCCACATTCAGAGCCCCTTGCGATTTACCAAAGTGACCACTAGGGCTGGATATTTAGTATAAAGATGATACTCCCATCTCCATGAAGGTCTGATTTTCCAAAGGAGATACTGGATGAGAAACGTCCTTTAATGAAAAACTTCTCCTAAATTTACTATGTTTTTTTTCTGAAAGGCATTATTAGTCTTTAAAAAAAAAATAATTATATAATACTCAGGAATCAGTAATACTAAAAAAAAGTTTTCACTTGTGGAGTATTTTCTATCTTTTACACTACTTTCCCACTGATGTCTTCCTTTAAGATGGATAATGGGATAAAACAAGCTGGCAGGAGAGACGAGGAGAAAAAAAAATCATGATACATGTAACACAGCACTGGGAAATATCCTTGACTTTTTCAAAATTGATTATATAATAAATGTAATTTAAAGCACCCTTCCCGCACAAGGTTCTCAACAAATTAACAATTTATACAAACCCCTGTAGTAATACTCACTTACTAAAGGGGAAATGACGCATTTATATTCCTTACTTCGGGTCACTTAAGATGACAGTAACATAGCGGAGGAGGAAATCAGGAAGAATGGGTTACCAGACGCTAGAATTGTAATTTCTCCAAATCTGAATCTTTCGATTTAACTCTGTTGCGCAGAGGATTAACAAATTTAGTTTTCTCAGAATAGGGAAGATAAGATTCATCTAATTTCTGTTCTGTTTGAAATTATGAAACCAAATTCAGTTGCACAGAATATTATTTGGAAGCAGACCAAGGCCCATTCGCTCTGTGAGGAAGTCTCTCTCTGCCAGCAAATGTTCACAAGACGAATGTACAGATGAAAGACAAGCAATTTATTTTTATTTCATACTGAAAATGACAATTTAAACCACAGTAAGCTTGTCCTTTGAAGGAAATGCAAAATATAAATCAAATATCTTTATAACTATCAATATATAAATAAGTAATCAAAATAGTAACCAAGCTGATTTGGAGCTACAGGACTAGCAATCACACATTTCCTTGTAATGTATGTATTAGTACATGCAATGTATACGTACGGTAAGATTCAGAAACCACATTCTAACTGTGGCCGCCTGAGTAAATACCTGGGATACCATTCCATTGCAAATTGGGTGAGACCTTATAGCTCCAAATGGGACATGAACACACTGAAATCCTATTATACACTGGGAACTATATACCACAGTCTTTCATGAAGAGTATGTAAAAGCGAAACTTAAAAAAAAAAAAAAAAACAAAGACTGCAAAGAGATGAGACTAAGAACCCTATCATTTTCACACTGGAAAGGGTCTTTAGAAAAGATTTAATGGAAGTCCTTTATGTCACACACAATTAAAACAAGTTCCTGACAGGTGGCTCCCTACACTTCCTATGGCTCATGTGTGAATTGCAGCTAGAGGGAATCTCGCTAAATCAAAACAAGTAATAAGAAAAATGTGGAACAACATAACGTGTTCTAAGATGACCATAAAGCACAATTTCCCAAAGTTAAGAATGCTCATGGACTTCATTTATGACTTTGAAACCTGAGCAAGAAAGGAGATAAAAATGTGTGGCCGACACAGCTTTTACGATAACCAAATGAGAGGCATACCCTGTGAAACACTGCATTTTTCCACGAATGAACTAGATGTGCCTCACAGCAGCTCATCTCAGAATCTTTTTGCTGTAATTAGCATCAAGGACTTAAAGTCCAATTTATTACAGTGGCATTTAAAAAATAAGTTTTCTCAATTTTAATTTTAGACAGGCTGTATTAGAAACATCTCCCATTTTTAAGTGGTTGGAAAAAAGCTGTTGGTACCTAATCCCCATTCCACGCAAAGGACCTTATTATTTGCTTTATTCTCCTAACGGCTTTCCCATTAAAACTGTTAACTTCCAAAGTGGGAAAGGTGTGGATTCAGGTAGTGAGGGCCATCTTGCCTACTTTTCAACTTTGGTCTCCACTGAGGAAAACAAATACATTCTCAGAAGAGGCTTCCATATTCTTTCTTGTTGGAAAAAGTGCTGCTTAATTGCTTATGCCATTTCATTTTTTTTAATCCTGTAATTAGCATACTTTGAGTACAAGTCCCCTTTCCTTTCAGCTCCCTCTCCTCCTCCTCCTGTCCTTCTCCCTGTTCTCATTCTCTTCCTCGTCTCTTGATTTCTTCTTCTCATTCTTTTTAGTGGAAAGCATGTCTCTGTTTTTCAACAGCTTATTTTGAAGATTAGAAATATGACATCTGGGGGAGCCTGGGTGGCTCAGTCGGTTAAGCGGTCGACTTCGGCTCAGGTCACAATCTCGCAGTCTGTGAGTTCGAGCCCCGCGTTGGGCTCTGTGCTGACAGCTCAGAGCCTGGAGCCTGTTTCAGATTCTGTGTCTCCCTCTCTCTGACCCTCCCCCATCCATGCTCTGTCTCCCTCTGTCTCAAAAATAAATAAACGTTAAGAAAAAAAATTAGGGGTGCCTGGGTGGCGCAGTCGGTTAAGCGTCCGACTTCAGCCAGGTCACGATCTCGCGGTCCGTGAGTTGGAGCCCCGCGTCAGGCTCTGGGCTGATGGCTCGGAGCCTGGAGCCTGTTTCCGAGTCTGTGTCTCCCTCTCTCTCTGCCCCTGCCCCGTTCATGCTCTGTCTCTCTCTGTCCCAAAAATAAATAAAAACGTTGAAAAAAAATTTAAAAAAAATTAAAAAAATTAAAAAAAAAAAGAAATATGACATCTGAAACACATCATGAAATTCAAATTTTTGTGCAAATAATCCTCTGATTACCATGAGACATTTATCTTACAACCTTAAGATTTCCATAGAGCACACAGACCGTTCTAATTCTCCTCAATAGTAGCTAATTCCATGTTTCTTTCATTCTTTTGGGATATCACCATTACTTAGGTGTACATACTTTAGAATTTTTCCTTGGAATTGAACATGAGAATTCACTCATCGTACTAGGCAAAAATAATCTAGCTCTTCTGTATTCACTTTACATCTAAAGAGAAATAATAAAGGTATAAAAGGGAATCTTAACAGAATTAAATGTCTATCATCTACCTACTTAACCCCCCCATCCATTATCCATCCATCCATCTTTCTCTTTGTATCTATCCTTCTATACCTATCAACCTACCAATTTGAAAGATTTCCTGCCATAGTGGGAAATAAATGTTAACAGTTTATTGTTTTTTGGAAGTAAGGTTTGATACCATGGTTCATTTTAAACTAGTCTCAGGGGCACAGATAGACTAATCTGAATATGGATAATCAATTTAAAAAATTACTTAAGCTCACTTCATTTTCCAGAGAAAAGACACTTGGGTACTATGCAGCCTTAGCCTGAAAATGGTTTGGTAATAACATCTTAGTGATTATGTAACTCTGTATTGAAAAAAATACAACAACTTTTAACCTAGCAATTACACTTCTAGAAATGTAGTCGAAGGACATAATTATATTCATAAAGAGAGAGCTACAAGGGTGCCCATTACAGGATTGTTTATAGTGGCAAAAAGTTGTACTCAAAGTAAATGGCCAGCAACATGGAATGCATTTAATAAACTTTGGTAGCACTCTACTAGAATATTTAACAACATGGAAATATCTTCACAAGTGTATTGTAAAATGGAAACACAGGTTATAAGATTTCAAAAATATATGGTACCAAGTAAATATACATCTGATCCTAAATCTTTCAACGTTCTCAGTTTTCCTTCCACATGAAACTATGACTCCATTCAACAGGTAATCTCTAGTCCTCACCTCATTTCATGGTAGCAACTGACATGATAAACTCTTTCTTGAAAACCACTCTTTTGGGGCACCTAGATGGCTCAGTTTGTTAAACATCCAACTCTTGATTTTGGCTCAGGTCATAAACTCACAGTCCTGAGACTGAGCCCAGTGTTGGGCTCCACACTGGGCATGGAGGGTGCTAAAGACACTCTCTCTCCCTCTGCCCCTCCCCCACTAGCACACTTTCTCTCTCTCTCTTAATGAATAAAAAACGTTCTCTTACTTTGGCTATATAAACCAATGTTTTCCTTTTTTACGTCTCTTACAATTTTTAAATTTATTAAGGCTTTATTTATTTATTTATTTATTTATTTATTTATTTATTTATTTTGAGCAGCTTTTGGTTCACACAGCACAAGTGAATGGAAGGTAGAGAGATTTCTCATACATCCTGAGCTTCTCCTACACACAGCAGCCACCCCCCCCCTTCCACCGCCCTCTCCCCCGAGCATCCTCCCAACAGTGGTACATGTGCTACAACTGAAGGGCTGCACTGACACATCCTCATCCCTTAAGTCCCTGGTTTGCAGTATGGTTCACTCTTGGTGTCTCCTGCCTCATCAACCACCCACTCTCTATCCTCTGTCAAACTTTCTCTGTACTATGTAACATGAAATATTTGTACCGTTCCATTTCATTCTCCCTGTTTGGGGGCTATCTTTCATGCCTTTGGCTTTAATTTCCCTCTGTGCACAGATAACTCGCATATTTATAATCATGATCCAAACTCTCATTTAAGCATAAACCATATGCCTGACAATGTAGTTGTGGTGCTCTTAGTTATTTAAAAAGCACTTCAAACTCAACACATCTAACGTGAGATATATTATTACTCCCTGAATCACCCACTTCAAGCTGGTCACCTCCTGGTGTTCTTTCAGATTCCTATTTCTGAAAGGGCCCATTCTCCATTTATTTATGCAAGACCCAATAATTAATGTTACTCTTAATATAACCCTTACCTCCAATAACAAACATAGCACGAGTCCTGTCCATTTTCCCTTCTCAAACGCTCTCACAACAGTCAACTGCTCTCCAGCATTGTCCTTGCCTTACTCTAAGTAACAGTAAAGTCTCACCTGAACTACCATCATAGCCTGTGTAATGGCCTCTCCACACTCACTCTGTCCTCCCTCCAACTCATGTCAGCCCTTCCTTGATTAGTACACTTTGGTGATTCCTAACTTCACAGTAGGTAAAGACAACTCACCTTGACTCATGGCTCCCTGTGTAGTAGTCTCATCTAGCACAGTGTCCCCCTCTTTCTCTCCTAACTACACTGGCCTTTTATACTCCCATATTCATTACTCACTAATTCTGCAGAACTTTTTAGCATGCTGTTCCCTCTGCCTGAAACAGCATCTCTCATCTTTCTCCTGATGATTTGGTAAGAGTGAGATAAATGATGAAGCAAGAAACTCCCCACAATTTAGTCACATAAAAATGAGAACAGCCATTGTGGCTGGTGGCAGCGAAGAGTAGCTACTAGAGGGCAGTTTCCCACCATTTGGCTTCAACTTGCCTGCATTGTCCCGTGTCCCCTTCCCTACTGCTCCTGTGGTCCAGCCAACCTATTTGTCTCTATTCTTTCTGGCCTTACTTCTAGGTTTCCAGCTGGAAACCCAAGTTTCCAAGATAGAGTACAAATTAAATTTTCAGCTGGAATTGTGAAATCTGAACCAATGGGTTAGCTACTGACCAAGCCCAGACAATGTAGTTCATTCCTTTTCTCATGATAGAGAATCTAGAAAACCTTCATTCGGTCACCAACCTGTCTTTAGCTCTCCCTAAGCAGTTGCCAACAGTATGTGACTTGCTTTTTTGGCCACAGAGCAAAGCAGCTTATGGATCTAGATTTATAAAATGATCCTGAAATAAACAGCTTCCCACAGCTAGAAGTATCAGAAGATCCAATTAACCTGTCAATGAAATAGCAGGACAAAAATGGACCTAAGAAAAATTTTACAAAGTAGTCATTGTAACAGCTAATCTGTTTCATTTAAAAAAAATTAATGTTTATTTATTTTTGAGACAGAGAGAGAGCATGAGTGGGGAAGGGGCAGAGAGAGAGGGAGACACAAAATCTGAAGCAGGCTCGAGGCTCTGAGCTGTGAGCACAGAGCCCCATGTGAGGCTCAAACTCATGAGCTGTGAGATCATGACCTGAGCCGATGTCAGACACGCAACCAACTGAGCCACCCAGGTGCCGCTGTTTCGTTTTTTTAAGCATTATGGCAACCCTTTGAGATTCTATGTGTAATTACACCCTTGGGAACAGAGGAGTTATTTGTCAAAGACCACAGCACCAGTAAATGGTATAGCTATACTCCAGTCTGGATCTGCTTGATTCTACCTTCTGCATCACTCTTGAATAACTGTAGATTCTGGAAGGAATCCATCAGGCGCTTGTGTAATGCCCATCACACAATCACACTACTCAAGCATCATGTCACTGGACCAACTTTTGATGACATCTCCGTTATTAGGCATGAGAAATGCAGACCTTTGCACAATCCACATTTCCCCTAGGGTCTCCTCCCGGTGATCTTAGTCATAAAAACAGGCTGACTTCCAGTGTTGTCTATGTCTAATGAAAGATGACTGGTTTGTCAGGGGACAAAAGTAACAACAGCTCATGAATGCAGAATGTGGTACTATAAAACTATTAATATTCCATATTATACACTGAAGTTTCAACTTCAACCCAGACTAATAACTTTTCTTTCTTGAGTGTAGTATACTAAACATTCATACTTAAATTATTTCTTCTCTTATGTACATATTCCATTTTTATTAACCATGAGAGAAGTACCAGGAGCTGTGCTAGATGAAGTTTCTCCTGCAACTGAGAAGTCAAAAATGTAGTGGTGAAGAGAGACAAGAAGGCAGTATTACTGCATAGTGTCACAATTAGAGGCCAAGGTGGGCTAGAAAGATGCAGAGGATGTATGTGCAGGTCAGGGAAGCTGGGGATCTGGAATAGGGCAGCTGTAGGAAGAGGCCAGGTGACAGGAAGATACTATTTCGGGGTACCTAGCTAGAGTAACACTCAGGAGACAGATAAACTCTAAGCTAGTCTTGAAGAATGAGTAGGAGATACTTGGGCAAGTAAGAAAGGTTTGGTGATGAAGGATGGATTCTAAGCAAAGAAAAGACCATACACCAAGGTACAAACATGTGGGAAATCCAGAGTGTTCTAGGAACTCCATGGACTGCTACAAAAATATTTCTATGTTTTGGGAATGGGGTAGGAGATGAACTTGGATAGACAATAAGAGGGCATACTTTTTGGCTCCTCAGAAGACTTATTAAGAAGTCTGACCATCCTGTAGTGATTTTGGGGAAATCAAATCACATGATCACCATTATGCTCAAGAAAAATCTCTTCTATAGCACAAACAGGGATTGAATAATTTCAAAACAGTCACTGTAAGTTTTCTTGGAGCAGCCAGCTGAATGTTATAAGATTTCTTTGGCACTCTCCAGAATTGAAAAGACAAATGTATGGAGGAAGATTATGAAAAAAATATGTTAGCAACGGATGAAAGAAGAGAGTAGTTAAGACCCAAGCTTCTGAGTAAGAGAAAGTTTTTTTTTTTTTTTATCTTGACTCAGCCATTAAAGCTATATAATTGTAGAATATTACTTATCTTTGAGTTTGTTTCCTATCTTCAAAAACAATGCTATTTCAGGTATTGACTATGAAGAGCAAATAAAACATCTATAAATTTCAAAGTGTACAGCAAATAGCATATGTTTAATAATTATTTTTAAATAATTGAATATTCCTTTGGAGTAATTTTTATGCATCTATCAATTTGGATATTAGAAATCTAACAAAATAGACATAATATTAAGAAAACTCTTTTTTAAGGATATATTATTTCTAATGATATTAAATAATAGTATCTGGTTGCTCTAATACTAATAATTGATTTTTACGTGGGCCAAAAGACTTGATTTGGCTGTCAGATATCTTGAAATAGGAAAATGGGACTGATAAAAAGGAGTAAATCAGTTCACTTTCAAACATTCCCTAGAGATCAAATTGATCATTAGATCATAAATTCAAACTGAAGGAAAATAATGACAAGATCAATCATATTGGACATATTGCCAGTCTGCTCAAAAACTGAAGGCATTCAAAATCCCAGTACATAAGGCTGGATGACTAATTGTGCCAAGTGTCATATGAATGATTTTCCCAGAGGGACAAATAAGGAAATCCAAAAAATCAATGTGCCATGAGGTTGACATTTCACGTACTGATTTCCCTAGCTCCTTTTTCTCCATCTTTGCTATGCAGAAAGGGGTAGAAATGTCCTCTGACAGATGTCCACATAAGTAGAGATGGACTCACTCCCAGCTGAGTTGGAGGCACCAGATACTGCCATCTTGGTTTGACTCACTAGATGCCAGCCATGTGCATACAATTGGAAAGAAGAGGCACGGGAAGGCATCTGGATAAGAAGCAGTAGACATAGCTCAGCTCATTAAAATTTGGTATTTTTTAACAAAGGACAGTGGTATAAAAAGCTCTCAAGTCCCAGAACTACTTATTCCCTTTTTAACATTTGGGTTTTATGAAGAGTTCTCATTTTTCTTTGTCTAGCTCACTGTTATCCCTGACAAAAGAATGCCCTTGACCTACAATAGCCAACATATTTGTCAGTGACTCAGTGGCTACAAGTCTCTATATCTTAGAACTCCTGTGGACTTTCAATTCATTTCCTTTTATTCAGACTACTATTAGGTAAGGACTTCTCTCTCCTTATCCAACTATTTACTCACCCAACACATCTCATTACTGAATGTCACCCCAAAGCAGAGTGATGATTCTGGATCAGAGTGGTAATTTGTGTAGCAAAGGGAAAAATAAATTAAGATTATTATTGCCTCATACCTATCTCCCTTAGTAATGGTAACACTCCCCATTCAACTTCATTCCTACTCTATTTTAAAGCCATGCAGGCGTTCAGTGTCTGTGACGAAATGTAGATGAATCTTATCCCATCTTTTGAGTGGCCAAAAGTTCACTTTTAGGGGGAACAAACATTTCTTTTCCCCTAGAGCTGTCTCAGTTTACTTCTGCTGTCCCAGCACAGTTATGTTGCACCCATTTTACTTTCAAAAGTATCCTTTACTGGAAGAGTAAAGTATATGGATGCTTGTTAGTGGGAAAAAAATGATGAAAGGAATAAGCATAGGAAAATTCATCTCATCTCTGGTGTCTTTCACATTGCTAGGAGAAGACAACCCATTACTTAACAAGCAGTAAGGGAGAGTAGAGGAGAAAACAATGCCAGCCAAGCGCGGCCCCCCCCCCCCCCACACGGCGAAGAGAGCCAGGGGACTAGGTCCTCTCTCTGTATCTAGAGAAGGAAGGAGCACCTGGCAAGGAACACTGCTGGAGCAGTGGAAGCAAAGCTGGCTGGTTAAACTCGACCTGATGGATGAAAAGCAGGGACTTGAGAGGCAAACTCTTTGGGGACACATGCCTTGGAGGGAGGTCTGCAGGGAGTGACAGAGCTGGGCTCCTGACTGGCCTACAGGCAAAAGTCTGTTTTCTATCCTTCTGCCCTTAGAATTCAGAGCCTATTTTTGCAAGAACACTGTTATTCATGGTGATTAAGTTCTGTAATTTCATTAGTGGAGTACTAAGCTTCAGATACAGTGGGCTTAATTAGGCTTTTATGGAAAGACCTAGGGAATTAACCACGATGTATAACACTGTTCATTTGAGAAAATGTATTTCCAAATACAAATATTGCTCCACAAACCAACTTCTGGAATACCATTCCATTGACACTTAACACATGAGAACAGGGTCTGATCAATTCTCCTCAACTCAGGCTGTATGTCTGAACTATTGAGGAGCTTTTAAAAATCATAATGTTACTTGGGCTCCACATCAAGAGATTCTAACTTAATTGGCCTGGGATGAGGCCTGGAAATAAGTATGTTTAAAAAGCTCTTTGAGGCAGGATTGAGAATCACTAGGATAGAAAATTCTTCTTGGATCTTTTTTTGAGTAAGTGGCACAAGAGGGTGTGTTTTCATTACAAAGGGGTCTTTTCTTCACAATAGGACTCACTTTCAGTTTTCATTTTTCAACTGTTATTCAACCTGAAATACCTCTTTAGCTGAGCGTTTTCAAAACACACACACACACACACACACACACACACACACACACACACACACGTAGTATAAAGATAAATACACTTTCTGGCCAAACATAGTTATCTTTTAAAACTCACAGTGCACTGTCAAAAAGGAAATAACAAATCCCAACATACTACAACAGAAAATTTAGTTAAGAGACTAATTCTCTATATTTGAGAGATTTCACTCCCTCAAATTCCTGCCTCCATCAGGATCCTGGCACAAGTTTAGGATAATTTTGAGTAATAAATCCCTCCCTGAAGGTCCTGGAGATAAAATTCCTTCAGCCCACAAACCCCTCAAAGTTCAAAAGGAAGGGCTGATTAGAAGAGTCAGACTTCACATAAGGCAGTCTTAATAGTTACCTCCATTGGTGACATCCAGGCATTTCAGGCAAGCCCTGTGATGTCCCCTTCACCCTTAGTGTCACAAATGAGGTGATGGAGCACTATGGGAGCAACCTTTTGACCATGCAGAGAGATGCTTCCTGCCCCAGACTCAGGCTCTCTTTCTGCTGCTGACTGTTTTCCTGGTTTGCTTACTTTCTCCTACCCTACCATGGAAATGCATTAGGTTATCCTCTGAAAAAAAATGTGCCTAGACAGTAAAATTCCACGTACTGAAGCCTATTTCCCCCACTGACTTCCATTCAGTTACTGCAAAGGTATGGATAGAAGTTGTTTGTTTTCTCCCCTTAAGAAGACTTAAGGTTCCTTCATCAGATTTCTTTATCCCATATTAGATGCTCAAGATCTATGTTCATTTGGTCTCAGGCAGAGTGTGGGTAATGAGTGAATACACTCACTCTTCCTGTGTGTATATACAAATGTATGCATATGTTTCATGTCAAGTTATGAAATCTTTATTTATAAATTATATTTTAACCAGATTCCCATGAAATACTTCCATTTGTTCAATGCTGTCTTCAGTTCTTAATATGACTGTAAATTTGGGGTGCCTGGGTGGCTCAGCTGGTAGAGAGTCCAACTTCAGCTCAGGTCATGAGCACAGTTCATTAGTTTGAGCCCCACGTAAGTCTCTGTGCTGACAGCTCGGAGCCTGGAGCCTGCTTCGGATTCTGTGTCTCCCTCTCTTTCTCTCTCTGCCCCTCCCCCTATTGGCACTCTGTCTCTGTCTCTCTCAAAAATAAATGTTAAAAAATTAAAAAAAAAATGACTGTAAGGTTTGTAAACAGATACATCTAATTTTTATTATCCCTAAAACAGAGCCTTGAGAAGTTATTTAGTGAAATTTTGAGGAACATAATAAACTTGTATGTGTGCAATTTATTTGATTTCAGTTTTGGTGATTATGGAGAAGAATGATCCATTTGTTGAACAAATTTCTACTGAATAGCTACTATATGCCAGGCGGGATTCTAGGCATTGAGGATAGGCAAGTAAATAATGAGTCAAAAACACCTGCCTTCATGGAGCTTACATTCTAGTGAGAATTCACAGTCTTGTAGTAACATATAATGATGACCTTGAACCTGGGTTTAAAGTTTGTTTCTTGAACCAAACTTCAAATCAATATGCATCCAAGCTAAATTTGTCTGCTCTTTTCTATAGATACTAGAAAGAATGAGATAGAGAGTAAAAGGTTTGGTCAAAGAAAATGATTTTGTAGGATTAGGAAATTTGAGCAGGTAGAAAGTCAATGGGCTAAAAGAAAAATTCTCACTGTACAAAATTCTCTAATCCTAAGAGCTGTAGGATCAAAGTTGGCTGCTCAAAACTAAAAATATTCAAAACCAACCCATTTTTAAGTGCATTTGCCCAGTTTTAATGCACGTGTGTGCTTCTAAGAGGCCTATGGTGATAGCTTCAATGCTGCATACACTCTTACTCACCAAGTCATGATCGTGATAATAGAATGGGGACAATAAATCTTTCCAATGTGGAAAGCCAAGTGCAGGTCTAAACAGTGAGTATAAAGAAGCCTTTGAAGGGTAAATAAATGGAAAATTAGGTGGGAAGGGGCATGCAGAGAGAAAACAGTACAATCAAAGACTAACCAAAATAATGTTGCCTAATAACATGAAGGGTAAGCCCTAACTGCTGGCAAGGAGCAGACCAAATGCAGGTGCTGCTGGGAAGGACAGAAGATGGCAGGGCCATCAAGCTGAGGAAAACACAGTGACTTTGTATAATTCTGAAGGATGGAGGGAGTCTGTGATTATGAAATGCAAATCCTAATGAGACTTCCCAACGTAATTCTCTTTCAATACTTTGTTTGTTTCAACCTACAAATACCACTTTTTAAGACAACGATCAACAGGCCAAGAGAAACCATCTTCTCTCTCTAAGCCACGTCTGATTTACAACTCCCTAGAACAACACAATGCCTGGAAAGGGTTTTCTATAAATTCTCATATAGACCCTGAGTTTCCTGGGGAAAATGTAAGTGACGCTTGTTTTTTCTTGCTTCTCTGCAGATTAAGATGGTTATAATGTAAAACCTATCAGGGTGCTCGTACATGGGATTTTCAGTATAGTGAGAAAAAGTGCTACATCCTCAGTGATAAAACATCATCCTCCCTAAAATGATTATCAGATCAACCAATATCTTTCTAATAATGAAGACAAATGCATTCAAATACTGCACAAATCAATCTTTTCTAGGACTGAAACATAGATATGGATGGGGATTATATTAGTCAAGATCTTAAAAATAAGTTATTGTTACAATCTGTAGATGAAAACTGTACCAATATATTCAATATAGGGAAGATTTAAATGGTTTACCAATTAAGTGGAGTAGTTTCATTCAGTAATTTGATTTACAGCTTAATTTTCATTTTACTTTACGAAAAACATGTGAGTTTCAAACACTTAAATGTTGTATGAATTTCAAATATACCTTACACAGAAAAATAACAATATAAAACCTCATTTAAAAACTGTAACAAATTAAACAAATCTAAAATGTAGGAAAATAGATGATTTTGGACAATTACATAAAAATGTTTCTGCTTTATTAAGGGTGAAAATATTCTGGAGTAGAAACTTGTTTTTTTTGTGATTCTATAATCTTTCTCTCTTATAACAGCACATTTTAACATATTACAAATTGAGTTAATTTTTTTAAACTATTTTAAGTATTACAGCCTTAAAAATAAATAATAAAAATTGCTTTTGTATAAATATTCAGAAAATAATAAATTTTCCAACACATATTTATTTTGTATTCCTTGATGCCATGATCTTGTTCTTTTTGTGTCTTTTTTTTTTTAAGTTTATTTATTTCTTTTGAGAGACAGAGCACATGAGCAGGGGAGGGTCAGAGAGAGAGGGAGAGGGAGAGAGAATCCCAAGCAGGCTCCACACTGCCAGCGCAGAGCCCTACATGGGACTTGAACCCAGCAACCGTGAGATCATGACCTGACCCAAAGGCAAGAGCTGGGACCCAGGCACCCCATAATTCTTTTTGTGTTTGACCCATCGCTGCACATTTTCCCATGTTGCAAAGGCTTCCTAAACTTAGGAAGGCACCTTTGTGTGCCTGGAATGGTTCTATAGTTCTACTATAATTATTAATTATATAATTAATACATCTACTATAATAATTAATTTATTCTGAAAGTAACTGCATGCAAAAACTACGTTGATCACTCAAACTAAAATACACTAACTTTGTGTTGTTGACAAATGTTTACAAAAGAAATCAGATTTATGATTTGTGTTTATCAATCTGGAAAATGGCAAATTACACATGCTTATAATATTATTAATATGAGCTACCATTTAGTAAGTGCCACAATTTGTAAGCTGCCACGCTCTTCCCCATCATTATGCTACATATTATTATCCGTAATTTATAAAGAAGGAAAGTGGAGCTTGAAAATGATAAGTATCTGTCCCAAGGTCATACAGTTAGCAAGGAATAGAATAGGAATTTGAAGTCATGTCTATTTGATTCCAAAAGCCATACTAAATGGATGAATGCCGTAAACACCTATTATAATATTAATGCTAGCAATATTGTGAACGGATGCAGACACAGGAGAATGGGAAATATCACGTAGGTATTTTTCTTTTCTAAAGTCAAAAAGCTTGGTGTGACCCCCAACTGCATTAATTTCCATTTAGAGTTTCCATTCCAGTTACATGGCTAAAACTTAACCTGGGCACTTTTAGGTAACTGCCATCATATTCAGCAATGTTCCTCCCATATCTGTTTCTCCTTAGGATCAATTCTAACCTCAGGGGTTTATGCAGTGTGAAAACACTCATGGGGGGGAAAACAACACTGCATGGCCTTGATCCATCCTGTGTTAGCTCTCACTGAGATGTGTAATTGTTCCCTTATGGTCTTTATTAGAACCAATATCCACAGCATCTAAGTTTACAAATCCTGACGTGCCTACTGAATGAACAGCCCACCCTTTAAAATCCTCTCTTCATAGACTTGGTAACCCTTTGGATCTACGGCTCTTCTTTCTTTTGATGTATCTATCTTCCTTCCTTCCTTGTCTATGCAGACACTAGAAATATTTAGCTGCTCAAATATCCACACACATTATGACTTCGCTCTCAATGCCTCTGTCTCTGCATCCAATGTAGTGACTACTTCCCCACCGTGGTGCGGGGCACATGTAAAAAGCTGCTGCCTCCAGATTTCCAAATGGAAAGCAAATATAATCTCTTCCACTCTGGGATCTCCATATTTAAAGAGTATCTATTAACCCTCTATCTTCTCATACCAAAAAGATGGGGAAATGGCAGAGTCACCTTTATCATCCACACTGGCTTCCAACAGTCTTCCTTCTCTAGCTATTGCTCTTCTCCCTCAGCATGGAGCTTCTTGTACAGAACTCAAAGGCTACACATTCAACTTTTCCCTATTTTACTACTGGATCTAAATTTTTGAACCTGAAAGCACAAAATTCCTCACTGTTTTTGCTCTCTCATTCCACAGTGTCCTAGATGGGAAAGAACAAACAAAAACAAACAAACAAACAAACAAAAACAACTCTGGGATACAAGTGAATGAAGGGCAAGCAGGTATTAATGCTAGTTAATACTTGAAAAGTATTGTCCATCCCCCAGAGGGTCAAAGTCCTTTACATGGTTGACTATATTTGTGAATACAAGGAACTAGTAAAAGGGTTAGCTGAAGAATATTACAATAGAATAAAGCAAGAACAGAGAGAAGGCAAAAAAAAAAAAAGGGTAATAAGTTGATAAGGAAAAATAGAGAATAAGAGTAAAGAATACAGTTGTAGTAAGAAATAGCAGACAAGAGGAAGCCAACAAAAGGATGGACAAGAGAAGGGAGGGAAGATATAAGAAGTGATGGAAAGACATGGAAAGAGAGAGATAAGAGAATGGGGGAGAAAAAGGAAACTTCAATGAAGAAAAACATGCAAAAGAGACAAAACAATAATAAAATTTTCAGAGGAGGAAAACATTTAATTTTCAAATTCCTAACTGGCACAAACAATATCACATGGAAGTCTGAATCCACTCTCCTGCTTCCTTCTGCTGCCTGTAGGATGTTTTCTGATTCTCAGCTTTGGAGCCATCCATTTTAAGTATATATACCTAGATAAGTACAGATATTACAACTTTTAGCCTAAGTCGCTGGTTCACAAAAGCTATCTACTTTCCCATTTTTTTAGTGTTAAGTGAATCCAAGACACTTATCTAAAGGGCTTATGTAGGTTATCTCATTTAATTCTCATAGCAACTGTGTGTGAGAGAGAGAGAGACTATTCTTTTTCCTACTTTACACATTAAGAAATTTGAGGGTTAGGGTGAATTTATCCAAAATGCAGAGCTAGCCAACAATGAAGCCAAAATCCAAACCCGACAATTGAACTCCAGATCCCTTCACTTCTTAACTGCTTAGCTGCATTTTTTAATTTCCCAAATCATCCAATTAAACAACCCACCTACCTACCTTGAATTTTATCTATGAGAGTAACATAATGTTTGATTTAGGCCATGGTCTGGGTGATTGTTACAGTTTCCTTTGGTGTTGATTCCAAGTTCAAAGTTCCTTATTTGAGTGGCCGCGTTACTGATCAACAGAATACATGCTTATTAAAACAAATCATAGGCAGCAAGCCATGTTTGGGTGCAGTTAGGAGCTGTTACTTTGTGGTCTGAAGAAAAGTTGTATGTTTAAATCTGTGCAGGACCCAGCATATCTCCACTGAGGTGAGTATCACGTGTGTTGGGGGTAGAGAAATTGCTGAGTCCTGATACTGAAATGGACTATGATATGGGAGCATAGTTCTTATGCCAGGAATTACAACGGTTCTTTACTCGTCGTAAAGACCCTTGAGGGATCTTAGCCACACACCCAACATTCTTCTGAACAATGAAGACATAAAAGAAACATGGCTGGGGGTGGGTGCTGAATTCAGGGGGGGCTCTCTCTCCAAGAGCAGGTGAAAAAAATAGAAGCTTAGCAGGGTTTGTGGAGTTTTCTCTGAGATAGGTCAGTGATGATGTTATGAAAACTCCCTCGGGGAGCCTGGGTGGCGCAGTCGGTTAAGTGTCCGACTTCAGCCAGGTCACGATCTCGCGGTCTGTGAGTTCGAGCCCCGCGTCAGACTCTGGGCTGATGGCTCGGAGCCTGGAGCCTGTTTCCGATTCTGTGTCTCCCTCCCTCTCTGCCCCTCCCCCGTTCATGCTCTGTCTCTCTCTGTCCCAAAAATAAACGTTGAAAAAAAAATTTTTTTTTTAAAAATTAAAAAAAAGAAAACTCCCTCAAAAGTTCATGACCCACCTTCAATGTGATTTTTTTTTTTTTGTTCCCTATGTCTTCTAAGATGCTCCAGTTTGAATGATATATTGTTTTTATAACCCTTATCTCATGACATATGGCTCCTTGAGAGCTCAGATGGCCAAACATTCAGAGTCAGGAAGTCCTGAATTTACCTTCCAACCTATCATCTTTGTTGCCTTAGGCAAGGTCCACCTAAGCTCTCAAAGGCTCACTTCCCCCATCTATAAAATGGGGATTATAGAAATTATTAACCTAGAGTGTTCTTATGAGTATTAACTGATTTTGGTATGGAAAGTGCTTGATATACTCAATACATTTCAGCAATGATAATAATAATATTCATCATTCTTTTTGGTAGCCCCAGCACTTAGATCTTGCATAGCAAACTCTCAACAACTGTTTGCTAAATGAATGAATCCTGTGATATAGGAGTAAACATTATATTCTTGTAGGTGTATATTAATTAAAAATGACAAAGTAATGGTGGAATATAAAAACAGAAACAATGCTCTCAACTCGCATCAAGATTCATCATTTTTCGAAAGCAATTACCTACAAAACATTACTCTGCAGTGCTTCTTGGCTTAATGCTTCCTTCAGTGCTTTCAGAAACTAAGGCCAAAAAGTGAATGTTTAAGATGGCGGTAGCTCCAGCAATCTACAAGTCTCATGGTATCTATGGAAAGCTTAGAATGATCATTCCAATAAAATTATAAACCAATAATGAGGTCCTTGATTGATTTACTCTCACTCTGGTCAGAGAATTTTATCAAGAGCTTCTACAAAATAGCTTTGTTCTTTACCATTCCTCTTCTGACATAAATCAATGACTCACTTGAGCTAACTCCGTGTGTTGTATTGCTAATACACACACACACACACACACACACACACACACACACAGGTTGAACAAACCTGTTGGACAGAAGACTAAAACCACATTGCATATATCTACTAAAATTGAGAATCAAATGACTACATAATTAAACAGCAAGAACCATGTTAATGTTAATGGTGCATCAAACATTTTTTTGATAAGAGAACCTTGTTTATATCTTGTTAAACGAGTCATCTACATTGACTTGAAACTATTTGGACTTCCTTGACTGATTTTGACCTCAGAGTCTTTGAAATACCTTATTTAGATGTGGACAAAGCACAACTAAAAAATTCAAAGAAAGCATCTTTTCCCCTCACCCCCAGGACAGCTGAATATTAGACTATTTCCAGCTGTGATGCTTATTGCAAAATTTTAAGGCAGTTTATTTTCTCAATCTTTGTGTAATTTGTCGCTCCAAAAATTAGGCTCCTTGTTAATCATCTCTGCACATTTTCTAGTTTTAAAAAATATACTGTTTTTACACTCTGTCTCCCATAATTGCATCTGGTGTTGTGAGTCCCCTAATATGTCATTAATATGTCACCATGGTATGGCCTTCATTAGGGTTAGGAGTATGTACTAACTTACTCTGATGATCAGAAAACTGAAACACAGCTTCTTCCAACATATAACAATTTCAGCATTTGAAGATGAGTACTTTTACAAAGCTGAATTCCCTCAAATTATGACAAAAATTATGCACTGGCAACACTGATGAAAGTATTTTTGTTGTATATGTTGATTTACTGTGATTCCAGTTTATAAGAAAGATATCTTTTATACTGTCATAATTAAAGTCTCAATAGAAGATGAGACTATCACAGACACTTAGATCTTAATTTTTATTCTGTTGGAAAGATCATGTCACACTATTCACTTCTTTGTTTTCAGTTACAATAATGCATGGAAATACCACAAGGTTCCCTCTTATCCACGTCTTTTCAATTTTTCTATGAAAGGCTTATTTAGTGATGATTAAGGTCTTGGAAGACAGATTGTTTACAGAGTAGAGGCAGTATTGCCAAATATAGGCTGTGGTGCTTTGCATCTTATGAATTTAACGATGAGCTGCTCAACCAAGAAGGAGGAATTTCATTTACGAAAGGCCATCTGCATTTCAGGTCTCTTAACTGAGCCAATCCTTCTTCCCCACCCTCTGAGGAAATGACATCTTCACACAGAGGTTAGTTCTTGGCTAACAAGGTTGTCGAATAATGAGGCTTGACTAGATTTTCTTGTAATTAAATAATAAACGCAAAATAACTGTGGGTCCTCATCAGCTGATCAAGAGGGATATATGGTTTCAGAGATATCAGTTTCAAGACTGGGTTAGGAGCTAATTTCTCTGAAGTGTTGATTTGGTTCTTTTCTCTTGTAAGGATGTAGAGAATGATAACCCAGCTGTGCCCTAACCATATGTTCAGATTCACACAAAAGTCAAATCAGCTTTCTTTTTCCAAATTATTTCCTCCCTTGATGTATGGACCTTATTTATAACCTCCCTTTGTGCAGCCATAACACTATCACATAGGGCTTAGTTTCTGAAAACCATAGCAATTGCCTGAAAATTGATTTGATGTCTTTTGCCCATCCCTCCCTTTGGTCCCTGAAGACATTTTAATATGAGCCATGACATTATGATGGATGAAATCTGGCATTTTACTGTAGCAATGCTACTCCCATGTGGAAACTAACAGCTTGTTCAAAAGCTGGTCTTCCAGCCAGATTTAGGATATACAGTAAGACACATTTCCAATCTTCCCCCTTTTCTTTCCTTTCAAAATATCCTTCCCAAACTTGTGTTAACAAATTCTCCAGGTGCGACAGGTTGAGGCTGGTATGAAATAATGCGAGTGATATATGTCACCAAGAGACAGGGTTAAATGTGAGTAGGAAACAATCTATATGTTTGAACATAGAATAATTTTCCAATACAAATTCTACTCTGCAAAAATACCAAATTTCTGCTTTGTTAAATAATTACACCTTTTAATGATATATTGTAAGGCTGAAACTCTAATGCCAGTAGAACAGATTGAAAAAAAAATTCATGAGCTTATTCTTTCATAAACCATATGTTCTTATTTATACATTACAATCTATATTTTTTTAACTTTCACATTAATTACCACAGTCAAATTTTTCAAGGATAATGAATACAACTGTGTTCACAAATCTCCTAATCAAAAGGGGGGGGGGGGAGCTATTTAAGATGCCAGCAGTGTGTGCAATTCCTACTCCTTATATTTAATAATAGGTCTATCTTGGACCTTGGAGTTTTAAATATACAGGGTTGTAGGACATCTCAGGAGATGATTAGCTGCGACCAGGTTTCTATTTACTCTCGGTGTTCTGTACAGACCCAAAGCCCCTACTAAAATGCAATGGTTGTCATAAGGAAATTGTGGAAATGTATTGGATGTAAAGCATTAGTATCCGAATACATGAAACTAGTGTTTATGTTCTTCACTAATAGAATTCAATACTTACCTGAAGGCCTCCAGCTAGCAGTCGATGTTGCAGTTGAGAAAGAAGCATGGCTTAGGGTGGGTGCTGAATTCAGGGGGCTCACTCCCCAAGTGCTGCCCCGATGAGCTCAGTCCCGCTTCATCTCTGCTCTCAGGCCCCCACACCCTTTCATGTTTAAGACAAGGTAATCATTGTTAATAAACAGATGACCCAGTGAATTATGTAGCCATACTCATCATTTTAATATTCACGGGACAGTGAACTTAAAATCTAGCTCATGACACTGACATTTTGTATCGGTCCAGTTTACTTTTGCGCATTAATTTGACTTAATTTACTTTCCAGTTTCACTTTTATTTTGTTCACTTTTTGCAGCTACCTCCTTCAAATTCCTTTGACAACCTGAGAATGTCTTGCAGCTGAACGTAATATTAATTACATTTCAAAGCAAACCTTTATTCATTTGGGGACAATCTGTGAAACAGAAATCTGTGACTGAAGCTGCTGCCAAGCCAATTACTGCAAAATAACTCAAATATGCCTCGACAGATTGCATTTTTCCTATTGTTAGATTGTTTATGCCGTAGATCAAAAGTCTACATTTGCTTTAATTAAAATGAACTAACTCACATAGTTAAATATATCATCCGTTCCTTGGAACCATATATGGGTTTATGTGTAGACAAAGTGCACTAATAAAAGTCTCTGGATTTTTTTTTTTAACTGTGTAATTCTGTTTCTTTTTTTCTAGATGTTTCCTGGCTTTCTTTATGTCAAAGCATCCTTTGTATGAACAAGCCAAAGAAGAAAGAACTAATCAGCACTGAAGACCAGAGAGCAAGGAAATTATTCAGCGCTCAAAGAAATTCACCCTAGGCACACATCAAATTGCATCTCACATGCAGAAGAGATTGGTGAACTCCAATAGGTTCAGGATAAGCACCTGACGTTCAGATGCTTATATCTGAACTTTATCTGAATGATCCAGATTTCTTAGTTACAAAATACAAGGCTGGGAATTGCTATTATTGTTGTTGTTATTATTATTGTTATTACTTTCTAAAGCTCACAAAGCACTGTTATATGAAGTTTAGAAATGCCCCTGTTTAGGATGAAATAACATCAATATATTACTCTAGGAAAGAATACATTTTTAAATTTTAACAGTTATGAGATATATATATATATTTAAAACCTTTCATAGACTGTCACAGCATTTTTGTGTTTTTGCAATTCTGCCATTCAGAAGTAAAAAGGTGGCTTCATAGTCCCAAATATCACTATCTTTTCATTTTTTTCTAAGACTATATTTAGATTTATATATATATATAAAGGAGCACATTTAAAGCCCATAAAGGATCTGTAAAATAAAATTACTATCAGCTGAAAGGCCCTCTTTGCCTTCAACAATATCTGACAAACGACTTCTCTTTTCCTTCAGGGGGTTTTGGTAACACTTAAGGAGAAATCTGAGCAGTTCACTTTGGCAGGGGAAAGAAACTCAATGGCACAGGCTCTGTGAAGTTTGAGCTTTAAACAAGTGTGGCACCAGCCAGGGAAAGAACAATGGAGAGTGCGTGAACAACACAAACTGGGCTAGAAAAATGTAGCCTCAGTTCTTTTCTTCTCCCTTGCAGGAACCGCGACTCAAAGTCAGGTCCTGTTTGCTGGTACAGTGGGTGAGAAGGGAAAGTGGTTTCAAACACACAGTGCCCTGGGCTCTCAGCACCGCTGATCAAAATGGTCTCTGAGCTCCTTGGCTTCGGTGGATTTCAATAATCTGCATCCATGGGCTACCCTGTTCCCCTTCTATTTCTGTAGACGTGACAAAGTCACTGGTCAATAGGTTGGCTTTCTATCGCATGGTTCTGTTCTGGGCTTTTTTTTTCCTCCTGGCACCACATCAGACTCAGGAATTTTCTGTATTCCCATTTTCAGCAGATGATGTGAGTTGCCCTCAAACAGAAATGGTTGATTCATCTTTCTCTCCCTCTCTTCTCTGACATAAGGGAGAAGACCAGTTCAGGCTGCCACAATGAAATACCATAGACTGGGTGGCTTCAACAACCAAAGTGTACTCCTCACAGGTCTGGAGGCTGGGAAGTCCAAGATCAAGGAGCCAGCATGGTTGAGTCTGGTGAGAACTCTCTTCTTGGCATGCAGTCAGCCACTTTCTTGGTGTGTCCTCACATGGCAGAGAGAAAGCCAGCTGTGGTGGTGGTTGTTGTTCCTCCTCCTCCTCCTGCTCCTCCTCCTCCTCCTCCCCCTCCCCCTCCCTCTCCTTCTCCTCCTTCTTCTAAGGCATCTAATTCCATCATGGAAGCCTCACTCTCATGACTTCACTCCCTGAAGGCCTCAATTCCATACTTTGGGGAAGTGCTTTGACACACGAATTTGGTGCCAGGGCTCTAACACTCAGGCAATAACAAGAGCTACTTTGTTCTGCTCCCTTTTGACCCCTCTCCTAGAGCGACCTCACAGGGAATTTGCATACTTCACTTCTGACACTAGCCACATGTATCTGCTGGAGCTGCACCCCACTCTTTCTCTTTGCACCTACAAAATTGGAAGTAATACACTCGGATGTTTGAAATCTGAAACTCAGGTCTAAGTATTTCTGACCACAGGCATCGACAAAACTCTGATGTGTGTGTTTCTGGTGATTAATGAACCAAAGGTGATATTCAACAATACTGAATAGAATTCCAAGAATAATTCTTCTTTTTGGCAGAAGAAATGATCGAACTATCAGCCAACTTGGAAATATGACAGTATTTTAAAAATAATAATCCCTATCCTATACAGATTGCTAAAGAATGTGAAACGTGTTTGGCTATGCATAACCTCTCCCTTCAAAACGCCTATCAGTCTTTAAAAATACATGTAATGGGGCGCCTGGGTGGCTCAGTCGGTTAAGCCTCCAACTTCAGCTCAGGTCACCAGCTCACGGTCCGTGAGTTCGAGCCCTGCGTCGGGCTCTGGGCTGATGGCTCAGAGCCTGGAGCCTGCTTCCGATTCTGTGTCTCCCTCTCTGCCCCTCCCCCGTTCATGGTCTGTCTCTATCTCAAAAATAAATAAACGTTAAAAAAAAATTAAAAAAAAAAATAAATAAATAAAAATCCATGTAACACTGTAGAATCCTGGGGAACGAATAAAAAGTTGAGAAGGTCACAAATAATCTTAGCTTCAGAAAGGCTCACCATTCTAGAATATAGATTCACATATGTATGTGTGTGGCAGCCTTGGGCTTGCACTACTCAGGTCCCCTTCAAGAGACAACCTGCTGCACCAAGAATAGGTAGCTGACATCTTCCGGATCCACCCCCCAGGGTCGGGATCAAGGCCTCAGTCTCCCTGGGTTGTCCCTAGCTAATGACTGTGCTTGGTAGGAGTACTGGAGTCAGCCATAAGGGAGCTCTTCTAACAGACAATCTTCACTACCATCACCCTAGCAAGAATCTCTCAGAATTGTGCTACAGTCCTTCCCTCTCATCTTTCACAGATGTCAGACCAACACTGCCACTTCTGCTCCCTTCTCCTTTACCCTTCACAAAGGTTTACACCAATGAATTCCTGCTTGGCATGGATTCTGCGGAGGAACAGAGTTGACGCAGTATGTGTATCCATATGTATACACCCTCATAAAGATGCAAATACACGTGCATGTGTTGATACATACACATTTACATTTTTATAAACATATGAATATAGATACAGATATATAGACACATAGATATATAGATATAGGTGTACATGCACACCTAAAAATGCATTTTTTTTAACCCAGCAGCCTGCATTTCAAAAGTTAACTGACCTCACACAGACATGCTAAGAGTACATGAAAGATAACAGGTTTTTCTTTCACTCTCTTGATATTCTTATTGATAGGCAAGAAAGCATTCTTACATATGTGTTAAGTGGGTACATCATAATACTTATTAATGGCATGATTGTTTATATTAAGAAAGGCAAAGTGAAACTAAGTTAAAACTGTGGTTTATGGGACTAGTATATCTATTCAATTAAAAAGTCTGGTTTTTGGTAGGAATTCAGAGAATATACTTATTTTCCAGTTTTAAACTGGTATTTGTTGATGTTATAAGGATTCCATCTTCTATGAATAATCTTTTATAAGAATGTTACCAAGGACTAAGCCTGCCCTAGAATAAGAATGATATTTATTTTTACCCAAATAGAAGTTGACATTTATCAAATTACTTTTAAGAATCTTTCAATACATCTTCCTTGAGCATTGATAGATTTCAGGCTAGTCATGGCATTTTCAGTAAATTTATCTCATGGTATGTTCATGACTATCAATCTTTTGATTAAAAATCCATGATTCTGAAACTACATTTTGCTGAAATTCCTGAAACCAGCTCAGACATATAGTTTCAAACGAGATATTTGGGGAACATCTTAACATAGAACATAATTCCATACGATATTTATTTCTGTATTTTAGAGTGGTGTTTACTTTATGCCTAATTTAAAATGTTTCCATAACTTGAGGATTGACGTGAGGATAAATTTCCATGATACATTTAAGAGTATGCCTTTATATAAATGTAGTGAGTTAATACATCTGCCTGAATACATGCCGTATTATACATTCTTTTCTTTCAAAATGTATCACGTACCTTTTTCAAACTTGTTACATGAACATCCAATCAAATTTGTGGGATTAAAATAATTTTATAAAATTCAATTTTGTAATGAAGGTAAGAGTGCATTAAGCAGAAGCATCCTTTTTTAAAATCTGAATTTCTCAGGGTCTTTCCAGCACTCTTGATTCAACAGTCATGACGAGAGCTTGGAAAATTCTATCAGGCTTAATCAGAAAAATTTAGTCCATCTGTTGACTATGAAATTTACTTTCTGAAAACCACACATTTTAAAAACAAGAAGGAAAATATATTTCATGTTATTTCACACATGTTAAGTGTCAAAAGACCTAAAAGGAACAGGTAGTCTTTCAATGCTTGTTGAAGCAGAAATTAAAATTTTTAGTGAAGCATTTACACAAAAGTAAATTTGTTACCTTTAGGTCTTTTACTGATGCAGCTATGAAAGGAAAATATTACATTTTCTTTTTCATCTCAATGTATTTTATTGAAAATTAGATTATGTATACATGCTGGAAAATGATAAATTACTTGAAATTAAACGGAGTTAAGGAAAAAGTATAAGATAGAAAACACTATCATGAGAACTGTCCTTCCCCCCCCCCCACCCCCTGTGTCATTGTTGACCTCTAGGACTTTGATGTGTTCTTAACTAGCTCTGAGAAGCAGCACATTCAGGTTGGTTGTTCAAGTGGATGAGGTGAACTAGTACATGTAGATTATAAAACATTTGCAATTCTTTTGAGAGAGAAAAAGAGCATATTTTAAAAGTTGATAAAACCCTAAAACTCTCTCTCTCTCATCCTGGACTTCAAACAGTTCTTCATAAATCAAAATGTAAGAAATACCTAAATGAAACATAGGGGTATCATCATATCCCTTAAATTTATGGGTTTTTTGAAGTTATTAATAGTTATGGGAGCCAATCATGGGAAAAATATTTAGAAATTTTGGAGAAAAATGATGTCACCAGTGTCCTTATCTATGCCCTCTGTAGCTGAAGATACTTAGACAAACAGGTTGCCAGCCACATACACTTTCTGGAACAATGGGGTTGGCAGGTAGCAAAGCAGCTAAAGAGAGTTTGAAAGAATGGGACCGGGAACCTAACGGCCCAGGCACAGATTCCAAAGACAATGCCTTTGTCCAATTAAGCATCAGAATCACTCAAATATCTAGTGATCTGGAGAATTATCTCACGATGGACAAGAGGCAAAAGTAGGGTAGGTTAAGCAAAATTAGCTACGAATCTCTACCTCTACTCAACATTTAAGTAAGTTTGGATTCCTCTATCAGACATTTAAACACCATTATGGACCAAATGTTTGTGTTACCCCCGATTCCCACATTGAAGTTCTGGAGACGGGGCCTTTGGGAGGTAATTACAGTTAGATGAAGTCATGAGGGTGGGGCCCTTATGATGGGATCAGTGCCCTTAGAGGAAGACACATCAGGGAACTTGCTCTGTCTCCTGTTCTTCACCATATGAGAACACAGAAGGCAGACATCTGCAAGCCAGGAAGAGAGCTCTCACCAGAAACCAAATAGGTCAGCACACCTTGATCTTGGATTTCCAACCTCTAGAAACCACGAGAAATATGTTCTTGTTGTTTAAGCCACCCAATCTATGCTATTTTGTTATGGCAGCCAAAGCTAATGAGTACACTTTTTTCTCCCCTTTGGTTCACCTGTGTATTTTTTTTTCCTGTTAATTTTTAAACCAAAGAAAAAGACAACAACACATATTGTAAGTTCCAGCTATATTGTTAATAATCCTACCGTAGTGAAACTGAAAACAACAGTCTGATTTTAGAAACTTAACACAACCCTGATTTATGTAAGTTTCTAAGGGACAGGGAAAGAAGTAAATATCAAAAAGGGTGAGCATGCATATCCCATGTATTATACTCTTAAAAATCTACTGTCCTCATCAAGAAGGCATGTGTTTTTTTAGAAGAGTCCCACATGGAAAACTGGTGAAGGATAAGAAACAGCTTTGTCACTCAATCAATTTTAATGGAATAATGGATATTTTGGCCAGATCTTCCTTACATCCACAGGACCTTTCCTGGAAGGTCTCCTGGCTCTTGTAATAAGTCTACTTTTCCCCAAGCCCACTTCACTAAGTCACCTAAAACCAGGTGACTTCTACACACAAATAAAGGGATATTTTTCTCCGTAATTCTTAATCTGGAAAATCTGTATTTTTTCTTATTTAACTTGTTTACATTTATCTTGCTATAGTCTAAACTGACTACGCTAATTCAGATTCTTCAAATAAAACACAGTCAATCCAGCAAAGACTTGCTGAACAAACAGGTAATGGGCTGTTTCACATACTGCGTAGACTTGGGGTGGGGTAGATTCAAGTACAGTTGGATTCATGGTTCACACAGGCATTCAGAACTTGGTTTCTTCCTTCTATGCTGGTTTCAAATTCTATGTATCAGCTGGATGGTGGCAGTAAACTCAGCTTCAAGCCCAGACAGGGATGGTTCCTTGCACTATTTCAGAGGGTTTAACAAAATTTTCATGATTTATTATCTCTGAAGTGATAACATGCCCATCTCTGAAGCAATCACTGTGGCCTGGTGGCTGTGCTGCTCTCACTGACCAAGTACGAGTGACATGATTTCCTTGGGTTCACAGAACCACCGTGAGTAGAGGGATTTTCAAAATGAAAATAAGCCATTAGCAAAAGCAGAGCAAGAGGACACCTATTGGTTCCTGAACAAATACTTCCCGGAGTTGAATGCTTCTGGCTGTCTATTAACCCATAATTACTCCCTAATATCCCATGAAGACATCATTTAAGGCGCCCACCTCATCCACCAAGGAGTGGACCACTGCTTCTCAGCAAAGTTTAGGATCTTCAAGTAATCAGAAGTATCTCCTGATGCATTTAAAATTCAGAGGAGGAGAGAAAAGAAAACAAAAACCAAAACCCAATGCCACTTCCTATCTGAGAAAAGGAGGAGGGATTTGGGGCCATGCTGTCTCTTGGTTCCTCTAGACCTAAACAGTGAGAACTCACTGGCAGTAGAGGGAGTTTCTTACATTCTCTCCGGGTTTGCCCCAGATGTTGCTTCTCAGGGGGCATCTCCCATACTTTTCATATAGGAGATAAAAATGTGATTATGGGACCTCTTGACATGTGATGGAAGGGCCCAAAAAGACCTTGAGTGCATGTGAGAATTGAACTGATACTGTGGACGAGCAAAGTTGTCATATGGGAAGAGTAACAAGAATATCAACAAGAGTGATGGGGTGGGGGATAAAAAAGAACGGAAATAAAATACTATGAGAGGAAACTGGAAGAGTAAGTATTCAGTCTGTGAATTATAACGGTTTCCAAGGAACATTTGGAATGAGAGATATTCAAAATCAGTTGACACAAAATCAATAATCCAAAAAAAATTAAAAGAAACTTTTATTATGCTGCAAACAATTAATATACAAATAAAACCTTTGCTGGAGTTTGGCAAAACCAATGGGGAAAAGATACATACATCTGTTCATACTAGAAAAATGTTGAATTCTAGGAATAAAGAATTGTACACATTTAGGTGTTAAAATAAACACAAACACATGATTAAATGTTAAAAACAGATTGTTCCATTCTTCCTCAAAAGTGTAAAAATATAAATTAAACTGCCTCCAAAGTCTCCAAAATATGGAGTATGAAGATAGGGCAGGCTCAGTTTCAAAGCAAGGAACATAGTGATCTAAAAATGTTATATTGTGCTAAGGTGTCACTTGTGTTTAAAAGTAACTGAAAATAACAAAATGAGAGTTTAAATCATAAAACAAAACCAAAAACACTTAAATAGAACTCACTATATATTAGTCCCTGTTCCAAAGAGTTTATACGTATGGACTCATATAATTTTTGCAACAAACCTGTGAAATACGTACTATTTTTATCACATCAATAGATGTGTCCAATTTCAGGAAAAGTTGAGTAACTAAACCCATACTGATAATGCATAGGAACCAGAATTCAATCTAGGCATTTTGGCTCCAGAGTCTACACTAAGATAAAGTGTTTGAGGATTGGCATTGGGGAAAAAAAAAAAAAAAAAAAGTTTGAAGATGCACTCTACCAAAATAAGAGGTGAATTGAAACTAAGAACTTAATTCTGTGAAATTTGGAAATATAAAAATACTGCTGTATCTGACCTTACTATTAACAAAAGGATTTTGAGGCCCAGGGGAAAAAATATAGGTACAAGGTAAACCGGGTAAAGTAGGAATTCTATAAACAAAGTGTTAACACACATTATTTTGGGGCATAAATTATTGATTGTACTTCTAATTTTCTGTATTTTTAAGTTTGTATTGGTTAGACATGATTCCCTTTAAAACAATAAGAATAAACTCTTTTGCTATGCCTTACTGTTTGTATGATTTGCATTACTGTTGTCTTTTGTGTTGAAATCATAGGAGAGTTTAAAGGATTAACATATAAAATTGCTAAACCACTAATTCTGATGGAGTTGGACCCTTTGTACCCATCTTGGGTTATCTGATGTCAAAGAAATGTAGTAGCTATGTTTCATGTCCTGACCAGATGCTATGGGAATAAGAACCTAGCACAGGTGGGTATCTGTGGAAGAATTAATATTTTTACTTTTTTTTAAATTGTAATTTGTTTCCCTATGTTGATTTGTTTTATATACAGCCAAGAGATCAAAGTCACTGTGAAGGTGGAAATACAGGACCTTTTTCCAACTTGTTAGATAAACTGGACTTTCTCCTATTTCCCACCTCTTCAGAAAATGAATAGAGTGTACGACCAACTGATTTGAACTTATACTCATTTTTGCCAAAAAAAAGAAAAAAGGCACATATAACCTCAGAGCAGGATTTATAGCCTCGACTATTATGATAGGAGTCTTATCGTTAGACTCAAAAGAGTTCTACAGAGGCTAGTCCCTAGTCCTTATGCCTTCCAGGAACAGGTTGTGACAGGGTCCCAACATGACTGAATGTCATTCAAGATGTGGGGAAATAGGTTCTACCTACATAAATGCACTAGAAAAAAGCTTAGGAGGGAAAGTCACCACCATGGGGTGAAAGCACCCAAGGTTAACTAGTGAGATACTATCATGGGATCATGAGTAACTTGTTATATCACCTGCAGGAAATTACTTTCCATCTGATGCCAGTATACTATTGTGTTTAGATCACAAGCTCCACTTGCCCCCCAGACCCTTTGCTTCTTACACACACGTTTATCTGATTGTATTCTCCATGTTCACATGTGTAAGATATTGTTTTCTTTATGTTCACTGTGAGGGTAGTATCTTGTGAGTTCAATAAATACAGAGACAAAACTGTATTACTCTTTGTGGCTCTTGACTCCTTTCGGACATTAGCCTCTCTCGTATTCAATTCTGTGTCTGCTCTCTTTCTGGACAAGAGAGAACTCCAGACTCCTAGTCTGCGACACAAAGACCTATAAATGGATGAAAGGTGGTACCTGAGAAACACACTATTTCTAAGATGTTTGAATGGTGCAGATGCATAGATGCTACATGATGCTTCCTAACCTGAAGAGATGGTGTTAATTGGAGAGTATGTCTAAAAGAATTAACACTTAAGAGTGCTCAATACACTAATTTTATGTGGATTAGTAAGGGAATCAGTAAACCTATCAGGTGAGGAAAGGTGTAAATTTTCATTAGTAAGTTGAATCTGAACTGGACCTTTCCAATACACCTGGAAGAGAGGCAAAATGAAAGCTTTGTATTTCTTTGTGCATAAATGATTTCTTCCTGATCTTAAGCCCTGCTTGTATATAAACACTTGAAGTAATTTCCTTCACTGTTCCCTTTCTGGAAATTCTAGCTCAGCTTGATTCAAACAACAATGGACATCTTTTCTGATGAGATGGTTTCTCTTCAAAGCCTAAATATGGTTAAGTAATGAATATTGTGTTAGCATCTCTCTGTAAGTTAATGTCTTTGGATCCTTTTTCCAAAGTCTAGAAGATGGTTGTAAATTACATATATATACATAAAGTATATCTATCTACCTATATATGGATGTGTATGTATATACCCACATATATACACATATACATGGATAAATATATACAGATGGGTAAAATGTACATATTTTAAACAAAATTATAGAGAATTTCATAGTTTAAATATTGTGTATAATATACAGTATATGTATGATTAAATTCTTATGAACTATGATATAATACATTACGATATATTCATACAGTGGCATAAACAAGTTACCTAACAAAGAACAATCTTAATAATTAAAAGCTTACTAATGTCAAAGCATACATGCTAATTAGAGGCAGCACCATGTTACACAGATAGCACAAGAAAATTTCAGACAGATGTCTAAGGTCAAGAATCATATCTAAATAGCATCTTACTCTACAGGTGTAGCCCAGGGCTTTGCATAGTGAAGGCAGGCAATGCAATTATGTGCTTCTAATATGTGAGAACAGACATCAGGGGTCAAGAAGCCAACCCTACATAACCTCAGTCCAAGGGGATGAGAGATGGTGAATAGAAAGCATCCCTCACAGGGAGGCACATGTGATAAGGAAAAAAACTTTTTTTTTCAAGAGCAGGTGGAAGACGCTGGCTGCAACATGCAAGAAGAACCTAGATAAAACATATGTATCTCTATACTGTGGAGCCAGTAGAAAGCAAGAGCACTCTTCAAGGGCCAAAGAGCAAACAAAATAACAGCATGGGGAAGAAAAATAAAATAAAAACAGTGACATTTAAGAACAAAACACAACAATATGTTGTTTGTAAGACATAAAACTAAAATATAAGGAAACATAAATATTAAATGTAAAAGGACAAACACATAGAACAATATCAACCTAAAGTAAGTGGGTATAGCTACCTTACTATGAAACAAATATAATATAAAATCCATTATTTAGGGCAAAAGCTCATGTCAAACATTTTAATTAAATTTCATAAGCCTAAAATATTCTAAAAATAGATATAGCAAAAACTGATATAACTATAGGAAGAAATGGGCAAAACCATCATCATAATGAGAGATTTCACTATCTCTGAAAACTTACTGGTAGGTTAAGGAGAGAATCAAGGATGCTATAAAAGATTTATTTGATTTATTATTATCAGATTTATTATTAGCACGATTGACCTCATGTATATATATATATATATTTATAATATATATATATAAATATATATATATATTTATAACCCTGTATCCAATTATACATATTTTCCCAAGCAAAGATGGATTTTTTTTTATGTTTATTTTTGAGAGAGAGACAAAGTGCTGTGGGAGGGGGCAGAGAGAGAGAGAGAGAGAGAGAGAGAGAGAGACAAAGAATCTGAAGCAGGCTCCAGACTCTGAGCTGTCAGCACAGAGCCCGATGCGGGGCGCGAACTCATAAACCACAAGACCATGACCTGAGCTGAAGTTGGACACTTAACCGACTGAGCCACCCAGGCGCCCCAAGATGGGCATTTTTCAAATGACCATTTACATGACACAGAGTAAGTCAATAAATCTCAAAAGAATAGGCACATACGAGGACCACAGTGCAATTAAGTTTAAAATCAATAACAAAAAGTTAACACTTAAGAAACATACAGTTAAGAATTTCAGACCATGTAAATATATAACTTATTAGTAAAATAATCGTAAGTTTTAAAACACTTTCAACTTTAATTATAATAAAAATAGTAAAGATTAAATTTATGAAAAAGTCAAAACAGGAATTTCAAAGAACATTTAGGCTTCTAAACGTCTACACAGTAAGGAATGAAGGTTGAAAATGAGTTATAAAGTTAGTATTTCAATAGAAATACAAAGTGGAATGAGGGAAAAATGAGAAATCAAAGAATGTAAAACTAAGCACACAACAGCATTGATCAAGAGAGTAAACAAATGATATTTCATAAAGACTAATAAAATAGACAAGTCTTTGTGACTTATCTCTGTGATAAGGAAAAAAGAAAAACACCCAGTCAACAGTTTTAGGGATGAAAAAGAAAAGACACGAATACAGAAGTCATATACAGAAATCATAAAGATTGAAGGCATTTCCAGTTTCTTGGCAAGGCATTACTAGGCAAGAATAACTGATTCTCTTGTTACAGACAACCTAAAGAGCCTGAATTTTTTTTTTTTTAATTACTAAATAGTATTCATGGTCCAACAACACGGTGACAGATTTCCAGGCAGGAATTCAGAGATGATAAGCATTCAAAAAGGTGAGCTGGGAGGTTGCATTTCTCAGAGTATGCCAGGCCAGGAATAGCATAAGATGGTCTCAGTACCTGTTGCTAATGGTTTGAGGCAATGGGACAGAATCCTCAGGCTGTCTGGGGCCAAGAATCCCTCTAAGGCCCTTCTCTGGCATGCTTCATTCACCCTAGAGTATAACCAAGAGCTGTGGATTTTACCCTGGGACACTGGTCTGTCTCCGGAGGCATGCAAAGATTAAGACCTACTTGATGGATACTAAGTGCTGAAGGAATCAGAAATCTTATAGCTACCTAAAAATCTATAGTTTCAGTGTTCCACAGTTTATTAGTGACATCCATGTAGACTGCTTTGTTTTCACTATTACAAACAACTTACAATGAATTTCCTTCTTTTGCCTGTGTGCTAACATACTATTTTTCTAATGTAAATACCTCAAAGTGGAATTGTTGGATTATAGAATTAGCAAAAAAGAAGTAGCACATTATAAATTTAATAGATAGCCCTAAACATATACTAATACAGGAAATAACTAATTTAGGTACATTCTCATCTATACTTGATATTATTGAACATTTGAAATTTTAAAGTATGAGAGGATAAGTTTCATCTCACGGTTTTGATTGTACTTCCTTGATTATTTGAGAATATGCTACTGTTTATTTTTATTGGTGTTATTGTTTCTTGTCTGTTTATGCGACTATTATTTTATTTCCTGTTTGAGCATATGCTATTATTTTCATTATTATTTTTGTTGTCTATGCTATTTTTTAAAATTTCCTTTGAATTGTCTGGTCAAATGTTCCTTTGTGATTTTAAATTTTGTGTCATATGAGTTTTCCTATCCCAAATTTGTAAATATGATTTTGTCTGTACAATTTTAATAGTTTTTGAGATTTTTAAAAGTACTTAAATTCATCTTTAGTCTTAGATATATATAGTATCTAGAATATTTTTTAGTACTTTGAAATAATGTACGTCCATCTTATTTTTCTAAAGCTATAGTCATGTATGCTAACACCATTAATTCAATGATCTGTCCTATCATTATTGGTTTGAAAATGCTACCTGTATCACATGCTAAATTATCACACAAATACACACTGAACACACAATCACATGTTGTTCTATACTACAGAGTCCATCTGTTCCACTGGGTTAATTAATTGCTCTATTTCTGTCCTAACACTAAGTTGTTTAGATACAGTTTTGTAATATGATTTTTTACAGTGTCCAAAGAAAAATCTGGTAAACATACGTAATGTCTTCAATGCCACCATATATGTCTGTCTATATATATCTGTGTATGTAGGTATAAAGATAGATTCTTCTTTCAAGAAATGCATTATAGGTTTCAACTTTTTGTATATGTCTATATACACAGATATATACACATGTACACATAAAATATGTATTTTCATACCATTGTCTTAATTAGTTTCAAACAAATGTACATAGGTGTTTATGCATTTCCTCCTATATTTTTTCATCTTCAAGAGTGTCTTAAGCACTTTTGGTCTTTTATATTTTTTAGAATACTTTCATAAGTTTAAACACATACATGAACACATACATTGGAGTTCTGACTGAAATCATATTCAATATATACAAACTGATTTGGGAACAATTGACATATTTTGTATTATTGAGCTTCCCAATATACGAATATGGTCTATTCCCTTCTTTGATTTTCTTCAATAATGTTACTTAAGTTTCTATATCAAAGTCTTCTATATATTTTGTTGTATTTTATCTTACATTTTTGGGCTCCAATTATAAATATTTTTTCACATTCTATTTATTTCTGAAATATAAAAGTGATTTTTTAAATATAATTTATTGTCAGATTGGTTTCCATACAACACCCAAAGCTCATCCCAACAGGCACCCTCCTCAATGCTCATAAAAGTGATTTTTTTTATATTATCTGCTAAACTAAGTTTTTTTTAATAAGGGATCTATTACTTTTATGATACAATCACATCTGCTTGCAAATATATTTTAATATACTTTAAAATCTCTAACTTTTTTTGTCTTATTACAGTTACTACATGGTCAATAAATGTTGAAAAGTAGCAATTAAACAATACCTCCAAGAGGTTGCTACCCTTAAGTGTTCTTTACCTGATTAAGAAAATTCATTCCTGGGGTACCTGGGTGGCTCAGTCCATTAAGCCTCTGACTCAATTTGGGCTCAGTTCATGATCTCACAGTTCATGAGTTTAAGCCCCTTGTTGGGATCTGTGCTGACAGAGCAGAGCCTGCTTAGGATTCTCTCTCTCTCTGTCCATTCCCCACTCATGCTCTTGCTCTCTCTCAAAATAAAGAAACTTAATGAAAAGAAAACTCATTCCTAATTGTAGTTTGTTATTTTTTGTTAAATCAAGAATTGATACTGAAATTTATCAAATGCTTTTTCACCAGCTGAGATGATATTACTTTTCCTCTGTAATTTGTGAATCTAGGGGAATTATGTTAATTGAGTTTAGGATTTTGGATGAAATTACATTTTTGGACGAATCTATTTGCTAATTATTTCTTGTTTTAACTTAGTAATGCTACGTTTACAATCTTAAATCAAATTTAATATTGTGATTCATCTATAATTTTCTTTTTCCATTAAATCCATAACATTTTTTATTTACCATTGCATGTTCTCTTAACTTTGTAAAGTTGCCATAATACTTTTTTCTTAAGATTTTTACTAATGAAGCTTTCTTTTACAGAAGGATTTTTTATTAGAAATTGAATTTAGTATTTATAACATGTCCAGATTTTCTATTACTTCTGTTGTGTTTTCCTAACTTGTATTTTCTAGGAGTTTTACTATTTTATTTAGCTTTCAAATTTACTAGCATAATTTGTTCATCAGAACCACTTATGATTATTTTAATTTCTCTGTGATCTAGTAGACAGCCTTCTTTATTTCCCCTTTTTTGGAAACATTGCAGTTTTTAAAATGTTTATTTTTGAGAGAGAGCACGAGTTGGGGAGGGGCAAAGAGAGAGGGAGACACAGAATCTGAAACAGGCTCCAGGCTCTGAGCTGTCAGCACAGAGCCTGACTCAGGCTTAAACTCAGGAGCCTTGAGATCCTGACCAGAGCCAGTCAGATGCTTAACCAAGTCACCCTGGTGGCTCTGGAACATGTCATATTTTACCTTAGTCTTTCAGAGAATTATCAATTTTATCAGACTTTCTATGAAAGTCTTTCTTTGCTAATCTTCTCTATTGAGTATTTACATTTTATTTATTTCTGATTTTTCTATTATTTTATTACCTGTCAATTTGATTTCAATTTGCTGTCCATCTCTACTTTCGTAAATAGATTTTTGGGTAAATAATTTCAGCACTCTATTTTTCTCAATATACATATTTAAGACTATACATTTTCCTCATAGCAAAACTTTAGTTGCACTAAAGAGCTATAAATATCAAGTGTATTTATTATCATTTATTTAGAAATACTTTAGGATTTTGTTTTCATTTTTTCCTTGAATCATGGACAGTTTAGGAGTGTAATTTTTTAGAATTTCCAAACGTACAGTTTTCTTAGTGGTCTTTTTGTGGTGAAATTCCAGCTTAATCACACCATGATTAGAAACATACTATAAATGTTTTATTTCATTTGAAATGCGTGGAGATTTGCTTTGTGATGCGGCATGTGATCAATTAACTAAAAAGGCTTCATATACACTTGAATGGAATGCGTATTCTGCAGATGTTGGATGGTCTATGTATTTCCAGTAGTGTGTTGTTTCAAGCTTCATATCATTACTGTTTTGTCTGTATGGAGAGGAGTTGTGCTAAAACCGCTCACTGTTATGAATTAATCTGTTTCTCCTAGTTACTAATCTTTGTTTTTTATATTTTATGCTATATTTTAGGCATATAAAAAGGCTAGAATTTTCATATATTGGCAAAATGCAATTTTCATGCTTATGAAATGTGCCTCTAGCTCAAGTAATGATTTTTTCCTTGAATCTCCTGTGTCTGGTATTAACAGAATTAAACCAATGTCTTGCAGAATATAATTTTTCCATATTTTTAAAATTTTATTTCTTAGTTTATTTTAGACGTTTTTCTTTCAAGAAACACATTATGGGTTTTGATTTTTTATCCAGCCTGGCCATTTTTATCTTTTAATTGGAAGAGTCTTTCATTTACAGTTAGTATATTACTGATATACGTAGGATTAAATCTACTTCCCCACTATTTAATTTCTACTTGTTCTATGCTCTTTTCTCTCTTCTTCTACATTATCAACTGAATCTTTTTCAATATTCAATTTTTCCCTATTAGGTTGGTATTTCTATATTTTACTATTATTTTGGTGTTATGCTAACAGAATAAATGTCTCACCCTTTGCTTACTAAAGCTGATGTAATTGAGTTTTTCTCTTAGCAGGTAATGCAAGAATACTAGAACACATTACTTATATGTTCCAGATGCTAACAAATTATGTGCTATTGTTTTTGCATTTTAATTTCATATGTAAGTTTCCACAATAGGTTTCCTGCTAGAAAAATCTCAGTTTTGGTTTGTCCAAACATGTTTTTTAACCTTAATTTCTTCCTGGATTTGTTTTCATGGTATAGAATTCTTGGTGACCAGTTATTTTCTTTCAGGGTTACTCTTTTGTTACCTTTTTATGTCTGTTTTTTCATTTAAAGTTTTTTTTTTTTTTCAACGTTTATTTATTTTTGGGACAGAGAGAGACAGAGCACGAACGGGAGAGGGTCAGAGAGAGAGGGAGACTCAGAATCGGAAACAGGCTCCAGGCTCTGAGCCATCAGCCCAGAGCCTGACGCGGGGCTCGAACTCACGGACCGTGAGATCGTGACCTGGCTGAAGTCGGACGCTTAAACGACTGCGCCACCCAGGTGCCCCTGTTTTTTCATTTAAAAAAAGCTAGTTACCCTGTTTATGTTACTCTTTGAACGGAATGTTATTTCATTTCCCTGGCTGCTTTAAGATGTCCTTTAGTCTGGTTTTCAGTAGTTTAAAAAGCATAACTAGAAGTTTTAAAATCTTAAAAGTGATCCATAGGTACTTTTTGAATCTGTGGCTTAATTTTACTGTGTTAGTTTTTCTTAGTTTTCAGTCATATTTTATTGTCTTTTCACGTACATTAGTTTTGATTTGGCATTAGACACAGTATATGAGTAACTACAGAAATATTTTGGGTCATGGAAAGGTATGTTTCCTCATGAAAACTACCTATTTACAATATTGGCAGGCAATGAGGACATTGACTACCCTATATCAACTTCATTCACTTTACGGACTAAAATGATTCAAAGGCTTCAGTACCTCTCGATGGCTTGACTATTTGCGGGTCATTTTTATTCCTATTACATAGCCTTTTGGTATTCCAATCCACGTCTCCACAGACCCTTGACACAAATTTCTGTCTCCCTATTCTATGTTGGCTGAGTTGTGTCTGTTCTTGTGTGTGTGTTTGGTTTTGTTTGTTTGTTTGTTTTTGCTTTTTTTTTTTTTTTTTCACAGAACCTCTATGCATATACTCTTAGGAGATGACCCAAGGGGCAGAGCCTCCAAACCTTCTCTCCTACCTGAGATCATCAATAATGAATTAATTTCCTACTTCTATTTGCCAGAGTTGGCTTTTGTCGCTGTAACTACAAAACCTGATTGAAGTCAATACATTTCCTTATCTGTCAAGGAGAGTGTCCATTTGCCACCATTTTCCCAAATTATTCTGTGAAATTCTAATATTTTCTCCTGTGGACTTTAAAGCCATTTCAGTTAAGTTACAATTTAGATTTCTGACTGAAATTGTCAATCTGTGTAAGTCTGGCATTTTTAAGATTAGCTCTATCCAGAAAGATGATATTTATTTCTGCTCTTTCAGTTTTTTTTGTTTTTTTTTTTTTTTACTTTTCAATAAAGTTTGGTGATTATCTTCATACTAAATCCTATACTTTTGATTTTTAGTTTTGATGTTATTGAACTTTTTTCTCTCATTTCCATTTCAAAGTGTTTATTATAGAAAGTCTATAGACTTTTACATATTTATTATGTTTGTGTAGGTGCTTTATCAAAGTCTCTTACTAATTTGAACAGGTGACTGCTTATTAGTTTTTAATTACGTATTTTGAGTTTTCCATGTCTACAATCATACACAGGCTTCTTTCTCATTACTGACTTGAACAGACACAGTTGAGCATTTGAAACGATATATTTCAGATATTTTTGGAAAAAGATCCTCATACTTAGGTGGGTGTCTCTTATTTTACTTGAAAAACATATTAAGAATGGTAGCTGAGCTTTAAACCTATCCTGAGGGACCTGGGTGGCTCAGTCAGTTGAGTGTCCGACTTCGGCTCAGGTCATGACCTCATACTCTGTGAGTTCGAGCCCCATGTCGGGCCCTGTACTGACAGCTCAGAGCCTGGAGCCTGTTTCCGATTCTGTGTCTCCCTCTCTCTGACCCTCCCCTGTTCATGCTCTGTCTCTGTCTCAGCAATAAATAATTTTTTTTAATATTTTGAAACTGTATGTTTTGTTAAATTTTTATTGCTAATAATTTAATAAATTATAATACATTAACAAACACAGCAAAGTATTAGTGTTGAAAACACCTTTAACTTCTGGAATACCCCACCGGGTCATGGCATATGAGTATATTTACTGAATTTGATTTGTTCAAATTTTACTTAGAAATTTCTTGTTTATAAATAAAATGAAACATTTTTGTATAACTTTAACATGGCTACAATTTAGTTACATGATGGGTTTAAAAACAAGTTGGGAAACTATCGTTTGTGTGTCTTTTAATAGTTTAAAACACAGATATATTTATTAAGTTAAATTAGAAATCAGCTGGAAAACTCTGCGTGTTATATCTTATTTTTATTGGATTAGTCTCAATCTTTCCAATTTCTATATAGTCTGATTTTCTCACTCTTCTTGGGTCAATTGGGCTGATACTATTAACACTTCCTGTATCTGTGACTATATAATCAATTTATATTCCATTTCTTGTTTATTCTGGTGTGTGATTTGTTTTATTTTATCAGGTTTGTCAAGCACTTTTCTATTTTTTTTTCAAAGAGCTAAATTTTGCTTATTTTACTAGTTTGTCTTGTTCATTTCATCTGAATAGTATATAACTAACTTGTCTTTATATAAACATTGCTTTCATGTTATATATTGAAACCATTGTTAGTCTTTATGATAAAATAACATGTCTCTGAATTTCCTCTTAACATAGTTTTACTTCTAAACCATATATCCTGATATGGTTTATATTTTTAGTTAATTTTTGAATGATTTATACTTTCATTTTTATCTTCAGTTTGCTTCAAGAATTATCTAGGAGGCAAAGCTGATGGTGACTTCTGGGACCCTGCTATAGCTGCAATGATTAATATTACTTCTGGGAACCCAACAAGCAAGGTTTCCAAATGGAAACCCCTCCTCCTGTTTTCACTCCCCAGTCTCAGCAGGTGCAAAGGGGAAGGAGAAGAGAGTAGGGAGAGCGGGTGAAGACAGCCTTCTTTCAGATGACTGGCAAGGGGGCTTTGCTCTGAACACACTAGTTCCGGCTGTCTCAGGCAGCTTCCCCTTTCCTGAACGGGCTTCCTAGACAACAGAAAGTCTCTGTGGTCTCTCCTGTAGGTAATTCAAGGCCTCTTGAAGCACTATTTTATTCCTGAGTCTAATGTTAGGTTTATTAGTCACACTGCTCTGTCATAGAGTCGGGAAGGGAAATGTTCTGTGAAATGCATTTAGCATGCTGTCCTCAGTAGTTTTTTTTTTTTTTTTTCCTGAATATTTTTGGAAACCCTACCAATTATCACCCTTCCACTACTGCTGTTTTAACCAAAACCCTTATTAGCTCCATCCCGGACTACTGAAATGATTTCTCAACTGGAGCATCTCCTGCTTGCATCACCCAAAACCAATCTGTCCCTCATAATTTTAAAACGTGTATGTGAACCTTCTTGCCATAGCTCTCAGCGGTTTGCGCTGCTTACAAGAGCATCATTAAGTCCAAATCCCTGAGGGTGGCATACAGGCCCCTTTCAAACCTGGACAGCCTATCGTAACAATATCATCGGAAACTCCTCTCTCCCCTTCCTCCTCCCAGGGAATCCTTCTTTACCACTTTGCCTCACTGGTCCCCCTTTTCACAGTCCAAATGGTAAAACCTCCAAGAAATTAGTTGCTTTTTTACCTGGGTCACCATTTAAGATTTTGCCTGTTCATTTACTCTAACACCAGGATCAGTTATGGCAATAGGATGGTTTAAAAAAATTTTTAACGTTTATTTTTGAGGCAGAGAGAGACAGAACATGAGTGGGGGAGGGGCAGAGAGAGAGGGAGACACAAAATCTGAAACATGCTCCAGGCTCTGAGCTGTCAGCACAGAACCCAATGCGGGGCTCAAACTCACAGACCGCGAGATCGTGACCTGAGCGGAAGTCAGACGCTTAATCAACTGAGCCACCCAGGCGCCCCCCCAAAATGGTTTTTAATTGGCCTGGATGATATTTCGTGTCAAAGACCATGTCTGACATTTATACCAAAGGAGTATGGAAGTTCAGATAAATACAAATATCCATTGTTTTATTTTACACAGAAAAATTCTTAAAATTTTTAAATTCTAGTTTTCCATTTCATATTTATTACTTAAGGATGGCAAAAATTTAGTGGTATAATATACAACACAAATCATAGACTAAAGGTAAGAGTATAAAATAGATAAAGAATCGGGAATGTTCTTTTTATCTATGAAGATAAAAAACTAGCATTGTTCTTTATGTATGGATGAAATCTAATTAAAATCACTCTGTAAGAAGCCTACCATCAAAAAATAACCAGAAGTAATCATCAGCTATTTAACAATGCAACTAAGCACAAAAGTAAACTGGTGGCTGCCACAAAATCTAGCAAGTAGGCTTCATAAAAAGCTCGACTGGCTCCTAGCCAAGAAATTAGGCACTTCTTTCCATATGGCTCCTGTTGGAAAAAAGATAAACGTGAGAGCCCAGCATCTGTGCCTTGGAGTTGCCAAGAACATCCAATGACTGACCATTCTCTTGGCTTAAATAATGAAACACACCGAAAGGGAGGACGGAAGTAGAACAACTCCTGCATTGCCAGCAGGAGAGGTGTGGGCCAAGCAGGTATCACACTACAACATAGCAACCAATTAGTTGCCAATAAGAAGGCAACATTGCTTTTGGAATACTGCAAATTTCATGCATCTTTACAACACATTACAATTTGAGGCAGGGGTGAAACTATCAATTTTCTGTTATTATGTGTTACTGTTACGAGATAAGTGGTGATTTCAGAAGACAAGTCGATGAAATAGGTAGAACAAACCACTACCATTAGCTTTTGTACAAGTGGACCAAACAAGATGGCCAAGAACTGTCACTGACCAATGGGACTTCAGGATGCTTAGGGGAATGGTGACCTTGTGACTTTGCTTAAGCAAAATCTATGGTCTTCATGTGCCCAGAGGAGAGAGGGTGACTTTTATATGGAAGCATAGTTGCTTCTTGTGAAATAAGGTTAAGTATCCAGGATGAGGTAAACTATAGAACAGAAGGCAATAGTTTTAAAATTTTTTTTTCAACGTTTATTTATTTTTGGGACAGAGAGAGACAGAGCATGAACGGGGGAGGGGCAGAGAGAGAGGGAGACACAGAATCGGAAACAGGCTCCAGGCTCTGAGCCATCAGCCCAGAGCCTGACACGGGGCTCAAACTGACGGACCGCGAGATCGTGACCTGGCTGAAGTCGGACGCTTAACCGACTGCGCCACCCAGGCGCCCCAAGAAGGCAATAGTTTTAAAGTAGCATTATCTTCATGTATCGTTTTACTCAGGAATCATGAAGGCGAAAAAGGTGGAAGTAAAGGAGGAGGAGATGACAAGAAGTATCATATCTTGGACTCACAACAAAAGAACTAAATTTTGAGATTTGCATTTATCTGTCATTATAACTGAATTATTAGAGTAAAAATGAAATTGAGGATTCAGAGAAAATTTTGCATATATCCTAATAAGAAATTTTTCTGAAAGCAGGCACATTGAGAGGATTTTAAACTGCTTTTCAGTTGATGTGGGTGGGAGGTTATCCAACGCACAGCTTGTTAACTGACTCTTCTTTCAGTCCACAGTTTCCAAAGTGTGGTCCACAGAACACTAGCTCATGGGTAATTAATATACTCTACAAATAAAGGGTTCTTTGCTCACATAGGTTTGCAAAAATTTTTAAGATAGACAAAGTTAAATAGAATTATTAGTGTAATACTTTGCAGAACTTCTAAAATGGAAAAATTTCAAAGGAGATTGAGAAGGTAGAATTTCACGAATTTATTTTACCAGTAATTCTCTCAAGGTACCCTCTGACAGGATTACTCCTCTATGAAACAAACTTTAGGAAACAAAGTATTGACATACACTTATGGGTCCATATTGCTGAAGTGTTTTCAGAAATTTCATACAGTACTTCCTATTGTTTTGTGAGAGATTTTTCTCAAGGAAAAACGACTTGTAAAGAAGGGTCTATCTAGAAAGCTAATCTTATTGGCTGATGAAAGAAGTTTCAGTAACTACACGTCTATTAAGTAAAACTGATACATTGTGTTATATTAGTTTCAGGTGTACAACATATTAATTTGACAGCTCTATACATTATGGAGTGTTCACCAGGAAAAGTGTAGTTACCATTTTCATCATTATTACAATTTTATTGACTATGTTCCTCGTGCTGTACTTTTCATCTCTGTGATATGTATTTTACAACTACCCTTTTGCATTTATTTTATAATGACCCCTTGGCTCAATCTGTAGCCTTCCTTCCAGTTTGTGTAAAATTTCAAAAGAAAATTTTTTCTTATTTTCAAGATCAATTTAAAATTTAACATGAAAGCTTATATGAAGTCATTTAATGAGGTCCAAAATATTTAATTTCAACATCTGACTTCTATGAACACACAATGGAACCCAGAAGGCAGCTGCATTAACTATTTAAAGCACTCAAAGAAAACACCTGTCGAGCAAGAATCCTATTTTCCAAAAACAAAGACAAAATAAAGACATTCCCAAATAAAAACTGAAAGAATCTGTCGGTAGCAGATAACCCTTATAAGGAATACTAAAGTTGTTAGGCTGAACGCAATGACTCCTGACAGTACTTCTAATCAACGTGAAAAACCGCAAAGCACAGATAAAGGTCATTAGGTAATTAGTAAAACGCAGTATGAATGTTCTTTCTTACCTGATTTACAAAAGCAACTGTTTAACAAGCGTCTACATATGCATACATAAAGTTTTTTATTGTATATATATTTTAAATATCCTTCCTTCCCTTGGTACTTCACATTTCCAGAGCCACCTACCTTCTCAGTTGTGTTCCATTACCAACTCTCTTCCTTCTGCTCATTTGGAGAACTTCGTTGAATGGCTAAACTTAACTTTGTCACATTTTGAAACCCAAACCAAGAAACCTCTCCATTCCATACTCCCATTAGCTACCACGTGGCCCTTTCCATTCACAATAGGAGTTACGAAGAGTTTTGTCTCTTCTTGCTTCCTCCGTGGACTCACCTCTTAACTCCCTTCGGCCAGCGCTGCTCACATCACCTCCAAAAGAGCTCTTTCCGAAGTTGCGAAGGATGGGCTGGGACCCGGCGGGCTGGGACTTGCTGAACACCCGGTGGCCTCCAACAAAGGCGGAAGCAGCTTCGCGACTGCAGCGCTGAGACCACGCGACCCCGAGACCACGCGGCCAGAAGCAGCATATTCTCGCGAGATCTCAGGAGATGCACGCGGCCCCGTGACTCCCGGGATGAGAAACGCGTCCGTGCCCAGGTGGGGCAGGTTCTCGTGTGCGGAGTTTGGTTCACGCCACTTACCACGCAGTCTGCGGTGCTCATGGGCTCCTCAACCACCCTGCAGACAGAGTCGCTGAGTCACAGCGCTGGGCGCCTGGCGTCAGGGGCCCCGGGCGGATATGCGAGGACGCAACCTCGCTGATGCTGCTGTGCACAGGAGGCGCCGCCCGAGGCCAGACTGGGGAGTGGACTGTGCATGGCCCGCTGCAAAACTGTACCCTTCCAGAACCCCCTGGAGGCCCAATACGGTGTCTGTCAACGTCCAAGGCCAGCAGCACCCAGAATGCACAGTTGCAATCTTAAGTACGGTCCAAAGAAGACCCGAACGGGAGGGAGACTGCCTGATAACACGTGGCCTTTCCGCTTAGGCCGCCTTCCACCGTGCGTTGACACCCATCCTCCACTTTCTGCTCTTCCTGCAGACGTGAGTACAGTGCGCTCCAAAGACGACTTGCCTCTGTGTCCACACCAACCCCAGACCATGTTACCCTCACCTGCCTAGGGCCTCCATTCGCTAAGGGAACAGGCTGCCGCAACTCTGCCCTGGGCCTGGGTACAAGCGGATTTAGGGTCGGCGGGGGCTTGGAGGGACTCCATCCTGGTTGCCCTGGACAAAGGCTCATGGAACCTTAGGCTGGGCCGTGCACCGGGCACCCACATTGCACGGGCACACACCAGCCTTCCGAAACCATGGCAGAGTAGACGTTCTCACCACTAGGTCTGGGCAAGATGGCCTGAGGTCAAATTGAGAGCAAGGAAAAAATACCTCTTGCTCCAGGAATCCAAGGTATACTAAGGAGTACCCAGTGTAGGCTGCTCCGAAGGCACCTTGGGCTCTGAGTCATGTACACTGCTCCCCAGAAAAAGCTAGATGTTCAGCCAAACAGTGCACTTTACTGCAGTGCAAGAAAAAATAAACATGTACAAACGTCCGGGCCCACACTCACTCACGCACGAATACAAACACCCAGGCACTCATACACAACCTTATGGCCAGTTGTTTCTCGACAGCTGCTAGATAAGAAATCTAAAACCTGTTTTTGCCTCATCACTTAACTTGACTTTTCAGCAGAATTTAACAACTTGAACACTCCCTACGTCTTTAAATAGTATTTTCCATGTTTTTATAAATTTGACACAGTATTCTCCTGCTTTATTTTCTCGCCACTAACACAATCACTTCTTCCCAGCGTCCATTGGACCATTTTATTCCGCTTTTCAGGCATCAATTTCCTCAACACACAGCTCCGCTCATTCTTTTCTTCCTCCTCAGGTCGTCTTAGCTGAGTCATCATAATTTATATATATACATACTTACATGTTTATACATGTATGTATATATGTATATACACATATGTGTATATTTTGATATGTATCTGTATAAGTATTTTAATATATGTGATTTCAATATATATGATTTCAGTATATAATTTAAGATATGCTTTGATATCATGATTTCTATATATATATATGTATATATATATATATATATATACATATATATATAATTTAAGATATGCCTTCATTGACTCTGGTTCCAGGATTGTCTCTCTACTGGCCTGAGTGTCATTGCCACTTGGGTGTTTCATCAAGTATTATGTTTTTGCCTCTTACCTCAGCTCTAAACTCACCCGCTGTGCTCTTCTTGGTGACAACTCTGGGGCTCTGAAGCCACATTTCTTCTTGGCCAACTGGATTCCTCGTAGCCTCTGCAAATAGGGGGGTAGGGGCTGACTGGAAGCTGGGGGAAGGAAGAGTCTCAATCCTGTTTTCTCTCTGTGTGAGAGTTTGCTTCTGACGGACTGACCGACGTTTTGTTTGAGGTTCCTATCAGTGTGGATGCTTCTTCCCTCCAGCAACAGAACGTCTTTCCTGCACCAGCAACTGAAACCATTTGCATGTTTCCTAATACTTGGAAGAAGAGCTTCAACTCCGAGAAACCAGAAAAGGTGTCAGTGTCCACTTGTCAGGCCTACAGGAGCCCAGTCTTTGAGTTCAGAAATGCTCCAGGCCATTTGAGGTACCCCCCCCCCCCCAGAGGTGACTTTTTGGTTTTCTGAGACCCTCCCCTGCAATCCTGCGTTTTTCTTGGTGTTCCTTGTATTTCCTCATCTGGAAGGATGGCAGCTGTTTCTGCAGCTTACACCTCTGGGATGTCTTCATTGTTTCTCTTTACCCTTTCATTTCTTAATTTGTATCTACTTTAACATTCTTTGTTAATGCTCCCTGTTGAAACTGCGGTATGTTTTTGTCTTCTCATTGGACTTTAACTGATACACCTGCTTAAAGTCCTTCAAACTTAATGTTTCTAACTCACGATTTGTCCTCACAGCCCGACCCTCTTTCAGCGTTTGCTACCTTAATGCATGGCATCCTCATTCACTCAGTTGTGCAAGCATGGATGTACAGTTCACCCTTGACCGTCCCCCCGCCCTGATCACATCCCTCGTACAGTCCGTCAAATCGTCTCAGTGTTACTTTTTCCCTCTTGTCAATCCATCCTTTTTCCACCTGCACAGTCAGCACCATATTTAAAGCTGTCATCGTTTCTTGCTAGATTAAAACAGAAGTTTTCTAGGGGCGCCTGGGGGGCTCAGTCAGTTGAGTGGCCGGCTTCAGCTCAGGTCATGATCTCACGGCTAGTGAGTTCGAGCCCCGCGTCGGGCTCTGTGCTGACAGCTTAGAGCCTGGAGCCTGTTTCAGATTCTGTGTCTCCCTCTCTCTGACCCTCCCCCATTCATGCTCTGTCTCTCTCTGTCTCAAAAATAAGTAAACGTTAAAAAAAATTTAAAAAAATTTTTTTCTTACTATGTTTTGTTTTTCCTTTTTCTTTTGAAGCCCAGATCTGACTCCAGCTGTTCAGTGGCTTCTCTTTGCTCTAAGAATGGAACAAAATCCTCATAGAGATTACAGGGCTCTTAGTGGCTATGTTCCTCCCTGATATGTATCCTTTATTCCCATGGTTCTGTGACCAGCTGTGCTGGACTGCTTTGAAAACTTTCTCAAATTCACAGTGTTCTCTCCTAGGCTCTTTACTCTTCCTCCACCTCTATCTAGAATGTTCTCCCTGAGATCTCCCTTTTGCTATTTGACAGTCACTCGCATTTCAGAGCTCAGGTTGAGTTTTCTTGGGCAAACGTTGTTTAATATCTGGTATAACTTAATTTCTTTTGTTCTATAATATCAAAGCATCAGATTTTCCTCTATCATGGTACATATCCAACATACTGTATATCATCTCTGATTACTGGATCCATATCTATCTCATGTCATAGATTGTCAGTTCCATGAAACCGGAATCTTGTTAACCATTGCATTCCAAACACTTAGCAACACAAAAGTGACAGGTTCACATCAGATATTTTTTAAATAAAGAATATATGAATTTGTGAATAATCATGTAAAAGAAGTGCCTTATGGATGGAAATCTACATTCGAAACAAAGAGACACTGGTACTCCCTTTCATATGGGAGGTAGACTTTGTTTATTGTAATCAATGCCTTTTTAATCCAAAAAGTATTTTTTCTCTGAGATTATAATAGTATTTTCAGTAGTTTATTTTCAGTTAAATTGATTCAATTAACGTTGTTAATATACAATTAGTGGTGAAATTATAACCGATGACCAACCTCTAGGTATGTTAAGAAGATAAATGTGGATATAAAAGCCTGATAATTTGAAGTCTAGCCAATAGCAAACATATTACAATAGCTACTTTTATAGATGAACATCTTTACATGTTATTTACAGAAGGGAAAATTGAGATCAAATGTACTATCACTCTGGAAATCCCATCATAGTAATGAAACCAAATATGTTTGCTGGGAAAGGATGTCTGTTAGAAAAAGAAAGCAAGAATATATTTTAGAAGGAAGATGCAATTTCAAATATATTCAAGGTGTTTTTTTTTTTTCATTTTAAGCAAGCATTTGAGTACCAATTGTGTTTAATAATGAGGTTTTTTTTTAAAATTTTCATTATCCAAACTGACATACAGTCTATATACACATATCCTCTACATGTTTGTCATTCTGTTGGCCAGTATCTTGAAGTCTGAATTCAAATCTAGTGAACAATTTCTCTTATATTCTAGTGATAATTTAAGAAGTTAGAAATGTAATTTTTCTAGTAGGAAAATAAAGAGACCAAATGCATTTAGCATATAAAAGCAGGGCAAGAAACAAAATTATTAGTTATGTTTATTTTTCATAAAAATATCACTTAGAAAAAGTTCACAAAAAGTAAAAAAGATTTTGGATCATTAGTTTTGTGCCCTACAGGCAAGTTTCAAAACATGTCTTTCCTATTGTCCCCTTTCACTCTCTCCTTTCAATCATTATAAAGGGAGGGGGGCAAAAATATATCTTTCATAATGGTAAGCATTAAATAGTAAAAAAATAAAGTCTGACTATGGTTTAATTACTTGGAAATTAAAAATTGCATTTCTATAATTCTAAGAATTTAAATTATATATAGTACTATTTGAGGAAAATATTGACATACTGTGCAGTTTTGCAATTCTGTTGTATGGAATATTTAAACCAGTTTTCTGAAAGCTAAGGGAATATCTGTTGTAATAGTCTTCCGCATGTGGTACATAGTAATTCACACACAGGTATTTCGACTTTCTGCAGAAAAATCTTACATTTTTTTTTTCTTGTATGAATTCAATCTCCTGTTATCCTTAGGGAATATTTTAGATACTATGGTAGGAGACAACTGTATTGATGAGAGACTACAGAGTAATGTGGGCCAACCAGACTTTTGTAAATTCCAAGGTAAAGATAGAAATAGCCCAAGATTTTTGAAATATTTGTACAAGAATAGCTCTTGGATGTCCTAGTGAAAATGACTTGTTGGAGATCTGAGGATACCACAGAGGAGCAGGCGAAAATTGGAGTGGGGTATTGTAAGAGCTTTGGTTAAGTCTGAAAACGGAAGATGTCTGTTTAGAGAATTTTGCAAGAAATTTTGAGTATAAGCAGCATCGGTTTTGAAGAAAATGCCAGGTGACTACTTCTGCAGTTGAAAAATGCTATTCCTGGGCCTATTCCCATAACTTACAGCTACATTTCATAACTTACAAAATGGGAATAAATATTCTGTTTATTCAATAGTCATTACATGTTTGGATACGACATACTAAACTGCTCCCCTACCAGATCATTTTATACTATAACTTGAACCGAGTGAATGCACATGAAAGAATTAGCTTTCCGATTAGAAAAAAAATATCTATAGAAAGATTTTATGATAATTTTAAAGTTACTAAGTTTTGGTTGTTGTTGTTTTTCTCCCTCCTTGCCTGGTTTGTGGCTTTCTGTCTATAGCTTCCAACAGCCACCTTGATTTTATGAATTAACCTTTAATAAGAAAGTCAATCACTGGGGTGGCGGGTGGGGGGGGGGTTGCTGGGTGGCTCAGTCGGTTGAGCGTCTGGCTTCGGCTCAGGTCATGATGTCGCAGTCTGTGAGTTCAAGCCCCGTGTCGGGCTCTGTGCTGACAGCTCAGAGCCTGGAGCCTGCTTCGGATTCTGTGTCTCCCTCTCTCTTTGCCCCTCCCCCGATCATGCTCTTTCTCTCTCTCTCTGTCAAAAATAAATAAACATTAAAAAAAAAAGTCAATCACTGGGATGGCAGAACAGAAAACTTGAAAACGTCTAGTCTCTTCATTATAGCAGCCCCAAACTACCATACCAGCTTGCAGACTTTAAATCACGTGGGATGGGGAAGAGAATATGTGGGCGTGGGTTGTGGTGTATTGTTCTAGGCTTGCTACTGAGGACTGAGTGTGTCACCCCACAATTTATATGTGAAACCTTATGCCCAGTATGGTGGTATTAGGAGACAGGATTTGGGGAGATCATGGTCATGGGCCGCTCATAGTTGGGTTAGTGCTTGCTCTCACTCTCTGTCTATTCCACGTGAGGGTACAAAGTGGTCATCAGCAAACCAGGAAGAGGATCCTCCCCAGCAACGAAATCTAGTGGCCCTTTGATCTTGGACTTGCAGCCTCCAGAACTGTGTGAAATATCTGTTGCTTAAGCTCCCCAGTGGTGGCATCTTTGTTATAGCATCCCAAATGAACTGAGACAACTACAAAGTGCTGCAGACCCAGTGGCCTGAACAGCAGATGTTTATTTTCTCATAGTTCTGGAGGCTGCAAGTCCAAGGTATTGGCAGGTTTGTTTTCTCCCCAGGCCTCTCAGAGGACCATGGTCTTGCTTCCTCTTCACAGCATCTTCTCTCTCTCTCTCTCTCTCTCTCTCTCTCTCTCTCTCTCTCTCTCTCTCTCTGTGTGTGTGTGTGTGTGTGTGTGTGTGTGTGTGTGTGCCTGGTGTTTCTCTGAATGACCTAATCTCTTCTTCTAAGGACACCATTGAATTAGGGCACATCCTAACAGCCTCATTTTAAGGACCTTTTAAAGGCTCTGTCTCCAAATACAGTCATTCTAAGGTGCTAAAGCTTAGGGCTTCAACAGATACGTTTTGGGTTGCGGGACACAATTCAGTTCATGAGAGCGCATACCCGCTCCTGATTTGTTTAAAGTACTTTTATTTTGGAGGTTTGTTCTTATCAGCCAAGTATAATACTGATACAAGGAATGCACACAGTCATATTGTTTATAGATGTATAGGTTATAACCCTGCTAAAACTTAAAACAGAAATAACAAAAGTTTGTAATACTAAACTGTGTTATAAGCCTTTCTATTTATTTAAAGTCCTGTGCCTGTATTATGTTGATTAAAAACTGGCAAATTAAAAAAAAATAACTTGCTCAAAATTATCATTAAACTTGGTAGAACTGGTATGCTGCACTTCAGACTGATTTTTAGGAAACACAGTTGAGTTAATATGTTGTCAGGTGTTCTCAGTTATCCTCTCTGGTGGTCAGCATACTTTATGGTGGCTTGGAGAAAACACAAATGTATGTAATCTCCGCATCTGATTCTCATATAGTGTCAATGAGCAACAAAATAATAACCTGTGTAGGGCTAGCTCATACACTAAGATGAAAGTGTAAAAAAATGCAAATGTCATAGTATCAGCAGTGATATTAGAGAAAAAATATGTAAATTTTACTATATTGGAAAATAGTTTGAGAATTGTTTTCGACTATTGATTAATGTATGAGTTCTCTAGTGATCACAAAGTAGTCTGTTTATAGCTTTTATGGTTTTCATTTCACTATAACTGAATATCATCTTTTTACTTCTTTCCTTGTTTGACATAATGTCTGTTTTTCCTTATTAGTCAGAAATTGAGTTAATCACTTTATTTTTGTATTTTGTAAGTTATTTTTCTAACTTTTGTTCTTATATTCTTTTATTATACAATGTCCTCGATTTGGTAACAAATCCTTGATGCAACATAAGTGCTACTACACAAAATATACTCAATCTTTTACCTTCACTCTCTTTCCGGTCCCCACACATCAATATTGTAAATTTCTTGTTGAGATCCTCTACCATTTCTGAAGATAAACTGTGGTTGGGGCCCCTGGGTGGCTCCGCTGGTTAAGTGTCAGACGTCAACTCAGGTCATGATCTCCTGGTTTGTGAGTTCAAGCCCTGCATCGGGCTCTGTGCTGACAGCTCAGAGTCTGGAGTCTGCTTAGGATCTTGTGTCTCCTCCTCTCTCTGACCCTCCAGTCCTCATGCTCTGTCTCACTCTGTCTCTCAATAATAAATAAACTAAAAAAAAAAAGTGTGGTTGAGAGACTTTGGGAAATTTTATGTTACATGATTTGTAGGTAGTAAATCAAAATTCAGAATCAGAGGTTTTGGTTCCAAAACACAAGATAAATATCACTGTCAAGGAAATTTTACAATATAGAAGATAGGAACACGTAATAGATTGTGATAAGCATCAATATAAAAAATGGGCCAGGAGTAGACCAAGAGCAGGTGACTTGAGTTTAGTTGGTGGGTGGGAGAAAGGACTAGCCATGAAAACATCCAGGTGGGTGGGTAAGGAAGAAGTAATTGAAGTCAAGGACTCCAGTATGAACAGAGCTCAAAGGTTCATAAGTAAATACCATCTTTGAATGAAAGCAAATAATTTAGTGTATCCAAAGCATGCTGTCGAGAGTGAAGGGGAGTAAAAAGTGAAATGAGAAGAATAGGCTGAAATTTTATCATGAGTAGTAATAAGTGCTTTGATAAAGTAAGTTTTTCATTCAGCAAGCAACAGCCTATGGAGTGTTTTCTGGTTTTTTTTTTTCTTACCTCTTTTTTTTAATAAGTATTACTTGATCATACCTGAAAGAGAAATATTTATAAAGATGAATATAGTATTATGGAATGTAGATTAGAGATGGCATAAACATTGTTTCAAGCAGACTAGTTAGAATACAGTAAGGTTCAGAATATATGATGTAGAAGTCATAAACCAGGGCACTGGTGGGAGAAATAGAGGATACTACAAATGTTTTAGAGGTTCTATTGACAGGACTTAGTGATTAACCAAGAGAAGGAAAAGAGTCATACATGATCCAGGGGAAAACATTCACTGGTGCTGGATATTTAATGGGGAGCATGTTGTGGACAGGTTGAGATTGAAGACCCTAGTGACCTTAAGGCTAAAATTCCAGCAGGTAGGGTGAACATCGCAGAAGGTATTTGGGCGTTATGACTGATCACCTTTTTTAAAATCACAACTCCCTTGAAGCCCTTATCCATGTTTTATTCCTACTAAAATGTGTTTTATTCACTCCAAGGCATGTTTCCCTGCACTTGCACATGTCCAAAATTGGATGTGGCTTGCAATCTATGGAGTCCTACAATTTAATTGTTTGTAAGATACATAAAATAGCAATGTGTCTCACAGGTGGTGCATCTTCTATTTGATGAAATCCACCATATGCTTTCCTTATTTATTTATTTATTTATTTATTTATTTATTTATTTATTTAGGTCTCCCTTTACTAGAATGTGAGCTCAGTAACGACAGTGTTTTTGTTGTTGTTTTCCTTTCCATTTTGTCCAGTTCTGTATCTGCAGTGCCTCAGTGTCTGCTACGTACCAGGTGCTCAGGAAATAGCTGTTGGATGAATAAATAACATAGACTTTTTTCTTCAGTTGAATCTGGGAAAGGAGAGATGAAATACATGTAGGGAAATAATAAGAATTGAATGTTGATAACTTTTGACAAAGCTCAAGCATCAGGAAGTATGAAATGCTTGCCACGGTGGTGGAGATCTCTAGGGAAAGGAGGAAGACACTGCATCTCAGGGAAGCAGCATGAAGAGGTTGGTGCTTAGGTAAGGGGAGTGATATGTAACATACCTGTCATTTAGAGTTCCTTTTAGAAGCCCTATGCAACAGATTAGGAATGGTGTTTCCATTGTTTAAGAGAGCTGCATGAGAAAAATTTTAGTCTAGGCTTGAAGAAGTTATCCTAATTGAAGATTTGTGTAAATTATAACAGACAAGTTGGTAATTTTATATCTGATTTATACCAAACTTAAAGCTGTTAAACATATTCAAGAGGCGCGCACACACACACACACGGAGAAGTCAATACATATGAGAAACTTAAGTTGTACTCAAACAAAAGAAAGCCTTTCTCAAGAGAAAAGTGGTTTTTCCTACTGCAGAAGATGCATTTAAAACTAGCAGTTACATGGCAACATTTTGGCTCAAAATGGGAAGAATATTCCAAGAACTAGAACTGATTACTATTGGCAAGATCTGACTTAAAAAGTTGTGAAATGTTTAAACAGAGGCTACGTAGTACTTCTAAGAGATGGTATGGTACTCTGATCTCTTTCACCGAGATGTTTATGCATTGCAAAATAGGATGGTAAATGATACATTTGCCCTTATGTGTCAGGGAGATGCTGTCAGTGTAAAATACAAGTTACATTGGTTCATGTGTGATTATTCCAAGGATGTGAGTGGTTTTTGCCTCTAAGTAGTGCAGAGTAAACCGTGGCCATGAACACATCAGCCACCAAATACAGTGTTGTACAAATTACCCATTTTCCTCTTGATCTTCCCCTTGACTGCCTTTGGCTTTGTGGTCGGTCTTTGCAGATCTTAGTGCACAAACTGTGTCCATATGTCCATTTTTCTCTTGACTCCGTAACTCAGCAGCCCAGCCTTTCTTAGTGTTTGGGTAGTCTTATAACTGGTCTTCCCCCAACACTGTTTAATGTGTGCTTTTGCAAAATATCAGGTTATTTGGGGAATACATATATCACAATACAACATTGGAAAGGAGGCTGGAGGGATGGACTATAATTTTTATTCTAACTTGGAAGGTCCACAGTTAAAGAAGTACTCGCCTAACTAGACGGAATGAACATGAATTTGTTAAGACCAAAGAAACTTGAGATAACTGATCTTAATTGTTGTTCATTTGCTAAAACTTGAAAGTTAATGTTAATATTTAAGTATAGACTAATTTGAAATTTGATAATTTTTACTATTCAGTCCAATGTATAAATGAAATCTGTCAGATTCCTTTAAAAAAAACTTTACGAGGGGCACCTGGGTGGCTCAGTCGTTTAAGCATCTGACTTGACTCAGGTCATGTTTTTAAGGTTCGTAGTTTGAGCCCCACATCAGGCTCTGTGCTGACCGCTCAGAGCCTGGAGCCTGCTTCAGATTCTGTGTCTCCCTCTCTCTCTGGCCCTCGCCTGTCCGTGCTCTGTCTCTCTCTCTCAAAAATAAATAAACATTAAAGAAATTTTTTTTTTAATGAAAAAAAAATAAAAACAACTTTACCAAACAATCTGTGCCATTTTGTGATTTTAGGGTATCTGTCAGCTGTTGGTGCTTCTACAAATGGTCCCGAATGTATAGGTTGTCCTGTAAAACATTAAGAATAGTCCTGATAGGGGCGCCTGGGTGGCGCAGTCGGTTAAGCGTCCGACTTCAGCCAGGTCACGATCTCGCGGTCCGTGAGTTCGAGCCCCGCGTCGGGCTCTGGGCTGATGGCTCAGAGCCTGGAGCCTGTTTCCGATTCTGTGTCTCCCTCTCTCTCTTTGCCCCTCTCCTGTTCATGCTCTGTCTCTCTCTGTCCCAAAAATAAATAAACGTTGAAAAAAAAATTAAAAGAAAAAAAAAAAAAGAATAGTCCTGATAATTATCTCAGAAAAACTTATATGTTTGCTGAGGGAATGCTATGAAAAGAGAAAGTATACACTTCAACTTTAAGGATCTATTTATTTGAAGGATATCCATGTTTGCTTCAGTATTGGTCTTTTTTAAATTCTCTCAATGCATGTGTCTACAAATTCATCAGTTTGAAGACTTTGCCTTTACCAGCAATAATTACTATTAGGGGACAAAAAAAAAAAAAAAGAGTAACCTAATTGCAAGTCAAATTCTCTGGATTAGCACTCAAGAACTACTGTTTTCAGTGTATACATTTTTCACCTCTTCGTTAGATTTTTTCCTAGGTATCTTATGGGTTTTGGTGCAATTGTAAATGGGATCGATCCCTGGATTTCTCTTTCTGTTGCTTCATTGTTGGTATATAGGGATGCAACCGATTTCTGTGAATTGATTTTATATCCTGCAACTTTACTGAATTCATGAATTGGTTCTAGCAGTTTTTTGATGGAATCTTTTGGGTTTTCCCTATAGAGTATCATGTCATCTGCAAAGAATGAAAGTTTGACCTCCTCCTGGCCGATTTGGATGCCTTTTATTTCTTGGTGTTGTCTGATTGCCGAGGCTAAGACTTCTGATACTGTGTTGAATAACAGTGGTGAGAGTGGACATCCCTGTCTTGTTCCTGACCTTAGGGGGAAAGTTCTCAGTTTTTCCCCATTGAAGATAATATTAGTGTTGGGTCTTTTGTATATGGCTTTTATGATCTCGAGGCATGATCCTTTTCTCCCTACTTTCTTGAGGGTTTTTATCAAGAAAGGATGCTGTGTTTTGTCAAATGTTTTCTCTGCATCTATGGAGAGGATCATATGGTTCTTGTCTTCTCTTTTATTGATGTGATGAATCACATTGATTGTTTTGTGGATCTTGAACCAGCCCTGCGTCCCAGGTATAAATCCCACTTGGTCGTGATGAATAATTTTTTTAATGTTTTGTTGTATTCAGTTGTCTAATATCTTATTGGGGATTTTCACATCCACTTTCATCCGGAAAATTGGTCTATAGTTCTCCTTTTGGATGTAACAGTTACTTTGTTTTGTGAGCCATGAACTAGGAGAATTACTCATCTGGTGATGTTGCAAATGCTGATAACCTGTAGCACTAAATGATTTTCTTTAAATTTTTTTTGATGCTTATTAATTTTTGAGACAGAGCATGAGCAGGGGAGAGGCCAGAGAGAGACACACACAGAGAATCCGAAGCTGGCTCCAGGCTGTGAACTATCAGCGTAGAGCCAGACACAGTGCTCAAATTCACAAACTGTGTGATGATGACCTTAGCTGAAGTTGGACGCTCAGCTGACTGGGCACCTCCCAGGTGCCCCCACTAAATGGCTTTTTTGTAGACTGAAAGAATTACCTGCATTTCTTCAGGACCTGCTTGTTTTCTATCTTAGAACTACATAGTAAGTTTCTATCCTGTCCTCCTAATATACTGATTTCCTCTAACACTCTTTTGGGAATATGTTCCTGCTTGTGGAATCCCTGAGTGATGAGTTAATTACACTGGTGAACAAAAAGTACTTACCTTCTGAGGGGCCACCATCATAGCAGATCACCATTTGGCCTAGGGGACAGAGCATGGGACTAGGAATTAGATTCCATTTCTAGTCCCCACCTTTCCCACCTCCTGACTCAGTTGATGCTTTTATCACTCTGGACTTCTGCTAGTTCCTTTGTAAAATGAGGTGAACTAGATTGGCGGTTCTTTTTTTTTTTTTTTTTTTTTAAATCCAAGTTATTTAAATCCAAGTTAGTTAACATATAGTGTAATAATGATTGCAGGAATAGAATTTAGTGGTTCATCACCTACATATAACACCCAATGCTTATTCCAACAAGTGCCCTGCTTAATGCCCCTTGCCCATTTAGCCCATCCTCTACCCAACACCCCTCCAGAAACCCTCAGTTCTCTATATTTAAGAGTCTCTTATGGTTTATCTCCCTCTCTGTTTTTTTTTTTTTAACGTTTATTTATTTTTGAGACAGAGAGAGACAGAACGGGGGAGGGCCAGAGAGAGAGGGAGACACAGAATCTGAAACAGGCTCCAGGCTCTGAGCTGTCAGCACAGATTCTGACGCGGGGCTCAAACTCACGGACCGCGAGATCATGACCTGAGCCGAAGTCGGATGCTTAACCGACTGAGCCACCCAGGCATCCCTCCCTCTCTGTTTTTATATTATTTTTGCTTTCCTTCCCTTGTGTTCATCTGTTTTGTATCTTGAATTCCACATATGAGTGAGGTCATATGATATTTGTCTTTCCCTGACTGACTTATTTCACTTAGCATAATATATTCTAGTTCTATCCATGTTGCAAATGGCAAGATTTCATTCTTTTTGATTGCTGAGTAATATTGCATTGTGTATATGTACCCCATCTTCTTTATCCGTTCATCCGTCGATGGACATTTGGACTTTTTCCATACTTTGGCTATTGTTGATAGTGCTGCTATAAACATTGGGGTGCATGCACCCCTTTGAATCAGCACTCCTATATCCTTTGGATAGATACCTAGTAGTGCAATTGCTGGATCATAGGATAGTTGTATTTTTAATTTTTTGAGGAACCTCCATACTGTTTTCCAGAGTGGCTGCACCAGTTTGCATTCCCACCAGCTGTGTAAAATGGTTCCTTTCCTCCACATCCCCACCAACATCTGTTGTTGCCTGAATTGTTCATTTTAGACATTCTGACTGGTGTGAGGTGGTATCTCATTGTGGTTTTGATTTGTATTTCCCTGATGATGAGTGATGTTGAATGTTTTTTCCATGTTAAGCATGTTTCATCTGTTTTCATGTGTGTTAGCTATCTGGATGTCTTTGGAAAATATCTGTTCATGTCTTTTGCCCGTTTCTTCACTGGATTATTTGTTTTTTGGGTGTTGAGTTTGATAAGTTCTTTATAGATTTTGGATACCAGCCCTTTATGTGATGTTTCATTTGCAAATATATTCTCCCATTCCATCATTTGCCATTTAGTTTTGCTGTTTCCTTTGCTGTGCAGAAGCTTTTTATCTTGATGAGGTCCTAATAGTTCATTTTTGCTTTTATTTCCCTTATATCCAGAGATGTGTCAAGTCCGAGTTGCTGCAGCCAAGGTCAAAGAGGCTTTTTCCTGTTTTCTCCTCTCAGAGTTTGATGGCTTCCTGTCTTATATTTAGGTCTTTCATCCATTTTGAGTTTATTTTTGTGTATGGTGTAAGAAAGTGGTCCAGGTTCATTCTTCTGCATGTCACTGTCTGGTTTTCCCACCACCATTCACTGAGGAGATGATATTATTCTACTGGATATTTTTTCCTTCATCAAAGATTAGTTACACATGTTCATGAGTCTATTTCTGGGTTCTCTATTCTGTTCCATTGATCTATGTGTCTGTTCTTGTGCCAGTACCATACGGTCTTGATGATTACAGCTTTGTAATACAGCTTGTAGTCAGGATTGTGATGTCTCCAGCTTTGGTGTTCTTTTTCAGGATTGCTTTTGCTATTCTGGGTCTTTTCTGGTTCCATACAAATTTTAGAATTGTTTGTTTTAGCTTTGTGAAGAATACTAGTGTTATTTGTATAGGGATTGTGTTGAATATGTAGATTCCTTTGGGTGGTATTGACATTTTAACAATATTTGTTCATCCAATCCATGAGCATGGAATGTGTTTCCATTGTTTTGTGTCTTCTTCAATTTCTTTCATAAGCTTTCTATAGTTCTCAGGGTATAGATTTTTCACCTCTTTGGTTAGGTTTATTCCTAGGGATTTTATGTTTTTTGGTTTAATCGTAAATGGGATTGATTCTTTAATTTCTCTTTCTGTTGCTTCACTGTTGGTATATAGGAATGCAACTGATTTCTCTGCATTGATTTTATATCCTGCAACTTTACTGAATTCATGAATAAGTTCTAGCAGTGTTTTGGTGGAATCTTTTGGATTTCCCGTATAGAGTATTGTGTCATCTGCGAAGAGTGAAAGTTTGACCTCCCCCTGGCCAATTTGGATGCCTTTTATTTCTTGGTGTTGTCTGATTGCCGAGGCTAAGACTTCTGATACTGTGTTGAATAACAGTGGTGAGAGTGGACATCCCTGTCTTGTTCCTGACCTTAGGGGGAAAGTTCTCAGTTTTTCCCCATTGAGGATAATATTAGTGTTGGGTCTTTTGTATATGGCTTTTATGATCTCGAGGTATGCTCCTTCTATTCTTACGTTCTTGAGGGTTTTTATCAATAAAGGATGCTGTATTTTGTCAAATGCTTTCTTTGCATCTATTGACAGGATCATATGGTTCTTTTCCGTCCTTTTATTAATGTGATGAATCACACTGGTTTGTGGATATTGATCCAGCCATGCATCCCAGGAATAAATCCTATTTGATCATGGTGAATAATTATTTTAATGTAGTATTGGATCTAGTTGACTAGTATCTTGTTGAGAATTTTTGCATCCATTTTCATCAGGGAACCTGGTCTGTAGCTCTCCTTTTTAGTGGGGTCTTTGTCTGGTTTTGGAAGCAAGGTAATGCTGGCTGTATTGACAATTCTTTAACTGGGATGACCTCAAAATCAACTCTGCAGCTTTACATAACAGACAAGTTGTTCCCCTTATGAGCTTCATGGTAAGGGTCTCAGCAGTGAAGCATCATCATATGTATTGTAGTGTCCTGGGTTCTGCTGATATTCACTAAGAGCTAAGAAACCTAATTGTTTTCAGAGGACTTCTCTAGCATTCTAATTAATGGCTCTTTGTATTTAACATTAGCATTAGAATAATATTTAAGGTATCAAGTGAATATAACAATTTGCATCCACAGATGAAACAAGAATTTAAAATCCAGTTGTGTCTCAATAATATATAATCAATAAGTATCATTTATCAAAATGAGTGTGACATAGACCCTTCAGCTAGATCAAGGTGTAGAAAGAGATAGGGAAAGGAGAAATTTGGGGCAGGTTTTCATTTTTTTAAATTTATTTTTTAGTTTTGATTTTAGGAAAAGCAGCATTACAAGCAGCATTACCTTTACTCCCGTAAGGAAAGAACTAGGTGAGCTATGTGATCAAGAGAGAATAGGCTTCAGCAAAATGTTTTGCTCAGAGCCACCGTGGTCTGAGATGTGAGGGCAAGAAACAGATGTGCTTTGGCAGTGAGAGGACGTCAGTAAGCACTGATGCTTTGGAATTGGTTTGCATTCCAGAATGTGTCAGAGGGAAGAAAGGACCCTAGTAGGGAAGAAAGACAATTAAAAAGTCCACTTAGGAACTCTGAGGAGTGAAGAGATTTCAACAGCAGAGTCTTATGTGGAGGGTTCTCTGGAGAACTTTAGTAGGGAGTGGCCAGCTTGGGAGACAGTAAGGCTACTGTGCGAGAATAGTAAGTGAGAATATCCTGTGAGAGAAAAACAGGTCAGGGCCTGAGAATAGAAAGCTACTAGGTCAAGTAAAAACCACCTTCTCTTATTCTCTTCCTGCCTAACCCAAGCAAAGGCTGGTAGAGTAGTTCTCTCACTGGGGAGGAAATTTTCTCAGGAAAGGAGCTCTAAGGAGAGATATGCCTCGTTTTCAAAGGCAGGCAGCCAGCCAGCCAGCGAGTACTACTCCAGTCTGGAGAGGAAAGATCATCGCTAACATTTGTAGGACCAAGGCAAGAATACACATGAAGTCCACATGTGAGAGTTCTAAGTAAACTTTAATACATCAAGTTAGGTTCAAAATAATGTCCTCTTATCCTACTTTGACAAATCTAAGTAAACTTTAATACATCAAGTTAGGTTCGAAATAATGTCCTCTTACCCTACTTTCACAAATCCTTTATAATGACAATATAAAACAAATATATTTAAATCTACAGTATTGTTTTTCTAAAGTTGTTAAAATATCAAAGGTGTTAGAATTAGCTACCAGTGTTCAGGATTGAGTGTTTAGGTGCTGGGCCAGCAATGGTAGGATGAGTAATCAAAAAATAACATGATCTACCAATTATTATAGATTTTCTTTAGAATGTATTTTTATTGCTTTTGTTTCAGAAAAGTCACTAATTATAATATTTAACATTTTAATATAAATCTACTGACAGTATTGCCAAATTAGACTACCTTTCTTGAATTACTATAAAAATATTTCTTTTTTAAGTTTATTTTGAGAGAGAGTACATGCACATGTGCACGTGGGTAAGGGGCAGAGAGAGAGGGAGAGAGAGAATCTCAAGCAGGTTCCACACTGTTAGCACAGAGCCCAATGTGGGATTGGATCTCCTGAACCGTGCATGACCTGAACTGAAATCAAGTGTTGGACTCTTAACCAACGGAGCCACCCAGGCTCTGCTTCTTTTTGGTTTGTAATTCTTATTTTAATTTAGGGAAACCTCACTTGGCTGACTGTAGCAATTTCAGGCAATAAAATTATCAATGCAATATTTATATCAGAATGAAATCATGTTAATACATGTGTTATAGAAATAATTGTGATGGGGGCACCTGGATGGCTCAGTTAGTTAAGCAGCCAACTCTTCATTTCAGCTTAGGTCAAAAGCTCATGGTTCATGAGATAGAGCCCCACATCAGGTTCTGCACTGACAGTGTGGAACCTGCTTCGGATTCTTTCTACCCCTCCTCTGCATGCACACGTGCTGTCTCTTTCTCTTTCTCTCTCTCAAAATGAATAAATAAACGTTAAAAAATAATTGTGATGGACCAAATGTAATAAATTATAATGGGAAATACTGTATAATATTTTCATGTATCATATACATTATCAGTTTTTATTCTGTCAAAGTAATACCTAGATGTGTACAATTTGTGAAATATTGGTATCACCTTTCACAAATGTAGGCCCATCTATATCTATTTATCATTTATATATCATCTTTTTATCTATCAAGATACTTTAGATTATTCTCAACTATTACTGCAAAATATTCTTAAGCTACTGTTGCAAGTGACTTTAATTTGTGAATACTTCCTGAACCATCAACTGAAACATAAAAGCAAGACAATACACATTTAGTTCTACTAGAAAATAAGACCTCAGTATGCAAAAAAATCTCATTTAATACTTTCTGGAGAAGGATTTTCCACATTGATTGCTTTTTCTGTTATTGGAAAAGAAAGGTTAGGTGGTTGACCTGCAATCCATTTTTCTCCTATTTTCATGGCTGATGTTTGCTTAGAGGTAGACAACACAGGGGACCCAAATACATTTTCTGGTAAACACGTTACTAACAGATATCTAGCCAACTTACTCATAGTATTTTCTAATAAGGAGCCCTTGTCTCTGAGGTGCTTATAGTAGGATGATCCAATCTATACCGGTTCATTTACTCAAGCGTTTCTCCTACCGAGACGTCCTAGCCATCTCATGTAGTCTCTGTTAATGACATCAGCAATGACACAAACTTACATCATTGTGACATTCAGACACAGGTTTCTTCTGTCTCAAGAACATAGGATAAGAGAGCCGAATACATGAGTCACTGCACCCTAGATGGTATTAATCACAAGAGCAGATGTTTAGGGTTATGGATTATGTTTTTCCAGGCTTGAGTGCCAGACTCCCAGTGTGAAGCGCCTATATATTAAATGAACGTAGTTAGTCCTTTTTGTGTGTGTGAAACACGAAGTCTAGGGCCAGGGCCACTCTTGTCTGGATCTCAGGGTGGTATAGGAACAGAAGAGGAAGAAAGTTTTACTTTGAATGAAGAGGAAGTGTTTTTTAATTTTCTTGATTGAACATATTTCAATTAAGCTATATTTTGTGACATAGAATTGCCATATGATATCTATTTAATACTAAATAGAAAAACTAAGGATTTCCCCCCCAGTCTTGCTTCCCAAAGCAAAAGAAGTTGTTGCCACAGTCTAAATTTAAAAATAGTATTGGGAGGAATAGGTAATAAAATTGTGTTCATCATATCACAGAGGCTCTGCACTCAACATACCAGTCATAAAGACAGTATTTTCCCATTAAAGAAAGCAAATGTTGAGGAAAAGAATCATGGAAAGTAAATCTGAAGCCAGATCCTAAGCTCATCCTAGTATGAAACCTGACCTCCTGGTAAAGATTAAATGAGAATCCTGTTTTCATCTTGCTATACTCATTGTGAGAATATTTGTCTTGATTCATCAGGTGAAATTTATTTAAGGGTCACTTTTTTCATGGTTTGTCTTTTTAACCTTTTCAGTGCTTTGGAAGCAGATACTTGTAAATATTGCAACAGAGCTTAGATAAGATATTTCCAATACCCCCTTTGCTGTTCTAGAAATGATTAAGGAGTGAGCCTGCTGACATGGAAAATGGCCAGTGCATGTCTGGCTGGATCAGCGGGAAGCAGTAGCAGCTGGTGAACAGACTGCATTCAGGGGCCCAGCTGGACTCCAAGAGATACGGAAAAGGCTTCTGAGGGCCGGCAGTGGCATGCCTTTCTTGGAGGCCTTTAAAAATCAGATGGGAACCCTTCTGTCTGAGTTGGGTAGGCTGCTCTAGTGCCCGATGAATAGAAGATAGCAGTAAAATGTTCCTGCCAACCATTGAATTTCATGGAGAGTCTGCTATGTGCCAGCTGGTAAAGACACCAAATGGACCAAGCTGATAGCACTCTTGCTCTCCTGGGTCCTGAAGTGCTTATAATTCTCTGAAACAGATACTCAATAATGAATGGGTCTTTGGTAACAAGGACATCTCTCAGTGAAATATTACTCTTCATTTCAGTGACAAGTGGAGGGCTAAGAGTAGCCTGTGTTTTTTTTTTTTTTTGTTTTCGTCTCTGTGTGTCCTAAATCAAATTTCCAAAGTAATGAAGCTTGTTAACATACGAAGAACCCCGTAAGAAAACCATTTTGGTGTAGACTTGGTTCTCAGTGAAGGTTATTGTGGGAGAAGTTTTACTCCATTAAGTTGCAAATCCTAAACTATTATGAATCTTTCTACTGAAGGCATATGCCTAGGGCTGTGCATATCTTTTTTCTGGACATAAAGAGATTTGCTACACAGTGTTAAATGAACCTCACAGGGAACCAATGGAACAGCAAATATCTCTGGCAGGGAGAATGCAATCTAGTGGAGGCATCCCTGCTCAACTCCCACGGTGAATGTTTTTTGCTTTGTTATGTTTTGTTTAAAGAACCATATTATTAAGAGCAACAGAAGCTGAAACCAGAGTGGAGAACCGGGAAATGTAGTCATTAATCGTACTTCTGTTTGTGGATGAGGATGAATTATTGGATAATCTCAAGCACTCTCTGCCTTATGAGGGTTAAACGGCACCTAGATCAAGGATTACAAGTTACATGTTAAAATGTGCCACATTGGCATCAGTACAGCTTTCCTCTGAATCATTTCATTCTCTGTACTACAACTGAAGGTTTCTAGTTTTTTTCCTCCCAGCTACCTGAGAGAACCCAGTGTATGTACTCTCTGGGTAAGAAAAATACTATCCCAGCTTTCAAGTAATTGCTAAATGAAATTTAAAATAGAATACACGACAGTTTTGTAATAGAACTAAGCACCCAAGACAACACACAAAATGAATAAAAAAATAGCAAAACCAATAGACAAGTGGACCTTTCAGAGTTCTTGATATTGAAATTATAGACCCAGATTTTAAATTGTTATCCTTCTAGTGTCAAAAGGATAAAAGGACAATTTTTTCCAGAGGAAAAGTAAAAACTATTTAAAAAATTGTAACTATGGTAATGAAAATAGAATAATTCAAATAAAGTATCAGTGGGTAGGTATAAACAGATTAGAAAAAGTCAAAGAGAAAATAGAAATCAAAACATAGATCACAAAATAGAATAAAAGGTGAAGAGACAAAAATGTGGAAAATGATGGAGTCAGAGAAAAGGGATGGATAGAGTCAAAAGCTCTAAACTTTGTGTAATTTGAAGTGAAGCTGAAGAAAAAATGGGATTAAAGTAATACTTACCAATATAAAGAATTATCAAAATTCCAAGACTGTTGAAAGACACTGTATTAGAAATTTAAGATGCCCTGTGTCTTCTAGGAGAATTACATAAAAGGAAGGAAGGAAGGAGTGAGAAAAGTTCTCAACTTTATTATATTATGTATATTATATATGTTATATTGTATTAAATATTTGAGTCATTTGTATATTATGTTACATTGTTAATTATATTTTATACATTACGTAAATTATACTACATTATTTATGACATTATATCTTAGTGACATGCCCAAAGCTAAAGATAAGGAAAATATCTTAAAAACAGCCAGAGGAAGAGATTAAAGGTAATGCAAAAGGAAGTTTTCCAGTATAGAGAATATGGATCCACATAATATTTCAAAAGTCTGAAAGGAATAGAGAGCAACAGAAATGGTATATATGTGCATAAGTGTAAACGAATAGGGCCTAAAAATACTATTAATTTCTTTTGGTATGTATAGTATAAAGCTGCAAAAATATAAAATCACAAAGCAGGGGACAGGTTGGGGGTAAGTGGAGCCAGTGTTCTAACTTCTTACATTGTTTAAGGATAAGATAAATTGGAGATGAATTTAGGCTCTAAAAAGTGACAAATGCGTATTGTAATTTTCTGCGTAACCACTAAAATTGTTAAAGTGCATAATTTCCAAGTTGATTGGAGGGAAAAATGGAAAATAAAAATACTCAAACAGAAGTCCAGAAACAAGAGAATAGTGGCATTGAAGCAGTGAGGATAAATCAAGATCAAACAAGAAAAGAGAAAGGTTAGACATAGTATGTCAGTAGCTATATAAAAAATAAAGGGAATACATGTCCCACGCGAATGATAAAAACCATCAGAATAAGTGTTTTTAAAGCTAGCTTTGTGGTATTTGCAGGTTATATGTCTAAAAGTAAAGAATACATAAAGTTGATTATTTAAAAATGGGAAATGATAGACCGTGCAAACAATAACCAAAATTAAACTGTGAATAAATTCAAATGTTTAAGAAAGAAATAATGCTAATATTATGCACACTATTTTAGAAAGCAGAAAATCAGGAACATTCCATAATTTGTGAAGTATAATACAGCCAATGTCCTATATTAACACTCAAAAATCCTAAGCAAATATTAGCAAATTAAATCTAGCAGTAAAATCCAATAATATGGTAGTGTGCAAAAATGGCCACAGTACTTTGCAGCAAGTCCCATCAAGAGGCAGAGCCTGTTATCCCAACGACTGAAACTGTGTTGACCGTAAAACTTGCTTTGGCCATTGAGACATTGACAAATATGATGCAAACAGAAGCTTAAAAACCTCTTGAGCATTGGAGCTTAGTATTCTGGCAATATCATTACTATGTGAACAAACCTGAGTTTGTCTGGCAGATGAGTTACATATTGCCAAATCACCTCTGTTGTCCCACGTGACAGGTGCCTAACTGCCAGATATGGGAGGCCATGCAGGAACTTACAGCCCCTACCTAAATTGAATACTACCTGTAGATACATGAGAGCCTAGCTCAAATAAGCCAGACTCATCCTAGATGAGAACAACTCAGCAAATGTGTAGCCTAAATAAATGACTGTAGTTTTAAGCTACTATTATTAACTGTTACAGGAGTATCTGACCAAGTTGATTTTATGCCAGAAATCCAAAGGTGTTTTTAACTTAACCTCTATTAAAATGTATTCTGTTGGCAAGGGTCCAAGCAAAACAAGGGCCGTAATGATTGATTAAATTAATAAAACAGTGAAACACTAAAAATACTTATTTCAAATTCACAAAATATCTTAGAAAGCAGAGATTAAGATGTGGCTCCCCTTTGGCTGTCCAGTTGACTGTCTTACATAGAGTATTGAGAGACTGAATGTCAATAGACATCAGGAGGAGAACACAGAACTATGACATATTTTAGAAGTATGTCTCCCAAAACAGTGTGTATCTAGCTATTACATTGTGGGGTTGACACAAATCAAATATAGAAAATTGAGTTTTTGAGATAATCATATTGCTAATGGAATTCTGAGCCTAAAGAGAAGTAACTATTTGAGATTTGAGACAACTTTTTAGATCCTTCAAACTCTAATGTGCAGGAAGATACACAAGAAAGTGATCAAACCACTAAAGCATAATCTACAAAGTTCTATTCAGAAGAAGCCAAACACCAAATTAAAAAAAAAAAGACTGTATTAAAAGATAGATAGATAGATAGATAGATAGATAGATAGGGACCTCAGAGAGAGGATCTGAGGGTGATAAAGTAGAGATCTAAAACCAGGGATCAAAATCAGCATCTATTTGGGGCACCTGGGTGACTTTGAGTTTGAGCCCTGTGTTGGGTTGTATGCTGACAGCTCAGAGCCTGGAGCCTACTTCAGATTCTGTGTTTCCATCTCTCTCTGCCTTTCCCCTGCTTGCTCTCTTTCAATTTTTGAGAGAGGGAGGCGGAGAGAGAGAGAGAGAGAGAGAGAGAGAGAGAGAGAGAAGAGAAATAATAATCTATTCAAGAATATTAGTCATTCTAATTTTTTTTAATGTTTATGTTTGAGAGAGAGAGAGAAGAGAAATAATAATCTATTCAAGAATATTAGTCATTCTATTTTTTTTTTTTAATGTTTATGTTTGAGAGAGAGAGAAAATGAGAGCGAGAAAGACAGAGACAGAGCACAAGCAGGGGAGGAGCAGAGAGAGAGGGAGACAGAATCTGAAACAGGCTCCAGGCTCTGAGCGGTCAGCATAGAGCCCGATGCAGGGCTCAGACTCCCAAACCGTGAGATCGTGACCTGAGCCCAAGCCGGATGCTGAACTGACTGAGCCACCCAGGCGCCCCTAAAGAGTATTCCCCATTCTAAAATGAACAGCTACTTTTTGTTTTGCTTTCTCTTCAAGATAATGATTGTGTTTCCTTTGGATGTATGTATACAAGTGATCGCTGGATCTAATGGTAGTTCTGTTCTTCATTTGTTTTTTGAAGAATCCCATAATGTTTTCCATAACGGCTATACATATTTTCCATTAACTTTTTTTTTAATTAAAGTATAGTCAACGCACAATGTTTCATTAGCTTCAGGTGTACAATATAGTGATTCGACAGCTCTATACATTAGGCTGTGCTCACAAGCATAACTACCATCTGTCACCCTATAATGCTATTGCGATATCATTCACTATACTCCCTATGTTGTACCTTTCATCCCTTGACTTAGTCATTCCATAACTGGAAGCTAAGGGCTATTTTTAATGCCTCCCTAGAGGGATTTAATAATCATTTGGATCAATGGTAGCTAGTTTACCATTCTTATACAAATGGACAATCTCTTATTCATGTTCCATCAATATGTATCTGTTGTCTTTATGTTCCACAAAACTTATGTTTTTGGTGTGTCTACTGGAAACGCATTTTTGCCAACCTTGAGATACGATTGGCATAAAACATTGTGTAAGTTTAAGGTGTACAACATGATAATCAGATACATTGTATAGTATTGAAATGATTACGGATTAGTTAATACTTTCATCACCTTATGTAAATACCTTTTGTTTGCGTGTGGTGAGAACATTTGGAGTTTACTATCTTAGTAATTTTCACATATATAATACAGTATTAATTATCATCACCACTATATTATAGATCCTCAGAACTTTTTCATTTTATGACTGGAAGTTTGTACCCTTTGAGCAACATCTACCCATTTCCCCCAAACCCCCACCCCCAAGCTCCTGGGAACAACAACTCTACTCTCTGTTTGACTCTGTGTTTGACTTGTTTAGATTCCACATGTAAGTGATGTCTTAGAGTATTTGTCTTTCTCCGTGTGATGTATTTCACTTAATCTACCAACACTTAGTTGCTTCCAATTCTTGGCTAGTGTGAATAATGTTGTAATGGAAATGGAAGTACAGATACCTCACTGAGATCCTAATTTCATTTCCTTCGAATATATACCCAGAAGTATGATTTCTGGATCATATGATAGTTCTGTTTATTTATTTATTTTTAATTATTATTTGTGAGGAACCACCACAGTGTTTTCCATGATGGCCATACCAATTTACATTCCCATTACTAGTAGACAAGAGTTCCCTTTTCTGCACATGCTTATCAACATTTGTTATCTCTGTTCTTTTTGGTGATAACCATTCATCAAACAATTTATCAGTGTGTATGCAATAATATTTCTTGGTTTTGATTTGCCTTTCTGTGATAATTAGTGATGTTGAACACCTTTTCGTGTACCTGTTGGCCATTTATATGTCTTCTTTGGAAAAATGTCTATTCAGATCCTCTGCCTGTTTTTTATTAAGATTCTTTGGGTTTTCTTGGTCTTGAGTTGTAGGAGGTTTTTATATATTTAGGATATTAACCACTTTTCAGATAAATTGCTTATAGATAATTTCTCCCATTCCATAGGTTGCCTTTCATCTTGTTGAATTTTTTCTTCGTGTGTGTGTGTATAGAATAGTTTTAGCTTTCTGTACTCCCACTTATTTTTACTTTTGTTGTCTTTCCTTTAGGTGTCAAATCCCAAAATATCATTTCTAAGACCGGAGTCAAGGAGATTACCTCTTATGTGTTCTTTTAGAAATTTTATACTTTGGGGTCTTATTTTCAAGTCTTTAATTCATTTTCAGTTAACTTTTGTGCATGGTTTAAGAGTCTATTTTTCATTCTTTTGCATGTGGGAATCCAGGTTTCCCAACACTGGATGATTTCCCAGTGGTTTATTGGAGATACTGTCATTTGCCCCCATTGAGTGTATTGGCTCTATTGTCAAATACTTTATGAATACACACGTGTGGGTTTATTTCTGGGCTCTTGATTTTTCCCCTTGGTCCATGTCTATATTTATGGCAGCACCATTCTGTGTTGATTATTATAGCTTTGTAGTATAGTTTGAAATCAGAAAGTGTGATGCCTCCAGCTTTGTCCTTTGTAGGATTGCTTTGGTTATCCTAAGGTCTTTTGTGGTTCCATACAAATTTTAGGATTTATTTTATATTTCATTGAAATATGTCGTTAGGATTTTGATAAAGATTGATTCCATAATTGACATTGATTCCATAAATGACTTTGGCTTGTATAAACATTTTAATAATATTTTTCCAATCCGCAACATGGGTGGCTTTCCATGTATTTGGGTCGTCTTCAATTTTTTTTTATGAAAGTCATAGTTTCCAGTTATCATTTACTAATTAAATTTATTCTTAAGTATTTCATTGCTTGAATGCTATTGTGAATAGGATTCTTTTATTTCCTTTACGGATGTTTTGTTGTTAGTATATAGAAACACACCTGATATTTATGTGTTGAATTTTGTATTCTGAAACTTTACTGAATTGGCTTATTAGTTCTTAGAGTTTTTTGGTAAAGTCTTTAGAGTATTTTTATCATTTGTAAAACAAAGACAACTTTATGTCTTCCATTATGATTTGAATGGCTTTTATGTATTTTTTTTTCTTCTTGCTTAATTGCTCTAGCTAAGACTTCTATGTTGGATAGGATTAATGAGAGTGACCATCTTATTCTTGATCTTAGAGGAAAGCTTTCAACCTTTTACTCTTGAGTATGATGTTAGCTGTGAATTTATCATATATGGCCTTTATTACTATATGTTCCTTCTCTATCCAATTTGCTGAGAATTTTTATCATGAAAGGATGTTGTATTTTATTAAATGCTTTTTGTGCACCTGTTGAGATCAGAAATCATATGGTTTTATCCTCCATTGTATTAATATATCATATTTATTGATATGTGTATATTAAACCATACTTGCATCCCAGGAATGGACCTCGCTTGATATGGTATGTGAACCATTTAATGTGCTGTTGAAATCAGTTTGCTAAGATTTTGTTGCAAATTTTTGCATCTGTATTCATCAGGGATGTGGGTCTGTAGTTTTCTTCTCCAGTAGTCCCCTTATCTGGCTTTTTATCAGGGTAATGCTGGCCTCACAAAATAAGTTTGGGCATGTTCCCTCTTTTCAATTTTTGTTTTGTCTGTGACATAAGATAAAGGTCCAGTTTGAATAGGATTAGCAGGAATACTTCTTTAAATGTTTCGTAGAATTCACCAGGAAAACTATTAGTTCCTGGGCTTTTCTTTGTAGGGAGAATTTTAAATTACCGAGTCAGTCTCCTTTCTTGTTACTGGTCTGTTCAGATTTTCTGTGTCATGTTTCAGTGTTGGTAGGTTATGTTGCTGGAAGTATATCCATTTGTTCTAGTGTTTTTCAAATCTGTTGTCATATAATTGTTCATAGTACTATCTTACTATACTTTGTATTTCTTTGGTATCATGTATAATGTCACCTCTTTCATTTGTTTAATTAATTTGAATCTTTTTTTCTTAGTCTAGCTAAAGTTTTGTCAGTTTTATTTATCTTTAAAAAACAGTGCTTGGTTTTATTGATTTTTTTATATTGTTTTATAGGTCTCTGTTTTATCTTTTTCTTCTCTGATCTTTGTTATTTTCTCCCTTCTATTAACTTTGGACTTAGTTCTTCTTGTTCTTGTTTCTTGAGATGAATGGTTAGCTGTTTATCTGGTATCTTTCTCGTTTGTTAATGTAGCCTATCTATTTCCCTTTTAGTACTCCTTTTGCTTAATCATAATTTTTGGTATATTGTGTTTCTGTAGTTTTTTTTAAGATACCTTTTTTCAATTTTCCTTTATATTTATTTACACTCTGGTCTTTGAAGAATGTATTTAATTTGTACATGTTTTTGAATCTTCTAGTTTTCCTTCCATTATTAATTTATAGTTTCATATCATCATGATTCGACAAGATACATTATTATAGTTTCATGTCATTGTGATTGGACAAGATACTATGTATGATTTAAGTCTTCTTAAATTTGCTAAGACTTATTTTGTGACCTATCATATGATCTATCCTGGAGAATATTCAGTGTGCACCACTTGAAAAGAATGTGTGTTGGGGCGCCTGGGTGGCGCAGTCGGTTAAGCGTCCGACTTCAGCCAGGTCACGATCTCGCGGTCCGTGAGTTCGAGCCCCGCGTCGGGCTCTGGGCTGATGGCTCAGAGCCTGGAGCCTGTTTCTGATTCTGTGTCTCCCTCTCTCTCTGCCCCTCCCCCGTACATGCTCTGTCTCTCTCTGTCCCAAAAATAAATAAACGTTGAAAAAAAATTAAAAAAAAAAAAAGAAAAGAATGTGTGTTTCTCCTGCTGTTGGATAGACACTTTTATTCTTTATTTTTGTGGTTCTCTGCATCAAGAACCTGACATCTTGACCAGACATAGGGATTAATTTATATTATTCAGAAATCAGATGGACTTTCAGTTTAATGCAGGAACTGTTTAGAATTTTTGTATTGTTTCAATTAGTGTGACCACAAATGAGTTCTAATTATGTGAGGTTGAACATGAATTTGAAGAAATCAATGACGGTCTCTGGGAGACTTTATTATTCTTCTTCACTATCCAGTTCACTTCTTTTCAGGAAGAGTTTACTTTTTTGCCCTTTGAAGTCATGCCAGGCCATGTTACATTTTTTGGTTGATGAAATGTGATTAGAACTGGCATGCATCATGTCTGTGTAGAAACTTTAAGAGCAAATGTGTCTTTGCCAATTTTTTTCCCCCCACTCCTCACCAGTGCTGCATCGGAGAACCCTCCAGATAGTAGCTGCTCTGTCAGACTAGATCTTGAAAGAACGATGACATCTCAGGTGACGACTCACCAGTCTGCAGTGGGCATGAAGCATGAATGAGAAACAATCCTCTGTTGACTTAGCCACTGAGACTTGAGAATTCTGTTTCCTTGGCATGACCTAGCCAATATTGATTCGTACAAATATCCATGTGTGTTATCGGTGAAACATAAAAAAAAAAAAAAAATCAATCGATCAATCATGTTATAATCCTACAATAGAATTCTCCGGAGCAGTTAAGCACTTCCCAGCCTCAAGAATAACTTTCAGAAACATGATATCAAGCCATATTAAAGATTACATTCTATATAATTCAATTTCTGTGAAGTTTTTAACAGGCAAAACTAGAGTATCATGTTTCAGCGTGTAAGTTTCTGTGATAGGACTATAAAGAAAATTTGAGAAGTGATTACTGTGGTTATCTTTAAGTGGCAGGGAACATTAAGTAATTGGGAAGGGGGTGAAAGGGGCTTTGGGGATTCCATATCTTGATACGAATGTTGGTTTCAAGTGTATTTGTTTAGTGATAATTTGTTGAGCTGTGCATTTAAAAATAATTTGAGAAAATGATTACATAGACATAGAAGGTAAAGTCATTATATTAATTAGATTCTTACATTGTAATACCCTATCATTCTGATAAGACCCATTAAGACAAGCAAGACTAAAGATGTAGATTAATTACCAGTATTAAGTTATAGATACATAAAGAAAGGAATTCCAAGCATCTCATCTGGTTTTAAAATTACCAGTGATTTTCAAATATGTTTTGACCCTTTAATGATTGCTTTGAAGCTTTAAAATAGATACTATAAATAAGATTAATATAGAGTCAGTTTCCCAGTCAGTTTCTTTTAGTATACAACCAATAATTTTGAGCTATTAAATGAAGAAAAGGTCACCATTTGTTTTACTCTATTGACTAGGAGAGATCGATAATGTGATTTTTTTTCTTTGCAAATAACCAGTTGTCCCCCAGCAAAACTCTCAGAATATTATTTATATCTTCTTGCCATTTATATCCATTAGTTAATGAAAAACTTTGTCATGTAGGATTGTGACTGTCAGCAGGATTCTATTAAATTAACCATGAAGAAATGTTTTCCAGGGCACTAAAATAAAATGAACACACTCTGATAACACCTTGATCAGGCCTTGTTACACAATGAAAGTCAACTTCATAAATGATCCTCTGCTTCAGAAATGAACTCTATCACTTTGTGTTATATTCAAAGTTACCCAGTTTCTGAACATATATTTCTCTTCTTAGCTTCTGGCATTAACAAGAACATACCCTGTTTATTCAGCAAGAGATATTTCATTTTTGACTCACAAATCTACTCTACATATCCTCCCTATGCATTCTTATTCCCAGGTCTTTGTCTATATGCACGCTATCCAAAGTATATATCCACTATTTTCTTGTTTAAAAATTGCACAGTATTTTCCTCTCACTAACATTAAAAATTGGATTATCTCAGTGCAAATTAAATGATTTTATTTCATTTAAAAAAATTTTTTTAACGTTTATTTATTTTTGAGACAGAGACAGAGCATGAATGGGGGAGGGGCAGAGAGAGAGGGAGACACAGAATCGGAAGCAGGCTCCAGGGTCTGAGCCATCAGCCCAGAGCCCGATGCGGGGCTCGAACTCACGGACCGCGAGATCGTGACCTGAGTTGAAGTCGGACGCTTAACCAACTGAGCCACCCAGGCGCCCCTAAATGATTTTATTTTTAAAGATGTTTATAAGAACTGTAAAGACATTAACAGTTCATTATAGTTTGGATCCAGACTAGAACTGTAGGATATCGTAAAACAAGTCAAGAATAACTGTGAGTTTATTTGCTGGTCACTGGAAGGATTAAGTTGGAGTAGGAGCAAAAATGGATGGTTGGAGAGAGTAGAATGCTTGAAATGGAGGCTAGGAAAAAAATTGCATATTTTCACAATTACAGAGTCTAGCTAGGACTCTGACAATGAGAGTCCTGACTGCGGGAGAGAGTAAGATAACTGAAAGAAAGTAGGTTTAGGGTTGGAAAGACTAAGTTACTGGAAGGATAATCCACGTCAAGATTGAAAGTACCAAGAATTATGAAAGGAGGAATTTCAGAGAGAGTGACACAACATCAGCAGCTACATGCATTAAAGGAGGGGGGACTTTCCAAGGCCTTGGAAGACCACGGTAACATGGTAACACAATGTGTAATATAATTCAGTGGCATAAAATTAAAGGCTGGCTCTTTTGGGATGGAGAAGTAGGGCATCCAGTTCCCTCGAGGTCTGATGTATGAAGGTGTAGGGAAGAGAACATAGTCACTGCAAGGAAGTATCATAGGGAAGTGTAGTCCTGGAGAAAGAGAAGAGACGTTCAGAGAAGAAGGTATCCGCTAATCTGCAGCACAAGATCTGGAAGGTGCCCTGGAAGGGTGTTAGCAGCTGTGCTGGAGTGGAGGATGGGCCAGGAGAGGGTTCGAACATGGTTTAGATAAGGGCTATTCTGAGAGACCTCACCTTCTGGATGACTTTTATGAGATCAGTCCAAATGGTCTGTCTGGTTTATAATTCTCTGAGACTCTGCATTTTGAGGGTCGGGAGGGGTGGGGATCTTGTCAATGATGCACAAAGTTCTAGTTCTTCTGGGATGTACCTATTGACAAAAAGATTCTCAGACTCCAGATATGAGTTCCTTGTTGACTTCTGGCCATGGAAGGTTATCCAACAAACAAATTCATTCATTCATTTCACAAAGGTTTTATATATATCTCGATATCTATATAGGTGCTGAGGGTAGAATGGTAAGCAAACACAGAAAATTCCTGCTATAAATCAGGGAGCTTACATTCTATTTGAGGGTGTCGTGTTGGTTGAGATAGTTAAATACTGAAACCAAAAGAAAGTATCAGGTAATGACAGGCATGAAAGTAAAGCAGGATAAATGATAAACTATCAGGGAGGTGCTAATTTAGGTGGGGCCACCACAGAAGGTCTTTGTGGAGAGGTAGTTGTAACAGAAAAGTGAATGAAGTGAGGAGTGAACTCCACGGCATCTAGGGTGAGTGTTGTGGCAGAAGAAACAGCAAGTGCAGAAGCCCCGTGGCAGGAATGTGTTTGGCTTGTTGAGGAGACAGTGAATGAAAATGTGGCTAGAGGAGATGAGCAAGGGACACATGGTAGGCTGTGAGTCAGAAGGCGGTCAGGTTGTGTAGCTCACATTTTGCCAACTCCAGCACTGTTTAAATTTTGGGTGTCCTGTGCATCGTAGATGCTTACCAGCCTCCCTCATCTCTACTCACTCAAGGCCAGTAGCACCCGCTCCTTGTGTTGTAACAACCACAGATGTCTCCAGGTATTTTGAAATACCCCTAGGACGGATGTAGTAGGGTCAAAATTGCCCCCAGTTGAGAACCACTGCTCAAGGGTGTTATAAGCTATGCTACAGAATTTAATGGGAAACCATCAGTAGGTTTTGTGAAGAGAAGGGGGGGGGGGAAGCCTCATCTAAATTTTTAAAAGATAACACCAGTCATTGCATGGAAAATTAATCATAGGGGCTATACAGTGGAAACAAGTATAATATTTTTAAAAAGTGGAGATGCCTGGGTAGCTCAGTGGGTTCACTGCCAACTTCAGCTCAGGTCATGATCTCGCAGTTGGTGAGTTCGAGCCCCGCGTTGGGCTCTCTGCTGTCAGAGCAGAGCCCGCTTCAGATTCTGTCCCCCCTTCTCTCTTCCCCACCCCCAGTTGTGTGCTTTCTCTCTCTCTCTCTCTCAAAATAAATAAACATTAAACAAATAAAATTTTTAAAAAAATGTTTCGCGTGTTTGTTTTTTGGTAATCAAGGCGAACGCAATGGCATGCAGACTAGGCTGGTGTTGGATCATGGGTGGTGCAAGTGCAAGATGAAGTTGAAGTGAAGATGTGTTTTGGAGTTACAGCCAGCGAGGCTTCTTGATGTCTTTGGATGTAAATGCTGAGGGAAAGTATGACTTCATGGTTTTTTACCCCAACAGTTGAGTATCATTTGCTCAGATGTGAATAACTGGGGAGGAGCAAGATTGGTGTGTAGAAGGAGGAATCAGGAGATCACTTTAAGATGCCAGTGAGAATGCCAAGTAGACAATTAATTGCATATGAATTTCAGGAGATTATTGGAGCTAAAGATAAGAAATTTCAACACATCGTCTTAGATCAAATCTGTATTTGTTTGCTAGGGCAGCTTTAACTAGAGTATCACAAACTGAGTCGCTGAAACAGAAGTAATTTGTCTCACAGTTTTGGAGACCAGAAGTCCATAATCAAGTCATCATGGACAGGGATGGTTTCTTTCAAGGCTTATAAGGAAGAAGCTGATTCATGCATTTCCCCTAGCTTTTGGTGGTTTGCTAGCAATCTTTGGCATTCCTTGACTTCTAAAAGCATCACCTGGATCTCTGCTCACGCTTCACATGATTTTCTCCTTGTGTTCTTGTCTGTGTTCGAATTCCCCCCTCTTGAAAAGACACCAGTCATTGGATCAGGGGCCTGACTATGCCACTAGGAACTCATTGTAACTAATCAATTAGAACTACAATGACTGTACAAAGTTTAACTGGCACATTTTAAAACAGTGTGCCTCCATAAAATTAGCAACTCATTTGTAAGGCTATAGAAAATTATTTCCAAATAAAGTCACATTCTGATCTTCAGAACTTTGAGACATTATATTTCTGTTGTTTATGCTGCTGTATGTGATACTTTGTAATGGCAGCCCTATCACATGAATATAGATTTTATCTGATGTGATTCACTTCAAAATATGAATTAGGGGAGGGTTAAAATTCACCCCGAAACAATATGCAATATTAATGTAGATGACATTTGAGCCAGTGGCACTTGATAGATTATCTGTAAATGACATAAAATATGGCAGAAACATGTTTGAGAATGGAGCCCCTGGGCATACCAAAATGCGTACATCAGAAATAGATGTACTGGGGTGCCTGGGTGGTTTAGTTGGTTAGCCATCCGACTTTGGCTCAGGTCATGAACTGAGTTTGAACTTCATGAGTTCAAGCCCTGCATTGGGCTCTGTGCTGACATCTCAGAGCCTGGAGCCTGCTTTGGATTCTCTGTCTCCTTCTCTCTCTGCTTCCCTCTCCCCCGCTGGTACTTTGTCTCTCTCTCTCTCTCTCAAAAGTAAGTAAACATGAAAAAGAAAAATAGATGTACAGAACAAATGACCACTAACAGAAGAAAAACAAGAGAGTGTTGGTCCAGAAACCAAGTGAAACAAGTGTTCAGGTAACAAGGGAGTGATCAATGGTGAGAAATACAATAGCAATAAAATAGGGATTGAGAATTGCCTATTGGGATTACCAGGATATAGGGCTTTAGTGAGAGATAAAAGCATTTGAGATAAAAGTCTGATTGAGTTTAGGAGAGAAAATGAGATGATATGAAGAAAGTATATATAGAAGGACTTTCTTGAAATGGGAGAACTGAGTTATAGGAATCAGTAGATTGTCAATTTTTCCTATGTAATATCTCTATTTCCTATGTAATATCTTTAATATATTTCCTATGTAACATATGTATATATTTATATGTATATGTATGTACATACACACACTAATTATGTTCTAAAATCAGATGATTACATATTTATTTTTTATTCCAGGTCATTCAATATTTTATGTTCCCATGTAGTTATATAAATTCCTATTTGTCTGAAAGGCAAATCTAAAGTTAGTAATATGTTATCTATTTCTATTGTTTAACATAATAAATTATAATATGTGAAGAATTACTTTAACTATTATTAAGAAATGGCTTTGAATTATAGGTGTGAAGTTTATTATATCCTTAATAGTTTCTGATTTCTAAAACTAACATAGATTAAGCATCTTGCATGAGCCAACCAGGTTAAAATGTTGAGGCTTTTCTTCGGATACATTCAGTTTTAAAAAGTACCTGAGAAAGTATGCAAGTATAAATAATCACCTTACCACATTATCATATATTTAAAAATCATTTTCTAGGGCTTGTATTTACATTTTTATTTGGAGATATATGAGAGCCCCATAAAATTAGCAAGTGTTAGGGGTGCAGAATGTTAGTTTACATGTCCTGTACTCATAAATACAAGCAGAAGCTGGCTTATGCTTGCTTATTCCTAACATCTTCTGTTTCAAGTTATTTCTGATATCATTAGAATTAGACCAAGAGATCATTTTGCTTCTCTAGCTCACACCTGTCTCTTGCACATTAATACAAATGAAAAAGTTATGCTCTGATATTTTCTTGTTTAATTGAAAAAAGATACACTTGAAGCATCTTGATGCCAAGTTAATGCATCCTGAGGAAAGGATTTAATATCGGAAACATGGATATAGACTTGGAATGGACTGAATTGGCTCTACTCTAATGAACTGTGACATTTAATTCATAATAGCAGAAATTGCAGCTTAAATCCTCTTAATCAGAATGGAACTAAATCACAAATCACTAATCATGATTTTCTCCTCGTTCCCAAAAAGATTTTTAAAAATAATGCAAAGAAACTCACAGTAGGACACACGGGTTTGACATATCTCACATGCTTTTATTTAGCAGGGAAGAGAAGAAAAAAAGAGAAGAAAAATTAATCCCAAGTGAACTTTAAGTCCCTATTCTAACATAAGTGGCACTTGACTTTTTATGTCTGTGCGTGCATGTATGGGAGTGTGAGTAATCAATGCTTTTTAAAAGACTCTATCAAAGGAAGCACTCTCTAGCATAAAGTAAGTACATTCTGAGGAAACTGCACAACCTCCAGGAAACTATTGTTTCCCATTTTTTTTTTCTCCCGGTTCCTACTTACTGACCCAGCATGATGGGATTGCTAAGGTTACCAACAGAGAAGAAAGACAGCATCTCAAATACGCAGGCGTTTGTCTGAGATTATGGGGCGGCACATACAGAAAGCAGCTGTCTACAGCAATAGTCACACACTTGCACCTAGAGAAGCAAAGCTATAAAGTTGAGTTTACTGCCTTCCCCCAGCACGAAAAGCTAGGTGCAGCAACCCTGCCCCAGACTCAGGACCCTTTCCATAACTCGCTGCATCTCTCCCATGGCCTCAGAAGGATTCTTTGGGATTTCAAATGTTCCCAATCAACTAAGGTGGCATTTCCATTAAGACAGGAAGGTAGGATTCTTAAGAGAGTCCTAAAGTTCCATTTATATAAAATACCCCCCCCCCCAAAAGACAAATGTATAGAAGTCAGATCAGTGAGGAGCTGGGGGTGGGGGCAGACTGCAAACTGGTTCAAGGGAAATATTTGGGCTCGTTTGGAACAGTTGCAATAACGGTTTCACAACGCTGTAAATGTACTAAACAAGAACAATGCAGTGCCCCCTGACAGTGGGTGAGTTCTATGGCACCTGAAGTATACCTCAGCAAAGCTGTAAAATATACATATACATATATGTGTGTGTGTGGATATGTGGGTATATGTGTATATGTGGTATATGTGTATATGCATGTGGATGTGTGTGTGTGGATATGTGGGTATGTACTTTAATGGTTATAGGTTTCTTCAGTTTCATAAAAATTATATTTAAATGCTTATTTTTTCAAATTAACTTGTGTAAAATGTTCAGTATGTATTTAATAAGAATAAGATATTCTCTTACTGGTGGGAACAATTAACATTTATACATAAACCTGGAATAAAAAATTTTAACTAAAATAGGACTTTCTTCATTCACAAAGTGCCTATGTAGTTATCAAATGGTGAAAATTCATTGCGAAAAGCAGTAATAATGTGCTTTAGAAGATGGTATCACCAGGCATCTTATGCTCTCCTGAATATTCCTTACTTTGTACCACTTACATCAATTTTAGGCAGAACTAATTTTTCCATTTCTTTATTCTGATAGCAGTGAACATGTGGTTTTCTGCAACACTGATTACCTGCATGATAGTGTTTGTCTCTTTCTTCACCAGTCTATATACTTCTTAGGGTAGGGTTCATGTCTTATATTTTACATTTGTTTCCATAGATTCTTATACAGTATTTGACACAAGATACATAAGGAATAAATGTTCCTTCTATATGTATTTTTATTAACAATGCATTTGCTTCATCAGTGCATATAAAAGAAGTTATATCAGGATGCCTGGGTGACTCAGTTAAATGTCCAGCTCTTGATTTCGGCTCAGGTCATGATCTCACAGTTCATGAGTTCTATTCCTACATAGGACTCCACACTGATGCGAAGTTTGCTTGGGATTCTCTCTCCCCACCCCATCTCTTTCTCTAAATAAATAAACTTAAAAAAAAAAAAAACTTAAAAAAGATATATTGTTATCCCTTTTCCAGTTTTCTATAACTTGAGTAAATAAAAAGGCTCCAAGGAAGACATTTCTTGGGGTCCCCTGTGATTTCATATAAGATTGAAATAAATATTGAAATAAAGGTTAATGTAGTACTCTGTTGCCTAATATGAAGCCACTAGCTACATGTGACTCTTTTAATTAAAAAATTTATTTTTGTAAGTGTATTTATTTTTTAGAGAGAACACAAGCACAAGTGGGGTAGGGGCAGAGAAAGAAGGGGAAAGAGGGTATCCCAAGCAGGTTCCACACTGCCAGCCTGGAGCCTGATACGGAACTCCTGTAAGATCAGGACCTCAGCTAAAATCCGGAGTCTGACATTCAATGGTCTGAGCCATCCAGGTGCCCCTATGATTATTTTAATTTAAGTTAATTTAAATTAAAAATAATAATTCAGTTTCTCAGTCACACAAGGCATATTTCAGGTGATCAGTAGTCACATGTAGCTAGTGGCTACCATATTAGAGAATACAGATATAGGAACTTTCATCACAGAAAGTTCTGTTGGACAATTTTTCTACATCCTCCTCTATATGAAGGTGATCTGTGTTGAAATGAAGTGACTTTAAACCAGATAGGACTGTCAACTTAGGGCATACTGGAATACACCCCATTGTGCCAGACCAATAGGAAAGTGTGGAAGGGATGGTCTATCTTCTTTCATACTACTTTCTGTCTCCACCATATATTACCAAAAAAAGTGTAATAAGTACAGGAAGTCTCTAAAATTATAGATTCCAAATTTGTGTATTAGAGAAGTTGTTTTTTATCTCAAAGAAGTAAAAAATTAGTTTAAGCATTCCTTATGCATAGCTGTTTTTGAAAAAAAATTAAAACATAGCCATATATATGTTGTATGGAAAGAATAGACATGACAAACACATTATTAAAGGACACTTATTCTTGGATAAATGTTTTTAAAACAAGAAAAGGAAAACTCTGCCAGAGGAACATGTCAAGATTCATTGAGGTATTTAACCCTTGAGACCATTTTCATTGTAAAGACTTTAAAAAATTTGATAATTATACGGTAATTACATTTTGTAAGAAGGATAATCAGACCCTAGGCTTCCAATGACCAGCTGATTGCCTACAAAGGGAGCAAAGAATGTTCTCGTGTTCTCTGTCATTATTTTCTCGGGTCAGAGTCATTATATATTTTTCTGTACCTGAGTAGAACCACCAGATTATGACTATTCCCATCTGCAGGGTGCAAAGTGTTAAGGGAGACAGATAGATTTACTCTTTATGCTCAAGAAGGTTTGGCACAGAAATCCTGAACTAACTGCTCGAAAGATTAAAATGCGTATGGCATGTTCAGATATAAATTAGATTTCTATTCTAAGTAGTCTAAACGTCTGATCTCTCATCATTTTTGTCACCTTGTAGATGTTATCAGCTCTGTTTTTTTTTTTTTAATTTTTTTTCAACGTTTTTATTTATTTTTGGGACAGAGAGAGACAGAGCATGAACGGGGGAGGGGCAGAGAGAGAGGGAGACACAGAATCGGAAACAGGCTCCAGGCTCTGAGCCATCAGCCCAGAGCCTGACGTGGGGCTCGAACTCACGGACCGCGAGATCGTGACCTGGCTGAAGTCGGACACTTAACCGACTGCGCCACCCAGGTGCCCCTCAGCTCTGTTTTATAGATGAGCAAAGTTAAGGAACAGAAAGAGTAAATAACTTCCTCACAGTCTTGTGGCTAGTAAATAGTGACACTGGGATTGGAATTTGGGTCTGCCTGATTCTAAAGCCAAGATCTCTTTCTCTCTCTGCCCTTTTGAGAGAAAGAGCCAAGAGATATGTAGACTTTTCCACTCAGGGATAAGTGTGTTATTCAAAACAATTTGTAGTAATGGCCATATGAATGTTAGGAGCCGCAGACATTCATTCAAAAGGGGCTGAATATGGACTTAGTCCTGGCATACCATTTAGAACCACTGCCTCTGGGTCATGCAGATGTTTTCCGAACACCAAAGGCTTCCACTCAGCCGTGAGGGAGGTGGTGAAACATGACCATAATCCTTGGCAGCCACCTCTAAATATTTCTCCCATATGCCAATTCAGAGTAACTCTTATTCAGCCATCTATTTACTCATTTACTCAGTTACAAAAATATATTCGATGTGTATTTTGTGCCAGATACTGTTAGGCACTGGGGATATAGTAATGAAAAAAACAGACCTCCCGCCCCTCCGACTGGCTCAGGCCCTACCTAGCCCAGGGGAGGCCCCACATCCAACTGAAAGGAAGCAGAAAGAAGTCTAAATAGTGATCTCTACTGGGATTTGTTCCCTTGACAGGAAGATTGGCTTAGAATATTTGTTTTAACAAAAGACCTGCTTAGATTTTAGTATTAGCTTGGTCTCTCGTACATGTCAGAAGAGACCAAAAATGCAACATCCTTACTAAACTATGTTAATCGAACCGTACCTGTTAGATTTGATTCTCAGAAATGTCGGGAAATTAAACACCAGAGTTCCCACGGCAGCTCTTCAATAAAACCCGTGGCTTGTAAGAGGAGTCAAAGTACAATTAAGAACCATCCCTTTGCATTAGCTTCTGTTTCTCCTCCACGTCTCCCTCCTTTCAGACTTTCCACGTTCTAATGCTTTTTTTAAGAACAGGCTGTGGCAGCGTCTAAAACGGAGTTGGAGAAACAGTACAGAGAAACTAAAAGGATCTCTCTTGTCCAAAGGACCTTTTCATAACCTACTAGCACATTTTTTATTACCCGTGTGCCTTTGCAAGACCAAAAACTTACTAATATTATATAAATATAAGTCTTCTGAGGTTTCCCATATCCTCCAGTTTCTGCCATTAACTACCTCTGCATTTAGAATTTATCTGACAAGGAACTCGGGATATTGGACTCCAAATTCTAGAATGTTCCAATCTCTGAAATCTTTCATAGGTAAGGTATGTGAATCTTATCAAAGTAGTTCTATGGCCTCCAAGGATTTTGAACCCCACAACACCTTTGTGAGAGTAAGAATCAGAAATGTCTCTCCCAATTTCACTTTCTTTTTAAGGATTTATTGAGATATTATTATGTATATAAGTGAACTATACTGTCTTCAGTATGCATAGTTACATTAACTTTACAAGTGCAAAATTACGTAACCATAACCCAGTTAAGATGGAGGAGAAGTCCATCACCCCCCAAAATCCATTCATGGTTTGTGGTATGATTTACACCCTACGTCTTTAATCAGAGTTTGACATTAAATGGTATTGTACTGCCTCACATGCAGTTTAAAACCCTTGTAACTACTTAGTATCAGCTCTTACGTCTTTCTGATATTGTCTCCATTCACTTTACCTTCCCATGTGCCATTAATCGACAGTGCATTGGTATATGACTACTGTTTTTGCTTTAGATAGGACAATTATTTTTTAGAGAATTAAAATAAGTAAAAAACATGCCATATTTCCCTTATTTAACCATTTCTTGAAATAGCCATTTCTTTATGGAGATCCAAGTACCTGCTTGATATACTTTATCTGCCATAAGATAAATCCAATTCTGAATTGGCAGAATTTTATCTTCCAGCACTTGACTTCTGGTTCCCATAGTTTCTAACAAAGAATTAGCTATAATTATTTTTTGTTGTTTCTCTGTATGTATTGTTGGTTTATTTTTTTTTTTTTTGTTTTTTGTCTTTTTTGGGTGTCATCCAAGATATTTTTTTAAATTTGTTTTAACGTATATTCATTTTTGAGAGACACAGACAGAGCATGAACAGGGGAGGGTCAGAGAGAGGGAGACACAGAATCTGAAGCAGGCTCCAGGCTCTGAGCTGTCAGCACAGAGCCCGACGCAGGGCTCGAACTCACAAACTGTGAGATCACCACCTGAGCTGAAGTCAGATGCTAAACTGACTGAGCCACCCAGGTGTCCTGGCATTCAAGATTTTTTTTTTTAATTTTGCTTTTCAGTAGTTGAAATACAATGTGCTCAGATGTGTGTGTGTGTGTGTGTGTGTGTGTGTGTGTGTGTGTGTGAATGTGAGAGAGACAGAGACAGAGAAACACACACACACAGAGAGAGAGAGAGAGAGAGAGAGAGAGAGAGAGAGAGAGAGACCACCCTGCCATGCCTCTTTGAACATTTAGGGATGGGTTTTTATGTCTTCCTTAGTTTCTGAAGATTCTGAAATGTCTCTTCAGGCATTTGTTCTCCATTTTCTCTTTAATCTTCCTCTTAGATTCTGATTACATGTATGTTAGACCATTTGATATTTTTTGCAGTTCTTCAGTTCTTTGTGAGTTTAGTTTTTCTTGATATTTTCAGCGATTTTGTCACTCGCTCAACCTTTGGAGACTTGTAGTGTTCTGAGTGAAGGAAGATTGTCTGCATGCCTTCCCCCACCTCCCTCTGGTCACTGTCAATCTTTGCTCTGTGGAACACATGATTTTCTACCCTTTCCTGGGTAGATGGAGTCCTGTATTTTGTAGGGGATACAAAAATGGTTTGGCTGTGAGCTGTTTCCACAGTGGTGTTTGCTCCCTTCTCTGAAGCTGGCATCACAAAGCGAAGGTCTCTTTTGTGTTTGATTGTCTACACCCACTTTTCCTCAGCAGCAGTAGGTGTGTTCTGTGAATAACAGGAACCTGTAAATTGGTGTCAATTACCCTTGTGTCTGCAGCTTCCAGGTATTCTTTATTTCCGTGCTAACCTTTAACGCTGCATCAGCAATTTTACCTAAGTTCTCCTTGCCGTTTTCTGTGGCATCTACACCTGTCTCTCATGCTCAGCTGTTCCACCTCTGCATTCCGTTACTCCTTGCAAACACCTCCTCTTTCTTAGATTTCAGCCTCCTTGGTTGCCCTGTGACAATCTTTGATAATTGCAAGAACATGTATGCTTTTATGAATGATCTGGCTTTCCTTGTTACATTGCATGGGATAGTCTTCCCAACTTTCTACATCTTAGGTGGTAGCCACTAGGACTCTTGTCATTGTGTCTAAGTACTGGATTGCTAGATTTAGACAATTTGCCTGCAAACATAACCACAGAAGTTGCAAAGACCCACATAGTTCTGGAGTTTTTCAGAATCCAGTTAGATGTCACTTAGTACCTATAAAAGTTGTGTTACCCTATCAGCCATAAATGATATGGAAAACATGAGGATCATATTAAGTTCAGATATCTTTATTTAAATATTTTAATTTCCAAGGGAGCTTTAGTAAATTAAACTACTACAAAATCATGGGTAGTTTGTAACTGTCCATGATCAGACCAGGGAACTGGCCTATGTGCTTCAAAATCTCCACGTATGATTTCTTTTTTGAGTTATGAAGTCCCTGTAATAGACTTCAATGTCAGCTTAGTATGTATGCCTCACTAAGGTAAAGGAATTCACTCCAGTCATAGACAATCCTTATCAAAAATGTTGTTCACTAAGTAACCTCCATTAGGCCTGAAGAAATTTTCCTTGTAGAGACTTAAGATCCATTGACCCCAGGAAGATTGATAAATCTGTTTAAAAATATTTAGAGCAAAACCCATATTGTTAACATATCTTTTAATATAAAACCAAATGTTCATTTGATAGTTTATTTTACTTGTAACATTTAAGACTCTTTAGCATGCTTGTTATGGGAAGTCTTGTGATATCAATTTAAAGTTGTTAGAAAATAATCTAGATTTGTAACTTTAAAGATCTTACTAAATTGAAATATACTGTTGAACATTTATTATAATTGGTTGTCCATAACTTTAATTTCATAGGGCTACAAGTATTAAGTACTTGGCAAGTTTTATCAGACCACTGAAGTACTTTAAAGTGAAAGTGACTATGTTAAATTTATAAATGAGATTTAATTGTTAATGGCATCTAATTAATTAAGCTTTTAAATGGCACCAAATTTAATCACTTGCCTCTTAAAAGTGTTAGAATTTGCTAATGCATAAATATAACAGTGAGATTTGCAACCAGAAATAAAGACTTTAAAAAAGAATATGCTTTTTTTAATAACTTACATGAATTATATAACAATTTTTAAATAAAATCTTTTCAAAACAAATAAATTATTCTACAAAACCCTAAAACTCTTCCACTTCCCAGTTATAGAAAGAAGGATACTACTATTAGTAACAATTAACCAAATATGTTCTAAATTTTTTTTGGAGAGTTGGATATGTGTGTGTTTGAGCAAGTACAAGGTGTTGCAATTGGTGATAAAAGGAAATATCAAAGTAACTCGACATTGTTATCGTAAATTTTTGATGTTATATTGTCTTATTTATTGCCCTTAATGAGTGAATAAATGTTAGTGCCCAAATATTTCACTGTGCATTCCAGTAAATGCAGTTGAACTGATTTTAGGTACAGATGATTAGAAAAGCATTTCTTTCATTTTTATTGACATTATTAAATTTTTTCTACAACCTGTCTTTCTACTACAGATAATGTGAAAATAAGCATTTGTTCAAAACTTAGCATACTATTTGCAAACTGCATGGCCTTTACAGGTGATCCTGAGTTTTAATCTTTGATCTGCCCTTTATCAGATGTATGGTATGGGCAAGTTAGTTGACTTTCTGTGCCGTAGTTTCCTCATTACAGAAGGTGATTACTACCCCTACTTTAGAAATGCATTGGGAAGAATAAATCAGATAATATATAGGATATCTAATGGAGTGCATGGTATAGACTTGGCATTTACTTAATTGTAACATTTGTTTCCTTTAATTTTATGGTGTTTTATATTTTTATTGGTGCTTGATTTACATTTACTAGGTATGTGCCCTGGTCAAACTCCTTAATATCCTTGTGTCCAGATTTCCTCAATGACAAAAAAAGGACATAATAATTTATGTACATAAAATGAGTTACTATACAGAGAGGGTTTAGTATTGTGCTTGAGTATAATAACTATATATTATTTTTATTATTATTATTATTATTATTATTATATTTATGTTTGGAATATTATAGATTCTTAAAGTTTTCCTTACATTTAAACACATTGCTTAACCCTCAGCGTATTAGTCTCCAGCAAAGAATCTATGTAGATGGTACATTACTCAGTATGAGCTTTCATAATACTCCCCCTGTTTATTAGTGGCTTCTAAAAACACAGGTTTAATTGTTGAAAGTCAGCAGCAGGCTGCTTGGGACTGCTTCTCTTTTAGGGATCCAGGATGATGGAAATTCCACTACTTGACATAGTATCAGTTTCCCTGGCAAGGCAAAAAACAAAACAAACAAACAAACAAACAACAAAAACTATGAATCTAAAGAGATTTTCTTGGGGGCGCCTGGGTGGCTGAGTCATTTGAACATCCAACTCTTGGTTTGGCTCAGGTTGTGATCTCGCTTTTTGTGGGATCAAGCTCTCCCTCGGGTTCTGCTCTGGTGGCACAGAGTCTGCTTGGGATCCTGTCCTTCTCTCTCTGTTCCTCTGCCGCTTGTGTGCTCTCTCTCTCTCTCTGTGTGTGTGTATCTGTGTGTGTCTCTCTCTCAAATATTTCTTTTAAAAAAAGAACACAATATTTTCTTATTTCGGCATCTCAGATATTGTATTCCATTGGCCAAAGCAAATTGCATGTCTGTCCCCAACTTCAAATGAGCAGCATACTACAAACGTACCATGGATGTAGAATATTTGTGAATAACCATAATGGGTACCACATGTTGTCTCTGGGATAGCAAACATCTTTTATGCCATATTCTGAATAAAATAGATAAATTTATAACATTGTGTGAAATTAATAAAGCCATCATGATCCTAATCATTTTGCTTGTCATTGGAATCTAGAGACTCTCAGTGTAAAATATAAAAAATGAACTTTAAAAAAAAGAGTATTATTCGTACTAGTATGATGTCAGATATGAAAAAGGAAGAAGTAACTACCTCATGCCTATATACCCATGTAACACTAACCAATTTGATAGTATTTGCTGTGTATTTGCTGGTGGTGAATTTGTGAATATGTTTGCCTCTGTGTGTGTGTGTGTATGTGTGTGTGTGGTAAGAGTTGTTCTGCGAAGTTATTTCAAACTATAGCACAGTGTAGAAGAAAAGAAAGGTAGGTTCATGGTCTCTTACACTGTGCCCATGGCAGTTCCTTGAGTCATGCACAATTCTGGCAAAAGGTGGCATCTGAGAAAAGGCTAATATTCTGATGGTTGGTTATTCCGATAGGCTGACATAAATTGCTGCTAACATAACTTGCTTGTTCTATTCGGATCTAGTATCTGATGGCTCACTGGCCACTAGTATTAAGTTATAAGAATGCACATCCCTGCAGTCTCCATGTGAAACCAAAGCAGTTCTAAAGAGTTTTGGAAAGTCAAGCCATGCATGAAGAAGTATGCCTTCTGTTTTTGTGACACAGTGTAAATATTGCAGCAAGAAACAATGCTTCAGAATTAAAATGAACTTAGGTGTGTGGGGTAGTTGTTCCACCCAATCATGGCTTGATGGGTCTGTTTGAAATTGTCTGGGTCCATTGTTTTACATTGGTGCTTAAAAGAAAACTTGATCGTTACTTGGAAATGTAGAATAAGTGAAGAATTTGGGGTGGAACTGTGGGAAGGGAATCTAGCAATGCTAGCATAGAAATGTCCAATTCTTTTTAAAACACTATGACTAAATGTTCAAGTTCTCACACAGATGATTAAATTTTTATGAGTCAGCGTTTCTTAGCTCCCATGGCAGAAATGAAGTCAAGCACATTGTTAATTCTTATCACTGATTATTTAGCTAGAACTGACATTTTCTTTCTTTCCAACCCTAAAATTTTATTTAGTGTCTGATCCTGCAGCCCCTATTTCCCAAAAATGTTCTCAAGGGATGGAAAATACATGAGGTAAAGGGATACACTAAGTTTTAGAAATAATAGATGGTGTGGGTGGGAGTGATAATTTCTGCCAGAGCAAGTGAATTTCTCAGTATTAGTCTTGAAAATAAGCAGATCAAATTTGACAAGGATCTGGTTAGAAAATATATATACATATTTACAGACTACATCTGTAAAGAGAAACACGTTAATATTTTAATGTAGGACATGCATCTGTAAAGAGTATCAGGAAAGATAAGGAATTAAAATGTGTTTGAAGAAGAGTCAAAAGCGATAGCTGGATTCTGGATTTTATATACTTCTGTTATATGTGAAAAAACTTTAGGATTCTGGAGCTAGTATGGCTTTCAAGTGTGTGGGTTCATATACTGAACAAAATAATTTTGAATATATAATTTACAAGTGCTATAGAAAGACTCCAAATTACTTTTCAGTTCCACGTTACAAAATGTATTGGTAAACATCTGGTAAGAAAGTTGAGTGCATTATAACATTGTAAAATTGCAACATTATGTTGATAGTTATAACAGAGCTCATGACTACGGCACAGACAATATATAAAAATATGGATAAGATGGGGCGCCTGGGTGGCGCAGTCGGTTAAGCATCCGACTTCAGCCAGGTCACGATCTTGCGGTCCGTGGGTTCGGGCCCCGCTTCAGGCTCTGGGCTGATGGCTCAGAGCCTGGAGCCTGTTTCCGATTCTGTGTCTCCCTCTCTCTCTGCCCCTCCCCCGTTCATGATCTGTCTCTCTCTGTCCCAAAAATAAGTAAAAAACATTGAAAAAAATTTTTTTTAAATATGGATAAGATAGAAGAAAGAGATATCAGTTAAACAGTTATTCTGAAACATTTCTCAAAGAAAGAAAGCAAATTAGACTGTGGTGATTAAAAATACAAATAAATAGGAACCATCGATGTGAAACCACAACTCAGAAAAGACCAACAAAAAACTAGACTAGAAACACAAGGCATTATCCTATGAGGTGGAGCTATGCAGAGGCTGTGAATTTGGAGTTTCCAGGTATAAAAATTAAACATTAGGAAAGAGGAGTGTGGTAGAAGTCAATGTTGTTAATCTAAATGAAATGGCAGAGTCATTCAGCTTCATCAACCCTGTGTCTACATCTAGCCAAAGTCTTAGCCTCCAGATAAAAACCAAATTATTATAATCTAAGTAAATAAAATTGTCCTTCTGGAAAGAGTTTAAACTTTTAAGTGCTTTGGTGGTACTCCAGAGTAATGTCTTCCCTGAATTTTCCGTTGGAAGTTTGGTGTGTGAGGGGTGGAGGAGGAAGGAATGACAAGCCTTCATATTTGCTCTTTATTAGTGCAAAACAGATTCTGTAGTCTTAATGATTTCCAACATATAGAGATCTCAAAACCAGCCAGGTGAGACCTTGCAAGAAAAGAACGTCATGGAGCATAGGGAAATCATACAAATCACCTGCTATAAGCAGTCTAATCCATCGTTGTCTATCTGGGTATGAATGTCAGCATCCCACCATCAAATGGAAGTGCTATATATGCCGTCAAATGCGAGCAGGTCCTGAAAACATAAGTTTCATTAGCAAGTGGCTCAGATACCCATAGCCCCTACGTCTAATATATCACCTCCTCGTAATCTGCACCTTATGTCCTCATGGGGAGTTTTCTGTAATGAAATAACGGAGGAAGAAATAATAAGGGTCTGTTTTACACATGATTCTGTATGTAACACTGCCACTATCTGAAAGTAGATGGCCACGTTTTAGCATCACTCTGGAGTGTAGAAGAAAACCTCTCCCAGTCAGCTGGATTTCAAAAAAACTACCCTTTGAAATTCATTTCGTTCCTTTTATCTGAAAGAAGAAATGACTGACCAAGGGACGGAACTACAGCAGCCCACGGACACTGGGAATGATTTGGCCGGATGATCAGGGATTAGAAGAAATGCAATTGGAAAATTGATAAAAAGGATTCTTTGGGAAGAGGTGTTAGATGGATTTCTCTGAGTAAACACTGAGTGTGTACCATGTGAATTTTCAGAAGAGGTAGACAAGATAAATCATTCTGTTGATGTCATCTTCTTTCCAAAGCCACCACTGTTCGTGGTCAATGAGCTACAGGACAAATTAACCATGGTGGCATGGGTGAAAGTTACACATAGACTCCACAACATGGACTTTCACTCAACAAGGCTGATTTGACATCAGCTAATGCTGACTAACCAACCTGATGACAGCAGAGATCAATTTCTCTGCCCTGATATAGCACCATTTCCCAGGGATATCTGCCAGTAGTCACCAACTGACATTGATTATCTGTACCATTCCCATCATGGAAGAAAACCCTGTGTTCTTACTGGAACATTCTTTTACTCTGTGTATAAATCGCTTGTCTTGTCAAGAATATTTCTCTTAACCATCACTCATAAACTTGTAAATGTCTTATTCACCATCATAATATTCCTCATAGTATTGACCAAGAAAAAGAAAGTTCTTTTAAAGAAAATTAACTCTGGCAATGAGCTTATACTTGTGGACTTTACTGGTCTCCGTAGGTTCTTCATGATTTTGAAATGTGCTGATGGAATGGTATAGTGATCTTTTGAAGATCCTGCTATATTGCTGTCTCAGTGGCAGCATCTTGCAAGGCTGTAACAAGTTCATGGGTCTGGAGAATCAGGAGTTGGAAGTGTTATTACCTCAAGTAATCTAACAATTTTTTTTTCTTGCTGTCTCCACAAACCTGTGCTGTTATGGTCTAAAAGTCTTAGTTCTCAAGGGAAAAAAGATGACAACCAAGAGACATAGTAATAGTTCCCTGTACCTGGAACCAGTGGAGTGTAGAATGTGGAACCTGGCTACATTGGTCTCCTTGTGCCAGTGAAACCACAGGGAAAGAAGAAGAGTATTCTAATGACTGGGGTAACTGATCTTACCTATAAGGAAACAATTGGATTTCTGGCACACAGTGGGGGTGAGAAAGAGTAGTATCAAATGCAAAAGATCTGCTAGGGCATAGCTTGGCACACCCATATCCTGTGATAAAAGTTAGTGTAAAAGTAGCAAGAAAGACTGCAGTTGTGAAGGTTTAGAACATCTTACCAGGCAAGGAGCCCTGACCGCCTGGCTGCTTCCAAAAAGCAAGGGGAATGTAAATGAACACTAGAAGAAGAGTTTTATTTATTTATTTATTTATTTATTTATTTATTTATTTATTTATTTATTTAATATATGAAATTTATTGTCAAATTGGTTTCCATACGACACCCAGTGCTCATCCCAAAAGATGCCCTCTTCAATACCCATCACCTCCCCTTCCCTCCCTCCCACCCCCCATCAACCCTCAGTTTGTTCTCAGTTTTTAAGAGTCTCTTATGCTTTGGCTCTCTCCCACTCAAACCTCTTTTTTTTTGTTCATTTTGGCCACTCTGACTGGCGTGAGGTGGTATCTGAGTGTGGTTTTGGTTTGTATTTCCCTGATAAGGAGCGACGTTGAGCATCTTTTCACATGCCTGTTGGCCATCCGGATGTCTTCTTTTTTTTTTTTAATTTTTTTTTCAACGTTTATTTATTTTTGGGACAGAGAGAGACAGAGCATGGACGGGGGAGGGGCAGAGAGAGAGGGAGACACAGAATCGGAAACAGGCTCCAGGCTCTGAGCCATCAGCCCAGAGCCTGACGCGGGGCTTGAACTCACGGACCGCGAGATCGTGATCTGGCTGAAGTCGGACGCTTAACCGACTGCGCCACCCAGGCGCCCCCGGATGTCTTCTTTAGAGAAATGTCTATTCATGTTTTCTGCCCATTTCTAGAAGAAGAGTTTTAAATACCAGTTGTAACCTTATGATCAGTGGCAGCACTGAAGACTCCCAAGTTCCAAGTTTGCCTTCTTAGTTTGGTGTATAACATCTGTATGTATGTATTATCTCACTCTTTTCTTCTTATTTTCCAATACCTCATGCCCCTATCTCTTAACCTAAGGTATGTTAATATTATTTAACCTTATATCTTGGGATTTATATTGTAGTATGTCAAAAGAACAATGTGACTTAGATATAAGAGAAATCACTAGAAGAAGGATAAAATGAGACATGGCATTTCATAAATCCTGAGGAGAGGATTAGCACGTGTTCATTTGTCTGAAGGGAAGTTGATTCCTGTTAGGTGAAATTGTGACTTTTCTACTACCTTTATTAGGAAATTCAGTTTTATTAAAATGAAGCGTGCATAGATGGCATTTTGACAAGGGATGGACTCTAGCAACATTGTACTGGGTCACTTAACCTCAGCTAAAATTATGTGTTGTTGGTTTGTTTGTTTTTTTTTTTTTTTCATGATTTCTTTCCCTGTCAGTTTCTGACTTAGGTTTGGCCACAAGAAAAATTAATATGAGATTTGGAAGAAGGTAGAGCAGCAGCTGGGATGGGCTGGGGGCACCATGAAATCCATGAGTGCTATGACTCATTTATTGCTGTCCTCGTCAGTCTGGGGCAGCAGGCAGTCCGGCAGGTCCTCTGACACCCAGAGTCCCAAGACAGGTGCATAGGTAGCTTCTTCGCTGGGCTTGCACATAGTTTGTTCTGGAGGTGGTGAGAGACACATACAGGTTTTGGTTTGTCTTTGTGGGTTTCCTTTGTTCTCAGGTGATCTGGTTTGTCCAGGTAATTTTCACTTTGTTCCAGCTGTCCACAAATACATATCCAGCTTTTCTTCCCAACTACCAGCCCTGCTAGCTTAAGGCAGATTTATGGCCACTACAAATGCAGAGAAAGTAGCTTTACACCGATTTCTTGACCAGTTCCCGGAATTTTGTAAGACTGTCTCCCTGTGCTAAGTCTAACATTCTATGTCTTTCAAAGTGGATTTGCTTCCATCTCAAAATGTCAGCAACATGAATGGTATGTAGCATGGATAAATGTTTGTCTAACTTAAAAGGGGTGAGAAATCATACATGTAGACTAAGAAAACAATAAGAACTAACCACCGAAACAGAGGAAAATGTTTTGTCTGTTTCTTTTTATTTATTCCCTGCTCTAGTGAGGTATAATTGACATCTAACATTATGTAAGTTTAAGGTTGTACAACTTATATATTGAAAAATGATTACCACCAGAGGATTAGCAACATCTGCTTCCACTCATGTAATTAGTATTTATTTTATGTGGTGATAAGATTTAAGATCTACCTGCTTAGAAACTTCCAAGTATATAATACAGTATTGCTAATATAGTCACTATGCTCTGTGTTAGATCCTTGGAACATAGTCATCTTACAACCAGAAGTTTGTCCCCTTTGACCAAAATCTCCTTCCAGCCCCTGGCAATCATCATTCTACTCTCTATTTGTACAAGTTTGGCTTTTTCAGACTCTACATATAAATGATACCAGGTAGTATGTCTTTCTCCGTCTTTTTTTTTTTTTTAACTTAGCATAATGCCCTGAACATCCAACTGTGTTGTCATATCTCGTTTCTCATGAAGAATGTTCCACTGCATATACTCAGTGATACTCCATTGTGTTATTCATTCTTTTGTTAATGGACACTTAGGTTATTTCCTTATCAGGGCTATTGTGAAAAATCTGCAGTTAACATGAATGCAGGTATCTCTTTGATATCCTGTTTTTGTTTTCTGTATACCCGGAAGAAGGATTGCTGGATCATATGGTAGTTCTGCTTTTGATTTTTCAAGGGACCTCCATGCTATTTTCCATAGTGGCTGCACCAGTTTACATCCCCACCAGCAGAAGTACATCAGGGGTCAGTCTTCTCCAGTATTTGTGAGTGCCATTTCCCAAATTATAGATAATAACATATTCTTTCTGAGAGTAGAGGGTAAGTTGAAACATTTTTCTGTATCTTCCATAATGCTCTAAGCATCCTTATTGGGCATTTAAAATTGTTTTTTGTTCATTTGTCAAAGGAAAATATTTTAATGAGGATTGAATCCATGACTATGCTTATGCTCCAATCCTAACAAATCTTACAGTGGTATCCATCAGTCTTACCGAACCTTTATTTCACTCTTTGAGCTTCTGAAGCCAAAGAAAAATAGTATTGGCTTTCCATAACCTGCATCTCCCTCCGTTTTATGGCCTTTTTCTGGATGTCCATAGCTCTGTTCTCGTAGGGTCACTGTGAGGCTAATTGCACAAATGTGCACTGAAGTTCCATGAACACCTCGGACGAGGGCAAAGGAGATGGTGATTGCTTAACTTCAAAGTATTACTGATATTAAAACCTATATATCATGTGCCATGCTAGAGGATAGTACCTAAAAATACAATTGATAGCATCATCTTAGCTGCAATTAAATCCTAAAAAGCACAATGTGAGCCCTTTCATTTTAAATCCAGTTGGGTATTTGCCCCCCTCAATCTCCTTCAATCCTACACATGAATGATCTGCTTTCAGTTACCAAACACCACAGGGATGTTCTGGCCCCAGAGTAGAGGGTCTATTGGTGTACTATACAGAATAGATCGAGCATTAATGTGTGACTGTGGCTCAGCTTTGCAGGCATATTGAATTCTCCAAATGGAAAAACATTTTGAAAAAGCAGTGCAAGAAATTGTCAATGGCTCAAGGCAACAACCAATTACGAAGAAGCCAGGGATTTTCCTATACCGTGTGTTTTTCTTTGTCTATTTTATTTATTGTAAGATGTTATATGACATATGATAGTGTGCATTTCACGCATTTTTGATTTGGAAAGAAACAGAGCAGCAGCTCAAAATAAAGGAAGCTTTCACATCTTTTCTTTCAAGTTCCCTGGGCTGCAGCCACCTGCTTTGTAGAACCGAATTCTGGTTCCATGTGCATCTGTTTACTTAGATATAGGCTTATCATAGACACTGCCAGCATTGGTTTGCTATGTGCAGGATTTCTACATGTTCAGAATCATCCTGAATACTTCGGAAATGTATATCTTCTACCATGTGCTTTCATTTCAGATAACTACTCCAAGGCCCATCAAAGATAAACCTCTTGCTAGAGTTGCTCAATTCTTGACTTGAAGTTAACTTTTGTAAAATAGTGTATTTTGTATACTAACAATAGGAAGTACCGAATCAGAGTATTTACATAAATATTTTAAAGGTAAGCTTACCTCACTCTATCTTTATATTATCTTTTTATCCAGATCATTAACAAATAGGGGCATATATAACCACAATATTACTTATAAGGGATGATGCATTTCCCTTTCCATTGACTCAATAAGTAAAATTTTATTAACACTAATCACCATTTACAATGTTATTTTTCACTTTTTGACAGGATATCTCACAGAATTCCTTTAAATAGCAAATATTGAAAATGCAGTTTTTTTTTTTTTTTATTGACACAAGTTAACAGAAGTAATGCAGGATTAAAAAAAAATGGTTTATAGAAAGTTATCAGGAAACTGGTTGGAGTATGCAGTGTTCTTTCTTTCCCGAAGCCCACCCTCCATACTGGCCACTCTGAATTTATCTTTCTATGTTTATGTCACATTTACAGTAGCCAATGAGAATATGAGCTCCATTCATGCCAATAAGAAAACCCCCTTCACCCTACTGCATACAAATGGCTCTGGTCTTAGCTCCCTAGACTATATCTATAAACCTGGGTCCCAGGATGTTCTAATCTTCCTAAGGTCTTTATTTTGTTCTGTTTTTTTTCATACTCTCTAGTCATTTGAATAATACCTTTATCTACTTCCTTGTGACAGTTTTCCACAATAAATTCATTTTCTCATGTGATAATCATATATTGTTACACTGTTAAAAATATAGATTTCTTTTCAAAAATATAAGCTCCTTTATGATTCAGACTATTTTGTATACATCTATTGTATTTTTTAAATTTTATGTGCTGTAAGAAGCACTCAGAGAAAATAATTGTATCTTATATTTAATTATATCAAGTGAAGGTAAAGCAAAGTATATGCCTATGATTTGTAATATATTGCTCTTAGCAGGACAAGTTTACTTTGTCAAATATATCCTGTATGTATAAACTAAGACTGATACCATTCAAATCTGTACAGATAGAAGACGAGGGATTACATGAGTGCTTCTTTCCAGTCAACAATCTGATGACTGAGTGTCCCATGAAAATTATTTTCACCAGTTTTGTAAATTTCCATTATGCCCTTGAAAGTACATTTTTCTATAAGCTTTCTATGTGACCTATCTACTGCTGATTTTCATTAATTACGTATTTTAGCCTTTGCAACCCATGTTTTATTGTAATTGATTTAATAATTAGCAATATACATGCTGTTATTCTCTTAGGTTTGAGACAAATTAGAACAGTAGCAGTTGCTTGGATTTTATTCCCAATTTGAAGTCTTTCTACATACTGATTTTGTGTATGGTTTGGAGAATGAAAGCTGTGTCTACATAGTTATAAACATGTTAGATTTTCTTTCCTACATTCTCATCCCTTAAAAAAAATCTCATTGGGGCGCCTGGGTGGCGCAGTCGGTTAAGCGTCCGACTTCAGCCAGGTCATGATCTTGCGGTCCGTGAGTTCGAGCCCCGCGTCAGGCTCTGGGCTGATGGCTCAGAGCCTGGAGCCTGTTTCTGATTCTGTGTCTTCCTCTCTCTCTGCCCCTCCCCCGTTCATGCTCTGTCTCTCTCTGTCCCAAAAATAAATAAACGTTGAAAAAAAAAAAAATCTCATTTTACTCTGCGTAAAAAAAAAAAAAAAAAAAAAAAAATCTCAATTTACTAGTCAGTGCTTCCTGTTCAAATTGAGTCTCTCTTAAAACCGTTTCTTGTTCATTATGCACTGAAAAACAGCTTTTACTCTGTGCATTCCACATAACCAATTTAACTATGCAATATTGTTCAACAAAAAGTGCCACTCTATATATTAGTGTGATTTTGCAAAGTTTTCTTAAAAGGTCTATTTCTTGGAGCTCTTGGGTGGCTCAGTCATTTAAGCATTTGACTTTGGCTCAGGTCATGATCTTGCAGTTTGTGGGTTCACAACCCACGTCAGGCTCTCTGCTGACAGCTCAGAGCCTGGAACCTATTTCAGATTCATTCACATTCTCCCTCTCCCTCTCCCTCTCGCTCTCCCCCTCCCTCTCCCCCCCCCCCCCCCCTTCCTCTCCCTTGCTCACACTCTGACTTTCTATCTCAAAAATACATAGCATTATTTTAATAAAAAAGATTTATTAAGCATGTATGCTAAAGTTTTAGGTTATTTGCTTTCATGGTACAGCAGAATTGCCAAAGCCCTTACCAGTCTCTCCAGGAAATCTAATTCTGCTTCTTAATCTGTCCTGTGTTCTATGATACTACCTGATTAGTATAATACCGTGCTGTTTTATGATCTTATGTTTTAGACAATCTTGTATTCTCATTGAGGTGTCTGCTCTCCAGATCTCTAGCATCTTGACCCCTCTTCATCAGACTCTTTTCTACTTATCATTTAAAACACAATTTAGATACATCCTCACCTGTATGATCCTATGACACCATTTGTTTACCTCTCTTATAGAAGAAAAAATATTCCACTGAAATTCTTTGTTTCTGTCTCCACTTCTTGAATGCAAGTTTTTTTTTAGGAAATAGGGACTGAACTTGTTAATTTCTGTACTCCCAGCACTTAGCAGTTGTTCAGTATATGTCTGTTGAATTGAATTATATATTAAGCTTCTCTCCATAAGAGAAAAAGTTAAATAAAGCATCACTAAGAAGGGTAGGGAACAGTCCACAATGTACAATAATTCAGGGTGATGTGCTTCAGTAGTTTCAAGATTATTCGAATGAAGGAGTACCTGGAACTGAAAATACTTTTCCAGAAGCATTATATAGATAATTACATCTGCAATTCAAGTTTTTCCTCATTGAGCTACACATTGTTTTTATATTATGATCTCTGAGAAAGGAGGAATAAATAAGGTAAGCTCTTGAGCCCCATGATTGTCTTAACTTACTGCCTGGAGAGAGGTTCTGGGCTATATGCAGAGCTTGGCAGTTTCCCTGGGTGAATCAAATGGAGTGTGGGGAGTCTGGAGAGACAAATGGAGGTAGAGTTATAGGGTAGAACACTAGAGAAGAGAGAGAGGTACATATATGGAAAGGAAGCTCCAGATATCTGAAAAGATTGCCCTTCCGTTCTTCAGCTGAGTATCGATCTATCCATACATATGAGTAACAATTGGAGCCCAAGAACAGGACTGGCAGAAAAGGAGAATCCTTAGTGCGGAGCATGTATGGCCAAGAATATGTCATGTTTCATAAGTCAGCATGAAAAATGTAATTCAAGGGGAATTGGTTAGAGTAGTCACAAGGGTATTGCATCAGTAGTAAGATAGCACTAAACATGTAACTGTTGTTTTTTGAAGGAGAAGAGATAGAAAGGGTAGGGACAAAACATGTTTGAGTAAATCATTGCCAGTCATTTTCTAAATTTGATGTAAATTATAAACCTACATTTTCAAGAAACTCAGTGATTTTCAAGTACGAAGAATATAAATCTGTACCAAGAACCGTCATATCATATTGCTTATAACAAGTTGCCTTTGTCCTTTAAGGCTGTCATAACAAAATACCACAGAATGGGGACTTTAAACAACAGACATTTATTTCTCACCCTTCTAGAGGATGGAAGTCAAAGATGAAGGTGCCTTCCTGTGAGGTCCTTTGTCTGGCCATCTGCTCACTGAGCCCTCACATGGCTGAGAGAGAGAGAAACAGAGAGAGAGAGTGCACAAGCTTGCTCTGGTCTTTTTTTCCTCTTCTTGTAAGGATGCTCATACCATTATGAGGACCTCACCCTCTTGATTCCATCTAAACCTAATTACCTCACTAAGGTGCTACATCAAAATACCAGCACATTGGAGGGTTAGAGCTTCAGTGTATGAATTTTGGGGAGACACAAACATTCAGTCCATAACACAAGAGTTAAGAGAAGATTTACAAAGTTATCCAGAGAGAAAAGAAACATACCATGCAGAGGAACAGACACAAAAATGACGGAGGGCTTCTCGTTAAAAAAAAAAAAAAAATCCAGAAAACAGCGAAACCATATCATTAAAGAATTAAAAAGAAAAAATAAAGGCCAACTTATTATCCTATACCCAACAAAAATATCTTTCAACAACAAAGGCAAATAAAGATGTTTTCACACATAAAAAGCTAAAAGATGCTGACCCCAGCAGACATACATGAGGGAAAATGTCAAAGCCTTGCAAGCAAAAAGGAAGTGACACTGGGTAGTAATGGAGATCAATACAAGGAACGGATTGCACAGGAATTGGCAACTCTGTGGGTAAATATCTTAACATATTATAATTTTCAAAGTCCCTTTAAAAAATGTGGTGTGGGGTGCCTGAGTGGCTCAATTGGTTAAGCATCTGACTCTTGGTCTTAGCTCAGGTCATGATCTCTCAGTTTGGTGAGTTCAAGCCCCACGTAGGGCTCTGTGCTGACAGTGTGGAGCCCGTTTGGGATTCTCTGTCTCCCTGTCTCTGAGTCCCTCACCATTGGTGCTGTCTCTGTCTCTCTCAAAATAAATAAACTTCAAAAATTTTTTAAAAAATATGTGATATATAAAGAATATTACTCAGCCATCAAAAAGAATAAAATCTTGTCATTTACAACATTGTGGATGGAACTAGAAGGTATTATGCTAAACAAAATAAGTCAGAGAAAGACCCATATCATGATTTCACTCATGTGGAATTTAAGAAACAAAACAGATGAACATAGACAAGGGAAGGAAAAATAAGTTAAAAACAGAGGCAGGCAAACCATAAGAAAGTCTTAAATATAGAGAACAAACAGGGTTGCTGGAGGTGAGGTGAATGGGGGGATGGGATAAATGGGTGATGGGCATTAAAGAGGGTACTTGTTGGGATGAGCGCTAGGTATTATATGTAAGTGATGAGTCACTAGATTATTTTCCTGAACCCAGTACTACACTATATATTAACTAACTTGAATCTAAATTAAAAATAAATAAAAAATAAAAATTATTTATTTTTAAATATAGAAATAATAATATACCATGTGGTTTACAAGATATGTTGAAGTAAATTTTAAGATCATAGTATCATAAGGTCCAGGCAGGGAACACTGGGACAGGGCTATTGCAAGGTTCTTAGGATGTATGTGAACTGGTACAGTATTAATTAAAGGGAAATTATTAATTAAAGGCAAATTAAAAATGTTTGCCACAGGGATGTCTGGGTGGCTCAGGCGGTTAAGTTTCGAACTCTGGTTTTGACTCAGGTTATGATCTCGCGTCTTTGTGGGTTCAAGCCCCACCTTGGACTCTGTGCTGACAGTGTGAAGCCTGCTTGGGATTCTCTCTCTCTCTCTCTCTCTCTCTCTCTCTCTCTCTCTCTCTCTCTCCCCCCCGTCCCTCCCCCACTTGCTCCCTCTCTCTCTCAAAATAAATAAACTTTGAAAAAAAATGTACGCCATAGTCTGCAAAGTGGCTGCTAACCACAGGCAACCAAATGTTTTATCTAATAAGCCAAGGAAGGAAATAAAATAGAATCATGACAAATAATTCAAAAACAGGCAAAAAAAAAAAAAATTGGTGGGAGTGAGGGGAACAAAGGATAGGACAAGTAGCAAACAGGGTAAGATGATAGGTTCAAATCCAAACTCAAACTATTGCTTGTAAATGGTATAGACATTTGATTAAAAGAGATTTTCAGACAGATAAGTGAGACTCAAAAATGTTGCTGTAAGAAACCTACTTTTAGACACAAATGAAAATGAAAAGTAAAATAATGTTAACAATATATGGTATATAATCACAATAAATTTGACCCACCACGTTAATATCAGGCTAAGTAAACTTCAGAGCAAAGAAAGTAGGTCATTTCATAATGACAATCAGTTCACCAAGTGGACATTACAGATCTAACACCTGTGCTTCTAATAAAGCCTCAGAATACATGAAGCAAAATTGAAGCAAATACAAGAAGAACTAGACAAATTCACAATTCTAGTGGAAGATTTCAGCACCTCTCCTTCAGTAAATAATAAGACAAGGAGACAGAAAATCAGTTAAACAAAATACTTGGACAACTCTAACTTGACCTAAATGATGTTTTCAATATTTGCTTGACAATAGTCTAATATGCATTTTTCCCTAGTAAATCCAGATAATTTAACAAAATAGATGCATTCTGATGCACAAAGCATGACTTAATAAATTCAAAATAATTTATTTTTTAAAATTTTTTCTTAATGTTTATTTATTTTTGACACAGCATGAGCAGGGGAGGGGCAGGGAGAGAGGGAGACACAGAATCCGAAGCAGGCTCCAGGGTCTGAGCTGTCAGCACAGAGCCCGACGCAGGGCTCGAACTCTCAGGCCGCAAGATCATGACCTGAGCTGAAGTTGGACGCTCAACTGACTGAGCCACCCAGGCGCCCCAAATTCAAAATAATTTAAATCTTACAAAGTAGTTTATTATAATGGTCTTAAATAGGAAATGACTGGAAAATCTTCAAGTAAATGGAAGCTAAATACCGCATTTGTAAATAATTTCTAGGTAAAATAAGAAAAGGGAAATGAGAAACTATTTTGAGCTGAACCAAATGAAGTACAACTTATCACAATTTATGAATTTAACTGAAATGCTTATATTAGAAAGAAAGTGATTCGAATGAATGATCTCTGCTTCCACTGTAGGAAACTAGAGGAGAAATTAAACCCCAAATACATAAAGAAAAGGAAGTCATATTTGTAAGAACGTAAATAAATAAAATAGAGAAGATAAAACCATTAGAGAAAATTGGAGAATCCAAAAGCTGTTTTTTTTGAGGAGATCAACAAAATCAACAAGCCTTAAGTCAGACTGATCAGGAAAAAAATAGAGAAGACACAAAGTAACAACATCAATAATAAGTGAATAGCACTACAGTAGCAGATTTTGCAAATATTTAAAAGATAAGTAAATAGTGGGTCCAACTTTATGTGACTGAGTTCAAACAACTTAGATGAAATGGACAAGTTGCTTGAAAGACACAAAACTCCCAAAACTCACTTGGAAGAGACAGATATACCTGAACAGTCCTGTATCTATTAGAATATGAATTTGAGGCAAGTATCTTGCAGCAAAGAAAACTCCAGGCATGGGTGGCTCTAGTGCTGAAAGCTCCCAGACATTTGAGTAAGAAATCATAGCACACCTTTCTAAATACTTCTAAACACTGCAGAGGTGGAATTGTCCACGCTTAGTCTGTTACCAAAAACGGAGATGCTCGATTATGAAAAACAACCCCCCCCCCAAAACAAAAAAAAACTCTCTCTTGAAGAATATCCATATTTAGTGTTTTGCATATATGTAACTTGGTAACAAATGAGCAAGAACAGGCCTTAAATATATAAAAAATAAAGACAAAACTGAAGAAAATTTCTGATTTATGAAGTTAAATCTTCTCTGAAAATTTGGAAGACTTCCAGACTCCTCTCTGCAAATAAGCCTATTTTAAAGACAATTACTCTTATTTGTCTTTAACCAAACACTTATCTGATTGATTTTCCAAAAACAAGAAATAGAATTTCCAAGTGAATTATTACATTGTTTTAATAGAACTGATCCAGACTTTTTTAGGGAACTAGAGTTTTTCAAAGTTTTGAGGGGGAAAATAAATTTTATTTTTGGTTTTATCTGATGGTATAAATCTCTGGAATAATATGAGGAAAGTGTGTTTGAAAAAAGATACCAATTTAAAACATAATCTTTCCTGATTATAAGATAAATTCTATGAAGCATATGACATGATGTATGGAGAAATTCATTGATGACATCTTTAATGAGATTAAGTTTTTAAAAACAAATATCTAAAAAAAAAAAGACTGGTAGCAAAATGAATAAAACAAAAAATGCTGTGAAGCATGAGTAAAGGGTCAGTCTACCTAAAGGTAGACTGACTTGAAACTCACTAAAAAATCCAAGAGAAAGTAGAAATGGTCTTATTAAATCCAGATGCAGATGAAGAATCCAATTGATGAAGCGATAGACTTGCCGCTGAGGTGGATAGAGAGGATAAAGTTACAGACTAACAAACACATTCATGCTTACCAAACTCCTCATCAGTCATTTTAGAAAAGGAACCAAAACCAAAAATCCATATGCCGACTCAGAAAGCCCTTCCTGCTCTCCCACTTGATTACAGTTTTAGCCCTGTCTCCTGCCATGTTCCTAATGGGACGCTGGTTTCACTAACCTTTCAGTTCCGTTAATGGAACCCACTGCCCTCAACCCAGGCCCTCAGATGAGGATGTTCCCTGGACCAATACCGTTCTCTTCTGCTCATTTGCTGATCAGTTCTTTCATATCCTTCGTATCCCAACTTAAAAGTGACTTGCTCCACCAGAACAAGTTACCACTGCTATATAATCCTGTTTAATTGTGACTTTCTTCTATAGCTTTTATGGTGCCATTACAAATTTTTGTAAGCATTTGATTCATGTCTGCCCCCTCTACTGAGCCCTGAACTCTTTGAAGGGTGGGTTATATCTCTACCCGTTGTGTCTCTACTGTTTGAGCTTACACCTGGCACAGAGGTAGGAATTAAAAAAAATATATTTGACATGTTAATAAATAACAAAGAGAAGGGAGAAACAAACTGAATATACAATAATCAAACTAGAATGAATAACATAAACACAAAAAATGAAACATTAAAGACCAAGATAGACTTAGGTAGTAAGACAACTAGAATTCTGGTCCTCTCTCTTCAAAAAATATTCCGAGACATTGAAGGAGTTGTCAGAGGGATGGTTGATGGAGTGAAAAGATTTACTCTTCCTTGCAGATAATCTGACCTTCTTTGGTCTGTTGTATGCTACTATTTATACTTTCTTTTTGCCGTGTGCTTTTCCATCACTTTCACACAACTTGCAGACACTCAATAAAAGATAACATTATGAGTAAATAAATCGATGAGGGGCAGTGGTGCAAGTTCTCCTCATGGCCGTGAGTTCTCCATCTAAGAAAGAGCTTTAAGTGCAGTAATGATGCCATCAGGGCATATGTGATACTGCAGGAAGCTAAAGCACAACTCAAGACTTGTGTTGACATCATTGACTTTCCTTAGTGTCGTTGGCATGATCCCCGCCCCGCTGGCAATGATATGTAACAGTAAGTGTGGGTAAAATTACTATCTGAGAAACCATCCAGCTAGTTATAATAAAAGTTAAAGATTCTGTAACCACAGTCATTCTGTTCATGACCGAGTACACAGCTAATGAAACCTTGCTGTTGAATAGTTGTTGAGGGTCTCTCTGTAGTTTAGATCCACAACTTAGGGGAACAATCCAAATACTTAGTTTCTTTTCTTTTCGGATGTAACTTTATTATTTAAAACCACTGTGACCCAAGCCATCAGATTTATAAGTAAGAGACTGTATCTTTATATATAATTTTAAATTAGTTTAATATTTATTATATAAAATTATTAAAAATTAAAATACCCCTCATTTCCTATTTATATTCTAGAGTCTGAATTGCATTGGGGGAAAATTTACAACTATAGGTTCATAGAAACAATATCATATAAGAAATTTTGTGTGTGCGTGTACATACGTACAATATACACTATTGTGCCATTTCAGAAAATATGTGGACTTCATTTATGGACAAGTTTACTTTTTTTAAAAAAATTTTTTAATGTTTATTTTTGATAGAGAAAAAGAGTGCAATCCAGAGACAGGCAGAGGGAGAGGGAGACACAGAATCTGAAGCAGGCTGCAGGCTCTAAGCTGTCAGTCCAGATCCCGATGTCGGGCTTGAACCCTCCAACTGTGAGAGGCACCCAGGCGCCCCATATAGACAAGTCTACTTTCGTTGAAACATTTCTTCTTTGTTAGTAGAAAGCCCACAGTTTCAGATGCTTCTCTGTATTATCCTTGGCCAAATAATGAGTCATCTTAAGCACAAGCGCAACTGATACAAAGACTCCAAAACTTATTTCCATTTTTTGGGCAAATGAAACAACCTTCCTTGTGGTTTTTATTTTATCTGGCACCATGCCTGGGATGATAGATTCTATGCAGAAGTAAGAGATATGTTTGATTACCTGCATTTTCCATACCATATTTTAGGAACCCAAAGGAAGAACTTTAAGGAAACACCAACAGCTAAGCTGACGTATACCACAGTGACTTATATGAAAACAGCTCCTTCACATCCTATCACAGGTGAACTGCTCTTGAATACCGAAGACTGATTTCAGTTCCGGACAGTCAGGATGGGAATTGTATCTGTGATAATAATGGCACAAGACAGACAGAAGCTATTTTTAAAAGAATTGCCTGGATGCCAGAGGCTTACTCCCAAGAGGGGGGGAAAAATCAGCATTTCCATCTTCACTTTTGAGTGTGGAGCTCTGACTTTCCCAGCCTGCAAACAGTAAAAGCTAAACCTACAAGGATTAGTAAAAATATGCCGCAGAGAATAGCAGGCAAAATGCAGCCAAACCATTCTCCACAGTGCATCATCTATAAATCTGTGGTTAATATCCGAACAGCTTCATGTGACAGAGAAAAGACCCAGTGTATACAAAGAACTTGTAGCTCATTATCCCCAGTCCGTTGCATTGTTGCCAGTTATTGCTTCTGAACAATGCATGCTCCTAACAACCAACCAAGTCATACATAATGCATTGTAGATTGGAAAACACATACCCAAACTAGTCATATTAAATCCACAACTCAAAATATAAACCCTTGGCTTATTTACATCCCTCCCCTTTTGACATCAGGATTCCAATTTTATTCATTTATTTACAAACATGGGCTTATCTGTTGGTCTTCAGAAGTAAAGATCATATCTCCAAGCAACAAGAACAAGCAAAAACAAACAAGAAAACAAACAAAAATACTTTAGCATGAGCTGAACTGCTCTTCTTCCAAATAAGTTTGATGTGAGGTAATCTCATTACTCTATAAAGGATCCCTTTCCTTCTCAGAGCTCACATCAAATAGCAAGAAACATCTGTGAACAGGGAGGAGGATAATTAGAGATCTAGGGAGAATTTCATAAACATAGGACACCATTCGGCCTGTGCATCTCAAAGACTCAGGAGCTGTTCATTCAATAGAGTAATAATCTTTTATTCAGTGCCATCCTTCCCACTCTTTCTAGAGAAACCTCTGCTGTTAAAATGCTTAATCTCCTTTGAAATAGAGATACTGAAGCCAGCATCAGAGTTAAAAGCAAAGATTGATAGTGCCTGTCAGAAAAATGAGGCATTTAAAAGTCAGGCATTAACCAGGGTTACTCTGTGTGTGGCTCTGTTGTCCTGGGGGCTGGGTGTAGTAGAAAGAAATACCGTAGCCCCTTCTAAATCTTCTGCAGTTTTGTTTTCTACACTGTTTTCACTCTTTAATAATTGAAAAGAACTTTTGGTTTGTTTAAATTAGAACAAGTTGGGGCGCCTGGGTGGTGCAGTCGGTTAAGCGTCCGACTTCAGCCAGGTCACGACCTCGCGGTCCGTGAGTTCGAGCCCCGCGTCAGGTTCTGGGCTGATGGCTCAGAGCCTGGAGCCTGTTTCCGATTCTGTGTCTCCCTCTCTCTCTCTGCCCCTCCCCCGTTCGTGCTCTGTCTCTCTCTGTCCCAAAAATAATAAACGTTAAAAAATAAATAAATAAATAAATTAGAACAAGTAATACTAGTAAACATTTGTTGAGTACCTACATTTTCAGCTGTAAACACCATCTAAACAAGCGTGCATCGAGCATGTGGCTATTTGCTTTAGAAATCATATTCTCTACTAGGCAGTGTCCTGGTTTGGTCATCATGACCTTTAAGGATAGACTTCTTGAGAATTTTTCCATTCTTTACTCCAATTACTTGCTTCTTACTCAATCTTCAGTCTACAATTGAGCTGCTGTGTCCCAAACTAAAATCCAGATGATCAGTTTGTCAAATACAATTGACATTTCTAGATCGCAGTGTGTATAACTTTGCACAAGTACCACATGATTCAGGAGTATTTTCGCTTTATACTCTCACTCCTTTTGCCTCCTCTGACTTAAACACCATCAGTCAGCTAGCAGCTGTCTTTCCATTCCCGTGACTCCACATTTATGTGTGCTTATACATAACACAGCTGGACAAACTTCTTCCCATCCTTTGCCTTCTAATCACTTATGGAACCCAGCAGCTCCCTCCACGTCCACACGTCAGCGTAGGGGGTCTACATCATTCTCTCCAGTGACTGAGGCACGCATGCTCCGTGAGGTATACAACCTCTCTGTTTCTGATGAACATTTAGGTTGTGCACATATTCTCATTTCTAAATGTTTCAGTGAGCATTTTTTAAAGTTTCTTTATTTACTTTTGAGAGACAGAGTGAGAGAGCGTGTGCACAAGTGGGGCGAAGGGCAGAGAGGGAGACACAGAATCCAAAGCGGGCTCCAGACAGAGCCGGATGCAGGGCTTGGACTCACTAACAGGGAGAACATGACCCGAGCTGAAGTTGGAGGCTTAACCAACTGAGCCACCCAGGCGCCCCAGTGAGCATTACTGAATGGGGTTGGTGAGTTATCGGTAATGCACTTCAAAAACCTTACAGGTATTACCCACTTGCCCAGTCACCCCAGTCACTGGCATAGAAGAATGTGCATCCACATTCCATCACACGAAACACGCATCTTTGTTATTGACTGGGTGATTGTGAAAAATATGTTCTTCCAATGATTATTAGTGAGATGAGTTATCTTTTCATATATTTGCTCACTTTATTATATTGTTTTCTATTTTGTAATCATAGCATGGTTTGCCAATCATACTGAGATGATTTTTTATCTTTTAGGTATTGCAGATATTTCTTACATTATGATGTTGACTTTTGAAGATTTAAATGTTGTACTGAGTTTTTTTGGGGTTTTTTTTTGTTGTTGTTTTTTTAATGTTATATAATCATGTCTGGTAATCTTTCCCTTAATGATTCTTGGACTATGTGCCTGGCTTCAGAAGGTCATAAAATATTAGTTTACAGTTTATTCTACTACTTTTCTATTTTTTGAATTTTTTAATGTTTGTTTATTTTTGAGAGACAGAGCATGAGCAGGGGAGGGGCAGAAAGAGAGGGAAACACAGAATCCGAAGCAGGTTCCAGGCTCTGAGCTGTCAGCAGAGAACCCGAGGCGAAGCTAGAACTCACAAATGGTGAGATCATGATCTGAATCGAAGTCAGACACTTAACTGAATGAACCGCCCACACGCCCCAGTTCTACTACTTTTCTAGTTCTTTAATCCATCAGGACATTACTTTTACTCGTACATGTGTATATGCATACATTTACATATATACATAAAAATGTGTGTGTGTGTGTGTATACACACACACACACACACACATACATATATGAAATCAGCATTTTATTTTTCTCCAAATGTGACAATATCATAAACCATTTATTGAATTACTTATAATTGCTCAGTGATGTTTAATATTATCTTTAGTACAAAAATTAGCATATGTCATAGGCCTTTGAACACTCCATTTTTTGTGCTGACTTGTTTATGTCTTCTTGAATAGCCTGTTATTTCAGTTTTTGCATTTTAATATCTCATTTTCATAACTAGCAGGATATGATCATCATGCACATGTTTTCCAACATTGATTGACTCTTCTAATGGTTTTGCTTTCAATTTAATCTCACACCACTCACAAAAGTTAATATGAAAGGGATTAAAGACTTAAATAAGACCTGAATCTGTAAAATTCTTAGAAGAAAACAGAGGAAAATACTTCTTGAGATTGGTCTTGGCCACAGTTTGTTGAGTATGATGCCAAAAGCACAAGCAACAAGAGCAAAACTTAATAAGTGAGACTATATCCAATTAAAAAGATTTTGTGCGGCAGAAGAAACAATCAGCAAAATGAAAAGGCAGCCTATAGAATGGGAGAAAATATTTACAAACCAATCTATCTGATCAAGTGTTTAATATCTAAAATACATCAATTTATACAACTCATTACAAAACAAAACTCTGACTAAAGGGATAGAGCCTCTGAAGAGACATTTTTCCAAAGAAGACATACAGATGGCCAACAGGTACATGAAAAGGTGCTCAACAGCACTAATCATCAGGGAAATGCAAAACAAAGCCACAATGAGATATCATCTCTCTCTTGCTATATTGGCTCTCATTAAAAGACAAGAGATAGTAAGAGTTGGTAAGGATATGAAGCAGACCCTTAGGTAGTATTGGTGGGGATGTAAATTGGTGTAGCCACTGTGTAAAACAGTATGGACATTACTCAAAAAATAAAAATAAAAATAGAACTTCCATATGATCCAGCAGGCCACAAAAACAGAATCTCAAAGGGACATTTGCAGTCCCATATCCTTTTATAGCATTATTTACAATAGCCAAGAGATGGAAACAACATAAATGTTTCTTAATGGATGAAGGGATAAAGAAAATGTGATGTATACATGCAATGGAGTATTATTTATCCATAAGTAACAAGGAAATTTTGTCATTTACAACAGCATGGATGAATCTTGAGGACAATATTGTATGTTAAGTCAGACAAATAACAAATGTTCTCCTTATAGTTGGAATTTTAAAAGGCTTAACTCATAGGGGTGCCTGGCTGGCTCAGTCAGTTAAGCATCTGACTCTTGGTTTGGGCTCAAGTCATGATCTCATAGTTTGTGGGTTTGAGCCCCACATCAGGCTCTCTGCTAACAGTTTGGGGTCTGCTTGGGATTCTCTCTCTTTCTCACTCTCTCTGCCCCTCCCCTTCTCTCTCTGTCTCAAAATAAATATACTTAAAAAAAAAAGGCCAAACTCCTAGAATGCTAAAAGAGCCTGGGGACCTGGGAATGGGAATATGTTGGTCAAAGGGTACACATTTGCAGTTGTAAATGAATAATTCTGGTGACCTAATATATAGTGATCGTAGTTAATAAAATTTGCTACACACTTGAAAGGTTCTAAGAGAGTAGATAAATATTCTCACCACACACACACACAAAGGTAATCACATGTGATGTGATTGAGTTGTTAGCTAATGCTACCATGGTAATCATTTTGTAATATATAAGTGTATCAAATCAACACTTTGTACAACTTAAATTTATACAATGTTATATGTCAGATATATCCCGATACAGCTGGAAAAAGGAAAAAAAAAAAGTTTCCTTCAAAAAAAAAAAAAAAAGATTCAGAGAGCTTTAAACCCAACTTCTTCTGGATTTCCAATTTGAAAGAAAATCTCAGGGTGCCTGGGTGGCTCAGTCGGTTGGGCATTGGGCTTTGGCTCACATCATGATCTCATGGTTCATGGTTTCGAGCCCTGCATCGGGATCTGTGCTGACAGTTCAGAGCCTGGAGCCTGCTTCTGATTCTGTCTGTCTCACTCTCTCTCTGACCCCCACCCCTGCCCAATGGTGCTCTGTCTCTGTCTATCTCTCAAAAATAAATAAATGCAAAAAAAAAAAAAAAAAAAAGAAAATCTGTATAGTAACTGGAGCTGAGATTTTGTTCAAAATATAAGCTGTGTCTTTGTTTCCAGACTGTCTTCTTCAGCTCAATGTGTCAATAAGGAATGACAATTAGACAGTCAAACTTAATGGACCTGAGAGTATACTGGACCCATAGAATGAACTAAAAATGAAAAAAGTCAATGAAAAAAATAAAGATTAATTTATGTCTATGAAAGTACAGAATTTTACATCTATAAAAGTATGGAATAATATTTTGTTATATTCATATAGAATATTATTTGGTATTTTTAAATTATAGTATTTGCCTTGCCATATCTCAGTCATGGTTGATTGATTTTAATTAGTTTATCAATCTGAGGCTTACCAAAGAAATAGAATACTTATTTTTTACATTTTTTTATGTTTATTTTCGAGAGAGAGAGAGCGCCAACAGGGGAGGGGCAGAGAGAGTGGGAGGCAAAGAATCTCAAGCAGGCTCCAGGATCTGAGCTGTCAGCACAGAGCCCGATGGGGGATTTGAACTCAGGAACCACAAGATCATGACCTGGGCTGAAGTCAGACGCTTAACCGACTGAGCCACCCAGGTGCCCATAAAGAAACAGAATACTTTTATCTATGTAGTCTGGGAAGGTTCTGGAAAGAGAGAGTAGCTGCTCCTATCTATTCACTCTTTTACTTACTAATTTCTCTCCCACTGCTCCTATTATCCAGTTTCTACACTCAATGCCTTTTAGGATGACCCACGACCATTTCACCAGTGGTGTGACGACCTTATTTAAGGATGCTCATTTCCCATTCTCCTCCTTATTGTCTATGGAAATGTATGATTCTCTAGGTCACAGGGGGTCGTCAGGCCAGACCTAGGAAGCCTTTGCCACTGCTAATTGATCTGCCAGTGCAAATGCAGTCTGGCCTGAGTCATGGTCTCATAAGCGGATCCATTGCTATTCTTTGCTCTGAGAGCTCTGAGAAGGTGAGCACAATGAAGGAGTAAGGTTTCTGGTGATCTGAGGGCTTCTGCCTGGCTTGCACAGTACAGTCAAATAATTACTGGAATAAATGTGAAAGAAGATGTGATATTTCCTGCAAGAAGGAAGAGCTCTTCTGTCAGCTTCTACCCTTATACTACTCCTGGCTACCAGATTAGGGCTTAAAGGCTTATACAGTCCTTCGATTTTGGAAGTTTTCCCTAAATACAGCTTCGCTTATTTCCCACATCTGCATTTTCTGGGAATAAACAGTTCATCATGGGCTCCTTCAGATGTCTGCAGAGCCTGCCTGCATCTGCACCAAATAACCATAACCAGATTTGCTAAATGGATAAAGAAGGCTTCTGGAAGGGTTTCAGAGGCATCAGGTGAAAACATTTAAAAGCCAACAGACTCAGTAAGCAGGAATGTCAGTTCCTCTGACACCCCAGGGTATTCAGACCCTTGAAGAAATTTGTAAATGTGAAACAGAAGCCCAAAGAGCATACAATGCAATGACAAAAACTGTCACTGTCCCCCAAAAAGCCGAATAGATAAAGGAAGTCCACTTTACCTGCTCTGCTACACACACACAAACCAAGTGTTCTTTTCAAGTAGAGAAGGACAGAGAAAAATATTCTTTAGTTTGATTACTTTTTTTTAACCTCATGACTCCATACACTTGAGTTTTTATGGGAAAAGAGTAGGAATGTGTTTAGAATGGATAGAGATGGTGATAAAAATCAGAAGCGGTAACAGTCATAGTATTGGCTTCTGAATGTTGTTGTTCCTTCCAGCCTCTCTTCCACTTAGAGGTCACAGGAGATGAGGGACCTCTGATTCTGAGAAAAGCTAGTCAGGGTTAGCTTCTTTCTTCTCACCACTGTGCACGAATTCTGCAAAATTAGATTAAAAAAAACAGGCGCTGCCCTGACAGTCTATAGACAAGCTGAACTGTCCAGTTGAGGACCAAACAGACAAATCCCAAAAGGGATTGTTTTTTCCTTTTATCGACAGGATGGGAAAGATTTATCGCAGTGTTGAAATAAATTGTTGAAAATCTATTTCTTAAGAAGTCCACAGTGATCTTTGTCAATCTGACTTCTGTGCACACAAAAATGTAAAATTTCTCTATAGAACTATTAATAGAACAAATGACTTGTTTTTTAAATTCTCCTTTAGTTTAACCTTTTTTTTTCTAACACAAGTTTAGATACTTGCCTTCAAGATGGAGAAAATAAGCTAGTGATTTCCTTCCACAGAAGTCTTGAAAGGTCTTCAGCAATGTTTAGTTTTCTAGTATGCCACTAATTGAAATTAACTCTTTGGGGATTCCTTAGAAAAAAATATTCTTAAATTATAGAGGTGCTACTACATGTTAGGATTTGTTTACGTCCTAAATTTCTACAAAACATCACTCTTGGAAAATGTCAGTGTATTGATTATCTTCCTCAGAATGATGCCATCCGCTTTTATTAGACCCTGTCTAGGAGGCAATGAAAATTGATCTTATGTGACATTCAGATAAACAGTCTAGAAAATAGGAGAAAAAAAATCCAGAAGTTATTTAAAGCAATGTTGTAACCTTAATAATCACTTATATCAGTTCTGCAACTGCACAAATATTTCTTGGTCCTAAACTTTTGCTTTATTTAATAAAATCACTGAAATTAGATTAAAATTAGATATTATATCATATTCCTGTACTAATTGGTACAGTTCTTTTTTTATGTCTATTTTTGAGAGAGAAAGAGAGTACGAATGGGGGAGGGGCAGAGAGAGGGAGAGCCAGAATCTGAAGCAGGCTCCAGGCTCCAGGCTCCGAGCCGTCAGCACAGAGCCTGGCGTGAGACCCAAACCCACGAACTGAACTGTGAGATCATGACCTGAGCCGAATTCGGGCACTTAACTGACTGAGCCACCCAGGCGCCCCTGGTACAGTTCTTTCTTAACCACTCAGCGATATCAGTAAATGTTAGTTTATGTTTATTGGGGGAAGCTGAAGAAAAAAAAAATTAAAATAATGAAATTGAAAATCAAAGAATGTTAAAGTTTCAAGCATGAGACAAATGATCAAAGTGACTGCGTATTTGCCTTTGGGAATCTGATTTACCAGAATTCGTGGTGAGGTCCTCTTTGATGGTGCTGGCAATAACAATGGATGCAATAATGAAAGGAGGTGAGGTGTTCTTACTAAGATGTGGAGGAGAGGAATTAAATTCACCGAAGTCTAAGAGGGATCCTGGCCCTCTAGTGCACAACCTCATGTTGAATATACCTGAAGCTTGAAATCAGAGACCAAATACAACAGAGGGAATCCCTTTCCCCACCAATTCCCTCTACCTTAGCTCGCTTACTTAGCTTTTTTATTTTTATTTTTTAAGTCAAATTATGCAGGAATAGTTGTAAATTATAGACTCCTGTAATGGGGTGAATTTTGCTTATCTGAAATTCATATAAACCTCAGGATTTGACCTTATTTGGAAAAGGGGTTGTTGCAGATGTAGTTATTTAAAAAAGAAGTTATACTGGACTAAGATTGGCTTCTGGTGCACTGTGACTGTGTCCTTATAACAAAGGGATATTTGGACACAGACAGATGTGCAGGGGACGGTACCTTCGAACCTCTAGAAGCTTAGAGGAAAGGTATGGAAGAGATTCTCCCTCACAGCCCTCATGAGGAGTCCTTGCAGAATTCTTCATCTCAAACTTCTAGGTCTCAGAACTGCAAGACAATACATTTTTGATGTTGAAGCTGCTTACTATGTGGTGCTTTGTCAAGAAAGCCCTAGAAAACTACTGTAACTCTGTAGGCATAGTCTCTCTGTATCACATTTCCCAAACTTATCTGATCTGAACTATTTGTAACTTATAAAAAGTATAAACTCTGGTGGAAACCTTCACAACAGATTCTCATTCAGTATGTTTGGGGTGGGCCTAGAAATCTTTATTACAACAAAATAACAATCAAACTACAAAGCTCTGGTCTGGGAGCCCCTGGGTGGCTCAGTTGGTTGTGTGCCCAACTCGATTTTGGTTCAGGTCGTGATCCCAGGGTCATGGAATGGAGCCCCGAATCAGGCTCTGCGCTGAGTGGGGAACCTGCTTAAGATTCTTTCTCTCTCTCTTTGTCTTCCCCTCTTTTGTGCTTACATGCACTCACTCTCTCTCTCACAAATAAAACAAACAAACAAAAACTCTGGTCTGTGATTCTGATGCAAAGTTAGATTTGAGAACCTCTATTCAAGAAAACATTATTGAGAGAAGTTTTCAAGTGAAAAAAAAAGTTCTAGTTCTTTAATTGGTGAGGTTAAAAAATTATTATTTTTGTTTCTAGGCCTTAATTGTCTCTTCTGCAAAAGGAGAAAGTTGGGGGCACTTGGGTGGCTCGGTTGAGTGGCTGACTTTGACTCAGGTCATGATCTTGCAATTCATGAGTTCACACCCCACATGGGCTTGCTTCTGTCAGTGCAAAGCCCCCTTCAGATCCTCTGTCCCCCTCTCTCTCTGCACCTCGCCCACTTGTGCTCTCTCTCTCTCAAAAATAAAACATTTTTTTAAAGAGAAAGTTGGACCTTATAAAAAGCAGAAATTGGTAGTCAGTGGTGTTATCATTAATACTTGTCTATTTTGATCAATAACAAGGATATGCACAGTGTTTAGAGGCAGCCATTGTTCAGTAGGTTACTGTGGCTTTTCCAGAGCTGGGTTGGTCCTGCCCCAACTCCGCAAGTCCTTCAAGCCTGGTGGAGGGGACCAGTGCCTGGCTCTGAGCACTCAGTAGTCCTTGGGGCAAGCCACCATGAGCAAATGAAAGGCACCACAGGAGATGCTTAGTGGGGGAGTCACCAACATGCTCACAGAACTTGCAGACTTTGAGAAGAAGGTGAACCAGGCCATCCATAAGTACAATGCTTACCGAAAAGTAGCATCTGTGAAAGCAAATATCCGTACAAAGTAAAGAGTGGAGCAGAAGCTAAGAAATTGCCTGAAGTAGTAACAAAAATTGCTGACAAGATTGATACGTTTTAGTGACTGAAAAATTGTAAAAGCTGGAGAAGATTCAGTAGGATGATATGAGTTCATCTATCAATTTACTGACTCGGGTTGGTGGCATTGGTCCATCTGCTGCAAGGAAGTTTATAGATGAAAGAATTTAAACATTAGAAGGTCTCGGGAAAAAAAATGAAAATTAGTTGAACCATGATCAGTGAATTGGCCTGAAATATTTTGAGGAGTTTGAGAAAAGAATTTATCCTGAAGAGATGTTACAAACGCAAGACATTGTAGTACTTGAAGTTTAAGAAGTGGATTCTGAGGGGTGCCTGGGTGGCTCAGTCAGTTAAGCATCTGACTCTTGATTTTGGCTCAGGTCATGATCTCATGGCCTGTGAGTGCGCTGACAGTGCAGAACCTGCTTGGGATTCTCTTGTCTCTCTCTGTCTCTCTCTGTGTGTGTGTGTGTGTGTGTGTGTGTGTGTGTGTGTGTGTGTGTGCGCGCATGCGCGCGTGTGTGTCTATCCTTTGCCTGCTTGCACTCTCTCTCAAGAAAAAAAAAAGTGGATCCTGAATATGTTATAATAGTCTGTGGCAGTTTCAGAAGAGGTGAAGAGTTCATTGATGATATGGATGTCCTTCTGACCCATCCAAGCTTTACCTCTGAATCAACCAAACAGCCAAAGCTGTTACATTGTGTTATGGAGCAGTTATAGAAGGTCCATTTTATTACAAGTACTCTGTCAAAAGGTAAAACAAAGTTCATGAGTGTTTTCTAGCTTCCCAGTAAAAATGATGAAAAGGAGTATAGATACAGGAGAATTGATACAAGGTTGATACCCAAGGATCAATATTACTGTGGTGTTCTCTGTTTCACTGGGAGTGATATTTTCAATAAGAATAGGAGAACTCATGCCCTAGAGAAGGGCTCTTCAATCAATGAATACACAGTCTGTCTCTGGGGAGTCACTGGAGCTGCTGGAGAGCCTCTATCAGTAGATAGTGAGGCATCTTTGACTACATCCAGTGGAAATACCAAGCACCCAAGGATCGAAGTGAATGGTCCTATTCTTCATCCCAGGCACAGCTCAGCTCAACAGGAATCTTGATTTCTTTCTTAACCTTTGGTATGTAAGGGTCTCTGGTGTTTTTAAATGATTGTTTCTTCTTCATGCTATAGCTTGCACTGTACTCAGTAAAGCCTCTTGAACTATTAAGAAAAAAGACTATGTACAGTGTTTCATCCGCCATCATGCAGGTGCCAGTTAGTAACCACCATTTCCCTTCATAGGTCAGGTTTCCCATGAAACAGACTCTGAGTTGAAGTACACGTGGCTTGTTGGAGAATGAAGAAATTAGGGTGGGCATACAGAGAGGTAGAACTATCATGGAGTCACCACCGTGCTCTCAGACAATCCCACCATTAACCCTTGAGCTGATGTATGCCTTTCGAGATGCCTTCTCAATGGAGTTGAGTGGACACAGACTGTGGACCTCCATATGTGGCAGCCATCCCTTGCATGTGGGTTGCTTTCAGAGAAGGAGCAGGGTCTGGCTGAGGCAGCTTCCTTCAGTTGAAGAAAATTTTTAGCTAGGAACCAGACTGAGGGAGGTCAGCAGTCATTGGTCTCCGTAGCTGGTGAAAGGAGTTTCTCAGTCCCAAAGATGAGTGGTCTCTTGGAGGCTCATCCCAGCATCTGATACTATTTACCTCTTGTACCAGTTGACTCTACTTGCTTTGTATATTGGCTCAGTCTGAGAACAGCTGCCCCAGGACTGTGGTGGTTCTGCCCTCCTAGGCTGTATAAAGAAGTAGAAGATGAGTTGGGTGAACTATACCCCTCACCTCTTGGAGCTTACACCCTGATGTTTGTGATCTCTTCCCTCACTCTACCATCCAAAATTTCTTCACCTGTTGTTCCTGCCTCTGCTGGGCTTTGTGATTTGCCTGGGGACATAAGCTCTGACCACCCAGGCATTTTCAGGCCATGGCCACTGCACTGCTCCCTTTACCATCATCACTGGACAAAGAAATGTCAAGAACTGTCCTCTGGGAATCACCTGGAATCCTGACTGATACACCACAGTACTTGCTACCCATTGTCTTAAGATTGTTTTACTTTTTTTTTTTTCCTAACATTGGTATGCATATATAGGATATTTATGCTCCCTGCTCTTTACATAATGAACGCGGGCAAAAGACCATAGTTACTATATGTGGAACTTTCACGGGAGAAACATTTGAGGATTCCTCCCATGATATGTTTCTCTTATGTGAATGTGAAGATTGTTGTTGTAAATAGCTAGGTTCTCAATTTCTTGGAAGCAACTGTGATGGCAGACAGCAAAAACTGGGGCACTGTCACCTGTCACATGAGAGAAGTGGTTTTTTCTCATTTTTATATCATCTTTATCCAGAATTAATGTTGGAACTAGCTGGGTAAGATTCAAACACTGTCTCACATTGTGAGATACGTAATATTAATTTTTTAAAATCCTCTGTTTTACATGCTGAATTATCTATCTCAAGATAGATAATTATCTATCTTAAGCTAAATTATCTATCTTAAGCTATCCAAAACGACATAGCTACTCAGGCTCAGATACCGGTGATAAACATGAACATTAATTCCATATTATATATTATACTTAATTCCATATTGTATATATTTTAAAGAGAACTATCTATCAAGGCCCCAATATCACTAGCATGAAGGGAAAAGAAATGTGATCCAAACAACTCAAATATTTTGTTCTTTATGTTTTTACCTTCTCTGGATTTGAGAAGTATATTCTACCTTGTAAACCCACAAAGCCTTAGAGGATAACTCTAAGTGATTGGTTTATCACTCTGTCATGTTGGCAAAGTTTATTTCCAAACGTTAACAAGAAAGCATATGATTACATGTTGCAATAAATAGGAAATATGTTCCCTAGTGAAAATGAAACATCTTTGTATATACTACCCTAATCATTTCTCTCAAGGCTCCTTACAGCATTTTATCAATCTTAAGTTTAAAACCAGTGATGAGTCTCAATCCTGTTCCTCACATGTAGTTGAATAGTTTCTCTCTTTTTAATATTTATTTATTTTTGACAGAGAGATAGAGCAAATGAGGGGCGGAGAGAGAGAGAGAGGGAGACAGAGGATCCAAAGTGGGCTCTGTGCTGACAGTAGAGAGCCTAGTGTGGGACTTGTACTCACGAACTTGAGATCATGACCTGAGCCGAAGTCGGATGCCTAACCCACTGAGCCACCCAAGTGCCCCAAATAGCTTCTTTTTTCTATGAGGAGCCACTTTTATGTTTACCTTACTGAATGCAAATTATAAACAAAGTGCATTCCAAAATATCCTTCTGTTAATCAGACATTTCATGCTCAGAACGTATTTGCCTAAGGGTCAAAGTTGTATTTAATGCTTTTATGAATCAATTTTTCAAGACCTATTTTCTCACATGGCTAACGATGTAAACATAACCGCAACATCATATATAAATTATACTATTAAAAAAACATTTTGTGAACCAAGTTTTAAATTATGTGAACTAAATTTTGTGGTCTAATTCCAGTGCTGAGCTATTATAATACTGTTTCTTAGGAAAAATGCATTTTGAATTTCAAACAAACCTTGTCACGAAAAACAAACAAGTAATACCCATCCTTTTTTCGTGCCTTCCTTCCCTCACTGCTTTCATTTTCCTACTCTCTTCCTTGAAATCCTTCTCTTTCTTCCTTCTTTAAATAAATATTGAGATTGAATTATGTGTTTGGTCCTGTGCCAGGCTCTAGAGGTACACAAATGAGTGGAGCTACCCTTCCCTTAAAGAGCTTGCAGTGGTAAGCTAGGCAAAAACATATGTAAGTAGCAAGTGTGCAATTGGACCCCTGCAATACAGTGTGCTAAGCATAATGGCAAGAAGATGCATTTATATATATTTTTTCTTTTTGTTAAATATGACTAATAGAACATTTAAAATTACATATATAGTCCCCATTTTGTTTCTACTGAACAGAACTGAACTAGAATATGGACTTTTTAAAAATGTCGATGTATCTATTGCTCTTAAAAAAAAATCCAAGTGGGGCGCCTGGGTGGTGCAGTCGGTTAAGCGTCCGACTTCAGCCAGGTCACGATCTCGCGGTCTGTGAGTTCGAGCCCCGCGTCAGGCTCTGGGCTGATGGCTCGGAGCCTGGAGCCTGTTTCCGATTCTGTGTCTCCCTCTCTCTCTGCCCCTCCCCCGTTCATGCTCTGTCTCTCTCTGTCCCAAAAATAAATAAAAAACGTTGAAAAAAAAATTAAAAAAAAATCCAAGTTAGTTAACATATAGTGTAATAATAATTTCAGGAATAGAATTTAGTGATTCATCGCTTACATATAACACCCACTGCTCATCCCAATAAGTACCCTCCTTATTGCCCATCACCCATTTAGCCCATCCCCCCACACAACAGCCCTCCAGCAACCCTCTGTATTAAGTTAGTTCTCTGTATTTAAGAGACTCTTACGTTTGTTTCCCTCTCTGTTTTTATATTATTTTTGCTTCACTTCCCTTATGTTCATCTGTTTTGTATCTTAAACTCTACGTGAGAGAAATCATATATTTGTCTTTACCTGACTGACGTATTTCAGTTAGCATGATACACTCTAGTTCCATCCATTGTTGTTGCAAATGGAAAGATCTCATTCTTTTTGATTGCTGAGTAATATTCCATGGTATATATACACTACATCTTTTTTATCCATTCATCAGTCAATGGACATTTGAGGTATATCCATACTTTGTCTATTGTCAATGGACATTGTAAACATTGGGGTGCATATGCCCCTTCAAATCAGCACTCCTATATCCTTTGGATAGATATCTATTAGTGCAATTGCTGGGTCATAGTGCAGTTCTATACTTAATTTTTTGAAGAACGTCCATATTTTTTCCAGAGTGGCTGCACCAGTTTGCATTCCCACCAGCAGTGCAAAAGGGCTCCTCTTTCTCCACATCCTCGCCAACATCTGTTGTTGCCTGACTTGTTAATGTGAGCCATTCTGACAGGTGTGAGGTGGTATCTCATTGTGGTTTTGATTTGGATTTCCCTGATGGTGAGTGATGTTGAGCATTTTTTCATGTGTCGGTTGGCCATCTAGATGTCTTTGGAGAAGTGTCTATTCGTGTCTTTTTCCCATTTCTTCACTGGATTATTTGTTTTTTGGGTGTTGAGTTTGAGAAGTTCTTTATAGATTTTGGATACTAACCCTTTATCCGATATGTCATTTGCAAATTTCTTTTCCCATTCCACCAGTTGCCTTTTAGTTTTGCTGATTGTTTCCTTCACTGTGCAGAAGCTTTTAATCTTGATGAGGTCCTAATAGTTAAATTTTGCTTTTGTTTACCTTGCCTCCAGAGACATGTCAAGTAAGAAGTTGCTGTGGCTGAGGTCGGAGGGGTTGTTGCCTGTTTTCTCCTCTAGGATTTTGATGGCTTTCTGCCTTACATTTAGGTCTTTCATCCATTTTGAGTTTATTTTGTGTATGATGTAAGAAGGTGGTCACCATTCATTCTTCTGAATGTTGTCCAGTTTTCCTACCACCATTTGCTGAAGAGATGGTGTTTTCCATTGGATATCCTTTACTGCATTGTCAAAGATTAGTTGGCCATACATTTTTGTGGGTCCATCTCTGGGTTGTCTGTTGTGTTCCATTGATCTATGTGTCAGTTCTTGTGCTACTACCATACTGTCTTGATGATTACAGATTCGTAATACAGCTTGAATGTCCAGAATTATGATGCTTACAGCTTTGGTTTTCTTTTTCAGAATTGCTTTGACTATCCAGGGTCTTTTCTGGTTCCATACAAATGTTAGGATTGTTTGTTCTAGCTTTGAGAAGAATGCTGGTGCAATTTTGGTTGGGGATGCATTGAATAAGTAGATTGCTTTGGGTAGTATCAACATTTTAACAACATTTGTTCTTCCAATCCATGAACATGGAATGTTTTTCCATTTGTATGTGTGTGTGCTGTCTTCAATTACTTTCATAAACTTTGTATAGTTTTCAGTGTATAGATTTTTCACCTCTTCATTAGGTTTATTCCAGGTATTTTATGTTTTTCGGTGCAGTTATAAATGGGATCAATTCCTTGATTTCTCTTTCTGCTGCTTCATTATTGATGTATAGAAATGCAACTGATTTCTGTATATTGATTTTATATTCTGCAGCTTTCCTGAATTCACAGATCAGTTGCAGCAGCTTTTTGGTGGAGTCTTTTGGGTTTTCCACATAAAGTATCATGTCATCTGTGAAGAGTGTACATTTGACGTCCTCCTTGCCACTTTGCATGCCTTTTGTTTCTTTGTGTTGTCTTATTTCTGAGGCTAGGACTTCCAACACTATGTTGAATAACAGTGGTGAGAGTAGACATCCTTGTCATGTTCCTGACCTTAGGGGGAAAACTCTTTTTCCCCATTGAGGATGCTATTAGCAGTGGGTCTTTCATATATGGCCTTTATGATCTTGAGGTATGATCTTTTTATCCCAACTTTCTTTAGGGTTTTTATAAAGAAAGGATGCTGTATTTTGCCAAATGCTTTTTCAGCACCTATTGAGAGGGTCATGTGGCTCTTATCCTTTCTTTTATTATGTGATGTATCACATTCATTGATTTGTGGATTTTGAACCAGCCCTATATCCCAGGAATAAGTCCCACTTGATTGTGGTGAATAATTATTTAAATGTTGTATTTGGTTTGCTAGTATCTTGTTGAGAATTTTTGCATACATGTTCTTTAGGGAAATTGGTCTGTAACTCTCCTTTCTGTGGGGATTTGTCTGGTTTTGGAATCAATGTAATGTTGGCCTTGTAGAATGAGTCTGGAAGTTTTCTTTCCATTTCTTTCTCTTCTTTCTTTTCTTTCTTTCTTTCTTTCTTTCTTTCTTTCTATTTTCTTTTCTTTTTTTTCTTTTTTTTTCTTTTTTTTGGAACATCTTCAAAAGAATAGATGTTAAGTCTTCTTTAAATATTTGTAGAATTCCCCTGGAGAGCAATCTGGCCCTGGTCTCTTGTTTTTTGGGAGATTTTTGATTATTCAATTTCTTTACTGGCAATGGGTCTTCTCAAATTTTCTATTTCTTCCTGTTTCATTTTGGTCGTTTATATATCTCTGGGAATGTGTCACTTTCTTTCACACTGCCCAATTTGTTGGCATATAGTTGCTCATAATATTCTCTTATAATTGTTTGTATTCCTGCAGTGTTGGAATTCGTAATCTGCTTTTTCATTCGTGATTTTTTTTATTTGGGTCCTTTCCTTTTTCTTTTTGATGAATCTGATTAGGGGTTTATCAGGTTTGTTAATTCTTTAAAAATCCAGCTCCTATTTTTTTTTGTTTGTTTATTTTGTTTTCTGTTTCTTTTTAGATATCATTGATTTTTGCTCCAATCTTTATTATTTCCCCTCTTCTGTTTTTGGACTTTGTTTGCTGTTCTTTTTCCAGCTCTTTTAGGTGTACTCTTAGATTGTGTATTTGAGACCTTTCTTCCTTTAGGAAGGCTTGGATTGCTATAATTTCCCTCTTATGACAGCCCTTGCTTCATCCCAGAGGTTTGGGGATGTTGTGTTTTCATTTTCACTGTTTTCCATGTACTTTTTAATTTTCTCTTTAACTTCTTGGTTGACTCATTCATTCTTTAATAGGATGTTCTTTAATATCCAAGCATTCATGATCTTTCCAAACTTTTTCCTGTGGTTGATTTTGACTTTAATAGTGTTGTGGTCTTAAAATATGCAAGGCACGATCTCGATCTTTTTGTCCTTGTTGAGGGCTGATTTGTGTCCCATTATGTGATCTATTCTGGAGAATGTCCCATGTGCACTTGAGAAGAATGTGTATTCTGTTGCTTTGGGATGAAACATTCTGAATATATCTGTTGAGTCCATCTGGTTCAGTGTGTCATTCAAAGCCATTGCTACCTTATTGATTTTTGGCTTAGATGATCTGTCTGTTGCTGTAAGTGGGGTGTTGAAGTCTCCTACTATCATGATGTTATTAGAAATGAGTTTCTTTACGTTTACAATTAATTGATTTCTATATTTGGGTTCTTTCATATTGGGGCATTAATATTTGCAATTGTTAGATCTTGGCAGATAGACCCCTTAATTATGATATAACACCCTTCTTCATCTCTTGTTACAGTATTTATTTTAAAATCTAGTTTGTTTGACATAAATATGGCTACTCCCCCTTTCTTTTGATGACCATTAGCATGATAGATGTTTCTCCATCCACTTACTTACAATTTGCAGGTGTTTTGAGGTCTAATATGAGTCTCTTGTAAGCAGCATATAGATGAGTCTTGTTTTCTTATTCATTCTGATACCATATATCTTTTTATTAGGATCTAGTTCATTGACATTTAGAGTGAATACTGAAATATATGATTTTAGTGCCATTGTGTTGTCTGTTGAATTGGTGTTTCCGGTGATGTTCTCTGGTCCTTTCTAGTCTTTGTTGTTTTTGTTCTTTTTTGTTTTGCTTTGTCTTTTTACTGATCAAATGTCCCCGTTTTAAATTTCTTGCAGGGCTTGCTTAGTGTTCCCAAACTCCTATAGTTTTTGTGTGTCTGGAAAACTCTTCATCTCTTTTTCTATTTTGAATAACTGCCTTGCTGGATAATGAATTCTTGGCTGCATATTTTTCTGATTCAGTACATTTATGTGTATCCTGACATTCCTTTCTGGCCTGCCAAGTTGCTGTGGATAGGTCTGCTGTGAACCTGATCTGTCTTTTCAAGGTTAAGGACTTTTTAATTTCCCTTGCTGCTTTCAGTATTCTTGCCTTATCTGTGTATTTTCTGAATTTGACTAAGATATGCCTTATTCATGGTCAGTGTTTGTCGAATCTAAATGGAGTTCTCTGTGCTCTTGGATTTTCATGTCTGTGTCCTTCCACTGGATAGGAAAGTTTTCCACTATAATTTGCTCACACTAACCTTCTGCCCTTTTTTCTCTCTCTCTTCATCTTCTGGGACTTCTATGATTCAGATGTTCTTTTTAATAAGTCACTGAGTACTCTAAGTCTCACATCATGATCTTTTGCTTTTGTTTCCCTCTTTTTTTTCAATATATGAAGTTTATTGTCAAATTGGTTTCCATACAACACCCAGTGCTCATCCCAAAAGGTGCCCTCCTCAATACCCATCATCCACCCTCCTCTCCCTCCCACCCCCCATCAACCCTCAGTTCTCAGTTTTTAAGAGTCTCTTATGCTTTGGCTCTCTACCGCTCTAACCTCTTTAATGTTTCCCTCTTTTTTACAGCTCCATTCTCCGTAAGTTTGTTTTCTAAATCGCTGATTCACTGGTCTGCTTCATTCATCCTTGGGGTTGTGGCATACATTCGAGATTTCATCTTGGTTATAGCATTTTTAATTTTGTCCTGACTAGATTTTCTTTTATCTCCATAAAAAGGGATCCTATGCTTTTTTCCTACCCCGACTAGCATTCTTATTATTGTGGTTCTAAATTCTAGTTCAGACATATTGATTGTATCTGTGTTGATTAAGCCCCTGGCTGTGATTTCTTCCTGTTCCTTTTTTGGGGTTAAATTCCTTCATTTTGTCATTTTGTAGGAAGAAAAAATAATAATAAAATAAAAAATTAAAATAAAAAAATTAAAAAGAAAACAAAAAATCAAATAAAGGAAGCTAGATCCTTGGTGCATTTTTGGTCTGCTTGTTGAAGGAAGGTAGACAGAACACAGAAAAGGAAAAGATAAAATAAAGTAAGAAAAAATACTTAAAAATTAAAAAAAAATTCATATAATAAAATAGAATAAAATGAAATAAAATGAAATAAAATTAAAAATTAAAAAATAAGAAAGTAAAATATATGAAAATAAAAATATTTTTTCTCCTTCAGTATCCAAGAATGAGGAAGAAAAGCAAGAAAGAAAATTTAAAAGAAAAAAAAAAGAAAACAATTTAAGCAAAAACAGAAGCAAAGAAAATGAGCCAATATATGAACCAGCAAACAGAATGAAACCCAAATGAAGTTATGTCCAGTTTTCCCTAGAACTGAAACTGTGAAGCCTTCTATAGTCTGTACACTAAACAGATGGAGTGACTTGTGCTGATCATCTAGGGGATGAGCTTGCGCGCGTGCATGCACATGCACGAGAGAGGTGGAAATGGCCTCACCCAACTCCTTAGTGTCTGGCACAGGAACTTCACAGTCTCACAGACCCGCAGTCAAGAACCCGCCCTTTGTCTCAGGCCTCTGTCCACTCCCCACCTCTACCCTGTGTCCAAGCCATCAGCCTGTCAGGCGGCACCTCCTTTCAGAGTTTTATCTCAGGTGGGTTTGTGTTTCAAAGCCCCGCACTTCAGAGACCTCTGTGGTTGGACCCACTCTGTTTCTCTGAGAGAAGGTCTCTGAGTGGGTGCTAGCTTGTCCCAGAAAACATTCATGCATTCACACAGCAGCATAGGTTCAGAGATTATGTCAAACCACTACACACAGCCAGCACCAGGTTTCACTGCACTCTGGCGCCTTTGTTCCAATACTAGCAAATGTGGCTGCTTTCTGGGGTCCACTGGGACCTTTGCCTGTGGAGAGGCCATATGGCCTCTCCCAAGTGCACTCTAAACAGGGGAACCACTTCTCCCTGTGTGGCACACGGATCCCTCAGACCCTGCTGCCTGCTCCTGGGGATTTGCCCTACTTAGTTGCCACAACACTGTCAGGCACTGAGCTCCAGAATTTCTGACTCTGCGCTTCCCTGTTTATAGAGTTCTAATGGTGTTGAAAAACTCTCCTTTCTCCCCATCATTGCTTTTGAGGAACAGATTTCTTGTTCAGTCCCCTGTGAGTGTTTTCACTTTCTGTTTCTCTCCAGCTACTTTCAGGGGAAGTGCTTTTCCTGTGCTCACTCAATGTGCCGTACTCCCCACCCCCCTTTTTCTGTCTTCTCTCTGCAAAAGAGGCTTTCTACCCTCTGTGGCTTTTCTCTCCCCCAGTGCACCTCTTTGCACCACATACCTGCTGAGTTCTGTGGCTCCAGTTATGCAGATAATTGGGTTAATCCTTAGATCGATTTCCTAGGTGTTCAAAATGGTTTGGTGCTGATCTACCTACATTTCACCGACGAGAGAAGCTCAGGGTCTCCATGCTTCTCCGCCATCTTAACATCTTACAAGATGCATTTAAAAAAGGGGAGGGAAACATCCTAGTCTTAGAAAACATTGCCCAAAAGATAATGCCCTAACCTAACTAAGATGAGATTTTTTTTTCTTCTGTGTTTGTTTTTCCATGTGATAAAATAGGAACATTACATTACAGGCAGAAAAAAACAAACAAACACAAAGTGCAGAGATGATAATGCCAGTAAAGTATGACATATTTGGGAAATACAAATTTCCCTTTATCACTAGATTCATCCCCCAGTTGGAGAGGGTCTAAGTTCAAGCTTCAGAGGCAAATGAGCTAGATTGAAGAGATGGAGCTGTAATGCTTGGGTTCCTGGGTTTCATCTCATTGGCAAAAAGGATCAACAGAGTTGTTTCATGTATGAGTGACAATACCAGGCCTGGTGTGTGTGTCTGTGCACACACGTGTATGTACACACACACACACACACACATGTAGGAAAATAGATTTTGATGACAGTTACTAGGGTGAGTTATAAAGTTGGGGAGTTAGCTAAGGTGGAAAGCAAAGATGCCAGTTAGGAAGTTGTTGTAAATTTTCAGGTAAGAAACTACAAAATACTCTGGACGTTGTCTTTTATGAAGACTGGTAATGTAGCAGTGAGAGAAAGTTAGAGTTCATGGTTTAGTCGTTCATTTCCAACTTGGAAAGCTGAGTGGATAGTACAGCCATTCTTCAAGATAAGACACTCACAGAAGGAACAAAAGCCATCTTAGGACTCTTTGAATTTGTAATCTTTGTAAAGGGACATATAATTGGCATGTTAGTGGTTTTTGTGATTTTTTTTTGTTTTGTTTTTTAATGTTAGGAAGTTTCTTTTGCCCTGTATAATTTTTTCTCCTGTTTCAGGTATGTCCAGCATAGCAGTGTAGCCTGCTTTATCTTCCTCTGTGTAACTATCACCATTGGAAAGGGTGATATAAAAGGTGTTTAGTGTGCTTCATGTGATACTCAGCATGCGACTTTGTGCAAATAGATCCACGATACCTCTGGGTGAAGACCTTATCATGAGCTACCGTGAAGTTATCCAGAAATGGACAATGACAGGTTTTTTAGCAAGCTGTCACCAATTTTCCTTTTACTTTCTCGCTATCATCGAGTATAACACCTCTGACTTTAAAGTGTTTTACAATTGGTAACTCATGTGTCTTCACACCCTTCCTGTGAAACACAATTGTGATGAGACAACTTGCTATGTTTTGAGAGGCAGGTGAGGAGAAACAAAAATTCAGACAATTGTTTATCTCTTTAGTAAAGATTCAAGGGGAGAATTATTACAGGACTCTTCATTTCTGATAGAATTATTTCAGAGCCCACTTCTTTACTTAAATGCAATGTCTGGAAATCATTCCTTCACTGTTACAGTCTCTAATCAGTTTTATCAATAAAAAAAAAAAAACAAATCTAAGCATAATAGTTACTCATGCCAGAAGAAAGGCATTTCTGAATGACATAACTTCATATTTCTCTTCTTTTCATCTCAAGCAAAGTGACAGAAGCTCTACTTTTCCTGAAACTCTTGAATCGTATCTTAGGTCCTTTTCTAAGAAAACCACACAAGTGTATGACACAGAGCTTTAAGGAAAACTATAGTAAGATAAGATTTTTAAAATCACTTATTTGCATATTACTTGAGCTACATAAACAGCATGAGCTTTTTCAGTTTCTCTTACTTGTGAAGAGTCAGAGCTCTGATGGGCTTATTTATCTTTGAATCCAGGAATACCTCATTCTTAATGTTCTTATTCCAATAATTGCTCATTTTTAATGTTCTTATTCGAATAATTGCTACTGTTCAAAGTGCTGATTGACTCAGATACAATAGAATTTTCTCAATTCTTGTACATCAGGGAAACACATGTTAATTAAGCAGAGTTCAGATTTTCAGATGCTCAAGCTTTAGAACTTGATTGTGCTGGTACACATGGGTCATTATTCCAAGAGTGACTTTCAAAACAAACATTGTGTTCCACATTAAAGCATTAAACCTCAGATACTCACTGAGTGACTCACTCAGCAGCTGGAATACAGCTGGGATGCTGCCAGAAGTGAATAAAACAAGAGAGTGGGAAATTTGTCATCAGAGGCAGGAGTTCATATTAGCGCATAGTTTGAGTGCAGGTTGGCCTGGGTAGCCAGGCATGCTCAGTCTAAAAGGAGCTGTTAATTCCAATTCCAGTTCTGTCTCTTTTTAACTGTGTAGCTTTGGGTATCAATTAACCTCTCTGATACTCTGTTTCCTGCTACGCAAATATTGAATATTTGGGTCAGCACATTGTCTCAACAAAATTATTCCTTTACCAGGGACTGTCTTAGCTGTGCATTTGGAGAGTAGTTCTTATGCACTTGACTTCCCAGCAATCCCTCTCTGTATACAGAGGCCATCGCCCAGATTGTGTATTGAGCATGATCAAAGTGCCTCCTTGGCAGACTGTTTCTTACAGATTGCACAAGGCATGTGGGTTTAAGTTTTCACATTTCATTTCTTTGTTGGCCATAAAAACATTAATGAAGATTGTCCTTATTAAAAATCCTCAAATAGATCAATTAGGAAGAAGTTACTAATTAGCATGAATGTGGAATATTCTTTCCAGTTGTAGACTGTGGCCTGGAAGAGGGCTTATGCTATGACTTTGATGCCCATATATGCCTAGGAGCCCTTACACCCAGAGACCTTGGGTTTGTTTCTCTCACTCTAGCTGTGCGTTACAGATTCTGACTAAACTGCTCCCCGCCCAACCAAGACAAGACAAAAGTAAAGGAAAAAACAGTGCATTAAATATTCAGTAGACACTTTGCGGTCAGCAAAACAAAATACTGTTTTGACAAAAACAGAAATATTAAGGGTGTATAATTATGGTGGAGAAGGAATTGAGATCATTCAATAAGCAAAGTTGACTGGGAGAAGTATATTTAACACCATGTCCTTAGAACCAGTGTGCCCAGGGCTCAGAAAGGTCAGAAAGAACAGAATATTTAGAAATAAAATGGAGTGTCTGTATGTCTCATTCGTTTAAACATCTGACTTTTGGTTTCAGCTCCAGTCATTTTCTCATGACCATGAGATAGAGCCTCTTGTTGGGATCCATGCTGGGTGTGAAGCCTTCCTGTTTCTCTCTCTTCCTCTCCCTCTGTCCTGCCACTCCAAAAAAGAAATAAACCTACCACATAAAGGTGTTAGAGACTATTAGCAAGTATGTCTCATCTATTTTTAGGAAATTTTATAAATAGATACCATATGTTAAGGTGAAGCTAGCATCTGTTGGCTCTGTATGTTTGGTGAGGCCATAAGAAAGGAGCAGACAACTGTAAGGTATAACAGAAAAATCAACAGACTTAGTCTTTAAGAAGTCTATTGAAGATTCTTTTTCATTATGAAAATACTCTTTTTTCCTATTAAGAAAAAAAAATCACTTGTAATAAACCAACACTAGTCATACCTAACTTGATTATATTTCCTCCATGGTCTTTAAAGTTTTTTTTTTTACCATGCAAAAGTAGAAAATTAGAGATAGTCTATCCTATGGAGTCAATTTGTGCTTGATCTTTAATTATCTTTAGGAAACTACTGAGGGCATTTTTATTATTCTCTAAGCAAACTCAACATATGATTTAGTGTTTTGAAGATTTGCTGGATACCAAATTTGAAGCATCCTTCCTCATTTCAATAATTAAAGATTCAGAAATTAAATTAAAATTAAAACTATTAAGCTTTCTAAATAACACTAAACTATACAAAGTAAACTGGTGCAGATCAGCTGGGGGAAGTGAAAATGGTACAGCCACTGTGAAAAATATTTTGACACTTTCCTACACACACACACACACACACACACACACACACACACATATGCACACGCACATAACATTACTATAAGTCTAAGCCCTCCCTCTCGTATGCATTGCCTATAAGAAATGAAATCTTGTGGTCATAAAAAATGTTAGATCTGAATGTTTATAGCAGCTTTCTTCATTATCGCAAAAAACTGGAAATAGCCAAGATAAGTATTAAACTAGTGAGTGGATAAACAGTGGTACATACACAGAATGATCCTACTGAACAATAAACTATTAATTCATGTAAAGACATAATCTTAAATGCACAATGCTAAGTTAAAGAAGCTAGCCATAAAATTTTATATATTGAATGATTCTATTTATATGGTATTTTGGAAAGGGCAAAACCATGAGATGGACAACAGGGGGATTGGTAGCTTCCCAGTGTTGGAAAGGAAAGGAGAGTTGAATTTACTGGGATGAATTTACTGAGTTGGTCAAACTATTCTATATCATGACTATGATAGTAGATACACAATGCTGTGCATTTATTGAAACCAATAGAACCATATACCATAATGGGTGAATTTTACTGTATGTAAATTTTAAAAAATCAAGTAGGATTAGAGTGCTTGGGTGGCTCAGTAGGTTAAGCATCTGACTTCAGCTTAGGTCATGATCTCACAGTTCGTGAATCTGAGCCCCATGTCAGGCTCTGAGTTGACAGCACTGAGCCTGGAGCCTTCTTCAGATTCTGTGTCTACCTCTCTCTGCCCTTCTCCTGCTCATGCGCGCTCTCGCTCTCTCTCTCTCTCTCTCTCTCTCTCTCCCCCCCCAAAATAAATAAACATTAATTTTTAAAAAAAAATCAAGTAGTAAGTAAGTCAGAAAATGGTTTCTCACAGGGAGTTAACAATTCTAAAACCTTTCAGGAGGATATTAGAGTTAAACAACTAAGTAAATATAATGTAGAAATTAGAGTTACAATTCCTGTTGTTGGAGAAAGAAGGTAGAAGGGGAAAAAGGATACAATGAGCTCTTTATGTTAAATTTGAATTGGAAGCATCAAATTTAACTCACTTTTTAGAAAAATATGTAGATACACAATAAACAGAGAAGCAAGCAGACAGACACATGCACATACATGCATGCATATAAAATAGATATGGATCATATGTAAACATGAGTTCGTATGCACAGAAATGTTTCCCAAGTTCTATCAATAAAGCCTAGAAGCAATGATAGCTCAATAGCAATGGGCTTATCATGCCATTAGATCTTGGTTTCTAAGACTTACTTGCCAATAAAAAAAAAAAAACAAACTTGAAGTGGTATTTTTCAGATCTGGGGCAGGAAAAACTGGCAGATGAACCTGGAGTAACTTGTGGTGCCAGAAAGTAAAGACACGCTCAAAAAAAGTGGAAATTTTGGGCCTCAAAAAATAGTAATAGATTATACCCCATAAATAAAATCTCTACAGTTCCATATTCATGTGAATAAATAATTGAATGAATAAATAATTGGGGGATAAAACACACCTCTTCCTTATAAAGGTTTCTAACAAATGCAGAAAGAATAGAAAAATAGAAATCATGATTAGAATCTAGAATAGTAATTCTTTCAAGTCAGATTCATCAATGTAAGCAAAACGAGTAAGCGAAAGTTAGAGGAGAGACAGGATACTTGCACAGTCTTGAATTATTTATTCATTACAATGGGAAAAATAGCATATTTTTAATGGAGAAACCCAGCCAAAGCCACCTTAATGAGATGATCAAGGTAAACTTCACCACTAATAAGACATATTAGCATTGTTTACATCCTAATATGTTGCACTGAGAAAAGCACACCATCTGTGTAGTACTCTTGTTAAATATAAATACTCTTGTTAAAAATAAATATGCAGACTCAATAATTGAGATAATGTTTGCCAAGTACTTAGAATAGTGTCTTGCACATGGGAAGTCCACTATAAGGTTTGAAATGGAATGGAAACAAAAAAGAAAGGGAGGAAGGATGAGAAGAAAGAGAAAGAAAGAGAGGGAGAGAGAGAAAGGAAGGAAAGACGGGGCACCTGGGTGGTTCAGTTGGTAAAGCACCTGACTTCGACTCAGGTCATGATCTCACGGTTCAAGAGTTTGAGCCCCGTGTCAGGCTCTGTGCTCAGAGCCTGGAGTCTACTTCAGATTCTGTGTCTCCCTCTCTGCCCCTCTCCTGCTCATGCTCTGTCTCTCTCTTTCAAAAATGAATAAACATTAAAAAAAGAAGAAGAAGAAAGAAGCAAAAACATCTTAGAAACTGAAAACTAGTTTTGGGTAGGCAGCACACATACAGGCATGGTTTTAAAACACTTTACCAAGCAATATACAAACAAGCCCAAATTAGCTTTGATATAAAGAATAAGTACTCAAAATGCTGAGTGAGGCAGTGATCTCAGTCAAGTGGTGTTAATCAGAGAATGCTAAAGATAAATCATTTTTCCCCATAAATATTGTGTATCTGATGAACCTGTCCTCAACGGTACTTCATCATTTTTAATAAAGGCAAATTACATTTTCTCTGTGTATAGTTAGTACATTTCACTACTAATAGTCCAGGCAACTGCTTTACTCGACAACATATCCCAACCAGCAGTGTTTTCACATTCTGTAACTTTGGTATACACCTACCTGTTTGTAATCATCACTTCTTTTGGTGACCTAACCTCAATTTCTGATTTCTCTCCTAGCGTATTATGCAATATTTCTACAAAGATAGCCAACCCCAGGGCGCCTGCGTGGCTTGGTTGGTTAAGCGTCCGACTTCGGCTCAGGTCATGATCTCACGGTCCGTCAGTTCGAGCCCCGTGTCGGACTCTGTGCTGACAGCTCAGAGCCTGGAGCCTGTTTCAGATTCTGTGTCTCCCTCTCTCTCTGCCCCTCCCCTGTTCATGCTCTGTCTCTCTCTGTCTCAAAAAAATAAATAAATAAACGTTAAAAACAATTTTTAAAAAAAGATAGCCAGCCCGTAACTCAGTGCTGCTGATTTAAAATCAAGAGTTTTCATATTTTCTTAAAATCCAACCTCTCCACATTATTTTTTTCCCAATTAGAGATGTATAATATTACAATAATTTTGGCAACCCTTTCCATTTAACTGAATTGGTGAACAGTTCTTATTAGTTATGCATTTATTAGCTGATAAAAAAAATACATACATAGAACATTGACCAGTGCCAGGCATTTGGCTAAATGACACAGAATCACTAGGGAACAAGACCTTGTCACTGGATACAAGGAGGTATCATTTAGACAGAGGCTTCCTGAGCATTTCATCTGTTTCTTACATGCCCCATCTACTTGCTGTTAGGCAGGACTATCAGACCAGTCCTGACCAGCAGGCTGTGGGCAGCAATGACACGTGTGCCATCTTGAGCTGAGACCGTGAAAATCCCAGGTGCAATTTTTTAATAACTCTTGATATGTCATGGCTACTAAAAATGCCATGATTTCAACAGACTTTGAGGTATATTTGCATGTAGGAGGTTTATGTGGAAGAATCCTCTAAGGGACAGAATGTGAAGCAATGAAGGATGAAGGGTAGGTTGAGAATACGGTGTGTTTACAACAAAAACTTCAGTGATGTTGAGCATTTTTTCATATGTCAGTTGGCCGTCTGGATGTTTTCTTTGGAGAAGTGTCTATTCATGTCTTTTGCCCATTTCTTCACGGGATTATTTGTTTTTTGGGTATTGAGCTTGATAAGGTCTTTATAGATTTTGGATACTAATCCTTTATCTGATATGTCATTTGCAGATATCTTCTCCCATTCTGTTGGTTGCCTTTTAGTTTTGCTGATTGTTTCCTTCGCTGTGCAGAAGCTTTTTATTTTGATGAGGTCCCAATAGTTCATTTTTGCTTTTGTTTCCTTTGCCTCCGGAGTCATGTTGAGTAAGAAGTTGCTGCGTCCAAGATCAAAGATGTTTTGCCTGCTTTCTCTTTGAGGATTTTGATGGCTTCCTATCTTACATTTAGGTCTTTTATCCATTTTGAGTTTATTTTTGTGTCTGGTGTAAGAAAGTGGTCCAGGTTCATTCTTCTGCATGTCACTGTCCAGTTTTCCCAGCACCACTTGCTGAAGAGACTATCTTTATTCCACTGGATATTCTTTCCTGCTTTGTCAAAAATTAGTTGGCTATACATTTATGGGTCCATTTCTGGGCTCTCTATTCTGTTCCATTGATCTGAGTGTTCTTGTGCCAGTACCATACTGTCTTGGTGATTACAGCTTTGTAATATGGCTTGAAGTCTGGGATTGTGATGCCTCCTGCTTTGGTTTTCTTTTTCAAGATTGCTTTGGCTACTTTGGGTCTTTTCTGGTTCTATACAAATTTTAGGATCATTTGTTCTAGCTCTGTGAAGAATGCTGGTGTTATTTTGATACGGATTGCATTGAATATGTAGATTGCTTTGGGTAGTATCGACACATCATCAGGGAAATACGAATCAAAACCACAATGAGATACCACCTTATATCTGTCAGAATGGCTGACATTAACAACTCAGGCAACAACAGATGTTGGGGAGGATGCATTGTTGGTGGGAATGCAAGGTGGTGCAGCCTCTCTGGGAAACCGTGTGGAGGTTCCTCAAAAAACTAAAAATAGAACTACCCTACGACCCAGCAGTTGCACTACTAGGCATTTATCCAAGGGATACAGTTGTGCTGTTTCCAAGGGACACATGCACCCCCATGTTTATGGCAGCACTATTGACAATAGCCAAAGTATGGAAAGAGTCCAAATGGCCATCGATGGATGACTGGATAAAGAAGATGTGGTACATATATACAATGGAGTATTATTTGGCAATCAAAAAGAATAAAATCTTGCCATTTGCAAGTACGTGGATGGAACTGGAGGGTATTATGCTAAGTGAAATTAGTCAGAGAGAGACAAAAAACAAATGACTTCACTCATATGAGGACTTTAGGAGACAAAACAGATGACCATAAGGGAAGGGAAACAAAAATGATATAAAAACAGGGAGGGGGACAAAACAGAAGAGATTCATAAGTATGGAGAACAAATTGAGGGTTACTGGAGGGGTTCTGGGAGGGGGGATGGGCTAAATGGGTAAGGGGCACTAAGGGATCTTTTCCTGAAATCATTGTTGCACTATATGCTAACTAATATGGATGTAAATTGAAAAAAAATAAAACAAGTTTAAAAAAAAAAAAAAAAACTTCAGTGGATCTCCAGAATCCCTGGAGTTCAGAGGGATTGCAGGTTTGTGTAAATTTGAGGCAAAGGTGCTGAGCCTTTGTAGTCCTCTATCAACCAGTTATTAAGTGGAGGCTGTTTCTGGGGGACGGCAACCAGCTGTCTTTGGCCTAAGTCCAGCGTTTTTACAGAATTTGGATTCAGCTAAGAGTCTTCAGAAGGTAATACTCTTAGGTAGCAGAATAATAAGTGTCCTGATAGTAAAGGGGAGAGGGCGGTGGCATAACACCAACTACTCTCATGGAAAACCATTGGCTTGTCATTGGGTTGTTTCCGGTAGGTCACTATTACCAATGAAGCTACTGTAAACATTCATGTTCCAGTCTTTGGAAAACTATATGCTTTTACTTCTCATTAGGTAAATGCCTAAAAGTAGTATGGGTGACCTTTGTAATTTGGCAAAAAAAGCAAGTGATTTTGGGAGTACATGTCTCTTCATTTCCTGTAATGTTCTGTGTATGTTTTTCTACCTTTATGCCATCACTGTACTGTAGCCTTATAAATCTCAAGTTCAGTTTATGTGAGTCCTCTAACTGTTCTTTTTTTTTTTTTTCAAAGTTCTTTTGATTCTTTTAGTTCCTGTGCATTTCCATATAAATTTTAAGATCATCTTCAATTTCTACAAAGCACTCTTAGGAGATTTATATTGGGATTTGGTAGATAGATGCATTTGTGGAAAGGTGACAGCTTTACATAATTGAGCCATTCAATACATAGAATTGCCATATCCATTTGTTTATGTGTTCTATATTTTTCATATTTTTCCAGATTATATTTTGATGCTATTGAAAATTACACTTTGTCATTTTTAATTTCTGTTTATTGTCATTATATAGAAAACCAGCTGATTTTTGTATATTGATCTCATATTCTGCGAATTTGTGAAATTCACTCTTCAGCTCTAGGACATTTTTTGTGGATTTCACTGGGATTTTCTATAGAAACATTATTTTGTATGTGAATAAAGAGATTTCTTTTGTAGATATTTATTTATATTTCCTTATTGCCCTAACTAAAACTTCCAGGACATTGTTTAAGAGCAATGGTGAAAACAGATATCCCTACTTCATTACTCATCTTAGGGGCCTTTTAAAATTAAATAGTATTTTAACTGAAGATTTTTCCTTGTGGCCTGGTTGAGAAAATTTTGTCTAATCTCAGTTTGCTGATTTTTTTTAATGTTTATTTATTTTTGAGAGAGAAAGAGAGCATGAGCAGGGTAGGGGCAGAGAGAGAGAGAGGGAGATACAGACTTTTGAAACAGGCTCCAGGCTTTGAGTTGTCAGCCCAGAGCCCGACATGGGGTTTGAACTCACAAACCATGAGATCCTGACCTGAGCAGAAGTCATGCTTAACTGACTGAGCCACCCAGGAACACTATCAGTTTGTTGATTTTTTTTAAAACATCAGAGGTAGATTTTTGACCTTGTCAAATACCTTTTTTTTTTTTTTTTTTTTTTTTTTTTGCATCTACTGAGATGATCAGAGTATTTATCTTTTTTAGTATACTTACAGGATAAGTTACATTGGTTGATTTCATAATGTTAATCCAATCTTACTTTCATTGGTAAAGTCTACTTATTAGATATTATCATGTTTACATATTTTTTAATTCAATTCCCTAAAATTTTATTAAGGGTGTGGTGTGGTCCATAAAGGTTATTGGTTTGTATTTTTCTCTTTTTAAATGTTGACTGATTTAAATATTATAATAATTCTGAGGTCATTGAATGTATTGGGTAACATGCCTTCCTCTGATTTTATTTAGTACTTTGAGTTTAACTGATATTATTCCTTCAAGTGTGGTTAAATTCACGTTGAAGACCTCTGGTTCTAGAGTACTTTTGTCATACAGTTTTTAAGTACAAATCCAATTTATTTAATAAATGTAAATCTATTCAGTTTTTTGTTTCTTTGCTTGTTTTTCTTGGATAAGCATTGGCCGTTTCTGTCTTTCAGGGACATTGTCCATTATTTGAGTTAGGGAATCTTAATGGCATGAAGTTAATGGACATATTCCCTTATCATACTTTTAAGTCTGTAGAATGTGTAGTGATATATATTTCACTGATGATATATGTGTCTTTGTATTTAAATTGCTTTTCTATAGGCAGTGTTTTATTGGGTCTTATGTTGTGATCCAGTCTGACAATGATTGACATTTAACTGAAGTGTTTGGACTATTTTCATTTAATATGATTACCAGTATGATTGGCTTTAATCCAGTATTGTATCTTGGTTTTCCATTTGTATCATCTGTTCTTTGCTTCTCTGGGCTAACTAGTATTACACTTTTTTTTCCTAATTAGGGAAGAGTATTGTTTTTTATTTAATATGAAATTTATTGTCACATTGGTTTCCATATAACACCCAGTGCTCATCCCAAAAGGTGCCCTCCTCAATACCCATCACCCACCCTCCCCTCCCTCCCACCCCCCATCAACCCTCAGTTTGTTCTCAGTTTTTAAGAGTCTCATGTTTTGGCTCCCTCCCTCTCTAACCTTTTTTTTTTCCTTCCCCTCTCCCATGGTCTTCTGTTAAATTTCTCAGGATCCACATAAGAGTGAAAACATATGGTATCTGTTATTACACTTTTTTAAAAAAATATATGTTAGTGGTTGCTTTTGAGCTTTTATTATACAAATTAAGTTTATTACAGTCTACTATTAAGTGATTTTATACCACTTTACATATAAGAATTTTATACCCATACTGTAACAATATAAAAAAACAATATAAAAAGGATGTTAGAGCAATACTCCTCCACCCACCAGCCTTTGTACTATTCTTGTTAAAGCATCATTGTTTTTAGATATATCCTGCAATACTTTATTGTTACTTTCGCTTTATGGAGTCTTTATTTAAAAAGCTTATAAGTTATTTAAAGAGATCAAAATTTTTTATATACCCCCAGAACTACCATTATTGTATCTACCCATGTAGTTACCATTTTCCATGCTCTTCATTTCTTTCTGGAGATCTGAATTTCTATCTGGTATCCCATTGTTTCCGCCTGGAATGTTTCTGTTAAGCATGTCTCATTTGCAAGCATGGCAGTGAGGTATCTTTCAGCACTTGCATAGCTGAAAGTATCTATATTTTATCAGTTTTGAAAGATACTTAATTAGATATATACTACAATTCTAGCAAATCATAATTTTTCTTAATGATTCAGGGTTTTGCTTTGCTCTCTTCTGGCTTGCATTGTTTCCAATGAGAAACATGCTTTTAATCTTCCATCATATCTCTATAAAGTGTGTTTTCTTTTCTAGATAACTTTGCTATCTATATCTTTGTTGCCAGTTTTAATAATTTGATTACTAAGTGATTGGTAGTTTTCCTCATGTTTCCTATTTTGGAAATTTATCAAATTTTCATGGATCTTCTTCTTTATGAGTATTCTTTTTAAAAATTTTTTTTTCAACGTTTATTTATTTTTGGGACAGAGAGAGACAGAGCATGAATGGGGGAGGGGCATAGAGGGAGGGAGACACAGAATCGGAAACAGGCTCCAGGCTCTGAGCCATCAGCCCAGAGCGTGACGCGGGGCTCGAACTCACGGACCGCGAGATCGCGACCTGGCTAAGTCGGGCGCTTAACCGACTGCGCCACCCAGGCGCCCCTAGGAGTATTCTTAAATGTAGAGAATTTCTGTCTATTTTTTTGTCAAAAAATTTTTTTTCTCTTTCTATCTTTTGGTTTGGGCACTCAAATTACACATGTATTGTGCTGGTTGAAAATTTCCCACAGCGCTGTAATGCTGTTTCATTTTCTTCTGTATGTTTTATTTTGAATAGTTTTTATTGTCTGTTTTTAAGTTCAGTGATCTTTGTTCTGTGATGTCTAATCTGCCTTTAATCTCATCCAGTTTATTATTATTTTTTTATCTCAAGCATTATATTTCTCACATCTCTAGAAGTTTTGAGTCTTCTTTACATAGCTCAACTCAAATGTGCAGTCTTTCCTCTAGCTTCTTAAATATCAGAAATATATGCATAACAGTACTTTTAGTAACACTTTATTGTGGTCATCTCTGGGTTTTGACTCACTGAATTTTTTTTTTCCTCATTGTGGATTGCATTTTTTTAGCTTTTTGCTATGACAGTTTTTGATTCCATGATGGATATAGATTTTCCTTGTTAGGTGGTGGATATATTTGTAGTCTTACAAATATTCTTATGCTATGTTCTGTGATGTGGTTAAGATACTTGAAAAATGTTTGTTCTTTTCAGGTCTTGCTATTAATATTTGTTAACCTGGAACAGAGCGACATTTCATATAGGGCCAATTTCCCCATTGCTGAGGCAAAACCTTTTTGAGAGCTGTAGATGGTATTTATTAATTATGAGACATTCTGCCTCAGCTGGTGGGAACAGAAATAATTCGTGGCCTCTGTGTTCTCTGTGGATTATACCCTCAAGGTATCCTCACATGTGTACAAATGCTGATCAAAACCAGCTCAACACTTGAGGGATACCTCTGCAGATATTCGCAGTTCTCTCGTTTGCAACTCTCTCCTCTCCTCCATTATGCTCCCCTTTGAACTGTTGTGTCCTTGGCCCTCCTGGACTCCCAGCTCTTCTTCTCACCTCTGAGTGACCCTTGGGCTCTAAATGAGTTCCTCTTCATAGACTTAAGCTGGGAATTTCTCTCCATGTAGTAATCTAGAGCAGTCACAGGGCACAACTAGTTTATTTTCATTCTCTCCAGAATTACTGTGCTCATCACCTGCTGGCTAAAACTGTATTGAAATTTTTAATTGTTTCAGGTCAAAGGGTAAGCTCATTTCTGTGACCTCCCATCTTGGTCAGATATAGAAGTTCTTATTATGTTTTTTGAGAGAGTTGTACTGCTGAAAAACCATAAGCCAAGAATAAAATACCCATGATTATTTTAAATTTAGAAGTACCTTTGAACTTAAAACCTTTCTCAGGTAGGAAGTGGGCTTACAAAATGATGAAGTCTGGGGAGCCTGGGTGGCTCAGTCGGTTAAGCATCCGACTTTGGATCAGGTCATGATATCACGGTTTGTGAGTTCGAGCCCTGCATCAGGCTCCATGCTCACAGCTCAGAGCCTGGAACCTGCTTCGGTGTCTGTGTCTCCCTCTCTGTCTGCTCCTCCCCTGCTTGCACTCTGTCTGCTTCTCTCTCTCTCTCTCTCTCTCTCTCTCTCTCTCTCTCTCTCTCTCAAAAATAAACATTTAAAAAAAACTTAAAAAAGAAAAAAGAAAATGGTGAAGTCCCAGGATGCCTGTGTGGCTCAGTTGGTTCAGTGTCTGACTTCATTTCATGTCATGATCTTGCAGTTTGCGATTTCAATCCCCACATTGGACATGCTGCTGTCAGTGCAGAGCCTCCTTTGAATCCTCTGTCCCTCTCTCTCTGCCCCTTCTCCACTTGTGCTCTCTCTCTCTTTCTCAAAAATAAAACATTTTTTTAAAAAGCTATATTAATCCTATTAAAAAACAAAACAAAAAGATGTAGTCCCTAAGGGAGGAAAATTCACCATGATTACCTCAGATGTTACCAAGGAAGCTAAAAGCAAATTAAAATTCACCTTAAGAATCAGCAGGAACTGTGGAGAATAACAGATAATAAACCTCCTTCAGAAGCCAGAATTAGAACATAATCATGGAATATTGCCCATATCAGTGATTAGGACTTTAAAACATCTGCCAGCGTGATTTCAGAATTTGCTGTAATTTGGTAACTACTATGAACTTCCTTTTCCTCTTCTTTTTGAGTTGTAATATTTGTCAAGATAATTTTGTTTCTATTCTTCAGTTGTATGTGTAGATGATGTGAAGGACAAATAACTCTTTTATTTTTCCTTTCTATGAAATGTGTTGGTCTTTGACAAAATAAATCCTACATTGTCTTGCTATAGAGCCTGCTATAAATTGCTCTGATCCTGGACTCTCATCTCACTTGAATGAATGACTTGGGTTGTGTCCCCTGGGAGGAGTTGACTACCTTGTGTATGTTTTACATAAAAGGAAGCAAAGCTGAAGTTCCTGACCACAAGGGCATTCTAAGGCAGAGACAGTGAAGTTCACCGAACATTCATCTCCTTCAATGAATTTCTCAGTCCCCTTCTACTTAAGTGAGGCAGTGTAATACTTCTCTATATGTAGATCAATACATGTCACTCTAGGGCTGAGGTTGTACAAAAATCCATTTTCTATTCTAGTCTCTTTCTCAGACCCTTGCTTTTGAGAAAGTCATGTGTTCAAGATGGTGCAGCAACAGAAGGAAGGCCCTCTGCCACTATGAATAATTCTTTAAGCCAAGTTTATTTTCTGACTGGCATTGGACATATAGCACGCGTAAGAAATGTACTTGTGTTATGCCTTTGCGATTGTGGGATTTTTTTTTAATCACAGCAAAACATAACTTAGCTGAGCAATAATAGTTATATTAATATTTGCAATTGGTGTATCATTAGTAACTATCCTTGTAACCAAGTCCAAGCTCATTATCCTTGCTTCACAGCAGGCCGATAAGTTAGGAGGCAAGATGTTGGGAAATGGAAAGCGAATTAATTTGGAAAGCCAGCAAAAAACGGGATAACGGACTACAGTCCTAAAGAACCATCTTCCCTGGGCATAAAATTCAAGCTTCTTTTATGTTACCAAGAGGGGAGAGATGGGTGCGGAGGAAATGGAGTCAAAAGGTGAGTAATGTCTGTAGACATCAAGGAAGATAGTGTAACTTCTTTGTCCTTGGCCAGTAGATCTTTGCATACAGGAATCTGGTCACCTTGTTCCTGCAAATCTTAAGTCTACACCACATAGTCATTTCTGTATCTACTTCCTTATTTCCTTGGGTGAGGTAGGTTTCAGGTAAAGAGCAGTGTCTGTAGTTCTTACCTGTAACACACCTGCATGCCAGGTTAAGCAGAAGTTTCTAGGCTCTAAGTCACAGGTGCAAAGTAATAGAAGCAACATGGAGTCAGACATGTTATATCTGTTATATCCTGTTATATCCCAAGTCAAGGGTATCAACCTGGTTCAGTTGTTCACTTGAACAAGTATGAGAAACTGCCCACTCTTGTATTAGGGGAACATATTAAAGTCTCTAATTTTCTCCTCTTTCCTTCACCTAAAGATTTTCTTGACTTCTACATGTTCTGGTGAAGTGTAAGAGGTAGATATTGATGTGGGATGGATCTGACAGTAATTAAGTAAAATCTTGAAATTCAGATAGATGTAATTTCTGTTAGGTAGTAATTTGACCAGATGATGGGAGCTAATGAGAAGTACACAAGTATTTGCTGAGTATTGATGATGAGTAGTGCTCACCTGAATGAAGGTTAAATAGTTTCTGAATGGAGATGAAGGTATTAGGCGCCTTCCAAGTGATTGAATGTTGTGTCCTTAAGTCTTCCCAGGAAGCAATACATTTTCCTTCTCAGGCAAATAACTCAGAAAAAATTCTCTGGCCCAAAATTTGCCCTAGTTGTTTTTGAACGCCCTCAACTCCAGCACCAGGAAATGGATTCTATATTTCCAACAAAACAAACAAAACAGAATCCTTCTACCTCTTTTGATTAATTCCTTCTCCATTTTTACTTTTTATTACTGAAGATTTTTGTGGTCCACTGGATTTGAAGCGAGAGCCAACCCTAAATTAATTCGCATTTTCTGAAATGCAAAGGAGCAGTGGGGAGGGAGATGTTATCTTCAAACTCTTACAGTATAGGAAACTAGAAAAATAAGAGCGTTTAAATTGCCATATTCGTATTGTTTGCCAGCTGTATACATGTAACTAAAGCTCTAGATGTCATGATAAAGATCATATATTATTAAATGACTGCATAAAGAAAGGCAGGTTCATTTTCCCAGGAGGCCAGGAAGAGCTTCACAGATTAGGGGTTATTTTAAGATGGATATTGGGATATAAGTCCACCAGACTGACATGAGGAGAAAAGGCACTATGGGGAAGAAATATTAACAGGCTAGGGGCCCACCACAAATATTTTATTTATGTCTTCTCATTTAACCTTCATGACAACATAGACATAGTTGGTTTTATTACTAGATGTGTTGACAGAGGCCTAAAGGGTATGTTACCCACTCAAGATTACATAAAGGAAGGACCAGGGTCTTAAATCAGGCCTGGCTCACTTCAACCTAATAACTACACTACACTGCTTTGTCATGAACAAACCCACAAGACGCCAAGGAGGGAGAATGGCCCATGCAGAGACTGCAACCAAGATACAAATTATGACAGGACCATATATTGTGGCAAGTAGAGGGCTGTGGTTTCTCTGAGCAAGAGTGATTTAAGTGCACGTGTGGAATCGTGGCTGTCATGGATGGAAGAGTACATTGATGTGAAATAGCAGTAGTGATGATCACAAACCACAACCAGGATGAAAACCCTGGCTTGATTCACACTCCATGGCGTAGACATACTTTCTCCTGTAGGGCAACACATGTTACTCATGTGTTTGGAAAGAGGAACTTCTTAGTTGGCTCTTCTCCTCTTCATGCTTTCCTTTACTGTGTTTGAAAACTACTGGTACAGGTGGGTCTTACAGGACTTATGTTTGAAAAGAATAGAAGTGGAACTACTGTGACAGATGTATTTGTTTCATTTTGCTTTTAAAAGTGGAATGTATGTTGTGATTATTTCCACGTTAAATTAAAAAAGAAAGAATATGCAGTGAGTTTTATGGGGCAGGTAATACACTGAGGTTACTGGCAAGTGATGGACCAGGACTAGAAGTGAAACTGTCATTTACATGAGGAATGGACCCTTGTGTGGAGAGGGTTAACTTCTGGCTTAACTTCTAGAAGAAAATCATACAAATAATGAATTTAATATTTCTTCAGAACTGTCTCCACAGTAGCCACTCTGGCCTAGTACTCTCATCACTGTCAGGACACGTGGCCCCTTTACTCCCAACCAGCTGTCATTCTTCAACCCTGGCTGAATGTAATGGGCAGGCTAAGAGACAGGGAAAATGGTGCAAACCACGATCTCACTGTTTATCCCACCACCACATAAGTCTATACAGAAATATGACATTTATTGGAGTGTGTGATTAACTAGAAAGAATTGCAGGGTAAGGACAGGAAGAAAAATTTAAAACTGTTATATGTATGACTTTTCTTTTTTTCTTTTTTTTAAATTTTTTTAATGTTTATATTTATTTTTGAGAGAGAAACAGAGCACAAGTGGGGGAGGGGCAGATGGAGAAAGAGTCACAGAAACTGAAGCAGGCTCCAGGCTCTGAGCTGTATAAATATGACTTTTTTTGTTTAAAACAATACATTGGAGGGGCGCCTGGGTGGCGCAGTCGGTTAAGCGTCCGACTTCAGCCAGGTCACGATCTCGCGGTCCGTGAGTTCGAGCCCCGCGTTGGGCTCTGGGCTGATGGCTCGGAGCCTGGAGCCTGTTTCCGATTCTGTGTCTCCCTCTCTCTCTGCCCCTCCCCCGTTCATGTTCTGTCTCTCTCTGTCCCAAAAATAAATAAATGTTAAAAAAAAAAAATTAAAAAAAAAATAAATAAAACAATACATTGGAAAATCAGTGTCATTACAGATAGGCCTCTGGTGGGCAGACCCTAGTTCCTAGCACTTCCCCATCTGTGACTTTTCTCTTGGGATTCCTTTTCCCATCTTGACTGTATGGTTCCCCATCCATGCAGTCACCTTTCACACACCCCTCCCCTTAAGCCTAGAGATTAATATCATCCTCAGGAAAAGTATGTCAATTAGTCTGTGATATGCAGTCTAAAGTAATGCTGTCATGGGACAGGCATAGGGATGTTGCCTTTATAACTCCAAGTTCTGAAGAAGTATGGGAAAGGAGATGTTGTAAGAAGAGAGTCCTATGAGATGCGGACACTGTAAAATCTCAAGAGCAGTTGTATGCAGCTGTGAGCCTCTCATGGCCCCTTCTCAAAGAGCATGCTATAGAAAATCATCTTTTTTTTCTTCTGATTATTTAGTGACACCTGTGAGTCTTTCTCTCTCTGCAGTGTTAGTTCTTTCCTCTCCCCTCTTCTGTCCCTGCAGCTTTTATAATTGGGCCTCTCAGGTGCCCAGGAGAAAAATGATCCCCTGTGCTGAGCCATATTTTTTTAATGGAAACTATTGGCTGCTTATAGGGGTCACAAGAAAAGATTTACTCATATCCTTAGCCAAAGGCTAGTATTATTCCAAATATTTGGAATGAGGAAGGAGAATTGTTTAGTTTTTAGTTACAAGAAGAAAGAAACCATTAAAATAAGAATTCATTTGTATTTGGGGTACAGGAGGACAAATGGAACTATGGCAGATGGCTGCTGTTTTCTCTTGGGTAAATGGTGCAGACTGGAGTCGTGAACATTTTAAATGGTCAGTGTGATGGAGCTGATAAGGCTAAAACAAACGGTTTCAATGGTCCTGGGCAAGGGGTCCATTTGAAGGTGGAGTTTATAAATTTTTCATGACAGTAATCTGCATGGTTGTGACCTGGTTTAGGAATGGAAAAAATACAGATGGCCAGATGATCTATGGTTCAGAGTCTTCAGGAGAGTGGATTGCAGCCCCAAGAGTAGCAGAGGGATGACATTGCTACTCAGGTAGTAACTGAGATGCTGGGTGTAGAAGGCCTTCCTCAGCAAAGGGGAAGGGAAAGTCACATATGTTCCATCAACCCCTATTAGTCCCCATGTCTAGCCTAAATCCTGCTGGCTAGCCTTCCCGGGGGGTGTTCACACTGGCTTGCAGTCCCCCACCTCCTGAGCATACGTGTTACAACAACAAACTGTGGCACGGGGTTAATCTTCCGATTGCGACATTCTAATTAAGAATCCCCCTGCTCAAACACGTTTAATGTCTTCCCTTTGCCTTTTCAGTGTCCTCCATTTTCCTTATTTGCAACTTAAAACTCTCATATGGATCATATTGTTCAATAGAATATTCCAGATGAGAGTACGATCAACTCTATTAAATGTGTCACTGCAAGTCAGGTTAAGGTGGTTGATTGATGTTTAAAGGAAATAATCCAATGCGGCTGTTGACACTACTAATATCTTGAAGGACTGGGACAATGGAAGATACTGGTTCTGTTCTGATGGACAAGGCAGGTGGGCATAGGGAGCATAATAAAAAGTTATTTGCTTGACCCTAAACTGGGGTTTTGTGGTTTAAGTGCTAAATCCATCTCCCCACCATGAGTACCTGAGACCTAACCTCATTTTCCTACCCTTCCTCTGCAAGTGCTCAGATGGCAGAATAAGGGGAATGTGTATCTACGTATGACTCACAAACCTGTTAAAGTTATTTTACTTGTTAGATCACAGGCGTCCTAAAGAGAAAGCGTATGTTCTTTGTATTTTTCTGTAGGGTTAAAAATGTTGCCTTGGAGAATGTTGTCACTTTTATCTTTTTCACATATATAATTAGGATCCTTTTCTTTATTATGACTTTTAATAAGTAATAATCTTAAAGAGCACTTAATTTAGATGAACCATGCTAGTGGGCAAAGGGAATTGAAATATCCTATAAATTATTGAAATTAGCCTATGGAAAACAAAATTCATTAAGTTCCTTTGCATTCTGGAAAATCTCTATACTCTCTTCATTCCCTCCCCTTGGAATCTTACCTGCTCTCCAAGGCCCAGCTCCAGGGGGACTTTCTGCATGAGTTTTCCTCCTCCCAACATATTCCCTTCCTCCTTTCAACTCAGGTGACACTTTGTGCTTTGTGAAGCTAATATATTTTATGTCATGGAATATTTACTTTTCTAGATACTTTTCCTTTCCAACTGTAAAATCATTAAGTAGGTCACACTGACACTTGTAAACTTTTATATAAAATTAATAGCATTATTATTTTATGCCTTTTTTATTTTAATCCTTGCTACAATCCTGTGTGTTGACATTATTTTGAAGACAATGATCATTTACCATGAAGTATTTACCATGAAGCTTTGAGTAAAACAGTCATAGTCTGTATATCTGAATCCACAACTGAATTAACTTTGTGACTTTAGGCAAGTTGCTTAATTCCTCTGAGTCTTATTTTCCTCATCTATAAAAGCAGGATGATATTTATATCTTAAAAATTTTTGTATACATTTATATAACTTATCACTGCTCTAAAAAATGAATGATTGTTTATATATGAGATGACATAAAATGGCAACAAGTGAGGCATTCATAGAATTTCCAGGGACCTGTGGGAATAGTTTGAAACATTTTTCACTATGCATATTGGAAGCCCACTAACTTTTAAAGTAATGTCTCCTCGCCCTCGACTAGAACCAGGAAGGACATAAGCCCAAATAAAGCCTAAAAGCCTGGAGACGCCCACTTTTATGTATGTACGTGTGTACGTATGTATGTATTTAGTTTAGGAAAGAGCAAATCCCACAGTCTTAAACATCATAAAAACTAGAGCATATTGAAACAGATGAACAAGTGCATATGCGTATTTGACAGACGCAGATAACCTGAGTAGATATAAATGTTTTGAATCACGAAATACCAGTCATGAAAGAAATGTCAACATGAAATACATTATCAATACAAACGCTTACTTAATAAGCTACCTTATATAACAAATAGCCACTTTTAGGTTGGTGTCAAGATAAAGCAGACTTAGTGATCCTTCCAGATTATTCTCAGCACCAAAGAGAATGAGAAAATAGTTGTAGAGATCACAGACAACACTAACTCGTGAGAGGCGTTGTGTGTCTGACCATGCTCATTTTAACATCCGTACTCATGCCTGTTGTAGGAAAGACAGCGTGTCAGACACAGCACAGGTGGGTCTGAAGCCTCAAGTTAAATAATGTGGGTATGACTGATGGACAGTGCTGCGGCATTATTTGAATATCAGACTCATTTACATTTATTTTCAGAAAGAAAAAAAATGCTGTTTCACTTGGAGCAATGAAACATCACCCACTGGCAGTTCAACAGAGAGTGACCAGTAAAGATAGATTTCACAGAGGTTGGCGTATCTTGGACACAGATATGTAACAAAACACAGCTAATATTGATTAAGATGGCCATCCTTATCAAGAGGACCTATATAATTTCTCAAGACAAAAATATTTTTTCTATGATTGTGTCATTCCTCACATAAAATCATAAAATGCTATCATAAAATGGTAGTAATATTACAAAGGATGGTATAAGTTAATGTGGCCACAATCCCAAAATTACCACAAAATATGGGGTATTATTGGGAAATTAAATAATTCCATAAAATATTCTGAAGGCAACTCAAACCCAAGTATATAGTTATAAACATGCAGGGATTTTATTAAACACAGTAGTGTAGGGCACCTGGGTAGCGGCTTAGTTGGTTGAATATCTGACTCTTGATTTCGGCTTAGACGTCATGATCCCAGGGTTGTAGGAGCTGAGCATAGAGCCTGCTTGGGATTCTCTCTCTCTCTCTCTCTCTCTCTCTCTCTCTCTCTCTCTGTCTCTACCCTTCTCCCCCACTCATGCTCTATCTCTCTAAAATAAAAATAATTAAAAAAACCCACAATAATGTAAGTTCCCACAAATGTCTTAATATTTATGAAGTCTAAGAATGGCAAACATAGGAGTAGAGAAAGAGCACAGTGTTTTGACCTGGAGAGAATTTGCTAATGGACCTGCTACTTTCTAGCCATGTTACGTTCAGAATATATCTTGATAAAGATGCCCTTTATGCATCTGGTTTTCTCTTGTAAAATGGGTACAAGATTACTTATGTCATTATTGAGATACAGTCCTTAATGTGGTTAACACTGTGCCAACTGTATTGTAGGTACACAAGAAATGATAGATTTTCATGACTAATTTTACTATAATGTTATTTAAAAAATCCATGAGTTGAAAAATCCATTGTGAATTCACATTAACTTTCTGGCTTTTGATACTAAAATTAAATATTACCTTAATACCCTGAGAATCAGTGTCAGTAGGGATGATTTCCTAATGTGCTGGATAATAATGTTAATAATAATTAAAAGAGGTATGATCTTGCCCTCCCTTGTTTTTATGAACCTTAATGATTTGATATCACTTTGGGATGAGCTAAGTGTCCTTCTCTGTCCCCTTAGAAAACAGAAGCAGTATAAATGTTCACTTGTAGTTAGATGACATGGTTATATTATCACAAATTAGGGGTAGCTTTAAGAGATAACTGGCACTTCTACATAATTACTGTTAGAAATAATTGCTTAAAATGAAGTATCCCAAGGTCAAAATAATTTTTGGTAAGTGCCCTTCAGCTTAGAATTAACAACTCCACGGAATAAATCAGTCCATTCAATTGCCTGGGAGTACTTTTTGTAAGGTGTTTATTTTAAAGGATTAAACCTGTACAGTACATTATTGGAAGTTACATATTCTCTAGGTGCACTATTGGAAGTATGAGTTTAGTAGCAATTTAACATTTTTCAAGTTAATGTTATTGCAACTGTGCCCTAAGGGGGGAAAAGAAACATGGAGGCCTTAATTGTCCATTTGTCAATTTGTTGGTGTGAACTTAGCATTTTGATCTAAGGAAATCTTGGCCCTGTTCGCCCACACTGCCTCAGCAACTCCTCCAAGCTCAGATGAGTTGTTTGGGCATGTTATTTACCTTTTTTTTTTTCCTGTTTATAACGTTAGGTGTATATTCTCTTCATTATCAGCACAGAGTTTGTTCCAACTACTGTTAGCTATTTTTCACTAATGTCCATGGAAGACCACTTATTGAATAATTTATTTCTTTAGGTCTTATAAATCTTATCATTTCATCAGATAAGATTATTATAAACATGGCATGTGTATACATTACTCAACAGAAGCTCAGCTTTACAATATCAGGCAAGTTATACTTCTTTCTCCACGTGTCTTATGAAGATGTTATAGTTCAAAACATTCATTTTTGGATTATGCCTCACATCTCACTTTTAGAAATATTTTTAATTCCTCTGAACAGCTACATATATCTATTTGTTGGCCCAACTAAATTGTATAAGCAACGATACTTCCTTCCTTTTTTTTTTTTTTTTTTGCAAAGTTTGTGACCCACAACTTTTATGGGATATTTTGCCAAATCTTGTCTCTAGCTTCATCGTATTTTTCTCAGAGTGAGAAAAATCATCTTTATTTCCTTGTATCACATGAATTTGTATGTACACAATATTGTGGTAGCTATGAAAGTATATGGCTCTGATATTCAAGACAATCAGCTGGGGATGCATAGTTGATCAACATCCTCGTGGGTCCTCCATCATTCATGTAGAGACTATGCTTCCTCCCCTGGGCAGGCTTCTCTGAGTAAACCAGCTAAAGAAAAAGAGAAAAGTATGAGCTTGGTCTGTGGATGGGGGTGCTCAGTATATGAAAATGACAGCATAAGAACGGACAGTGGCTGCATTAAAGTCATATTTAAGGTGACCTTGAAAAATAATAAAGGGAAAAACTTACCAATGGATGAAGTTTTCAGCAGCGTATAGGTCATCAATCTTGTGTGAAGAAGTGGCCTGAGGTTAGAATGTATATATTCTTGACCACTGACCAGGGACTAGAACAGGACTAGAAGATCCAAGTCAAGAAGGACCAAGTTAAAAGCATGTAGACAGACCTATAGGAATAGCTTGGAAATGTATCACATGTTAGTGCCCACCCAAAAGCATACACTGCGAAAGTGGCACTGAAGAAACAAGGAGAGAAAATGCTTGGCTGGCTCACATTAGTCAGTCATCATCATTTATCACCCTGGAACTGGAACACTGGCCACATGAAGAGAGTGGCCGTGGCAATAGAGTTGGAGGCTGTTCATTGGCTGATCAACAGAGATTCTCACTTACCAAGACCAGTCTAACTACTGCTGCCCTTGAACTTCTGACCTGTTAGGAATTGATATACAAGCTGAGCCCTCAATATAGCATTATTCCATGAGGAAACAAACCAGTCACTTGGAGGCAAGCCTATTCCACTGGGCCCCTTGCAACCTGGAGCACCCAGTGCCTTATGCTCACAGTGATCGATATCTGTGTCCTCTGGGTAGAGGTTTGCCTTTCTTGCCAGCAAAGCCTCAGGGAGTTCTGCTATCCAGGGATGTAAGGGATGACTGATCCACTGTTATGGACTACCACATAAGACGGTTTCAGTCCAGAAGACCCAATTAATACTGAAGGAGGTGCTTGAAGAGTCTCCTGAATAGGGGTTTCACTGCTCATTTTATATACCTTCTTTGAATAGCATTCCTCATTTGAAGAGAAAGAAAAACAGAGGGAGGTTGGCGACATGCATGGAACTCATCATCACAGTTGCGTTAAAATCTTGTGAAACAAAGAGGTGTGGCCCTGTACATATAGAAAAGAAAAACAGAAAAGTAATTTTCATCTCTGGGTCTTAGGAACACATCTTAAGAGAGAGACATGGAGGGGCACCTGGGGCTTAGTCAGTTGAGTGTCCAACATCTGCTCAGGTCATGATCTCATGGTTTGTGGTCTTGAGGCCCTCATCAGGTTCTCTGCTGTCTGCATGGAGCCCACTTTGGATCCTTTGTCTCTCTGTACCTTCCCAGCATGTGCACTTGCTCGCTCTCTCTCTGTCTCGCTCTCAAAAATGAAAAACTAAAACATTAAAAAAGATGTAGATATAGATGCATTATCTACCTGGGTGGTAGGTAGATAACCTACCTACCTACCTAATGAGGGTGGGCATCCCTCATTAAACTTTTGAGGAAAATGAAACTCTTCGGGGTTAAGAAGGTTCAGACGCCTCCCTAACATTTACTTCTGCACTGGGCACTTTGTACCTAATTGACATCACTCACATTACCAGGCAAAAAGGGCAGTGTTACTTAATTTAAATCTGGGGTTCTACAAAGACAAAGATTCATTTAAACACACAAGGGATTCGTACTGTTCTTAAACACAGTTGTGTAATCTCTGGAGATCTGCCTTAGTCTGATAAATACATCACATCAGTACTGCAATGATGAGGCTATTAATAGAGTTTCTATATATTTCATTTTCACATTTGTATTTCCTCAGAGCTGTTCTGAAATTTGATGATAGCCCTCTCTGTGGGGGATGGGTGCTGATATTTTTATGTTGATGAAAATATAAAGCATTATGGAAGTATTCCTTGAATATGGAATCATATGCTCTCATGTTAAGAGGATTGATTATAAATACTTATTTCTTTGTCCATATCCTTAATAGTAGTATAAATAATAAAATGTAAATAGTATATGATACAAAAATATTATTGCCTGTAGTCTGAATAATAAATGTGGAAGGAGAGTCAATAAAATTCATTGAATACTTTCTGTATGCCAGGTATTATACTGGGTGCTTTTACTTGTTATCATATTTATTTGTCTCTGTGAGGACAGCATTTTTACTTATAGTCTATATTTTATTTTATTTTATCTTATTTTTTTAATTTTTAAATTTTATTTAAATCCAAGTTAGTTAACATATAGTGTATTAATGATTTCATGAGAGAATTTAGTGATTAATCACTTACATGTAACCCCCAGTATTCTTCCCAACAAGTGCCCTCCTAAATGCCCATCACCCATTTAGTCAACCCCCCCCCAACACACTGCCAGCAACCCTCAGTTTGTTCTCTAGATTTAAGACTGTTATGTTTTGCCTCCCTCTCTCTTTTTATCTTATTTTTCCTTCCCTTCCCGTATGGTCGTCTGAGTGCAATCATATGATATTTGTCTTTCTCTGACTGACTTATTTTGCTGTCATAATAAACTCTAGTTCTATCCACGTTGTTGCAAATGTCAAGATTTCATTTTTTTTTTTAAGTTTACGTACTTTGAGAGATAGAGCAGGCGGAGGAGGGCAGTGACAGAGGGAGAGAGAGAACCCCAAGCAGGCATCAGGCTCTCAGAATAGAGCCTGACACAGGGCTCAATCTCACAATTGTTAAGATCATGACATGAGCCAAAAATGAGACCAACTGAGCCAGCCAGGTACCCCAAGATTTCATTCTTTTTGAAAGAATATTTGAATATTTTAAAATCTATTCTTGTCACCATGTCTTCCATTAATTCCTGATACGTTATTAATCTTAAGCTGGAAGTTTGTACTCTTCAGTCTATATCTTAGATACACACACAGAAAGAAGGAGATAGAACCTTTAAGAAACCTTCTTGGCCCTGGTTTCATACTTCACTAGTGGAATTGCCTTTAACTTAAATGTGAATGCATTATTGTTTGACCCCAATTACTATATTTTCTCTACTTTATCATCTTTACTAAAATATATTTCAATGTGACACAGGTAAAAAAAAAAAAAAAAGTAAAACACAAAAGTGTTTTTCCTAGTCTTCTATCAGAAGGAAGATGTTATTATGCTGGGAAAGCCAAGGTTCTTCTCGCTGTCACAGACGGAAGATGGGAAATGTCCTATGAGAAAGAACCTTCCCAACAGATATTTTAATGTAGTGGGAATGCTATATTAGTGACATGAAGATACTTTCATTTGTAATAATTCGCACGAAAAGGTAGTGTGAATGGAAGCTCTGGTGAGCCCCTGGCTGATACACCTGAGGCAATTGGCAAACAGATAGGAAAGACTAGAGTATTTCTTTACATTGCACACCATCCTACAAATGAAAAGGTTTGAGGAATGACTCCACATCAATTCTTGTTTTATTAATGGCATAATATCCCTTTTCTTTGTTTTCACCATTATTGACACATTTTGTTTGCTTTTAGTAAGCTTCTTTTTTCTATTCTGAATCTTCTGTTATTGTTTCTTTGCATATATTTTGAGCTCTCTATAAAGTGCATGGTTTATTTTAGTAGTTTACAAAAAGGTTATTATATGCAGTCTTCTGAATCTTTATCATATGATATCATCAAATATTCATAGTTGTGCCTTTTATTTATGTTTACTGGTGTATAGTATTCCATTGGGTGAACATTCTATGGTTCGTTCGTCTACTCCTTATTAAAAGGCATTTGGGTTTTTCCAGTATGTTGTTATTATGAAAAATCCTGCTGTGAGCATTTCTTGCACTGTTTTTCTGGCCTACTTTCATGAAAGTTTCTATTGAGTATAAATCTAGAAGTGGAATTATTGGGGCATACGATATGTGAATGTTCAACTTTATAAGAGAGTGCCAATTTTAAAAAGTGTTTGCTAACAGGGGCACCTGGGTGACTCAGTCGGTTAGGTGTCTGACTTTGGCTCAGGTCACGATCTCACAGTTTGTGAGTTCGAGCCCCACGTCAGGCTCTGTGCTGACAGCTCAGAGCCTGGAGCCAGCTTCAGATTCTGTGTATCCTTCTCTCTCAGCCCCTCCCCTGCTCATGCACTCACTTCTCTCTCAAAAATAAACAATAAAAAAATTTTTTTAAAAAGTGTTTGCTAATATATATCATGCTCATAAATATCATAGAGAACCTATAAATTCATATCTGAACTCAATCTTCTGGGAATTAATAAATTTCATGGAACATGTGATGATGTATGAGAAACTTACTTTCCACATAGCCATTTTTTAATGGGTTTCTGAGTTTTGGCTTTTTATTTCTTTGAAATAGCTCTTTAAATAGCTACTACTTTGAGAATGATTGAATTCTAGTTTATCTTATAAAAATTTTCTGGAATAGAGAAGACAGATTGTTCCCATTATTCTATCAGTAGTAAAATAATATTATAAATAGATCATAGTGAGAACTATTATTTGAAAAAGGCTTGATTAATGTTTGGATACATAATTAATAATTATGAGCTTGTATGTTGGTGATACACAATCTCTTTTACATGTTCATAGTCGACAATCACTTTTAACCTATAACAGAATAATCTATTCATAGGTAATTTCTCATACAACAGTGACATCAACAGACTTCCAAAATATGTAAAACTTAAAGTCACGCCTGCTAATATCTGTTATTCCTAATGAATTCAGTATTTTCAGTAATAATTCAAAACATTTTTTCTAGTTTCATGTGCTTTAAAAAATTTGTTGAACAAATTTCCTATTTCTTTGTTTTCATTACCCATTTAAAAAGTAAGAAAAAAATAAGGTAAAGATTATCTTTCAGCATGAGATTAGAAAAATCTCTCTAGTTGTGTAAGAATTGGCAACACCAGTGGATCTTTAGCCATGGTCAGATTTGAATTTGGTCTCCACACAAAAACCGCAACTGAGTTTTTGCCTGAATGCCACCCTCAATTCATTTATGTTTCAGGTTCCAGACACTAGACTGTCACAGGTTATTACATGACACCATTGAAGGAGGTAAAATACAGTTATGATAGAAACATAATGTTTATATTAGGCAAGAAATAACAGCTAACATTTAGCTAATACAACAGCTAGTATTTACAGCATACTTAATGTGTCCCACAGTTTTTAAAGTGCTTTATATGGATTAAGTAGTTTAATTTTTCACAAACTCTGTTTATGGTTAGGATATACTGAGGCATGGTTTCTGAGGCTCTTCATTTCTTCTACCCCAGAGTTGCTGAACTTCTTGAATTTGAAAACTTATCTTCCTAATTGGGAACATTTTGGGTCATTACTTATAATGTGCTTTCTGCCTCATTTTGTCTTTTTGGAGCTTCAATTACATATATGTTCATCCTTTTTAATATTTCCCCACAATTCCTTGATACTCATTTTTCTCAACCTTTTAACTCTCTTTTTCATATTGAATAATTTATGTTGCTTTATATTCAGGCTTTCTGTCATATTTATTCTGCTGCTAAGCCCATCTAAACATTTTTATTTCCATTATTGTATTTTTAGCTTTAAAATTTATACTTTATTATTCTTATAGTTTCTATTTTAATTTTGGTAGTTATATGTTTTTAAGTACTTCTGACCCCAACATCTGTTTCATGTCATTGTCATTCTCTGTTGATTTTACTTTCTTTTGCAAATGAGTTTCATTATTTTATTCTTTGTGTGTCAAGACATTTTTGGGTAGTGTGCTAGACATTATGGTATCAGGTTATAAAGTCTCAAGATTCTATTACATTCCTCTAAGGAGTATTGATTTATTTCTTTCAGCATGAAATTAACTTGAATAGACTCAAATATTTTTTTGTAAACAGTGAGTCAGTTTTAAGTTTTTCAGTCCTAGTGTGAAAGTAGTCTCCCTTCTTCTTCTCCTCCAATGATAATTTAATCTTGACATGTGACTAAAGCTTAAGACAACTTTGCTTTGAAGTTACTCTAATTTTCTGTAGAGGCAGATACAATCCAAGTATCTTCATGAATATGTTGCTTAGATATTTGACTTCTGGAAAAGTCACACTGGCCTTAACAAATGCATGTTGTCAGTAGTAGGTTGTAAGTAAATATTGTCAACATAGACATCGACATAAAATATCTCATTCATATGGGAAAAGACAGCCTCATTAACAATTAGCTTTTGCTAGAGCTTTTCAAATTATGTGGGCTAGAAACACTGAATTAAAATGAGCCATAGGATACAAGCTTCTTAACAGCGTTTTGTTTTAGCTGTAAAGAACTTAAAGCTATATGTGCACGTGTATTTACTTCATAGTGCTAAATTCTTACTTCAGACCATTATTCCTACAAATAGTGCCTAGAAAAGTCATGTAATTAAATTCTGAGGTCTCCTGGGTGGCTCAGTTGGTTTAGCATCCTGCTTTGTCTCAGGTCATGATCTCACGGTTTATGAGTTTGAGCCCCATGTCAGGCTCTGTGCTAACAGCTCAGGTCCTGGAGCCTGCTTTGGATTTTACATCTCTGTCTCTCTCTGCCCCTACCCCGCTCATGTTCTGTCTCTCTTGCTCTCAAAAATAAATAAACGTTAAAAAAAATTTGATGGGACTCATAAGAGAGCTACAAAGTTACAAAAGCCAAGATACCAGAGCAACAAAGCATTTTGATGTAAACTGGACCTGTATTGCTCTTCTCTTTGAGATATTTGCAGATACAGAAGAGGCATAGATTTGAGAGGCTGAAAAACTCAAGTGAATGCAGTGACCAAGAGGCTGAGAAGTTTGAGCAGTCTTCTTTGGCTGTGGAGATGAAAATTTGAGTTCAGGGCTAACAAGATAGACAGGACATAAGAGGCAAAGATCCCAGATAAAAAGGGATTTCAAAGGTAGGATCGATAAGTGGTGCTGTTTTTATTTTCATTTTTATTATTATTTCATTATAACAACTGAGAAGTGAGTATACTTATTATATTTACTACTGTAGAGGTATATTGAAATATCAAGCTATAATGATTGAATTTGTTATTTCCCCTATAAGTTTTTTCAGTTCATGTATATTGACACTATCTGGTGAAGTACATATACATTTATATATTTTTTGTATTACTGATTGTATTACCCCTCTCTCACTAAGAAATACCTCTGTCTCTAATAATACTCATTTTCTTAAAATTTATTTTGTCTGATATTATAGCCACTCCAGGTCTTGATGATTATTATTTTCACACTGTCTTTTTCTGTCCATTTACTTCAACCTGATTTGTATCTTTGAATGTAATCTACATGTTTTATAGTCATATATAGTTAGATACTATTTTTTAATCTCCTGCCTTCTCTTTGGATGTCTTTTTTTTTGAGTTTTTAGTCCATTTGTATTAAGTAATTATTGATGTATTTGAATTTGCAGAGGCCATTTTGCTATCTGCTTTCTATGTATCTTATATATATTTTCTCTTTATGTCTTTTTAATGGTTTCTATTGTATTACAATATTTTAGTATTTCATTATATCTCCTCTATTTTAATTTTATACTTTTCAGCTTCATTTTTGTATGTTGAGATTCTGAGATGCACCTCTAACTCATCACAATCTGCTTCAAGTTAGTAATGATTTGATTCTCTCTTTTTTAAGTATTTATTTTGAAAGAGAGAGAGCATATGAGGAAGGGGCAGAGAGAGAGAGGGATAGAGAGAATCCCAAGAGAGAATTTCTGCTGACATCGCAGTGACGAACTTGGGGCTTAATTTCACAAACCGTGAGATCATGACCTGAGCAAAACCAAGAATCAGGTACATAACCAACTGAGCCACCCAGTCACCCATAACTTAATTCTCTTAAAATATAACATCACTGAATCAGTTTATCTCTACTTTTACTATCCCTCAGCTTGTGCTAATAATGAATATATTACTTCTATATACTTTACAAACCCAACAATGCAGCATTATAATTTTTCTTTAAACTACCATATGGTTTTAAAAAGATTAATGGGATGCCTGGGTGGCTCAGTTGGTTAAACATCTGACTTCAGCTTAGGTCATGATCTCATAGTTTGTGAGTTTGAGCCCCACATTGGGCTCTGCACTGACAGTGTGGAGCCTGCCAAGGATTCTGTCTCTTTCCCCCTCTCTCTGCTCCTCTTGCTCTCTCTCTAAAATAAAAAACAAAAACAAAAAAACAAAACACTTAAAAAAGATTAAGATGCATATACTCACAGTCATTGACATTTTTATTTAGCCATGTATTTGCCATTTCTTGTATCCTTCATTCTTTCCTATAGGATTGAAGGGTTTCCTTTAGCATTTATTGTTATGCAAGTATGCTAGCAGTAAATTATCTGTTTGTGTATATGTAGACATGTCTTTAATTTACTTTAAATTTTAAATAAATTTATCTTAAAATTGTATTTTAAAATTTATTGTCAACTTACCTAACATACAGTGTATACAGTGTGTTCTTGGCTTTGGGAGTAGATTCCCGTGATTTATCACTTACACACTGAAAACACCCAGTGCTCATCCCAACAAGTGCCCTCCTCAGTGCCCACCATCCATTTTCCTTGCCCCCCCACCCCCATCAACCATCATTTTGTTCTTTGTATTTAAGTGTTTCTTATGGTTTGCCTCCTTCTGTGTTACTAAATTTTTCCTTTACTTCCCCCTGGGTATTCTGTTAATTTTCTAAAATTCCACATATGAGTGAAAACATATATCTGTCTTTCTCTGACTTATTTTACTTAGCATATTACCCTCCAGTTCCATCCACATTGTTGCAAATGGCAAGATTTCATTCTTTTTCATCGCTGAGTAGTATTCCGTGTGTGTGTGTGTGTGTGTGTGTGTGTGTGTGTGTGTGTTCATCAGTTGATGGACATTTGGGCCCTTTCCTTAATTTGGCTATTGTTCATAGCACTGCTATAAATATTGGGGTACATGTTCCCCTATGAATCTTTACTCTGTATCCTTTGGATAAATTCCTAGTAGTGCTATTGCTGAGTCGTAGGGTAATTCTATTTTTAATTTTTTGAGAAACCTCCACACTGTTTTCCAGAGTGGCTGCACCAGTTTGCTTCTCACCAACAGTGCAAGAGGGTTTCCATTTCTCCACATCCTCACCAACATTTGTTCTTTCCTGAGTTGTTAATTTTAGCCACTGTAACCAGTGTGAGGTAATATCTCTATGTGGTTTTCATCGAAAGGCCCACAGCTAATATCGTCCTCAATGGGGAAAAACTGAGAGCTTTCTCCCTGAGATCAGGAACACGACAAAGATGTTTACTCTCACCACTTTTGTTTAACATAGTGTTGGAAGTCCTAGCCTTGGCAATCAGACAACAAAATGAAATTAAATGCATCCAAGCTGGCGAAGAAGTTGAACTTTCACTTTTTACAGATGACATGATACTTTACATGGAAAACCCAAAAGATTCCACCAAAAACCTGCTAGAACTGATACATGAATTCAGCAAAGTTGCAGGATATAAAATCAACATACAGAAATAGGTTACATTTCTATGCACCAAAATTGAAGCAACAGAAAGAGATATCACAGAATCAATCCTATTTACAATGGCACCAAGATCCATATAATACCCAGGAGTAAACCTAAACAAAGAGGTAAAGGATCTGTCCTCCATTATTCTGTACCCTGTCCTCCATTATTTCTGATGAAAAAATCTTGTTTCTCTCAAGGTTCTCTCTTTGCGTTTTATCAGGTTGACTACAATTGGTGTATGTATGGTTCTCGTTGGGTGTATCCTTCTTGGAGTATGTGAGCATATTGGATCTACTAATCAATTTTTCCAGAAAATTTGAGTAGTTAGATGTTCTTTCTGAAGTATTTTCCTTTAAAATTTTTTTTTTCAACGTTTATTTATTTTTGGGACAGAGAGAGACAGAGCATGAACGGGGGAGGGGCAGAGACAGAGGGAGACACAGAATCGGAAACAGGCTCCAGGCTCTGAGCCATCAGCCCAGAGCCTGACACGGGGCTCGAACTCACGGACCGCGAGATCGTGACCTGGCTGAAGTCGGACGCTTAACCGACTGCGCCACCCAGGCGCCCCAGTATTTTCCTTTTAAATGTCCCTTTCATTCTGGAATTCCCATTACACATATTTAAAAAAAATTAACATTGTCACATTAGTTTTTGAGAATCTGCTCACCTGTCTTCATATCATTTCCTTTCTTCTTTGGATTAGATCATTGCCATTGATTTATCTTAAAGTTTGCCATTTTTTTTCTTCTGCTATTTAAAAATCTCTTCTTGGGGAACCTGGGTGGTTTAGTCAGTTAAAAGTCCACCTTCGGCTCAGGTCATGGTCTCATGGTTTGTGAGTTCAGAGTTTGGAGCTGCTTCAGATTCTGTGTGTGCGCCTCTCTCTCTCTCTGCCCCTTACCCACTTGTCCTCTGTTTCTCTTTCATACATAAACATTTGAAAAAAGTGAAAAAAAATATCTTCTTAAACTAATGTACAATAGTATTTTAGTGACTTCATGATTCACCTCTAAAATTTCAAATGTTTTATAGATGTCATTGTAATGCTATGATTCGTAATTTACTAAGTCGGTTAGACTATTTGTATTTAATTCTTTGAAAATATTTACTTTTCCTTCTTTAACATTGTTATATTAGCCACTGTTAAATTGTCTTTTGATAAATTCAGTATCTGGATTCATTTGAGGTCAATTTCTGTTGACCAATTTTTAGTAGAGTAGGAGTCATACTTTCATATGTTTGTATGTTTAGTAATTTTTGGTTGAAAATTGAGCATTTTAGATCATATCTTATAAGAAATCAGAATTTTATTTTTGTTCTTCTAAAGTTGTTAGGGGTTTTTTTTGTTGTTTTTCTATTTTGTTTTAGTGACATGGGCCTAACCCTTAAATTCTGTCTCCTTCATCATATGCAATTGCAGGTGTCTATGCTGAGTTTGTTTGTATTTTTATTACTTTTATTCTGTATATTTAGGGTCTCATCTGAATTTTAGTGGACACAAAATAATTGGGGCAGAGATTGTGCTTAAATACCTCAACCCTGCAAAACTTCCAATCTCTGCCAAGCAAACTATATGTAAGCTGAGTAAGAAACTCTAATGTGAAGCCATTTCTGAAGTGTCCTTTGCTACTATTTCTTGCATCTCCCTGGCACCTACATAATTCAGCTTTTATACGATTTCCCCATTAAATTTCTCGCTGGTCAGCTGCTCATCCTGAACCAGGACCACAATTGTGGTCTAGCCAAGCTGTCTATTTTTCCTACCCATTAAACTGAAATTGCTTTGTGAGTAAAATATAACAATGTTAATAATTAAACCAGAAAAATAAACAAAACCTGAAACTATATTGATCAAAAAGATGATTGAGTGCCTATTAAGAGTTCGTGTTTTATAGTAGAGGAGCAAAGAACAGAACTCTTATTTTAACATATAAAAGTCAAACAGGAACCCTGAGACTTTGGTACAAAATTGCTTTCAACTAATCACTATAAAATAAAGGGTGTTTGTGTGTGTGTGTGTGTGTGTGTGTGTGTGTGTGTGTGTGTGCATGCGCGTGTGTGCATGTGTGCACATACACATAAAGATACAGATATATAAGGACAAAGTCTTTTTTGAGATCTTTTCATTTTTGAACATTCTTGTCTTATGCCTTTCTACTCTTGATTTTGTTACCTTTTTAGCCAGTATTTTTATGGTATCCCTGACCTAAATGGATTTAAGTAAACAAAACTTGCACTATTTGAGTGTATGTCATTTAAGGAATGTTTTTGTATACATAAAATAATATCATACATTATGAAATTTTTTATCTTACTATTTTTAGTTACCAGTTAAATTTCAGTTTTAAAAAGTGCTATCTAATGGCCACTGTGTCTGTAGTTTATTAGTGAAATGTGGGATTATTCCCTGGGAACTTCCGATAGGAATCTGTATTTTGATCTGATAGGATCTCTCATAGACTGTGTAGTCTGTACTTTCAGCAGCAGTTATAACCTGATTCTCCTCAGAGTTATTGAAGCCATGAATTCAGTGATTTAGGATGGGAGGAAAAAAAGAAAAAAAAAAAAAGATCAAAATAATGGCAAGCTCCACCTGTAGAAATATTCTCATTCCATATTTGCCATCTCAGTTTTCTTGTTAATGAAGCTTCTCTGCCTGGAGAAGGAAGAAAAGGTAATATCTTCAAAAAGTTTTTCTCTTATAACTATTGATATATTCTTTTAATTTTTTCCTTTTAAAGATATAAAGACATTACTATATACAATCAATCCAATAATTTGTTTCTATCATTATGATGTTTTATTTATGGGAAATAAAAGGCCATCTGGTCTACTATTCAGCATATCCTTAGGAGTAAAACGTGTATGTGAAGCCTGGAAATGAGCCTTGGAAAATTTGATACCACTAATTCTGTTTTATAAATGAAAATACTTTGGGGCGCCTGGGTGGCGCAGTCGGTTAAGCGTCCGACTTCAGCCAGGTCACGATCTCGCGATCCGTGAGTTCGAGCCCCGCGTCGGGCTCTAGGCTGATGGCTCAGAGCCTGGAGCCTGTTTCCGATTCTGTGTCTCCCTCTGTCTCTGCCCCTCCCCCGTTCATGCTCTGTCTCTCTCTGTCCCAAAAATAAATAAACGTTGAAAAAAAATTTTTTTAAAAATAAAATAAAATAAATGAAAATACTTTAAAAACTCCAATTCAACCGGCATTGTCCAAAAATATAATGCCTTTTTCTCTTTTAATGAGCATAAAAAAGAATATAAACTGAGGAAAAAAACACTTTTCCCTCTGGTTATGCATGTAGAAATGAAAATTAAATTAAGCGATCCTACAGTGCTATCATTTGGTACTTGGGAGAATCTCAACAGTTGATATATGTCAGTGTTTAGGCAGCGCAGTCATCTGTCACAAAATGATTAACGCAGCTGAAAATTCTCCCATTTTAATGACACAACATCAAAAATATGTTGTAGGGAACTTGTTTAAAGTAGAACATGTAGCAGTCTCACAAATCTAGTCTCTTTAAGTCCCCAAAACAACTCCAAATTGAAATAAGTTTCAACAAAGATTCTCTGGGGAAAAGTACTAGCAAGCTCATGTATTGTTACAAGACCAGCCCTCACCTGTCATTCACGTACACATCTTCTGCATTACAGTGGCATAGATTCAATAGAAGAAGAATTGATTATAGCTAGCCATTTGGTTCAACGATCTGCTGTATTGATTGGAGATACAGTTGTATCTCCTATAGCATGATGGTCATGTTTAAAATTTTAAATTGCAAGGGTAAACACAAGTATGAAACAAAGAAGTGTATCTCATGTACAGTGAAGTTGTGAAAAATAAGATGTGAAAATCTGTTTTCAATATAAAGCAATTTAAATTTAATTCTGAGTTTTATGTTTAGGAATCATTATACTACCAATCTATAAAAACACACCTCCATAACATTAGTACCCCTTCCAGGTGTGTTACAGCACATCCTTAAATATGAACTGTGTTATACTTGGGTCTTTAGGTGCACATCATTCTTGTTAATATTGATTCAAGGGGCGCCTGGGTGGCGCAGTCGGTTAAGCGTCCGGCTTCAACCAGGTCACGATCTTGCGGTCCATGAGTTCGAGCCCCGTGTCAGGCTCTGGGCTGATGGCTCGGAGCCTGGAGCCTGTTTCAGATTCTGTGTCTCCCTCTCTCTCTGCCCCTCCCCCGTTCATGTTCTGTCTCTCTCTGTCCCAAAAATAAATAAACGTTGAAAAAAAAATTAAAAAAAAATTTTTTTAAAAAAAATATTGATTCAAGTTTTGCTCTCCATGCTCTATGTACAGGTTTAAGTTTGTCATACATTTAGCTATCATTAGCAATGCACAATAACCTGCAGAGGTTCACTAAGTTAATAAGTCAATATTCACATCCTAAATTTTATTTCCCTGATGTAAGAAATTACTTAGTTTTCTTGTGAAAGGAGCTGTACAGATGGTCTCAACTGTCTTTATATCTGTGGAAATTTTATCATCTCTTGTGACATTTCTTGGGAAGTTGAATTAGTTATTTTAGTATGTATTTACATGCAAGATAAATATAAATAAAACAGATACATATTTATAAATATATATTTACAACTATGTTTCTACATGACATTTTTACTTTTCTGCATATGTGGAACTCAGAGTTTTTAGATTTGTATTTTTTGAACTGAGATATTCTAGCTCTGCTGTAATGGTCATTTCGAAAAAAGATTTGAAATTTTCCAGTAATATCCTACTTTAAATCTATAAGATTGTGGACTACTTATTTATAAAATTCTAACATGTATGTGTAAAAGTCAAAAGCTTAGTTATTCTTATTACATAGAGATGGGCATATAAACTATCACTTTTATTTACTTTGAAATATTTTGGTATTATGAGATTTTTAGAGAAGAGTGACAGGACATAATTTTGATTAAACAGAAGTTAAATTTCTAGAGAACAAAGACATTTTATCACACAAAGAGGTATCATTAAAAAGTTCCACTCTATACTTGATAGGCCTTCAATAAATGTCACAGAATTAAAGACATAATATAATGATGTGTCATTAAAAAAAAACATAAGTAGTACTTCTTTGAAATTAAGAACTTCTGCTCCATGAAAGACTCTATTAAGAGAATGAGAAGGCAAGTACAGACTAGGAGAAAATACTTGCAAAAAATGTATGTGATAAAATACTTGTATCCAGAATATACAAAGAACACTTAGCACTGAGAATTAGCACACCATTAAATTAAAAAGTGTGTGAAAAATCTGAAGAGATCCCTCAATAGAGAAGATACACAGGTGGCAATAGCATATGAAATTATGCTTAAAATCATATGTCATTAGTGAATTGCAAATTGAAACAACAAAGATATATCATTATACATCTATTAAAATGGCTAAAATCCAAAACACTGACAACATCGAGTATTGGGGAATGAAGAAAAATAGGGAATCTTATTTATTGCTAGTGGGGATACAAAATGACACAGATACTTAGAAAAAGTTTGGCAGTTTCTTTTTTTACAAAGCTAAACCTGGTATTACCATATGATCCAGGAATTGCACTCCTAGGTATTGACTCAAATGAGTTGATAATTTATGTCTGCACATGATTTTTATAGCATCTTTATTCATAATAACCAAACCTAGAAACACCTGAGGTTTCTTCAAAAAAAAAAAAAAAGTGAATAAGTAAACTGTGGTACATGCAAAAAATGGAATATTATTCAGTGATTAAAAGAAATGAGCTACCAAGTCAAGGAAAAGTATGGGTGAACTTTAAATGCATATTTCTCAGTTCAGAAGTAGTGTCAAAATCTTTATGCTATATGATTTCATTTACATGACATTCTAGAGCAGGCAAAACCGTAGTCACTAACAAGTTTAGCAGCTTCATGCAGTTCATGTAGTGGAGTAAAAAGTTCCATAGGTAAATAAAAAGTTTTTGTTTTTAAGGAAGTGAAACTATTTTCTGTGATATGATAATGGCAGATAAATGGTGCTGCAGTTGTCACAACTCATAGAATATTTCAGCACAAAAAGTCAATCTTAACCTCAATAAAACTAAAAAACAACATACGGAATGGAAGGAGCTATTTACAAATGACATATCTGATAAAAGGTTAGTAGCAAAATCTATAAAGAAGTTATCAAACTCGACACTCCCAAAATAATAATCCGGTGAAGAAATGGGCAGAAGACATGAACAGACAGTTTTCCAAAAAGACGTTAGAATGCTAACAGACTCATGAAAAGATGCTCATCATCACTCATCGTCAGGGAAATACAAATCAAAACCACAATTAAATACCACCTCACACCTGCCAGAATGGCGAAAATTAACAACACATAAAACAACAGATGTATTTGAGGATGCAAACAGGTGGAACCCTCTTACACTGTTGGTGGGAATGCAAATTGGTGCAGCCACTTTGGAGAACAAACAGTATGGAGGCTCCTCAAAAAGTTAAAAATAGAACTACCCTAGGACCCAGCAATTGCACTACTAGGTATTTACCCAAAGGATAAAAAAATTCTGATTTGAAGGGGCACAGGCACCCCAATGTTTATAGCAGCACTATCAATGATAGCCAATTTATAGAAAGAGCTCAAATGTCCATCAACTGGTAAATGGATTACGAATATGTGGTGTGTGTGTGTGCGTGTGTGTATACATACATACACATATACATACACTATATATATATATAGGAGTGTGTGTGTGTGTGTGTATATATATATATACACACACACACATAGGAATATATATATAGGACATATTCATATACACATATATACACATATATATACATATAGGAATATATATATAATATATAGGAATATATATAGGAATATATATAATATATAGGAATATATATATAGGAATATATATAATATATAGGAATATATATATAATATATAGGAATATATATAGGAATATATATATAATGGAATATATATAGTATATATACATATGGAATATTAGTCATCAAAAAGAATGAAATTTTGACATTTGCAATGACATGGATAGAACTACAGTGTATTCTGTTAAGTGAAATAAGTCAGAGAAAGAAATACCGTATGATTTCACTCATGTTGAGTTTAAGAAACAAAATAGATGAACATAGGGGAAGAGAACAAAAGAGAGAGAGAGGGAAGCTCTCTTAACTGTAGAGAACAAACAGGATTGATGGAGGGAGGTGGGCAGGGGATGTGCTAAATGGGTGATGGGTGTTAAGGAGGACACTTTTTGTGATTAATCACTAAATTGTGCACCTGAAACTAATTTTACCATATATGTTAACTAACTAGAATTTCATAAAAACCTGAAATAAAAATATTATTGTAAATTGGTGTTAGATTACAAACCAAAGTATAAAATAAATATTCATGAGTCCATATTGTTATACATAAATGAACAGGTATATGGGGAAAAAGAGAAATCTGTGCATCAGAGTTCCATATAATTTACATAGACACTCTGTCCTCCAGGAGAGAGGGAGCCTACTTCCCCACTTCTTCAGTTTGAGTTGTGTATAGTGACTTCCTTCCAAAGAGGGCGCTATGGGGAGAAGGAAAGAGAAATCTGGGAAACACTACTTTTGTCAGATAATCAAGGTCAATTTCAACACTAATAATTCATGTTTAGAGAATGCATCTCTGATATGATAAAAATGGCCCTTCACCTTTGTGTTCTTCCTCCACAAAATTCAGAAACAAAGTCTAATCATGAGATACAGGATCAGGAAATTTTCAATAGAAATTAGCCTACAAAATAAAAATAGAAATAGCCTACAAAATACCTGATCAGTACCCCTCAAAATCATCAAGGTTGTCAACAAATAGGGAAATTTCTATCAATAGAAATAGCCTACAAAGTACCTGATCAGTACCCCTTAAAATTATCAAGGTTGTCAAAAAATAAGGAAATCCTGACAAACTGTCACAATTAATCAAGAAAACGATGCTGAGGAGGGCATGCTAAATAATTGGAATCTGTTGTCTTGGGTGGGTCCCTGGAACAAAACACGGTAGTATATAAAGCAAACTAACAAAGAAAATAAGGAAATATGAATGTTGTATGGACTTTAGTTAATAATAGCATGTCAATATTGTATTAAATGTACTATACTATTCTAAGATAACAATAGAGGCAACCAGGTGAAGGACTATATGGCAACTCCCTATACTGTCTTATTTTTCCTGTAAATCTAAAACTATTTTAAAAAATGAAATATTCTTTTAAAAACATACAATTTCATTTGAATGATCTTTACCTAAATATATTGTTTGGGTTAGAGCATTTTTCCCCCAGTATTTTAATATGTAATCTATTGTTTTCTGATGTCCAATGTTTTGGAGAAGAAGGCAGTCTTAATTCATATGATTCTCTCCCTACATATAATATGTCTTCCTCCCACCCTAACTTCCTGACTGCTTCTAAGGTCTTTATGTTTGTTTGCAATTATTTGAGTATAATGTTCTGAGATGTGATTTTTAATGGTATCTACCTTTCGTTGGTTTGCAGAGTCTGAGATCTGCAGGTTGATATTTCAAGGATATATTCAGCCTTTATTTTTTTTAATAGTATTATATGTCTCCTTGTCTCTCTTCTTTTGGGATTCAAATTAATTAAGTTAGACCACTTAATTTTGTATTATTGTATTATAGGTCATTAAGCCTACGTTTTACTTCTCTCTTGTTTAGATTGATTACCTTAAAGTTTACTGATCCCTTTTTATTCTCCAATCTGCTATTAATATCATTATATATTATACACATATTATATATATATATATATATACACACACACATACATACACACACACAGAGTGCCTCATATATGCACATATATGTGTGTGTATATATAAACATCAGATATATATGTATATATGTGTGTATATGTATATATGTATATACATATATACATATACACACATATATACATATATATATATATCAGACCAGATTGCATTTTTCACATCTACAATTTTCCCTTCTTAATTATTTTAATATTTACATTTCTGTGTTGGGAAATATGTTCACTTATTTTGATTGTCTTTATTTTTATAGTAGCTGCTTTGACTTTTAACTGTTTGTCAATTGCTTTTTCCCTTAATCTTGAATAACATTTTCTTTTTTGCATCTTTAACCATTTCTGGTTGATAAACTAGATCTCATAGAAGATATGTGGTAAAAATTATGAATTCCATTTTTATCCTCTGAAGAATATCACTTTTCTTTTAAGAGACACTTAAGTTACTAGTTGATCACTTAAGGATCAAAGTAAAGTTTGGGTTTATTCTTTGTCAAAATCAGTTTTGCTTTCTTCCAAGGGCATAGTTTTCACTGCTAAGACATAGTCCTTTTTTGGATTTTAATTGAAAGCCCAAATGCTTACTGAGACTCTCTAAACAATTTAAATTGTCCTCTGTTGAGGTAGACAGCAATTTTAATACCAACTCAGTTTTATCAGTCTTCTGGCTATTACATACTGTGAAAGTACCTGGATTACCTCAACACATGGTAAATTCACAAATTAACCAAGGACTTGAGGGAGATTTATTTGCCAATTTTACAAATTTATCTATGGGGCTTATTCCTTTTGAATATTTTCTCCTTTAGATTCCAAATGCTATCATAGAGTAGTTCTGACCTCTCTTCTTTGGTACCTCAATTCATGAAAATAATTCAGTTCTTTGTTAGAGGTAACCACTTTGAAATGTACAAATCAGATAATAGCTTTGGGATAAGCTGTAGAACCTTGTCATTCTCTTTTTAGAGGGCCATTTCTTGTGTTCTGCATGCTTTTGGTCATTTTATTACGAATTTTTTTCTGTAATATTTTACAGTTGCTATCCATAGGATGTTTATTTTGATATAAGGTCTCTCTCATTTCTGAAACCATAACCCCCTTCTTCCACTTTTATAGCTTCATTTTTTCCATTTCTTTTTGAATCTCTACAACACCCCCCACTCAGCCTCTTTCCCTGTTACTTTGTCTCTAATTTCCTCGACTCTATCTGCTAGTCTCCCTGTTAACCTCCTCCCTTGCAGGTTCATCTGGTTAATTAAGCCATTTAATTTTTTACTTTATTATGTTTTTATTTCTAAAACTTTTAATTCTATTTTTCAACTATAATTCTTTATTTTATCTTTGTCTTTGTAATACTTTCATACATTTAGTTTTTATTTCTTTAAGCATATTACTTATGCTTAATTTATCTATTGAGTATAATCTAATAATTTGTTGTAACATATCAGATTATATATAATTCTGAGATTATGTTCTTGAAATTACATATATATAATGAAATTATATATAATAAAATTATATATGTATACATATAGAGAGTGAGAGCACACGCATGAGAAAGAGAGCTTAGATTGTTGAAATTACATGCTTGTGATCTAGGCTCAAATTATGTTTCCTCCAGAAATTATTTATTTGTCAAGTCCATGGTCCATATATTTGCCCAATCCATGGATCACCACCAATCCAGACAAAGTAAATGATTTTTTTCATGTATATTTTGGAAAAAAAACAGTAGTGTAAATTTCAGCCACATCCCTGGGGTGAATACACATGTTTTTCCCTCCATCCAAATGAAAATCAAAATCAGTTACATATTCCTGACATTTTTGTACCCAAGGACAAGTTTTTCTTTCTTCTCTAATTCAATCATTAAAATTATTGTTTTTCAGTTATTTTGATGCTGTGATTATGATTTGCCTCTTACTTTTCATGGTATTCCAGGCTTTTTCTCCTATCTTGTGTGCATACATTGATGATGATGACTATTATTATTATTCATAGATTATTATTTATTATTAAATAAAGCCATTCACTGCTTTGTTCCTCCATGAATACAAGCATTTTTATAACTTATGATCTCCAACATCTCCCTCAATTTCTTACCAGACTAACAATATGTGTAACTAGTTAGAAATATATACATACTGTGGTGCCTGGCTGGCTCAGTTGGCTAAGCATCTGACTCTTGATTTTGACTCAGCTCATGATCTCAGGATTCATGAATTTGAGCCTCACATAGGGCTCTGCACTGACAGTGTGGAGTCTGCTTGGGATTCTCTGTCTCTGTCTCTCTCTCTCTCTCTCTCTCTCAGCCCCTCCCCTGCTGATGCACATGTGCACATGCTCTCTCTCTCTCAAAATAAATAAAAAAGTAAAAAAAAAAAAAAAGAGAAACATATACATACTATATGAGTGTGTACACATACACACACACACACACACACACACACATTTGTGTTCTGTACAAGAAACACTTCTGAAATAATTCCCCTCCACTAAGTTTGCCAAACATAGAAGTCCTCAAAAATAAAGATTTATGGAATCTGGTTTAATTTTTATAATTTTAGAGACATTGACTTAATACTAATTAGATGAAATGCTGATTTATTTAAAAAATAACACTCGGGGCGCCTGGGTGGCGCAGTCGGTTAAGCGTCCGACTTCAGCCAGGTCACGATCTCGCGGTCCGTGAGTTCGAGCCCCGCGTCAGGCTCTGGGCTGATGGCTCAGAGCCTGGAGCCTGTTTCCGATTCTGTGTCTCCCTCTCTCTCTGCCCCTCCCCCATTCATGCTCTGTCTCTCTCTGTCCCAAAAATAAGTAAACGTTGAAAAAAAAATTTAAAAAATAACACTCAAATTCCTGTATTTTTCCAGCCAATACATGCTAAGAACTTCTTATTGCAAGGAATTGTCTGGAGATCATATAGTAGAGATAAGAAAAACACTGTATTTAATAAGGCTTACTGTCTAAAGACTATGTGAATATAATTGTGATAAATCTAGCAAAGGTAAGGTATAGGGAGAGAAAAAAAACCGAAGCGGATCAAGGAAATAAAGTACTGTTTAAGCTGAGATGTGAAGCCTGATAGATGTTAATCTTTCAAACAGAGGGAAGGTTTTGATTTATACAGAAGAAACAATGTGTAAAGCTGTTGAGTCTGGTAGAAACTGAAAAAATTTAAGACATCCCCACCTGTGGGAAACGTGGTGGGAGATGAGAATAAAGAGATAAGTAAGAGGCAGATCATTCATTTGTTGCTACTGCCGATTTTAATTATTTTGAACTTTAACCCTCATCCATATAATCATTTATTTATTCAGTCAGTCAGTTATTGATTTAGTAATTCAGTATTTACTATGGCTTTAGTGTCAGGTCACACTTTGGGAAATGAAGTGACAATGGTCAATAAGATTGAGAGTTTTTGCCATGAGAGAAATGAGAATTTAGTGAAGAAAGACAGACTCCATACATGTAAACAAAGGAGTAGGATACGTTTCAACTGCAACTTTCCTTCTGGTCCCATTTGCTTTGCCTAAAGGGAAATCTTTCCACTACAGAATTTGTGTAACTGTGGATTTGTTTTATAACTAAAAGATGATGAATAGAGTTGAGTGCTATCTTCACGGTCATTGTTGGTATATTCCCGCACAGTTGTGCCAGCAGTTTATGTCTGGCCTCGTTTCTGATTGGTTCATACCAATGCCCTACTGGTTGTTAAAATTTTCAAATAGTACCCATGTCAGTGCCACAAGGTGAACGTTAACAGCATTTCAGTAGCTCGACTAGAAGCCTATTGCAGTGGGCCACAGGAGAGATTATGGAGTTTAGGTGAGGATGTTTGTTGTAAATGCATGAGCAGTGAGCAGGTTTCAGCACTAATTAGGAAGGACAGTCAATAAAACTTGATGACAGACTAAATATCAAGTAGATGGGAAACACAGGTAATATAAGCTTGTGTTAGGATGGCATTGGACTGGCACTTACACAGGTAATTAGTGGTACTAGAGACACAGTTGTTTTGGTGGAGAAGGTGTATTGTTTTTAAGTGCTTATAGTATATCTAGTGAAGCCCTCTATTAAATATTTAGGTACAGAGAGAGGTCTGAATTTGAGATTGTTAAATAAAATAGTCAAACATTGAAGCTGTAAGAAAAGATAAAATTTCGCAGGGAGCGAATATGAAATAAGAGAAGGATGCCTAGAAGAAGACTTAAAGAAATTGTATTTAAAAAGTTAGGTAAGAAAGAAGTGCCAAGATAGAATTGAGAAGAAAGAAGGTGAAGGAAGCTGTGGTGGCATAGAGCCGAAGAAATAGAAGTTTTTAAGAAATAAAGGGGGGTCACCTGTTTAACTTGGAGAGCGTGGAGAAGAACCAGAAAACATAAGGATTTATTTTTTTAATTCTTCCTACAAAAAAAAAAAAAAAATTAGCATCTGAAACAGTGAAAGCACTCCTTTGGGTTCCGGTAATGTTTATATTAGTTATTGTTATATTATATTATCTGTTCGTGTCCTCAGTATACTAAGCAAGAATGATAAGTAAGCAGGTGTTTGTATACAGTGTAATAAATTATTACCAATATTACTGAAAAATGTCTGTCATTAAGAACTACAGAATATCAGCTTAAGATCTTCAGCAGAGCTGTCTAGCACAATTGTATCACATTTCATTTTATTGTTTTTCCAAAGTATTAGCCTGTAAAGGACTAAAAAATCCCTAATATTTTTTTTCATTTTGCTTTTAACCTTATTTTTCATAATTATCTAGCATAACATTTCACATCTGTTAGAGATAGCATCCTTCAAATGCCTTGGTTTAATCTATAGGGGAAACGTACATTTAGAATCAACTGATTTTAAATGAGGATAGTTAGTATGTTTATTATCTTTGCTCGCTAAGGGAAGAATGTGGTTTTAAGTGAGGCCAAGAGACTCAGTTGCAATATTAAGAACTGTAAGTTGCTTGAAAGAAGACTGTGCCTTCTTTCATAAACTGGCATTAATTTCTAAGCTTGTACATGATCAGAGTGCAAATAAAATTCTTACTGAAAATGTATATATTGGTATACAAAATGGGAAATTATGGGTCTTCCCCAATGAAGCTATTATTTCTAGGTATGGCAAACTACTATATTAATAAAAAACCTATTGGGGCGCCTGGGTGGCTCGTCGGTTAAGCGTCCGACTTCGGCTCAGGTCATGATCTCACAGTCTGTGGGTTCGAGCTCCTCATCGGGGGCTGTGCTGTGCTGTGCTGACAGCTCAGAGCCTGGAGCCTGCTTCCAATTCTGTGTCTCCCTCTCTCTCTGGCCCTCCCCTGCTCATGTTCTGTCTCTCTCTGTCACAAAAATAAATAAAAACATTAAAAAAAAACCTATTTCATCTCAAACTAATAAATAATCATATATTATACTAGTTTCTCTATTATTTGACCACATAAGACTTTATATTAATTGAATGTCATAATTTTTTCTGGTACATACCCTATTACAACTATAACTTCATTTGTTACTGAAATAACATTAAATAAGTTTCTCTTTGAAAATGGTAATTCATTGTATAGTCCTTTAATGTTAATAAATTTAAATTACAGGTTTCAGGTATTTGTCAGTGATCCATGGAAAGCCCATTATATAATAATTTGTAATTTGGGGGAAACACAAACGTGAGTAGAAAAAGCTTTCTATACGGAGTTGGGGAGCAAGTCATGGGGCAAACGATCTTACATTGACATTTCAAAATTACTTACCTTGTTGCTTAATTATCTATGAATATGAAGCTGTTGCTTGAAAGAAATACACTGTTAGATTTTATAATAGAAATTATCACTCAGGAAAGGTTGTATAAATTTGGAATTTGTGAAGCTCTCCAGACTTTTATTCTTACAAAGGTCAAATATGGCCTAGTATGGGAATTAATCATATTTAGGAGAAGTGCAGGGAAAAAAGAAAGTGGAAAATACAAATTAAAATGATCCATTTGACGGGGCGCCTGGGTGGCGCAGTCGGTTAAGCGTCCGACTTCAGCCAGGTCACGATCTCGCGGTCCGTGAGTTCGAGCCCCGCGTCGGGCTCTGGGCGGATGGCTCAGAGCCTGGAGCCTGTTTCCAATTCTGTGTCTCCCTCTCTCTCTGTCCCTCCCCCATTCATGCTCTGTCTCTCTCTGTCCCAAAAATAAATAAAAACGTTGAAAAAAAATTAAAAAAAAAATAAAATGATCCATTTGATAGGAAAGAAACGGTATGAAAGCAAGATATGTTTTTAGCCAGTGTAACGAACACACCTGTTTTTTTTTTTGTTGTTCGTTTGTTTTTGCTCTTGTTTTTTTTTTTTTTTTAAGCCAGACTCTTGCTAATAATAATCACCACTTTGAATGAACAGAACTGATAATGCTGAGGTTACTAACTTTTTTTTTTAAACCTACAATACTCACAGCTTGGAACACTGGAAAACCTTGTGCGGTGGTAGCTTGTGGTTTGTAAGAAAAGTAAAGAGAAATTTGTTTACGATTGTGAAAAGACAATTCTTATATGGGGAGTACACTCTTCATATTGCTTTTTATTATCTCGTTAAATACCTAGTATTTTCTTATATTCTGTCTTCTTGTCTAGTTATTTGACTTATTTGGAATGTATAGAGGAACTAAGGTATTATTAGACTTAGAGCATTCATTTTATACATTATTTGATGTATTGGTGAACATCAAAACAAATCTCAGTTTTCTTTTTGCTTTCTTCATTGGTTTCTTTTTGATTCTCGCTCATTTTTTGCCGTTTCCTCCTGTACAACAAGAATGCTAGTGTGTGTCCTAGCCTAGAGCACAATAATGATAATAAATAGGATGAAATGTTAAGTCAAGTTGAGACAAAGAAACGTAGAGCAACATTCTTCATAAAATCAGGTAACTTCAAATGTTGAGAACAAATTTAACTGAAAAGATGCCTCAGCAAGAATGCACAGCTTGAGCATTTTGTTACCTTCTGTGTGAGTGGACACGTACCAGTGGCTGACCAAAGTTTAAACCCTAAGTAGATCAGGATGCCAGCATGGCTGGAAGAAACTGTCCCTGGGTGCATCCTAAAAAGAGCTAAGATTTCACATTGAGTGTACCACTAAGAGGAAAACAACCAAAAGAGATGCTCCTACCCGGCACTATGTCTGTTTTGGGTATTTGATAGCTTAGTGTACAAACAGGGTGTTGGGAATTACTAGCATTTTACCTCATTACTGGTACTTGGAAAGAGAAAGGAACAGAAGCTTTCCTCATAGGAGACGAGACACGAAAGGTGTGTTTCCATTGTTTTATGCCTCTGGACGTGGAGCCTTCACTCCACTGTCGTATCCTACGAGAGCACAGAGGTCATCTGAGCAGAGGGAAAGGGCATTGCTGCAGTTGGGGCTCTCTCTCTGTTAGAGATTTGGGTTTCGCTATAAAAGTTACCTCCTTTATCTAGTGCAGTTTCTTTTTTTTTTTTTTTTAATTTTTAATGTTTATTTATTTTTGAGACAGAGAGAGACAGAGCGTGAACAGGGGAGGGGCAGAGAGAGAGGGAGACACAGAATCGGAAACAGGCTCCAGGCTCTGAGCTGTCAGCACAGAGCCTGACGCGGGGCTCGAATTCACAGACCGTGAGATCATGACCTGAGCCGAAGTCGGACGCTTAACCGACCAAGCCACCCCGGCGCCCCTATCTAGTGCAGTTTCTGACCTCTGTAGACCATGTAGGCTTGGGTCACTGGACAGCAAACAGAGTCAGCAAAGCCAAGAGCATCCCCTCTGTAGCCGTGTTGGAATTTAACATTTAGGTGAATCTGAGAAATTCAAAAGTGGAGCAGACAGGACCCAGGAAATGCATGCATAAAATGCCTTACTTGACAGTCTTTCTCTGCCAAAAGATGAGCCCAGAAAAATAATGGTGGCCCGCCTAACTTTCCCAGTTTGAGAAGTTACATCAGATTGTGCAGTGACTGGGAAAGATGGATGGGACAATGTGAAATAGTCTATCATCCCCCTTCTGCTCTTCCTCAATAGAAAATGGACCAGATAGTTATACAGAACAGAACTGTGGGTAGCATAAGGTTTTGCTGACTGCTTCTTGAAATCCCAACATTTCTGCTGTTAATAAGAATGAATCCTTAAAGAGAATTCTTACCTGACAAGTCAGGGAAGGTTAAGAGCTGCTGACTTAGTTCTAATTCTGTAACATCTTTTAAGATATAACATTTTGTTACTTGATGTGGACTGAGTACAATCAGGGAACCAGCAGACATATGTGTGGGGGAGAGGAGAGAGGATGGTGAATATACATGATGAGTGATATATAATAGGTTATGGCCTTTTCCTCCCTTTAAATGGAGAACAGTGGCAGAGAGTAACCATCTGCCTGTTTTTAAGCCATTTATTCATAACAAACCCACTAGAGGATTGTAATAATCATCAGGAAGTGGGAGAGCTATCTCATCAGTAGGAAATAGGACAGAGTGTTTAATATATTTGTGAACAGATGTAACACGATGCTTTTCCAGCATTTATCGAGGAGTCAAACAGACATGGCTTTAAATTCCAACTCGTGTACTTGATTTGTGAATTTAGCAAGTTACCTAACTATTCCAAGGGCAGTTTCCTCATCAGTAAGTGCTTGTGATCATAATGTATACCCCACAGTGCTCTTGAAGGATTAAGTGCAAAGATGTTATACTCTGAAGAATCCTTAAACAGATTAGTGAAGGTAAATCCTCATAAATAGATCAACAACACTTAAATAAACACTACAAATCAATGAAAATGAATGGTATCAGTTTGCATTGTGTTACTTTGCTACTGTTTTCATCACTCATAAAATGCTTATATTGCCTTTTACATTTTAAAAATGTCATTTCTGTAATTCATAATTACATTTAATGTATTGCGGATGCTTTTAAGCTACTTACGTTTCCTTTGGAAAACTCTATTTTTAAGTAAATGATTACTTGAATCTACTTTTTAAATAATGTTATGAGTGGTACTAATTAAAATCATTGTATTTTCATGAGTTCCCTTAAATCCAAAGCTTCTATTATTTACCATGCATATACCATTTCTTTTTATTGGCTGAGTAATATTTCACAGTATATTTTTCATTTATTTTAGCATAACTCTATTCACAGACAGTTCCACAATAAGTGAGTTCATTGATTTTCACAACTTTAAATATTTTATGAGGACTCTCATAAAATTTATATCCATGGAGATACATGAAGAAATGAAGATCACCCAAATAGAACAAGCAAAGCTTATTTATTCGGGGCTTTGTGTAGCAAGGGAGTCAGCCACTACCACTTGTTTTTGGTCGAGACACAAAGGCAAGCTGAGGAGTGGGAAAGCTTTATAGTGAAAGATGGGAAGTCTTCAGGCATGCCCCAAACAGGAACATCCTCATTCTGTCCTGACACCACTTGGGATTTAAATTCGGAGACAAGACTGAGGGTTTCATTGGGGTGATTGAGCTGGGAGGTGTAATGAATCTTGTCAGAGGTGTTTATACTTTCTGGCACATTTCATGCCCCAGATCTAAATATATTATTTAAAGATAAGTTTCCTAAAGATTGAAAGATTTCTCTGCATTTCTCTTTTTCCTTTAAGTATTTTTCATCAGTAGTGTATGCTGAGATTATTTTGCCTTTGAATCACCTAAAATAATTTGACTTTGTCTATTTTTTTTTTATTGTTCAAAATTCAATATTCCATTAGGAGCTTGTTTTATTTCCGTTTTGACTTTTTGAAGTGACCCTTACGATGATTTGATTCTGTAACTCTGTGTCAGGTTCTACTATCTTCTCCCAAACTTCTGATATGCTTCATTTTCATAGACTTTTCACTGCTTTTTTTTCTCTTAGAAATGTTTATTACTTAACATATAAATTGTGTTGTTATTGAAGTTTTGTAGAATTATTTTGGCCAGCCCCCCCAGATATTTGAGAGTGGTGCTGTTTGGGGGGAGGGAGGTACTTTCATTCATTTTGGTATTTCTGGTTTATTTTTATGTACTGTGATTTAAATGGCAAATCGATTTCTAGAGTCCTTTCAGTGCTATTCTGCCTGCTTTGTTTTGGTGGCCCGTTTGAAATCGTGGGCAGTCCTCTACATTGTGTTTCAGTGCTAAGGCCTTCTTCCATGTTGGTTTCACATGTGAATTACTTGGAGATCTGCCCAAGATTTCATATTCATGTTTGGAGATGCTTTTCCAGTTACCTCCTCCCCCTACTGTTGAATTGGGAGAGTGAGGAGTACTGGCTCATTGATGTTGGGCACAGGTGGAGGTCAGACTCCATTGAATCCAACACTACACCAGTGAAGAGTAGGAAAGTGATGGTGGCTGTACGGTTGTTTGTTTGTTTTTTCCTACATGGTGTCTGACTAGCGTAAGGTGTAGATCGTCAGGAAGGTTTCTGTTTGCTTAGCTATCCTTTCCCCGTCTTTTAGCTGAGGAAAACAAGCATTCTGAGGGGATTTTTTTTTTTTTTCCTTACCTATTGGTGACTCCATGTTAATAACCTCTCCAATGTCTGGGGACATAAATAGAATGAAAAGGAGAACCCAGGAAAGTCACTGCCATCTTGTTCTTCAAGTTGCAAGGCGTAACCAGTCTGCTTTCTTGTATCCAGTTTTCAGGGTTTCCTTGTGCTTGCTTTATGTATTATGTCTGGGGTTTCTACGTTCAGTATTTAGTGGTAGGAATCATGAGGAATGCACATATCTCTTTTTGTTTAAAATGGGAAATCCAAAAAATGCATTTGTAACAAACTTACTAGTAAGAAAACCAAATTAAATGAGAGGATACTGTTTTACTCCTGAGGTATATACTGGAAATGGCCTGGAAAGCGGTAGCTCACAAATGTGTCCATGAATGTATCAGTGGGTTCAAAATTTTTGAAAAGCAGATTAGTAATATGCTTGAACGACCCTATCAGTTTTCATCATTTTGGATTCAAGATTTCCACACCTTAATTTTTTTTTTTAATGTTTTTATTTTTGAGAGAGAGAGAAACAGAATGCGAGTGGATTGGGGCACAGAGAGAGGGAGGCACAGAATCCGAAGCAGACTCCAGGCTCCGAGCTGTCAGCACAGATAATGACGCGGGGCTCGAACTCACGAGCTGTGAGATCATGACCTGAGCTGAAGCTGGACGCTCAACTGACTGAGCCACCCAGGCGCCCCAAGATTTCCACACCTCAGTATTTACCATAAATAGAGAGTCACAAAGATTGATAGATAGTAATTTTTGCATTTATAATAACTATAATAATATTCCTGACTTGGGAATAGGCGAAGTGACAAAATTATGTAGAGCTATAAACACACACACACAATCTCAATATTTCATCTTGGCAAAGTCTGAAAGAAGTCTGGATTTCACAAATATCAGCCTTCTGGCTTCAGCTTTGTACTATGGTTATGCGCAATATTAGCATTAGGTCACACTTGGTGAAAGGTAAAGAGGCCTGTATGTAATATTTTGTACAGCTTCCTTTGAATCTATAATTGAGAGCAAAAAGATGTACCAAAAAAAATTGTCAAAACATGTATTCCAACTTTTAGTGCAGAAAATAAGACTACTGCATCTTTTGTCTGCTACCTCAATCCACACCTCCAACCTACATTTTAAGATGCTTCCTTTCCTGTTTACCACCCACTCTGCTTTTAGTCCACAAGGCGTTCATTTTAGAATTCTGTTCTCATTGGGCACTGATTCACTGTACTCACTCCTACATGTTCATTTCAGCACCTGAAGCTTTAGTGCCTTGAGAATTTATTTTCTTAACTGAACCATATGCCTATTATGCCTATTATATTTAGATTGAATGCCTATTATATTTAGATTGAATCATATGAAAAGTATGTTCTTATTTCCTCATTGTTTACAATATTTATTTTACAAGTTGAAAATGAGGGCCATTACAGAGAAGACTATCTTTTGTAATCTACCCAAAATCTGTTTGACACAGTGGTTGAGCATATAGTGGGTGTTTGGAAACTTCTTAAGGCTAATAAGAGCTTCCATAAAATTAACTTGGAAGCAGAAGATTAAGAAGCACTGAGAAGGAAGTGGTAATATTTGAGACCTTTACAAAATTCATTTTTCTCCAAGAGTTTAGAAAGAATAAAGCTACAATGGAGCAAATATAGTGTTTTCAATAAATGGTGCTGAGGCAACAGGATATCCATATGCAAAATAGTAATAATAATAATAATCTTCTACCCTTCACAAAATTAATTCAAAATTGATCATAGACCCAAATGTAAAATTCAAAAACTATAAAACTCCTAAGAGATAACACAAAAGAAAACCTAGATGACCTGGGGCATGTCAAGGACGTTTAGATATAAGACCAAATGAGTAATCCTTGAGATAATTAATTAATTGATAAGCTGAACTTCATTAAACTTAAAAAATTTCTACACCGTGAAGGACAATGTCAGGAGAATGAGAAGTTAAGCTACGGACTGGGAGAAAAACATTTGCCAATGACACACCAGAAGACTATTATCCACATACACAAAGAACTCTTAGAGCCCAACAATAAGAAAATGAACATCCAATTTAAAAAATAAATGGGTAAATGATCTGAATAGATGCCAGAGAAAATTCATATGCAGAAAATATGCGTATGGAAAGATGTTCTACATTGTTTGCCATCAGAGAAATACAAAACAAAGCAGTAATGGGATAGTACTACACGCTGAGTAGAATGGCCCACGTCCGAAACCCTGGCAACACGTGTGGCTGAGGACCATGAGAACTTTCATTTGTTGCTGGTAGGAATGCAAAAATGGTACAGCCACTCTGGAAAACAGATGATGAGTTTCTTAGAAAACTAAGCATACTCTTACCGTACAGTCCGGTAATTGGGCTCTTTTGGTATTTACCCACAAGAGTTTTTCATCTTTGTGTTCTGTCCACACAAAAATCTGCTCGTGAATGTTTATAGCAGTTTCATTCATAATTGCCAAATTTGGAAGCAATCAAGGAGTCCTTCAGTAAGTGGATGAATAAACAAACTGGGACACCTTCAGGTAATGTGATGTTATTCCGTGCTAAAACAGGAGAGCTGTCGAGTTAAGAAAAGATGTGGAAGAAACTTAAATGCATATTCCTAAGCGGGGTGGTGGGCAATGTGACAAGGTGCGACAAGGCTACATACTGCATGATTTTACTATATGACATTGTGGAGAAGGCAAAAACCATAGAGTAAAATGATTAGTGATTTCCAGGGTTTAGGAGAAGCAGGGAGGCATGAATCGGTGCACCAAGGATTTTTAGAGTAGTGGAACTTCTCTGTATGATACTGTAACAATGGATACATGTCATTATCCATTTGTCCAAAAGAAGAGAATATACAATACCAGAGTGAACCAGAATGTGAACTACAGACTTTGGTGATAAACATGTGACAACATAGGTTCAACTGTAACAAATTAACCACGCTGTGGGGGATGTTGAAAATGGGGGAGTCTTAGCACGTATGGAGGCAGGGGGATTTATGGGAGTAGTATTCTGTACCATTTGCTCCATTTTGCTATGAATGTAAAACTGCTTTAAAAACAAAAATTATTGGGGCGCCTGGGTGGCGCAGTCAGTTAAGCGTCTGACTTCAGCCAGGTCACGATCTCACAGTTCGAGCCCCGCGTCAGGCTCTGGGCCGATGGCTCAGAGCCTGGAGCCTGTTTCCGATTCTGTGTCTCCCTCTCTCTCTGCCCCTCCCCCGTTCATGCTCTGTCTCTCTCTGTCCCAAAAATAAATAAACGTTGAAAAAAAAAATTTTTAAAAACAAAAATTATTAATTAAAAGAAATAAAGGTATAAGTATTCCTCTTTTAAAGTCTTACAGTTCCTTCCAGCTATAAGGGAATTGTTGATGCTCTAGTAACAAGATATGGTTAATATAAATTTACTATGACAGAATTTGGTTTAACTATGTTTCCACTGTACTTTTTAAAAGACCAGTGCATATGATATGCAAAGTTTCACCTATATTAAAACAATGGACGGAAATCCTTAATAGATAATTACTCATTAAAATCTGGTCATTGTGGGGCGCTTGGGTGGCTAAGTTGGTTAAGTGTCCGACTTCAGCTCAGGTCATGATCTCACGGTTTGTGGGTTCGAGCCCCACGTCGGGCTCTGTTCTGACAGCTCGGAGCAAGGAGCCTGCTTCTGCTTCTGTGTCTCCCTCTCTCTCTCTCTGTTCCTCCCCTGCTTTTACTCTGTCTCTCTATCTCAAAAATAAATAAAGATTTTTAAAAAATTTAAAAAAATCTGGTCATTGTAATTAGAGTATCTGTTTTAACCTTGTTGTGATCAGTTAGAGAAATAAAAGCCCAATGTGTGCTCCTGAAATTGTCCATCGAAGTTGTGATAATGCTCATTGTAGTGTTTAAGAAGTAGCATAAAAGAGTAAAACACAATCGCTTTATCATTTTTAGTATTCTAAAGCTATCAATTAAAGTTAAACAATGTTACCATTTAGACCAAAGTAATTTATTTCTTTGATGAGAAAGAGCACCTCTGAAGTTCAGACTCATGGAGAGCATACTTAGTGAGATAGCAGAAACTCATCACGTGGAGAATGACCCCAAAAGCCTGTCCAATCAAGCTACTTTGTCAGTGAATTAAGTCACTCCCTTGATATTCTCGTCAATAATATGAGATTAAAATAGAACCGTAAAAATAAAAATTTATCCATGAATTTTCTGTGAAATAATCCCAAGGAAGCAATGTTTCAGACATATCTCAGGAAGGAATAATGTGGGGGTAATCATTACCCCCAAAACATATACGGGAAATGTATAACCAGAGTTGGCACAGCTCTGTAGACTCAATTATTTACACCCTGGTTCATTTCAACAACAAAATGATTTGAGTTACTGAAGACAGATAAGCTGAGCAGATCTGGAAACAAAACAAAACAAAAACCAGTTCCTGAATTTCAGAGACATGTACCTGAATTTTCATTTAAGTAATTTTATTCAAACTTACCCATACACATAGGGATAATGTTATGAGTCACAAATAACTTTTTCCTCTCATTTATGACATATATTCCTAGGAAAACATGATGTTCCTAAAATACTTTAACCAACCAAAGAATGAGAAGTTCAGTTAACACGCACATAGACATAAATGTGAAGAAATGCTTGGCACCAAATATATGCTGCAGTTAAAATATTTTTCAAAATCATTGACTTATCAACTTAATTTTTTTAATGTTTATTTATTTTTGAGAGAGAGAGAGAAAGAGGGCATGAAAAGGGGAGGGGCAGAGAGAGAGGGAAACCCAGAATCAGAAGCAGGCTCCACTCTCTGAGCTGTCTGCACAGAGCCCGGTGTGGGGCTCGAACTCACCAACCGCGATATCATGACCTGAGCTGAAGTCGGACACTTAACCAGCTGAGCCACCCAGGTGACTCTGACTTATTAATTTTAAAGTCCTTATAGATAAATAACAAAAATCAAGAATATTGAGGAAAATTTTGAAAAAGAGAACCAGCGTGTTCACGATACCACCATTTACAAAAGCATGTTACAAAGAAAGATTTAAAAGGATGTGGGATTGATGGACACACAGTTAAATAGTCCAGTTCAAACAGTGAACAGTGCAGTGCTAAATCCAAGTGAATATGGAAATTTCATATGTAACAATTGTGGCATGTCACATCGGTGGGGAAAATGTTAACTAATAAATGGTGGTAAGTCTTATAAATGTTGGGAATAAAAGATAAAATTAGGATCATATTTTATTTTATATTCTAGTGTCAACTCCAAATGTATCACAGAGAAAAATGAACTAAAATACATAGAAACCGTAGAAATTCTGAAATCAAGCGTAGGGGATGTGCTTGGCAACATGGGAAAACTTTCATAAATGTGATGCAAGATTCACCATTAAGTACGATATTAACTGTAGAGGTTTTGTAGGTGTGCACTAATTCGTTGAGAACATTTTTGTAAATAAGTTTTGGAATTTGTCAAATGCTGCTGCCTTATGTTTCTTTTTTTTTTTTTTAAGTTCTTGATATTGTGAATACTTGATTTTCACATGTTAAACCAACCTTGATTTTTGGTGGGAAAAATCCAACTCGGGCACCGTGAATTGTCTTTAAAAAATATTTTTTATATTGCAGCACCAGGTGGCTCCGTTGGTTATGCCTCTGACTCTTGATTTCAGCTCAGGTCATGATCTCACAGTTCATGAGTTTGAGCTGTAAGCAGGGCATGGAGCCTGCTTAAGATTCCCTCTCCCTCTCCCTCTCCCTCCTCTCCCTCTCCCTCCTCTCCCTCCCTCTCCCTCTCTCTTTCTCTCTCCCCCTCTCTCTCTCCCCCTCTCTCCCCCTCTCCCTCTCCCTCTTCACCACCTCTATTTTTTTTCTAATTACATTAGGTTTGATGAAATTGTAGTTAGAATAATTGCATCTACTTATATGAGAAAAATTTGTCACTAGTTGTTTTTGTTTTTTGTTTTGTTTTGTGTTCTTTGTCTACTTTAGATATTGGAGTTGTGCTGATTGCAGAAAATGACTAAGGAAGTATTCTTGGCTCAATTTTCTGGAAAAGTTTGTGAAGAATTATATTTCATCCCTAAATGATTGGTAGAATTCTCCAGTAAAGCTGGGTCTGGAGTCCTAGTTATCTGTTTCTGTTTGGTAGTTTGCATTTTCAAAGGAATTCAGAACTTTAAGATCTGTACTTTATTGGCAAAACTTTGTTCACAATATTCCCTTATTATCCTTTAAATATCTCTTGATTTTGTAGTAATTTCACACCTGTCATTTCTGATAATGGTATTTTTTTGTGTCTTTTCTTCATTTGTTCATAGTCATGGGCTACAGGCTTATCAAATGTATTTATCTCTCAAATAAACAGCTTTTTGTTGTATTGATTTCTCTATTGTTTTTCTGTGTTTGCTTTCATTGATTTACACCCTGGACTTTGTTATTTCTTTCCTTCTAATTACTTTCAGTTTAATATACTCTTCTTTTTGTAGTTTTTCTTAAGGTAGAAGCTGAAAGTATAATTTAGAACATTTACCTATAGAGACTTTTTATGTATAAATTTATCTATAAATACTCCGTTATCAGTATATGATAAATTATGTTGTGTTTTAATTTTCACTCATCTCAAAACATTTTATAATTTCTCTTCTGATTTCTTCATTGACTCATGTATTCTTTAGAAGTATATTGGTTATAACCCTTATTGGGATGTTTTCTTTTTTTTAATGTTTATTTAATTTTTGAGAGAAAAAGAGAGAGAGAAAGAGAGAGAGAAAGAGAGAGAGAGGGAGCACGACCAGTGAAGGGGCAGAGAGAGAAGGAGACACAGGATCTGAAACAGGCTCCAGGCTCTGAGCTGTCATCACAGAGCCCAACTTGGGCTTGAACCCATGAACTGTGAGATCATGACCTGAGCCAAAGTCAGGTGCCCAACCTACTGAGCTACCCAGGCGCCCCTGTTTTCCAGAAAACTACATTTATTTTTAATTTAATCCGTAATGGATAGAAAGCATACTTGAGTTGTTTTAAATTTATTAAATTTTTTTAAATCACAAATTTGGTCCATCTTGCTAATGTTCTATATGCATTTTATTTATTTATTTATTTATTTATTTATTTATTTTTTAACGTTTATTTATTTTTGAGACAGAGAAAGACAGAGCATGAACGGGGGAGGGTCAGAGAGAGGGAGACACAGAATCCAAAACAGGCTCCAGGCTCTGAGCTGTCAGCACAGAGCCTGACACGGGGCTCGAACTCACGGACCAAGAGATCATGACCTGAGCCGAAGTCAGCTGCTTAACCGACTGAGCCACCCAGCTGTCTGTGTTTTAAAAGAATGTGTACTTGTGTCTGATTTTTTGTTTGTGGCATGTTCTATAAATACCAGTGAGTCCAAGCTTTTTTATAATGGTATATGCATCTTCTGTAACCTTACTGAATGTCTGTTTACACTTTGTATCAGTTATTGAGACAAGGTATAGAAATCTCTGAGCGTGTCTATGGATGCATATGTTTGTCCTTGCAGTTCAATAAGTTCTTGCCTGATGTATTTGGATGCTCTGTTATTATGTAAATAATTGCTTACAACTGTTTGTAACCCGTCAGCAAATTACATCTTTATCCTTATGAAATTACCTCCTTTACTCCTAATTCTATTCAATACTGTGCAGTCTATTGTACTTAATACTAATATCACCCAGAATTATTTCCATTACTATTAGCAGAGGGCTTTTGTTTTTCCCATCTTGTAACCTTACAGCCAGTCTTTCTTTATTTAAAATGTGCTTTTACTAGGTAGCTTGTATGAAGGTCTTACTTGTGTTTCAATCTATTCTGCCTTTTAATTGGGACACTTAAGCCATTTATAGCTAATGGAGTTACTGATATATTTAGGTTTCATGCTTTGTTTTTTGTTTTCTATTTTCCCCATCTGTTCGTATTTCTTTTTTCCTCTTCCTATGCATGTTTTGGGAGTATTTGAATCTTTAAAAAGTGATTCCATTTTATCTCATTTTGACTGATTAGGTAACTCTTATTTCAGAGACTTTTTTTTTTTTTTAATGACTTCTTCAAGTTTTTAGTTTTGTCTGTAACATTCCACCTTAGGACATCATTGTTCAAATAAGGTTTTCTGCCTCCCTTCCCCTCTCCTTCAGGGACTCCAATTATACATATGTTAAGTCTCTCGAAATTTTATCATACTCACTGGCGCTGCTCATTTAAAAAAAATCCTTTCTTTCTGTATGTATTAGTTTTTATTGCAATGTATTCAAGTTCACTAATCCTTTTTAAATTTATTTTTCCATAATATCTAACCTGTCATTAATTCCATTCAGTGTATATATTTCATTTCTAATATTGTAGTTTCATGATAGGTATTTGAGTTAGGTCTTTTAAATATGTTTTTTGTTCCTACTTAACTTTTTGAATACATGAGATATCCTTGTATTAACCATTCATTGCCTTGATATCTCCTAAATCTAACATCTATATCAATTCTGGGTTTGTTGTAAATTGATTTTTGTCCTCATTATTGGTCATGTTTTCTAGCTTCTGTAAGGGCCATGTAATTTTAAGGTTTTGGTTTACCAGACATTATGAATAGCACCTTGTTGGGTGCTGAATGACACTGTATTTTTCTGATAGCCCTACATCTTTGTTCGGTTGTGCAGTTATGATGTTTAGAAATGTTTGATCCTTTCAGCCTTTGCTTTTATTGTTTTATACATGGAATCAGAGCAATGATCATGGTAGGTCACATTATTCTCCACCTACTGAAGCAAGGGCTTTTTTCTGCATTCATTCCAGTGCCCTGTGAATCGTGAGAGTCTCTGGTATGGTTTGTGGGAACAGACCCTATTTCTAGTTCTTTGTGAGCCTGGGACATCATTGCCTTTATTTCTTTTAGGTGATTCTACCCTTGAATTTGGGGAGTTTTCTTACAAATACACACTGGTCCATACTTAGCTGAATATTGTTAAAAGTTCTCTCTCTGTGAGCTTTCTTGCTGAGGTAGACTGATCTGCAAACTCCACATATCTTGATACGTGTATTAGTTTTCTATTGCTGCTATACTAAAGTACTACAATGCAAACTTATTATTGTATATAACTTAAAACACACACACTTATTTATTACATTATATCTATTTAGGTCAGATGTATGGCCCAGGTTCCACTGGAATTCAAGGTCAGGAATTCAAGGCTGCATTCCTTTATGGAGGCTCTAGGGAGAATCACTTCCCTTGTGTTTTCCAGCCCACATGCCTCTTCATGCCTCCCTTCTGTCATCTGCAAAGTGAGTGATAGCAAATCGAGACTTCCTGCTGCCCTCTCTGGGGGTCTCTTTCTCTGTTTGCAACTGGAAAAATCTGTCTGTTGTTAAGGACTGGGCACACTCAAATAATTCAGCATAATCTCCCATCTCAAGATCTTTAGTTTTACTCAAATCTACAAAGTCTGCTTTGTCATGTAAAGTAAAATATCCACAGGTTCCAGGGATTAGAGAGGGATGTCTTGAGAAGGACATTATTTCTCTGGCAGAGTAGATCTGGCTTCCAACTTGGTTTCTTGTCGTCATGGCGTCTGCTGTGCTCTGAACAGGCTGCCGCTCCTGTGGCTGGTGATTCTCTCAAGGCAGTCCTCTGGGGCACTTGTAGGGCTCACTTCATTTATTTCTGGCCTCTCAGGGATTTCAGTTATTCATTGATTCCAGTGTCTTGAAAAAAAAATGTCACTTTTCATATTTTGTTCATTGATTGATTGTTCTAGATGGGGGGATGAGTCTGGTCCTGATTACTCCCTGTTATTTGGAAGTGAAGTTCCAGGACATGGATGAGGCAAGGTTATAGCATAATATTGTCTTGGTAGGTTAACCCTTTATCATTAATATACATACCTTTTTTTCCCTCTAGAAATTCTCCTTATCTTGGAGTCAACTATAACATCTAGTTAGATGTTGGTTAGTCACTAGGATATACAAGTTATATCTTTGTTTCCTTTTCTCTGCTTCCAAACTTGTCTCAATATTTAAGGTAGGTCTCTTATAACACCATTTCGTGGATCTCGAATGTCGTTGGTACTGCTGCTATTTTGAAAATATCCCAATAATCTTAGCCTTTAATTGGATTATTTAATCAATTGACATTTAATGAAATTACTGATAATGTTTAGGTAGATATTTCTATTTGAAAAATTATATTGCTATATATTATTTTCCTATTTGTGTCCATTTAAGTCTCCATTTTTTAATCTTTTCCTTTTTTTTAACGTTTATTTATTTCCAAGGCAGAGAGAGACAGAGCATGAGCAGGGGAGGGGCAGAGAGAGAGGGAGACACAGAATCTGAAGCAGGCTCCAGGCTCCGAGCTGGCAGCACAGAGCCTGACACGGGGCTCGAACTCACGAGCTATGAGATCATGACCTGGGCCGAAGTCAGATGCTTAACTGACTGAGCCACCCAGGTGCCCCTGTCTTTTCCTTTTTTATTTTAGAATGAGAAAAAGCATGCAAGCAGGGAGGGGTCAGAGGGAAAGGGAGAGAGAATCTTAAAGAGGCTCCACAGTCAGCACAGAGCCTAAAGTGGGCTTGATCCCATGACCCTGGGATCATGACCTGATCCAATATCAAGAGTCAGTCAATCAACTGACTGAGCCATCCAGGTGCCCCTAAAACCCATTTATATTTCTTTTTTACTTCTCTGGGATTTAGCATCTTTTATACTCAATTCAGGTATCTATATATTCCCTGAACAGGTATATCGATGTGTTGTTTTTTATTATATGTATCAGTAGCTTATTATCTTAATACTGTATTTTTTTGAATATTCTGAATTTGTCTTTGTTACTTTGGATTTTATTTTTATTGTTTTTTGAGAGAGCATAAGAAGGTAAGCGAGCAGGGAAGAGAGAATCTCAAGCAGGCTCCACGCTAAGCGTGATGCCTGATATGAGGCTCTATCCCACACCTCCAGGATCATGACCTAAGTCAAAATCAAGAGTCAAACACTCAGCCAACTGAGCCACCCAGGTGCCCCATTACTTTTTTTTGTTTTAAAGTTTATTTATTTTGAGAGAGAGAGAAAGAGAGAGAGAGAGAGAGAGCAAGCAGTGGAGGGGTAGAGAGAGAGGGGGAGAGAGAATCCCAAGCAGGCTACACACTCAGGATGCAGAGCTCAGTCTCACATCCATCAATCAGATCATGACCTGAGCCAAAATCAGGAGTCGGATGCTTAACCAGCTGAGCCACCCAGGCACCCCTGCCCATTACTTTGTTGATGGAAATACAGATTATTTCATTTTGTGGCTATTTTAAACTGTTGTGAAAATACTGGATGTGTGTGTGTGTGTGTGTGTGTGTGTGTGTGTGTACCTATTTTCTTTAGAAATACAGCTAAGATTCAAACTGATGGATACTTGGCCACATATGGTTAACTTTATTGGAAATTGCTCAAGAGTTGTCAACCCCAGTTCTCCTATTTACCTATCTTCCAGGAATTTGTGAAAGTTCCATCGAATCTCATCATTTACAAAACTTGGCATTTTCTTTCTTTTCAGACTAAATTCCTATAAGTGTATAGTCCTATAAGTGTATAGTCCTCTTCTATTTTGGTTTTAATGACAGAAATAATATTTTCATATGCTTTATTGGTCATTGGGATATATAATTTGTTAAATGCTTATTTAAGTCTTTTGTCTAATTTTGATGATTTCTTTACATTTTTCCTGTTGATATGTACAAGTGCTTTTAAAAGTTTAGACAGAAATCTTTTGCTGCATATATGTGCATTGAAAGTATTATTCCCAGTCTTTTCCTTGCATTTTAATTTTCTTCATATTGGCTGTAGCTTCCTGAAATTTTTAATTCTGATGAAATACACACACACACACACACACACATATATATATATATATATGTATATATATATATATAATTTTATGCGTGTTGTATACACAAATATATATGTGACTTACCAGAAAATTTTAATTCTGATGAAATATATATATATATATCATAAAATATATATAAAATATGTGTATATAAAATATATTTTATGCATATTGTATTCTGGGTCTTTCCAGAGAAGTCTTTGCTAACTCCAAGGTGATGAAAAAATACTAAAATAAATACTGAAGTGAATACTAAAATATAATTTTAGCCTTTGCACGTAGGTCTATAATTCATATCCAACATTTTAGTGAAAAAAGGGACAAGATAGTAACTTTTTAGTGGTAAAAGTAGATTCAAAATTATTTTGTATACAGATATCTAGTTTTTTAGCACCATTTATGGAAAAGAATTTATCAAATAGTATGGATAGCTTTGACAAAATCTATATTACTATCTGTGCTTCTATTTATGAGTTATTTATTTCTGTGTTATTACTCTGCCTGTCTATCATCGCAGCAATATCGCCGTATTGATTACTGAGGTTTTAGAGTAAATCTCAAACTTAAATAGATCTCACCTTGGAAATTCTTATTTGTTTCTGTAAGTTTGTTTCTTTACATTTCTTCATATCCACAACTCTCCAGTGTCCTTATAAACAGGATTTTTAGTTGATGTATATTATTCTCATGATAGAAGCATATATCTTAAGCAGAAGGGGAATTTACCAGAGTATTTTTAATTATTTTAATGTTTATTTATTTTTGAGAGAGAGAGAGAGAGAGAGAGAGAGAGAGAGAGACAGAGTGCGAGCGGGGGAAGGGCAGAGAGAGGGAGACACAGAATCCGAAGCAGGTTCCAGGCTCTGAGCTGTGAGCACAGAGCCCAACCCGGGGCTCAAATACACAAACTGTGAGATCATGACCTGCCAAAGTTGAACACTTAACTGAGCCACCCAGGAGTGCCCCTCGTTGAGTAATTTTTGAACAGTGCCCAGAAATGCAAACTATTAATAAAAGGCTGGTTAAAATTCAGTTATATTAATAAGGACTTATTTCATCGAAGGATATTGTATAAAGTGAGTGAGAATATAAACTCATCTAATGAGGTTCTTCTGCACATGAACACTAAGAGATATGGATTTGATAGCTTGTACTGGCATTATTTATTTATTTTTTAAATATTTATTTTATTTTTGGGACAGTGCAGGAGAGGGAGGGGCAGAGAGAGAAGGACAGAGGATCTAAAGGGAACCCCATGCCAACAGGCTGACAGCATCCAGCCCAACAGGGGGCTCGAACGCTCAAACCGCAAGATCATGACCCGAAATGAAGTCACACGCTCAACTAACAGAGCCACCCAGGTGCTCCTGTAGCGTCATTTTTTAAAAACACAGTAATTGGAATCTGTCCAGATATTATTTATAGGAACTAAAAAATCAATGTCGGCATACTGATACAATGGAATGAAATTCATCATTAAAAATGAACCTTGTCCAACTAAATCAACAAAGATAAATCTTTTTAGGTTTCTTGTTTATTTACTTATTTATTTTTGAGAGAGAGCAAGAGGGGGAGAGGCAGAGAGAGAAGGAAAGAGAGAATCCCAAGCAGGCTGTGCACTGTCAGCATGGAGCCTGATGCAGGGCTGGAATTCACTAACCTTGAGTTCATCACCTGAGCCGAAATCAAGAGTTCGATTCTTTTTAAAAAAATTTTTTTGTGTGTGTGTTTATTTATTGTTGACAGAGAGAGAGAGAGCACGAGCCAGGGAGGGGCAGAGATAGAGGGAGACACAGAATCTGAAGCAGGCTCCAGGCTCCGAGCTGTCAGCCCAGAGCCTCACATAGGGCTCGAACCCACGGACCGCGAGATCATGACCTGAGCTGAAGTCAGATGCTCAACCAACTAAGCCACCCAGGTGCCCCAAGAGTTCGATTCTTTTTTTTTTTTTTTAATTTTTTTTAAGTTTATTTATTTTTGAGACAGAGAGAGACAGAGCATGAACGGGGGAGGGTCAGAGAGAGAGGAAGACACAGAATCAGAAGCAGGCTCCAGGCTCTGAGCCATCAGCCCAGAGCCCGACGTGGGGCTCGAACTCACAGACCGCGAGATCGTGGCCAGAGCTGAAGTCGGACGCTTAACCGACTGAGCCACCCTGGCGCCCCTAAGAGTTCGATTCTTAACCGACTGAGTTATGTAGATGCCCCAACATAGATAAATCTTAAAATATGATGCTATGTAAAATTAAAGGTTCATGGAAATACTATATCTATATGTTACTGTTACTGCATTTGAAAATGTTAAAACCACTCAAAGCTATATACAAAGGTCATGAGCAAGGCATGTATGGATAGATAATTAATATTTATATAAAAATTTAAGTTCCAGCATTAATAAAGGAATTTAAATTTCAGCCACATAGTATCTTCATTGATAAAACTAGGAAGTATTTAATATGTCTGTTCAATATACAGAATATCATTAGGGTGAAAGACATATAATGTTCACAGTGTATTAGTTCAGGGATAATTTGATGACTTGCAAGAATAATTTGGCAGTAACTATAAACCCATTTTCAATAAAAATATGCTTTACCTTTTCTTGAAAATTTTTTCTTAAGGATTTATCTTAAATACCATTCAGATATATGGAAATGTGTTTACAAACAAGAAACTACACTGTACTTATATAAAATGACAATAAGTTTCTGTTCCTCAATTTGGCAAACAGAATATAATAGTGTCAATGTTAAAATAAAAAATGATTCACTATAACAGAAAATGTTGATTGATACTACTTCAGAAAATTCTTAAGATTCAAAGATTTAAAGTTCTCTCAACATCTGCTTTTATTTTCTTTTCTAAAGAGCTGTTCCCACCTGATTGCTGGTAATTTTTTATACAGTTATCAGGAAAAGTCCTGTAATCATCCCTCTCCAATTAGTTTCTGAGCATATGCTCTAATCCTCTTAGGTACATGTGGAAAAATAGAATTCCATGGTCGTGGGGTACACATATGTTTAACTTCATCAAAAGGTGCTGAACAACTGACAATCCCTGTGAGAATGGATATCCACATTGTGTTATATTTAGCAAATAAGCAATTCAACAAAAGAAAAGGATATGACCACTTCATGGATTAATTTCAAAAACATGTTGGACAAAAGACATCTTAAATAGGGTGATGGTTACACAGGTATATATTGGTGAAAACTCATTGAGCTGTATGCTTTTGCAAGAAAAAAAAAGAAAAAAGAAGGTAAGGAAGGGAGTGATGGAAAGGGAATGGGGAAAGGAAAAGGGAAGGAAAGGAAGAAAAAATGCATAATGTCAACCCTATTTGACTTGCTTGCTTTGGAATCAATATTAAAATCACAACTCTAGGGGCACCTGAGTGGGTCAGTCAGTTAAGCATCTGATTTCAGCTCAGGTCATGATCTCACGGTTCATGTGAGCCCTGTGTAGGGCTCTGTGCTGACAACTGAGAGCCTCTTTGGGAACTTTGTTGGGATTCTGTGTCTCCCTCTCTCTCTGCCCCTCCCCTGCTAGCACTCTGATGGTATGTGTGTGTGCGTCTCTCTCTCTTTCTCTCAAAGATAAGTAAATAAACAAATAAACATTTAAAATAAATAAAATGACAACTCTTCCCACCTTCTATACATTTTATTTTCTCACATTGTTAATATCAATTTAAAATAATAGCGTTGTATAAATACATTTAGATAGCATGCATTTTTGAAACACTTTTTAAGTGATAAAGATAAATAGGTAGATAGGTAGATAGATTGTTTAAGTAACATCTAGACAAGTGATATTACCAGGGTCATTGCTGTGCTGTGGTATCTTGAGTGGTTTTTGCTTCTTCTTGGAGTTTTTCTGCATTATATAAATTGCCTGGAAAAATATCGATTTGGAAACTGTGAGAGGATGGTGAGGTCAATATATATTTAAGTTGAAAAGATTGAGTTGGCAACATTATTACATTCAACTTAAAAATCATAGCATAAAAACTAAGAAGCAATGATTATGTGTTTATTCTCTTTTGTAATATCTAAGTAAAAGTTTGGAAAAACATAGTCTGGAGTGGCTAATGATCTCTTTGCTGTCCTATAACAGATCTAAAATTGCAGTTATTAGGGACTCATTCTTCTAGGATAAAAACAGACCCGGGAAGTATCTCAAATAATTTTATTGTGAGTCCTAGCAATGTAAGATAGTTGCATACATGGTGACATAAAGACACTGGAGATAAGTCATTTTATAGTGTCATCTCCCTGGTACCTACTCCTCTTGACCTGCCCTACCCACTCGGGGAGTGATTTATCAACATATTAGAATGAAAACAACAACAACAACAACCTTGCTCTCATTCTCTGTCAGCACACACGTCAAAAACATTCTTTTTCAGTTTCTGTCCACTGTTTCTAATTACCCTTCCTGCCTTTTTATCCGAGGAAAGTTGGGGGGGGAGAGAAGTGGAGAATGCCTCAGGTTGTGGTAAATAAAGAACTAAATAGCTCCCAGATAAAATTTCATGAATTCAGTAGCGCTGTGGGATCTACGTAAGATATCGTTTAGATTGTCACATCTGATGTTGAATGTAGAACAAAACTATCATTCTGATTCAAAGAACATAATTAATTATGAAGTAATATCTGCGTGGCAAAATAAAAGGTAACGATACCAGTTTCTTTTCACCTCCTCCAGCAATTACAGGAGTTGTTTTCAACCCGTCTCGAGGAGAGTAGTTCTGGAAATAATTAAAATGAGCTGGCATAGAATAAAAGTGGTGGGCAACATGTGTCTAAATGAGCGAAACTTGTGAGTCCGTTATTTTTAATGTTTATCGGTGATAAGGGAAATGTATTACGTATATTGTAATCTATTTCGCAGTTTACTTAATGAATTGGGATGGGGAAGGTGGCATTGTTGGCTGCAAAAACCAGCTGCAGCAGGCTTTCGTGGAAAGGAAACTATACTGAGGGAATAGGCCACATTTCTACGAGCTCAATAAATGCTTACAGTTCATTATGGTGCCATCACGTAAGGTAGCCTCAGAGTGTTCATACAGCATCGAAAAGTGCCTAGCACTCTCCGTAGACACTAGACGTACCTGGCTCGATAAAATTTAAGAGCTGCAATATCAGAAGCAGAGCTCAATACCTCAGAGTTTTATAAAAGCACTGTCGTCATCATCGTTGAGGCTTAAATTGAGAACTCACCGGTATAGATCTATTGCTTTCTTTGGAACATCATATAACCTTGTATGAGAACATTTGAAAATTGCAGGAGTAAATGTTAGAAAACCTGGTCTTGTAGCGACGATGGCTGAGAAGAAATGTGACAGTTTAAAGAGATGCTGCTGGCTGGATCACAGTCTTAGAGATAAATGTGTTCATGCGTTTCCTAAGGAGATTTTTCATTTGTTAAAGGATGCTCCCTTTAAATAGGTTGGCCTCATAGCAAAGGCCCCTCTTGCTCTTTTTAAGATACTGGCCTTTCCCCTCTCCTGGTTTTCTATTACAGTGTAGAAGGTAAAGTTTCAATGACCCCTTTTATTATTTCCAAGAACAACTATTTGAGCAACATCTAAGTGTGAATCACTGAAATATAGTCTTAAATCCAAGGAAATAAGTCTTCAGAACTGTTGAAGGAAGGGTATATTCCAAGTTATGAACCATGGATTATCAGAATTCCAAAAGAAAGAGATAATAATCTTCCTCTGTTTCATACTTGAATCTGCTTAGCATGCTGGGGGAATGATACAGACACCTGAGGGTCTGGAGACTATAATTTGACATAGGAATTGTAGGAAAAGAGATTAGGATAAAAGCTGGGCTATAACTGCAAAATGAGTGAAATATCAGGCCCATTATTCTGCAAATAGTGGAGAAGTATCATTATTTTTAAGCAAGTAGTAGAATTTCCAAATATATGTTATTTTTAGAAAGACAATTTAGAATAGAAATTGAGTTTTTAAAAAAGGAAATAAAAAATATTCAGGAATATATTGCAATAATCCAGGAATTAAATATAGATTGTCATGAGTAGGAGTAGGAAAACGAGAAATAGACTAGATTTGAAAACCATTATAGAGATAGACACATTAGAGACTGGTATTCTCTTGAATCAGGGGTGACAGAAGGCATGATAAAAGTTGATCCTGTGATTTTTGCGTGAATGCATAGATGGTGATGCCATTGCACTGTGTACAGAATACAGAAGGATGAGAAAGAGAACAAATTTAATTTTAGACTTGTTCCTTGAAGTCATTTACAGTATTATATGCTATTTGTATTAACTATCATAGAATTATGGAATATTTAACATTTTGAAAGAATTAGACAGTGTGTATTGTATTTACTTCTACAAGTTCTATAGATTGAAGATATAACTCTGGGTGTCATTTGAATAGAGAATTTGTTGGAGACATAAACGGATGGCACTATAAAGTGGGAGAGCAGAGAATTGTGAGCCACTCTGGCTGAGTGCTGAGCCCTGCAGAATGTCCCTATGGAAGGGGAGGGCGTGTGGGAGAGACAGACAATGGGAAAGAGATCAGTCAGGTGGGAGGTGGAGCTAAATCATTTCCTGGAAGTGAAGCCAGAACGTTTTAAGAAGGAAGCCCAGGAAACAGCAGAGACGTTTTCTGAGAGGTCACATAGGAGAGGGCTTGAGAGTAGATCTTTGGGCGAGAGATCTAGGAAACACCCATAACACTGAAATCCAGGTTTCAGTGCAGTAGTGTGGCAGCATTCAGGTTGTATTAGGTGAAGCTGAAAAAGTGAGAGGAGAGAATGCTGATTATTGTTTTTACTGAATTTGATGGTAAAAACAAGGCAAGATAACTTGTCATAACTTTTGGAGAGACAGGGTCCAAAGATGTATCTGAAAGTCAAAGGAAAGTAATCGTGAGAGATAAAGACTAAAGAGACAAGTGAGAAAGTCAGTAATGAAGTAACAGAAGATCTGGTTGAAGCAACAGAATCAGGGTAGCGTTGGAAACAAAACTGTCGAGAACGTCAGGAGTCGGAGTCCATTTTCCCACACCATGGTTCGAGAAGGAGGATCAGAACTGGGGTTGCAAGCAGAGCAGTCTCATCTCTGCATCTGCCTTTCACTGTGACTGTAGGACCTAGACCCAGCATGTGGTATGACTCCTTTATGTTTGCAAACACATCCGAACATTATAAATCCTGCAAGCAGAATGAGAACTTTCCACCCTTCCATTTAGGGATTTGGTACTTTTGTTAAACACCGAGCAATTTCATTGCCCAGACATCTACACAGAGACTTTCTTTGTGGATAAACTCTCAGAGTGCATCTCAAACTTTTGATACGTAGAATTAGTGTGCAGGTTTATGAATAGAACTACTAAATATTCCTTACTCTGTGAGAGACTTAAGAGGTTTTCAGGGGTAATGATTAATACACACGAGTGTCAGATTTGCTGACTTGTAGAATCTAGCACAGGTAGCATGCAAGGCTACTGTAAATATACTGAACTAGGACACGTCGGGAGAAATAAGGAAAACAACATAGACCTTCACCACAGTCTAGGGACAAAAAAGAATCATCAGTGGGAGAAGTCTGGGGTTTCTCTAAGATTTTGTTCACCTGAAGGTCCATCCTGTTTTGCCAGGATTAACGACTCCCCAGTGTGGTTCCAACAATAAGGCTCCTATTCCTTTTCAGTTGCTTATTCTCATGTTCTATTTCCTGTTCTCTCCAATTATTATTATTCTTAACTAACTCCAGCCCCTCTGGTCTTCCCTTTATGTAGAACATGCCAAAACCATTCTTCCCTCTGGAGCCTCAACATTAGTTGTCCCCTCAGATTTGTGCATAATTTGGGTCTTTAAATATTAAATTTTTAAGCATGAGTTTACATATTAAATCCTCAAAATTCAAGAAACTCCACAGACTTCATTATCATATTTCTATGTTTTCTATCTTCTTAATTGAATGAAGACCTATTACACAGTTTTAAATTCAGTTGTCTTTTTTTGTCTCATCCTAGGAAATACAAAGCCTTATATAGGAAAGACAAAAGTTTGCCGTATATCCTCACTACCCAAACCACTACATAAATAGATGGGTATGTAATATACTATTTATCACATACTGTACATTATACTGTGCATAAATCTGAAATGCATAACACGTATAGTATACGACCACAAGAAAAAAAGTCCCACTTATAAAACATACTGCACAATTTTACATGGGTTTTAGGAATTAAGAATATGAATACAGGGGTGCCTTGGTGGCTGCATTGGTTAAGTGTATCACTTCAGCTCAGGTCACGATCTCACTGCTTGCAAGTTCAAGCCCCACATCAGGCTCTGTGCAGACAGTTCTGAGCCTGGAACCTGCTTCAGATTCTGTGTCTCCCTCTCTCTCTGCCCCTCCCCCGCTCATGCTCGCTCGCTCTCTCTCTCTCTCTCTCTCTCTCAAATGAATAAACATTAAAAAATTTTTAATAAAAAATAAATAAAATAGTGGAGCATAGGGGTGCCCGGGTGGCTCAGTCGGTTGAGTGACTTTGGCTCAGGTCATGATCTCACGGTTTGTGAGTTCGAGCCCCGCATCAGGCTCTGTGCTGACAGCTCAGAGCCTGGAGCCTGCTTCAGATTCTGTGTCTCCCTCTCTCTCTGCCCCTCCCCTGCTCGCTCTCTCTCTCTCTCAAAAATAAACATTTTAAAAAATTAAAAAAATATATGAAGAGAAAGCCTGTGGATCAACTCATCATCAGTTCAGTGCCTGGGGATGAAATAGGAAAGGACATTTGCAGTTAGAGGTTAAGAACATCACCTTGGATCAAGTTTGCTAAGCTAGGAGGATCCTGAGCTCACTCACCTCTTGCCATGAACATATCAAAAATATAAGTCCCTAGGAAGCAACTGTCTTTGAGAACAACCTGAAGACTAGCAGAAAAGGTCATCCACAACTAAAGGTGTAAAGAAAAAGCCAGATCATATGGAACGTGGGGCAGGAATATGGTCTTGTCAGGACCCACACCATACCCCCAGCTTGGTGACTCACAACCAGGAGGAGTGTTACTAACTCACAGGTCCTCCCTGAGAAACCCCACACTGGACACCACTGTCCTGAGGACTTGCACTGGGAAGACAAATCCTCACGATATATAGTTTTGAAAACCAGTGGCCTTAACTCCAGGAGAGCCAGAGAGATATAGGAAATCAGGACTCCACTCTGAAAGAGCCTACACACAAACTCACTGCTCCAGCATTCAGCCCAGCGGCAGACATTTGAAAAGTGTCTGGCCTGTATGTGAAGGGCATTTATTGATTCCCTTTTGGGCCTGTGCCAGAGAGGCAGCGATTTGTTAGAACTTTCTCTGGGAAGGGAAGAGATGGTGGGCACCAATTTTTCTTTTTTTACTCATTTTCTCCCTCGTTGTCCCAGCTTTGGATGGTGTCATGGTACTCCTCATCTTCCTGGGTAACACCACCAGTGCTACCCTGGTGTCCCTCTGCAGACCCGCTCCAGCCAACCAGCACACCCTCGTAGACACCCCTCCAGTGTTGCTCCTGGATTGCCACAGTGGGCATACAGCTTTGGCTAGAGCCAGAGTTGCCCCAGAGTGGCTTTGCCTGGCAGGCAACCTCAGTCTGGACCATCACCCCACAAAGGGGCTCCTTGAGGAAGGCCAGCCCTGCCCACCAATATGCCTGTAGCACTGATGGCCTCTCAGGAGCAGGAGGGCCCAATGCAGCCCACAGGGGACACCCCTGGAGTGCTTGGCTCTGATGACCAAAGGGATTGGGTGTCTAGGCCCCACAGGACACCTGCTACATAAAGCCACTCCTTCAAGACTAGAAGATGTAGTCGGCCTACCTAATACATGGAAACAAACACAGAGAATCAGGCAAGATGAAAAGACAGAGGAATATGATTCAAACAAAAGAAGACAAAACCTCTTAAAAATAACTAGGCAAAACAGAGATAAGCAATCTACCTGATAATGAGTTCAAAGTAATGTCATAAAGATGTTCCCTGAACTTGGGAGAAGAATGGATGAGCAAAGTGAGAATTTCAACAAATAGATACAAAGTATAAGAAAGTACCAATGAGAGCTGAGGAATGCAATAACTAAAATGAAAAATACACTAGAGGAAATCAGATTAGATGATACAGAAGAGTGAAAGAATCTGGAAGACAGGGTAGTGGAAATCACCCAAGCTCAACAGAAAAAATAATTTTTGGAAATAAGAATAGAATGGTTTACGGGACCTGTAGGATAACAAGAGCCCTGACATTTACATTAAAGAGGCCACAGAATGAGAAGAGGGACAGAAAACCACTAGACTCCAAATAAAGCCATCTTGTGAAAAAACAAAACTGAAGGTACCCCGCTCCCTGATTTCAAACTATATGTCGCTGTCCAGTTTTCCCAGCGCCATTTCCTGAAGTGACTTTTTTTCCCCATTGGATATTCTCTCCTGCTTTGTTGAAGATTAGTTGGGCATACATTTGTGGGTGTCTTTCTGGGGTCTCTATTCTGTTCCACTGATCTGTGTGTTCCATTGATCCGTTTTTGTGCCAGTACCATACTTTAATGGTAATTACAGCTTTGTAATGCAGATTAAAGTCTGGAATTGTGATGGCTCCAGCTTTGGTTTTCTTTTTCAGGATTGTTTTGGCTATCTTTACTAATCAAAACTGTAAGTTATGGATACAAAAACAGACAGATCAATAGAACAGGATAGAGACCCTGGAAATAAGCCCATATTTATATGATCAATAAATCTATGACATAGAAGGTGAGGATGTGCACAGGGAGAAGACCATCTATTTAATAAGTGACTTGGGGAAATTCTGGACAGCTACATGCAAAAGTACAAAACTAGACCGCTTTCTTACACCATACACAAAAATAAAGTCAACGTGGAGTAAAGACTTAAGACCTGAAACCGTAAAAACTCCTAGAAGAAAATACAGACAATAAATTGATTATGTCAGTCTCAGAAATATTTTTGGGGTCTATTTCCTCAGGCAAGGGTGACAAAATAAAAAAAAATAAATGAGACCACATCAAACTAAAACTCATGTTGCAGTGAAATAAACCATCAACCAAATGAAACAGCAGCCCACTGAATGGGAGAAAATATTTGCTAATAATATAACCAATACAGGGTTAACATCCAAAATGTAGGAAGATCTCATACAACTTGGTAACAAAAGAACAAAAAAACAAAAACAAAAAACATATAATGTAATTAAAATATTGGCAGAGGACCTGACTACACATTTTTTCTAAATAAATTACCCAGATGACCAACAGACAGATGAAAAGATGTTCAATCATAAGGAAAAACAATATGAAACCAAATACAAATTGAAACCACGATGAGATATCATCTCACACGAGGGAAACCTCATACACAGTTGGTGGGAATGTAAATCGGTGCAACCACTGTGGAAAACAGTATAGAGGCTCCTCAAAAAACTAAAAATAAAACTATCATATAGTCCAGAAAATCTTTTTTCTGAGTATTTGAACAAAAAGGAAACACTAATTTGAAAAGAAATATCCACCCCTATTTTTAATGCAGCATTAATTATAATAGCAAAACTTTGGAAACAACTTAAGTGTCTGTTGATAGATGAATAGACGTAGAAGGTGTGGTATGTGTGTACATACATACACGCACACACAAGCGTATGTGTGTGCATATATATATACACACGCACACAATGCTGTATTACTCAACCATAAATGGAAATGAAATGAAATCTCATTATTTGTGACAACATGGATGGACCTACGTGGTATTATGCTTATTGAAATAGCCAGAGAACGACAGATACCATTTCATTTATATTTGGAATCTAAAAACAAACAAAAACCAAATCAACAAACAAAACAGAAACAGACATATATACAGAGGACAAATTGTTGGCTGCCAAGGAGGAGGAATTTGGGTCAATAGGCGATGTAGGTGAAGGGGATCAAGAGGTACAGTCCTTCAGCTGTAAAAAGTGATAATAATAATCGACGGGGATATAAAGCGCAGCCTTGAGAATGTACTCAATAATACTGTAATAACTTTATATGGTGACAAATATTAACTAGACTTACGGTGATGGTTGTTTTGCAGTGTATATAAATGCTGAATCATTATGTTATACACCTGAAATGAGTATAATACTGCATTCAACTATTCTTCAGTTTAAAAAATGCACCTCTAAATTGTAAAAAAAAAAATGTAATATGAAATCTTAAGTATTCATGTGAGGAGTATTGTATTTATAAACATTTTTCCAACCGACTGGTAGGTTGGTACCTTTGTCTGTACATGATATTGATGGATTATTCTGGGGTTACAGCCCAGAGTCCTGACAACTCATTCTTTCAGGTAAGAAAATAGAACACATATCTGATAAAGCAATCTGAGACTAAGCAAATGTGAATTTGATATACCAGAAACTTTATGCTTTATCACACCTAAGTATTTGTTCAATTTTCATAAGGGATAAGCATTTTGCCAAAAATAGGAGATGAAATAGTATCCGTAGAGATGTTTCTTCCTTTTAAGTGTCACACACCCCATTTTATTCTGTTACATTTAATCACAGGCTTCATATCTACACTATGGAAAAAGTGATAAAGTGAGAGCTAGGTCAGCTATTGTACAATTTTATCATCATAGCTCCTGCATTTAAATTTGATAGGGCATTTTCAAAATGGCACTTTGTAAAGCATAATGTAAAGACACTTCAGTTATAAAATACGATGATATATCATCCACCTTGTGCTGAGGTATTCTTGTTTTTATTATTTATTATAATGTATATTATATATGATGACAAATATGTACAGTTTAAATAAGATTTATAAAGCAAATAGTTATGTAACCAGCAGTCCAAGCAAGAAATAGAACAATGTAAGCACCCCAGTAGCCTGTCCTGCAAGCTGCCTCTTTGACATTTTCTGTTTCTTTACTGGAGTTAAATACTATTTTGACTTTTGGCATTGCTTCCTTGATTTTTTGGAGAGTTTCAAGCCTTTGTATATGTTCTTTTCTGTATTGTTTATTTTGTTTATTTTGAGAGAGAGAAATAGGGCATGAGCCGAAGAGGAAGAGAGAGAGAGAGAGAGAGAGAGAGAGAGAGAGAGCCTGTCAGCACAGAGCCTGACATGGGGCTCAATCCTGTGAACCGTGAGATCATGACCTTAGCCGAAATCAAGAGACTGACAGCCAGTATTCTTAAATAATGTAATTTAATGTAACTGCTTTTGGAACTGTATGTAAACGGAAAATTTATTTTTGTCTTTGTTTTATATAAGAATTTATATTTTGGGGGCACCTGGGTGGCTCAGTCAGTTAAGTATTCAACTTCCACTCAGGTCATGATCTCCCAGTTCATGAGTTCAAGCCCTGTGTGGGGCTCTGCGCTGGCATCTCAGAGCTTGGAGCCTGCCGTCAGATTCTGTGTCTCCCTCCTTCTCTCTCTGCTCCTCCCCAACTCATGGTCTATCTGTGTCTCTCAAAAATAAATGTTCAAAAAAATTAAAAAAAGAATTTATATTAATTTTTTAATGTTTATTTAATTGTTTTGAGAGAGAGAGAGAGAGAGAGAGAGAGAGCGTGAGCAGGGGAGGGGCAGAGAGAGAGGGAGACACAGAATCCAAAGCAGGCTCCAAGCTCTGTGTTGTCAGCGCAGAACCCAGGCAGGGCTCGAACTCATGAGCCCACGAGATCATGACCTGAGCCAGAGTCGGTCGCTCAACCTATTGAGCCACCCAGGTGCCTCAGAAGTCATATTTTTATAACAATTTTAGGTTCTTAGCAAATAAAAAGGAAGGTCTAAAGATTCCCCATATATTCTCTGCCCCCATGAATGCATAGCCTCCTTCATTATGAATTTCCCCCACCAGAGGGGAACATTTGTTAGAGTTGACAAACCTACATTATGATTATCCAGAATCAACAGTTCACAGTAGGGTTTAGCTTGGTGTTGTCATTCTATAAGGGGGAAATACATAATCATTCTAATAGATACAGAAAATGCATTTGACAAAAATCAACATCTGAAATCTATTCATTATAAAAATATTAAGCAAACTAGGAATAGAGGGGACTTTCTCCACTAGTAAACTTCATATATTAAATGTGTGTAGCTAACATCATACATGGTAAAATATTAATATATTTATGCTAAGATTAAGGGAAAAATTACAGAAAGTCAGTTCTAAATCTGTCTATTCAGTATTGTCTCTTGCCAGTGTACTTGGCAAAGAAAAAAAAATGAGGACAGAATAAAAATTTTGGAGGAATAAAAAAAAACTGTTTTTATTCACACTTGACACGATTGACTCCATGGAAATTCCTCAATAATTTACATTGTAGTCCCAGACTGGAAACAACTAAAATGTGTATCACCAAGTGTTGACACAGTTCTCCATGGTTTTTCTGCGTGTCTTGTATCACCTTTTGTTCTGGACTATCTTTTCAAGGATGTTTGTATAGAAAACAGCCTTAGAATGCATAGAGAGTGTCTCACACTGGGGTAGAAGACGGATTTATTTTGTTTATCATAATAAAGATAAAACCCCTCCAAAGAAAACATTGAGCAGGTTCACTATTATCCGTTCCCACCTCCAGATCATGTACAGGGGATTTGAAGGTGGATCAAGAAAAGCTGATACAAACATGCATTTCATGCCTCTGTTCTTCCATGAGTAGTAACGTGTTTTATCTCCGACCAAAGATTCTCTAGTGTTGTCAGCACTTGTGGAACTGGGACAGCCTAATTTGTTAGCTTACAAGTAGGCTAAAATCTCTTATTCCGTTTCCTGTCACTGATAAAATGGATAAGCCAGGGAATATTTATATAATCAAATAATACTCAGCAATTAAAGAGAAACCAATATTGATAATACATCCAGCAACAGAGATGGTGCTCAAAAAACCTCATTCTGCAAAATAAGGCAGACACAAAAGTCTACAGTCAGTGAGTTAAATTTGTGTGAATTGTACAGCTGGTAAAACTATGGTGGTGGCTGTGGGCGTTGACCACATAAGGGAACTTTCTGTCCTGATCGTGATGGAAATATTTTATTTCTTGATTGGAGTGTTAGGTAATGGTACATTACATCACTGAATGGTACGTTTAAGATTTATGGCATTTATTTTAATGTGAATGAGTATGAAAATGTCTGGAATCTATTTTAAAAGTGAGGTGGAAAGCATACCCCGTATTTTGCCATGACTGTACCCTTCTCAAGGGGTGGTTCTTGTTTTTGTTTTTTGTTTTTTTTTAATGTTTATGTATTTTTGAGAGAGACAGAGACAGAGTGTGAGCAGGGGTGGGGAAGAGAGAGGGGAAACACAGAATCCGAAGCAGGCTTCAGGCTCCGAACAGCCAGCACAGAGCCTGACACAGGGCTGGAACTCGGGAACCGTGAGATCGTGACCTGAGCCAAAGTCGGATGTTCAAGTGATTGAGCCACCCAAGGGCCCCGGGGTGGTTATTGTTCATACTTATTCTTGGACCTGTGGAATTATAGGGATTCCTTTTAATTATACTATAGTTTATGAAACTTTTCATTATTAGACTTTCCATGCCCCTTTCCAAATGAAATATACTTTGACAAAGGTCAAGATTGTTAACATTCTTTTGTTCAGTATGACAGCCTGCTAAACACTTCCTGCTTTGTGTCTGTGAATAGTTTATCTCAGATCATTCTACCTTATGAAGAGTTTACAGAGACAGACATGATGGTGACATTTCATGAAGAATTAGGGATAGATTTGGACTCACCAGAACGTTGTTGCTCGTTCAGGATCCCCTCTTGACTTACTTACTGTGATCTCTTAAGTACTCATGTTCTTCATGTAACTTTCCAAAAACACTCTGAACGAGATGCAGGAGTCTGAGGTAGGGATAATGGAGATGGTTTTTAGAGCTCAGCCTAAAACTAGGTCCATTTACTAGAGTACAAAAAGACCTACCGTACTAGATGCTCGTACTACTAAGTGCACGTTGGTAGTATATCCTAATACACCCTACCACACGATAAATGAGATCTGTTTCAACAATTTCATGCATGCTGTGATTTTAGCCTACATTGTAGAAAGGGCCAAAAGGTACCTCACTTTGTTTTTTCGATCCGTGAATTCATGCAGAAAATAACAATAGCAGCGATTTTATTTTCCCAAAATAGCAGCATTCAGTCAGAGTGCTCTAAGATGTTGATTCCAAGAACCTATTTAAAAAGTCCTCAGAGAATTAAATTATGTTTAAATTGAGTGAGTGTCATTTGCCGTGGCCTTGCTTTGTCCATCTAACTGTGGTTAAGCTGAATGCAATAACCTATGGTAGCCCCGGTCACAGGTTGAGTGTCGTACTAATGACCTTAGGTCAGAACTTTCATCTTCATTCTGGATACACTTAAGCCTCTGGTATTTTCAGGCTTCAGAAACTCTTAGCACAACAGGAGTTCTTAACCTTACATGATGTATTTTTTATTTTTAATCCTCCTCTCTCCTTGTTTGACAGGCAAAGGGCCTGTGCCTGGGTCATTTTCTGTGACTTTCTTGTTCTTCTTTCCTAAATACCCAGCAATTGGCAGGTAACATCTACCAGGTCACTCTGACCTCCATGTGCAAAGTAGTTTTTCTCTAGTGTAGGCAGGCGGGGGACAGAGCCGAGGATGCTTGTTAAACCATTGCCAAGTTTTAAACTGTGTAGGTAGGGAAAATGTTTCAAAATTGCCTGGAAGTTCACCTTCAAACTCCATGGTTTAGGTGAATCCAGACTTGACGTATTCTCTTGATGTCATAAATTATGCCTCAGAGATTTTTTTTTAAATACATTAAAATATCTATGTTTCGTGTTAAAATAAATTTCCGTAATTCATTACCTTGGCACCAACTGTTAAAAATAATGGGAAGAATAATAGCAATGGCAGGCCAGAAGACTAATTGACCTAGCACGTGTACTTGCACTTCCCCATCCACTAACATTTGTTTTTACAATGTATGCATATTAAAGGGGGATTTAATCTGCTATTTCAGTTGCTCCCTATTAGTTTTTGAAAGAAGTACGTATGGTGAGTTCAGAGTTTCACCAAGAGACTGCTGGCTTACCGGAATGCATATTGTGGCCCCCTAGAATATGCGTTTATCTATGTCTAGGATGTGGCCGTCGGTACCTTAGCATCATCTGTGACAGTCCACAGAAGGGGAGAGGAGACCCGTAGTTTAGAACTGGTTCGTATTAGCCAAAATCACTATGATAATGAATATATTAACATAATATTAATAATACATTAATTAATATAATGTTACTATTACTTTATCAGCTTATAGTCAGCAATATCAATATCATACTTATTTGCAGGACCATTTAATCCCTTGCTATGGGCAACATGCATGAAAAAATCAAGAAAAGCCATAAAGTTGACTGAAAATGAACATGAACAATGGGTTATTTATGGAACTGAAATGGTTAAGGTTTTCACCTATATAACATAAATGGGCGTGACAACACAAAGTACAATATTTGTTTATGGGCTGATCCCCTATCCATTGTGTAGTATTTAAATGGATACAGTGTTGGGGCGCCTGGGTGGCGCAGTCGGTTAAGCGTCCGACTTCAGCCGGGTCACGATCTCGCGGTCCGTGAGTTCGAGCCCCGCGTCAGGCTCTGGGCTGATGGCTCAGAGCCTGGAGCCTGTTTCCGATTCTGTATCTCCCTCTCTCTCTGCCCCTCCCCCGTTCATGCTCTGTCTCTCTCTGTCCCAAAAATAAATTCAAAAAACGTTGAAAAAAAAAATTTAAATGGATACAGTGTTTAGCTCCAGGTTTTTCATCGTTTTCTAAATGTCCATCACTTACTAGTTACTTTTTCTGTTTGATGACATTATTTTCCTAAATATTTTGTGACCCCCAAATCATGAAGTTACTTCAGTCCCCAGAGCCTGTGAACCAGCTGTAGTCTGGCTCCTGTACACGCTCTCACCCAGCTGTTGGAACCACACTAGTGACCTTCTAGAAATGAGGGTGGTTCTCCCCCTGACCCCTGGTGCCACGGTCACTCCTGCAGCGGTGCTGATGCCCTGGCCTCTCACAGATACCTGTTACCAATCGCTGCTGCCTTTTGGAAACTACCTTCAGGGGAATTTTGCTTCTCAGTACCATGCTACAGAACCCCTTCAATGTCTGAGAAAAGTACTTTGTAGGATGTGAACTGAGTGGTGTCCAGGGGAATATAGATGGGCACATTTGGGGCTGAAAAGCCCTTCACACTGTCTGATATAGGGTCTTACTCATAGCTGGGGTGAGAGACTGTGAGAACTGGTTGTATCTTAACATGAATTGAGTAGGGCCCTTGACAGATTTTAAATATCCTCCTCAGGGCTTAATTGTTAAGGAGAGACAAGGCAAATGACACATTCTGAGTATAAAGGATGTAATCGTAGAATTGAGGGTTTACGTGATTTTGGAAAAGTAGGAGGAACAGAAGTCAAGGAAGGTACCTCTAAAGGCTGTGGAAACTGGTGCCGATGGGCAGGGAATCCAGCACCCAAGATTTCAGCCAAAAACATTAGAGCAGGTAGTTCCCAAAGTTGTCACCAAGTTGTTACAATTCTCCGGGAAAAAAAAAAAAAAAAGGAGAAGCAGGAAGAGAGGGAAGGGATGGAAGAGGAGGAGGAAGAGAAGAAGGAGAAGGAAGAAGTTCTCACTAGCTGCCTCAGTCTGCAAGACTGAGGTGGCCTCCGAGAGCCCTCAGCCCTGCTGTCAGGAATGTCTCTGCCCACATGTGGCTGCAGCAGCCTCCTGAGAACTTGGGTGTCCACTTGCTTTCTGTCTCCTCAGTGCCCCACAACTTCTCGTTGGCAAACTGTCTCCCAGGAAAAGGATTCTAGAAAATGCAGATCCTGGCTTTTCCCCTGCTAGGGCATGCTTTGTGAGTTCTCACCCTGGCCTCAAGTGCACATTTTCAACCTGAGTCCGCTTTTCTCCCCCTAAAATATACTCATGATGCTTACATTCTCCACCCAAATGACTTGTTCTCAGGGATCGTAGGTTAATATTATTATTGGGACTTTAAAGGAAAGTTGAATTTGCCACAGAATCACTGTAGAAGGGATTTCCAGTCCGTATTTTCCTTAGAACAATCCTGGATAAATGGGTGAAGTTGTACAGATACATATAATATGTACATTCTATGGTATTATGTACATATGCTCACTTTTGAACATTTTTTTTTTTGAAAGCGGAAATACAGCAAGACTAAAGTCTGGTTAAATCCTAGCAACACTCCACAGCCTTTGACAGAAACATCCAGTATTGCAATGAACGTGCTTCAGTCACATGCACAGAATTAATGCTGATTAGACTGGGCAGCTTGTAGTTTTTCTTCATACACGAATGAAAGAAACCGAGCTTACCCAAGCTGATTTCTCAGGAGTCTAACTTCAGTGACTGAACATTTACACCCTGAGATCCATTTCAAAAGACAAAAATTATTATTGAGGGACTATTTCTACCCAAACGTCTTCTTTTATGTCTCTTTTATTGCTCACCTGTGGCTATGGAATTTTTTCTTCTCTTTTACCGTTGTCAGGTGAAAAAAAGAATATATAAATAAAAAGAAAAAATAGAAGGCTTGGGAATCTCTTCTCTTGAGTGGCCTTCCTTATTCCAGTTTTCATGCCCACATTAAAGGAAATTGTCCCAGTTTACATGTAAACAGAACAAATATCTGTCTTTTCTATACAGGACGGGTTCTATTTTTAAGTACAAACCCCTTTGAAACCAATTAATACTAGGTATCTGACCTACATAATAGATTCTGAACTCCTTATTCTGTTTTTCTCCTTCTTTTTGTTTTTAAAGCAACACATTTGCTCATAGGTCTTTATCGATTTCATGGGTAATTTTCTCTGTATGTATTATTTGAAACATTTCTAAAAAGATCTTTAACTGATATTCTTACTCTACTAAATACTTTTTTATTGTCTCCCATAATGCCTCAGTCAATTTATATATTTAAGCTGGTGATGTAAAGTGTCTCTAGCCACATATGTTGATCTTGCGGTAAAATTGCCATGTTCTCCCTTCAGAAAAGTTGTAAGGGAGAAAAAGTGATTCCTTAAGCGTTCCTCTCTTCTAAAATTGCTTTTTTTTTTTTTTCCTTCCAGCATCTGCATTCTGTGTCTTTTCCCCACTGAGGACCATTCCTCTGTGATCTTTCTTCTGGGTGTCTTTTGTTATGACCTATGTGTGGATAAATAGTCACCACATTTAGGTTTGTTTCACCTCTAGATATCTGCATTTAAAGAACAACAACAACAACAACAATAAAACTTTTTTTTTTTTTAATTTCTAGAGCTTTACCAAAAGAGAACATCTAGAGGCTCAATTTTCAGCATTGCTCATAGTGCTGGGAAAAATGTTTTTGTGAAAGGGAAAACTATCTATTTGGGGATCTTAAAATTCAGACACATCATACATATTGTCCATTTGTAAATAAAATAGTTTTTTTTTATTTTTAATGTTTGTTTTATCTGTGAGAAAGAGAGAAACAGAGTGTGAGTGGGGGAGGGACAGAGAGAAAGGGAGACACAGAATCCGAAGCAGGGTCCAGCCTCTGAGCTGTCAGCACAAAGCCTGCTGTGGGTCTCAAACTCACAAACTGAGATTATGACCTGAGCCAAAGTCTAACGCTTAACCAACTGAGCCATGCAGGTACCCCATAAGTAAAGCAGTTTTAAAGGGATACCCAACCTTTAATAATTCTTGGAATGTTGAGTAGAGCAGAAATTTTGCAGTCACCTTAATATACATGGGATATTATTGAACCACACGCCTCTTAAAATCCCAGAATGATTTCTAGGAATTTTGTGATTTCTCTGTAGGATCATAATGATGTAAAGAAGACTGACCCAAGGGCCTTGTGTCTAATTATATATGTACTGTTAATATCTTCATATTCCTCTATTGTAATAACTAGACACCATTCAGGGCAGGGTATCGTTATCAGTCCCCTCTTTGAATTCTGTATCGAGAATGCATCGTTGGCATCTCCCTTTCCCCAGTGCCCCATTTATGACTAAATCCAGAGTCCTGTGGGATCTATCCTCCACTTAGATTAGTACACTACGGTGAACACCCATGCCACCCATTTTGGGAAATAAAACCTATAACTTTGCACTTTCCTTTGGGTGTTTCTTGTGTATTCCTTCAGAATCACTTCTCCCTCCAATATTCCCAAAGATAACACCTTTAATTTTTTTTTTCATTGTTACAGAATTTCTTTTTCCTTTAACTGTACACATGCATTATAAAATATATGCATACAGGGGCGCCTGGGTGGCTCAGCCGGTTAAGCGTCCAACTTCAGATCAGGTTATGATCTCACGGTTTGTGACTTTGAGTCCCACGTGGGGCTCTGTGTTGATACCTTGGAGCCTAGAGCCTACTTGGGATTTTGTGTCTCCCTCTCTCTGACCCTTCCCTGCTTGTGCATTGTCTGCCTCTGTCTCTCTCTCTCTCAAAAATAAATAGACATTAAAAAATTTTAAATATATGCATCCATATGTAGATATACTGTATATATTAACATTTCAACATTCTACATAAATAGAATTCTATTGTATTGCAACTTGCCTTTCTTATCAACAGTGTATTTATGCCACTAGAGATGCTCAGCAGATTTTATTTTCCTAAATGGCTGTGACAATCTTTTTCATCCTATATGCTTTTCTCAACCATGTGGCTTTGACAGTCCTCCTGAGACGTGTCTGAGGGTTCCCTCATCTTGAATCTGGGAAGGAGCTTTTGGTGTCTCTGACCAATAAAATATAGCAGAAATACACTATGTGGCTTCTGAAGTAGATCCTAAGAAGGATACAGCTTCCATTCTAGTCTCAGTTTTAAGATGCTTGCTCAAGGGAAATCAGCCCCCTCATAGGAGGAAACCAAAACTAGTCCGTGTGGACAGACTCGTGCAGAGGATCTGAGATGATCAAGCTGGCAGCCAGCCTCAGCAGGTCTGGGGATAAGCGTGCTTTTCAGTTGCAATGATCCCCCCGCTTCCAGTCTGCCGCCTGAGGCCTCAGACAGGATGAAAAAGGGATAAACCATTTCCCCTGTATTTTATCTGAATTCTGACCAATGAAAACCAAGCGCATAAAAGTTGGTTGTTACACTGCTATTTACTCAAGTGATATGTTATGAAACTGTAGTAACTGGAACAGCATGTATCTCTCTACTTCATCTGTTATAACTACTTACGTTATTATTTGAATGTATCACAATTTATAAATTTACTCTGTTGTTACATGCTTAGTCTCACTTTTTTGCTATTTTGTATAGAGCGGCTAATGTCACTGATAAACAAATTTTTAAGTAAAAATTTGAGAGGCACCTGGGTAGCTCAGTCGGTTAAACATCTGACTTCGGCTCAGGTCATAATCTCGCAGTTCCTGAGTTCGAGCACGGCATCGGGCTCAGTGCTGACAGCTCAGAGCCTGCAGCCTGCTTTGGATTCTGCCTCTCCCTCTCTCTCTACCGCTTGCCCACTCACACTCTGTCTCTATCTCAAAAATAAAATAAAAACATTAAAAAATAATAAATAAAAATTTGATATTTGAACCAACCTATTTATTGAGATGTAATAATATCACCTTTGGCTTAAAGTTGCCTAATTACTCTGGAGGTTTAGCAGCATTTTATATGTTTTTATTGTGATAGATATAATTTATACGTATTCTAACATAAAAGAATTCATGAATCTCTTGACTAGACCATACTTAACCATGTGTTTTTCTGTGTATTGACTGTTTCAGGTTGACTAACTTTGTTCCACTGTATTTTTGTTCTGTTACTATTAAAATATTGATCTTTATATCTTAACCTCAAAACTAAGATTCACCCCAAATTTCCCTTCCTGTGATACCAAATCTATACTAACATAATAACATGAATTACAAAGAGATCTCGTTTTTATTTTTCCTGAAATTAGGCTTATTTTCTTTCAATATTTATACGTTTAACTGGATTCACTTTTGAAAATTTCTAGGCCATATTTCATTGAAATCTGTTCAATTATAGATTTAAATACTTTAACAATTACATATATATTTTCTTGAGTCAATTAAGTATATTATATATTTCAAGTAATTTTCCATTTGTGTTCAGATTTATCTAGATGTCATTAATCTCATTTAGTAATGTTTTATTGTTTTCAGAGAACCAGTTTTTACCTATTTTGTTACATTTTTTTCTAAATATTTTACCGCTTTGGTGTTATTTTAAATAAATATATTTTTTAAGTTTATTTATTTTGAGAGAGAAAGCAAACAGGTAGGGTAGGGGCAGAGAGGGGGAGAGAGAGAGAGAGAGAGAGAGAGAGAGAGAGAGAGAGAGAGAGAGAGAGAGGCAGGCAGTGTGGAGCCCAATGCAGGAGTCGAACTCACCAAACCATGAAATCATGACCTGATCTGAAAGCAAGAGTCAGAAGCTTAACCTGCTGAGCCACCTCATTGCCCTGGTGTTATTTTGAATGATTTTTTTTTCAACTTCATTTCATATTGTTTATCACTAATGTATAGAAATATACATTATTGTGTATATTGATCTATACCTGCAACATCACTTAACTTGTTTATTACTTATAGTAGCATCTAGTATTAGTATGGTAAATAGTATTACTCTATAGTAGTGGATATCTACGGTTTTCTGCGTACAAGATCATGTCCTCTGCAAGTAGAGATACTTTTACTTCCTACTTACCAATTTTGATTCCTTCCTTTAATTTTTCTTGCCTAATGATCCCGGCTAAAATTTTCAGTGAAATGTTGAAAATAAATAACAATAGCAAACATCCTTTCTCTTGTTCCTACTGTTGGGGAGGAAGCATTTAGTTTTTCACAGGGCATGATGTTTTTTGTTTTTTGTTTTTGTTTTTGTTTTGTAGATGGAGCTTATCAGTTTGAATAAACTCCCTTCTATATTTGTTTTTTAATCCTAAAGGTTGTTAAATTCTATAAATTGCTTTTTCTACATCTTTTAAGATAATCTTGTCATTTTTGCCCTTTATTCTATTGGTATGGTATAATACATTAATTGATTTTAGTTGTTAAACCAACCTTGTTAAACCAATTATAGAGTAACTCTCAGTTGATATATAATCCATTCGATGTACTTCTAGATTCAATTTGCTAGTATTTTGTTGAGGATTTTTCAATATAAATTCTAATGAAATATTGTTCTATAGTTACCTTTTCTTATGAATGATTACTGTACATTATTAAGTTATTTGAATGTATCAGAATTTATGAATTCTGCTGCTGCTATACACTGAGTTTATTTCACTTTTTTGATCTTTTATATAAATTTGCTAGTAGCATTCATAAACATATCTGATTTTCCTATCAGGAGACATTGGCCTCATAGAATAAATTCAAAAATATTCCTTCTCCTAGTTTTTGGAAAACTTGTAAAGAATTGATGTTAATTCTTTAAATGTTTAATGGAATTCACCAGTCATCTGGGCCTTGGCTTTTCAGTGTGGTAATTTTTAAAAATTGCTGTTCAAATTCTCAACAAATATTAGCAAACTAAGTCCAACAATACATTTAAAAAGCCACTGATCACAACCAAGAGGGATTTATTCCAGAAATGTAAGGGTGGTTCAATATTCACAAATCAAACAAATTGGTACATCATCACATTAACAAGAAAAGATTAAAAACTGTATGATCATTTCTATAGATGTAGAAAAATCACTTGACAATGTACAACATCCATTCATGATAAAAACCCTTAACAAAATAGGTTTAAAAAAAACATACCTCAGCATAATAAAGACCATATGTGGAAACATATGTGGAAACATATCTAACATCATACTTTACAGTGAAAACCTGAGAGCTTTTTCTCCAAGGTAAGGAGCAAGACGAGGATTGCCCCTTTTATTCAACATAGTACTGGAAGTCCTAGGCACAGCAATCAAACAAGAAACCGCAGGCATCCAGATTGGTAAGGAAGAAGTAAAGCTTTCACCGTTTGCAGATGATGTGATACTATACATAGGAAGTCCTAATGATGCCACCAAAAAGCTGCCAGAACTCATAAATGCATTCAGTAAAGTTGCAGGATGCAAAACCAATATACAGAAATTAATCGCATCTCTGTTTACTAATAATGAAGTAAAAGAGACTTACTTGTTTAAGAAAACAATCCCATTTACAGTTGCACTCCCCCCCCCCCAAAAAAAAACCTGGGAATAAACTTAATCAAGGTGGTGAAAGATCTGTACAGTGTAAATTATAAAATACTGATGAAAGAAATTGAAGTCGACACAAGCAAATGGAAAGATATTCCATAGTCATGGATTGGAAAAGTTAATATTGTTAAAATGTCTACTGCCCAAAGCAACCTACAGTTTATAAATAAATACACACACACACACCCTGGCCAAAACATGTAATTATTTACATGTTGTGTGTATGTGTGTGTGTGCGTGTTTCATTAAGGACACTTTGGATATTGATTCTGCTTTTCTTTTTTTTCTGCTTACTTATAATCAAGATAGTTAATTTCCTTACATGCTTTTTAAATTTGTAATTTTGTACTTAATGCCTATCAAAGTACCTTTTATTGTGAAAATATTGTGAAGATTGGGTGAGGAAGGATCTATTGAAAGAATTTGCAATCGCTTCTATTTGTATGAAGCACTACCAGTAAGTGATCCACTTAGGTTCTCTCATGTTGAGAATGTCCTGGTCCGTTCCAATGGTATGAGATTGAACATAAGGCTCACAGTGGGTGTTGTCTACAGTTATAAATTCTGAGCACGGTAATGTTTATATACTCCCAGGGTCTACTGTAGACAGAAAAAGTTTTTAGATCTCTTCCTCATAATAGGCTGATTTTTCCTTAACTAGACTACCCTTTCTACATGATATTCTCTGCAGCACCCTTTCTTTATATGAATTATCATTTCCACACCTTCACCTTGCAAGGACATGAGGTTTTATCTTTTCTGTGTTTTCCAACAGGTAATTAAAATCCATGCTATAAGTTACAGAGAACAACATATCTCTCCTCGGAGCTCCATCACCAATGTAAATTTGCCACACTGATTTTCAATTTCCTTGTCATTTTTTTGAAACTAAAGGTTTTGTTTGTTTGTTTTTTATTTCTTTCTCTAAGTTCAACTACGTTTCACCTTTATACTTTGGAAGATGTTTCCAATATCTATATACCATGTTGCCATCTACTCTTAAATCATTCTACAGAAAGCAGCCAAAGTAATCTTTTCAGAAGGAAAATAACGTGCTTGGAATCCCTTTTAATGCCTTTCTAATGATCCTCCGATTAAGACAGAATTTCCAAACGCGGTCAGCCAGGCCCTGTATGCATATCTCCATGCATGCTCTCTCTTATGCCCCCTACCTTATGTGAACTTTGTTATCCAGGAATTACAATCTTCGGTCCTAATTTTCAGCGCTGTCTGATGGCCTTTGTGTATATTCTTATCTCTTGCTTGAATGTTCTGCCCTCTTTCCCTCCCCTGGTTGACCTCCACTTTCCTTCAGATCTCAGCTTGAGCTTCTCTTTCCCAAGGAAGTCCTCACTTCTGACTTGATCCTTCTCTCTCTTCCTCCACTCAGCACCATTTACCTCTCTGTATCTGTAGTCACATTTACATTTTAAAACCCCATGCGTGTGTACAATATTCCTTGATTTATATCTATATTTCTCCTTGGGTTGTAAATTCTCTGAAGGCATGTAGTGTATCTGTTTTTATTTATCTTTGTAATCTCTTGCATTCAAAACAAAGGTGACAACTAAATACCTATGTGTATATCAAAATAAATAAACTATAAATGTGGACTGTTTCTGGATAGAAAATATTCAGTTTTTAGTTTTTTGTTTGTTTGTTTGTTTTTTCCCAGTAAGAAAGTATTCCTGTTGTAAAGTAGACCAGAGTAGCATCTAGAACTAACCCAGTATCTAAAGTTAGGAACTTAAGTTTCCTTGGTCAGAGCCATAGGACAAGCTCTTCTTCCTTCTACCTCCTTCATATTTTAATCTGTACGGTCATATTTCCATATGATTTTGCTGCTTTATCAGAACTCCCAAATCAGGCATCCTGGGTACTCAGACCTCTACAGTAGAGATGGGTGGCTGTTGTCCTTTAGGCTTGTGTTGACCACCATATATGGTGGCTATTCAAAATAATGACAACTTATTCATAGTGATAAGAAAATTTGAAATTTTGGTGTTGTGGGCTCTGTTCCTGGGCAATCAGAGATGCTATATTTTTAACTTTTAAAAAGGTCAAAATGCTTTCACCAAGTTTGACAGCACAGACACTGTTTCTGCCCTAAGCATCGTTGTACATGTACTTTGTTAGTAAATAACCTAAAAGCAACATTTCTAGAAATAAGAGTAAGAATCTTCCTAAGTTCCCATACCTCTGAAGCATGCAAACTTGTACTGAAAACATAACATGAAATTTTGTAATCTTCTGAAATGTCTTATGTCATGATGAATTATAACTCTTGATGTTAAAAAATATGTACATAACCCTGTGTCAAACATTCTTCCTCCAGAGCACTCTCTTCTTTCTGAGGATTGTGTATCCCGGGCAGCTGTCCTAAGTTGGGCCCCAATGAATTTTTTTTTTTTTAAGAGAAAAAACTAAAAGGTTTGTTCCTTTTGTGTTGGTGGGGTTGGATGCGCCTGCCTCCTATAGACTCACTCATAGGGAATATGTATTTAAGAGCTATAGCCTATGAAGTTCCATCAGACAGGAGGAGTTCTCCAAAGAAAGCAACCTGTGGGCTTTGTTCAAGCAAACATCGTCACCATAAATACAGGAAGGGATTTTTTTTTTTTAATTTATTTTTTTCAACGTTTTATTTATTTTTGGGACAGAGAGAGACACAGCATGAACGGGGGAGGAGCAGAGAGAGAGGGAGACACAGAATCGGAAACAGGCTCCAGACTCTGAGCCATCAGCCCAGAGCCCGACGCGGGGCTCGAACCCACGGACCGCGAGATCGTGACTACAGGAAGGGATTTAATCAAGACACTAATGAGAAGAGCGGTGGCGAGTCCATGATTATTTAGCTAAAAGACATGGGTAAGCAGGTACCAGATTTTATTTGCAGGTCTATAAGCAAACAACAGAATCCACCCACAGGAATCTACCTCAGAAATGGGGAGAATGGCAAAGCCAAAAAAGAACTCAAGTTCAGCTGACTGGAGACACTTTACTGCAACAGGAATGCAGAATACTCATAGAATAGAGGCTAGAACGACAGCTGGATGTGTCGATGAAGAGACAAGAAAGAGGCATGTCCAGGATTGGAGCTTGAGTGCTAAGGCCCTGTTACCAGGAAAGAGGCTCAGTGGGAGTGACATGAGGGTTGGAGACCAGTATCTCTGTAGCTTAGCACTAATGCACCATCCCCCAGTTTATCATACTTTGGAGAATGATTCTATCTTAAAATCTGTAAGATTGTCAGCAGGATATTTTGGTCTCAAATCAACGGACAGGAAATCTTTATTTTCTACTTTCCCTTTGCTTCACCTAGTTAGCTCCTATTTTCTTTCAAACATCAGTTCAAGCTTCACTTTCTCAGGAAAGCCTTTCCTGATTTCCTCAGTTGGTCCCGTTCCTCCCCCAATCCATGCTTGCATTAATTCATTCAACACATTATTCATTATTTATGTATATCTTGGCATTCCTACTACAACGCAAATACTGATCTAGAAGCTAGTGGTACAGAGTGAATAACAGCTTGTCTTTGGGGAATTTCTCAGTCTAGAACACCTGGGTGTGGCCACTTGTGCAGAGAGAAGAGAACTGTGAGCTATGACGTATACTCACACTTTCCTGGGAAGGGAAAAGACAGAAAAATGAGTTTAGGAAATGTTCCTAGAAGTAGCATTTCCACAATCCTGAAACTCACTAAAAATACCCTCCAAACAGAATACGTGTTTGTGTCATACAGGAAAAGCAAAGGGTAATAGGAAACCCACTGGGGTCTGCACTAGTGGGGTCTGCACTAGGTGGGAACCTCACTACCAGTTACTTTTAGTGTATAACCAGGCCCTAAAAAGAAAGCCTGTTTAAAAGCAGAAAATTTTCTGCATTTCAGTAACAGCTTCATCTGAGAGATTTTTGACTCATCTTGTCTAAGGAACAATAAAAGAATAAACTGATTGCAACAAGAATCTGTATGAGCAGCATTTAAGTATTTCCCCCTATCGATGTGGAGTGAGGTTATCCACCAGAAATTTGATATTCTTGTTAATTCTTGAGCTGCACTGGTAGATGCACAGTTAGGCAAAACATTCTCCGTCACATAGCAGGCAAAAGAAGAAAGCATTGACTGCAAATACAAAAGCCTTCCTGCTGTGGCATGGTTCCTTCATCAGGATGAACCAGGTTGGATAATGACGGAGGCTTTTTAGCCAGAGCCTGGATTTTCATAATGTGAGAGATGCTTTCTCCTTGTAATTACTGATAATGTTGCTGGGTGAACTGAAGACGCATTGAAAAGTGAATTAGATGGGGTGAACTGAAGACACATTGAACAGTGAATTAGATGTTACGACTCTGTGTTGCAGGGCATGTAAGACAGCAGCCGTGATATTTACATCACCCAGACTTCCAGTGCGGCTTTTGGATCAGCACACCCTGTTCTCATTTTCACTTCTGTCCTTCCCTCATTTGCCCTGGGAAATATCCTCTGCACATTCATGTCATCTGCATTGTCTGGAACTGTTTTCAGAATCAATGCCACGACTTCATCTGGACTTTCCTTTCAGAGAACTCATCAGTTTGCCAGTTGAGAATAATGAAATAACTACCTTACGTTTTTAGGCACTTACTTATCTTGCCTCAGAAATGACTTGATCTGTTAAAAATGCAGAGCTGCTTGAGGGGCACCTGGGTGGCTCAGTCAGTTAAGCATCCAACTCTAGGATTCATCTCAGGTCATGATCTCACAGTTGGTGAGTTCAAGTCCAGCCTCCCGGCCACACTGACAGCATGGGGCCTGCTTGGGTTTCTTTCTCTCTACCTCTCTCTCTTCCCCTCCCCTGATCATGCTCTCTTATTTTCTCTCTCTCTCAAATTAAATAATCTTTAAAAATATATATTAAAAAAAGAATTTTTAATTCACATATTAAAACAATAACAGTTAATTCTGCAAAGCTTTAAGATGTCTGATATAGGCAGCCCTTTTGCAGCAGGATTCTTGCACAGTCATGACACCGAGACTTTTCTTTTTAGGAAGGAACTTTATTTGTGCCAGCACTGCTCAGTTGGGTTTGTAGCTGAAGTACTGAGCCCTGAATGCCTCACGGCGTAGTTTCTTTTATAAATTTGGTTATTTTTTGTCTCCCATATATGGTAACACGTAAACATGCAGTCTGATTAAGTGGTCTCACAGGACAAGGTTGTGAGGGCTGTGGTTGCTTAAGCATATAGCAAGGTTGCCTTGAGGATTTTGTTTTTGTTTTTGTTTTTCCCTCCCCTTAGGGAGGAAACACTTTCACATCCCAAGCAGTGAACTTTTTTGTTACTCTGCAGTCAGTTGTCTATTTCTTGAGACCAACACACTTTTTTTTTTTTTTTTAATTTTTGATCTGGCATGATCTGTTATTTCTATATTTAACACCCTGGCCCAGTTTTTCCAGCCTAGCTAAACTGAAGAGTTCAAGAGCTACTTTGGATTAACTCTTTGAGGTTAAAACACTTACCTGACTGACTTCAGCTTTAAAGTTTTTTGAAGACTTACTGAATTGGAAAAGTAAATTGTGTTCTTTCACTACATGGAGTTTCCCACTGAACAGAACAGTGCTTAATTCTAACCTTGTATCCCCTGAAGTTGGAGTAGGCTCAAATTTCAGTATATGCAGTATATATTCTCTTTCAATTCAAATTGCTCCCAAGAACACTGACACCTCCAGATGCTGTTAACTTTTCTAAAATTACCACCGTTCTCTTTAGCAACTATAGAAATAAAAGTAACAGGATATCATACTGAGCTGTGATTTGTCTGAGGGAGGGAGAGAGCTGTGAGAGCCTCTTGTCCACTTCCCTAGCATTTATGTAGCAATGTGTCCTGTGGTAAATTTCAAGGACTCTATTCAAAAACGTTTTAATAAATTCAAGCAATAAAAAAGGGAGAATAATGTGCATTCGTGCCACTTTTTAAGACCCTTTGGAAAAACATGGAAATTATGTTTTATTTTCTCTCATTGGTTTGTACAGAAGAAATCTAGACATTCTCCTATCTCGGCATGTCATTTCTTATGTTTGAATGAAAATAATATAAGAAAATAGAGCGTAAAAAAATCCTGAGAAATATTCTTACGTAGAGAGTACTGAATTATGTAATATTTTTTTTTTCCTTAAATAAAACACAAGTAAAAGCCCCATTGCTAGGAAAGCTATAATACAATGAAATTAGGTATCAATATTACCACAGGAAAAAATAATGGAAAATATTATTTCTATTGTGTGGTTTTATTAAAAAATGGAAGTCTGAACTACGATCCTAGTGACGATATTTTATGGAAAAGATGGGCAAGCCTTGACAAGTAAGCTGAGATGCTTCATTTGGTTTATTGAATGTAAGGTTTTAAAAATTCATTTAAAATACAGACTAATGGAGACATCCAGATTAAGATGCCTGATTGAAACCATATCATAGAATCTGTCTTCCATCATAGCCAATGAAAAATGGGGCAAACCCCAGTAGTATTAACAAAAAAAGAAGAACCAAAGCAACCAATCAAATTAAGAAACAAAATAAGGAAATAAAAGGAATAGTCTGGAAATAAATGATACTTAACCATTTTCTTATTTCCTGAGAGTAAAACTCATGAATTAACAAATCCTGAAATGTAGAAATACAAACTTTGAGCACCCTGTCTTATCCTCTTTCATCTGGGGAGTAAGGAAATGGATATTGGGGATGAGGTAAAGATAAGTGAAAGCAAGAAAAACAAAGCAAAGTCTTCTGTCATGTAAATAATGACTTCAGGGCTATTTAAAACTTGAAAATATCCCTCAGTAGAACAACATCACCATTCAACTCTGTAAAGTGAATCTTGTTATAGAATTTAACTGTGTGACAGTGAGAACGGAAGCCGGATGTTCTAACAATAACAACAAAGTCAACCCACTTTAGCTCTTATGTGAACCTTTTCTGAACACAGACGAGCAAGTAGATAAAACAAAACTAACCCCCTTAAGTTGTAGTTCAGACACAATAACAAGTCCCATATGTGGTTGTAAATATTGTGTTTAAAATATCACAGTATTGTAACAGAGCAAATGGAAATTTTGGAAAGAAATCCCCAAGCATTGGAGATGAAAAGAAATGATATTGCTCCTATGTAAATAAATTAGAGGATGGATGGATGGATGGATGGATGGAAGGAAGGAAGGAAGGAAGGAAGGAAGGAAGGAAGGAGGAAAGGAAGGGAAAGGGAAGAAAGTATGGAGGGAAGAAATATGTAACAAAGACTCTTCCTAGGAGAAAGTATAACATAGTGAACAGAAAGATTCTCTCAACTTTTTCTTTATTCCATGTGATGGCATCTTCTTTTTTTAATAAAAAAATTTCAAAAAAGAATAAAAATAAAATGTTATGAGAATTAATAGGTCTAATTAAATAAAGGGTCAAAATAATTGCTCTGAAGAACATTAAATTATAATCATCAGAGACCATAGTTAATTTTTTTTAATTACAGGGAAAATCTTGAGAAAATGTGGATGAAAAGGACAATTATGTTAAAACAGTCTTTAAAAAGTTATTTGATACTGAAAAGAAATTAAGATGTAATCATTGGTACCTTTGAGGTAGAGTACTCAATAAATGAAAGTAAACACTATTCAAAATCGAATATTAAAAAGATCATTTTCTGAAATAAAATTCTAAATTTGTTTAAATGCTCATGACCTACAATAGGAAAAGTGTTTTTACGCATATAAGACATCTGCGAAACAGAAACTACCACACAGACCTCAGACCTCTTCACTGTAACTTTTATAGTAGAAGACTGTAGAGCAATTTTTTTTATTTATATATGAAATTTATTGTCAAATTTGGTTTCCATTAAACACCCAGTGCTCATCCCAAAAGGTGCCCTCCT